>NC_142012.1:159391278-159991278 GCF_049901735.1 Notechis scutatus | reverse complement strand
AGTTCCATTGCAACTTTAATTCAAAGCTTCCTTCTTCTGATACTTTTGATACATTATCTAACATAGATTTTCAAAGCAGTAAATGTTTCCTTTGTTTTATCCAGACAAGGTAGAAAAATGAAGAGGGATCTGTAAAAAGGTGACCCAAAAAGTTATTTAGCAGTGGTGGGGTTCAATTTTTTTTACAACCAGTTCTGTGGGCATGGCTTGGTGGGCGTGACGTGGCTTGGTGGGTGTGACAGGAAGGATACTATAAAATCTCCAATCCTGGGGGAAGGTTATCACTGGTTCTCTGAACTACTGAAAATTTCCTCTACTGGTTCTCCAGAACTGGTCAGAACCTTCTGAATACCACCTCTGGTATTTAGTAAAGTGACCCTAATGGTCATAGGTTTAGGTAAACCAAAGGTGCTTTTTCAGGAGGCAACTGGACTTACTTTTTTTTTTTTACTTTTGAAAACATTTCACTTCAAGGGTTAGCTACATATATGGTTGCTGCACATTAGACTACTATGATGTTAAGTGCTATTTGGAACTTGTATTTTGATTTCTATCTTTCTATTTTCTGGCTTGGAGTTGCAGTAAATAGCATTTGCAAGAAAATATTGTGATTGATAGAGAACATGTGGGGTATACTGGAAGACATCCGAAGTAGTAGCTGATGTATAACTGAAGCAGACAAGGGTAGATTTTCATCAGCACCATGATCTGCAGCTATGGAATAATTTAAATAGCATTTTTCTCTCTGTGTCTCTCTCTCTGTGTCTCTCTCTCTCTCTGTCTGTCTCTCTCTCTCCCCCTCCTCCCCCTCTGTCTCATTCTATGTTTCTGTCTCTCTCTCTCTCTCCTGTCTCCCTCCCTCCTTCTGTCTCTCTCCCCCCCTCCCCCCTCTGTCTGTCTCCCCCTCCCTCTCCCACCCTCCCCCTCTCACTCTGTTTCTGTCTCCCTCCCTGTCTATGTCTCCCTCCCTCCCCCCTCTGTCTCTCTGTCTCTGTCTCTATGTTTCTCTCCCTCCCCCATCTGTTTCTCCCTCCCTCCCCGTCTCACTCTCTATTTCTGTCTGTCTCCTGTCTCCCTCCCTCTCTCTGTCTCTCCCTCCCTCTCTCTCCCACCCTCCCCCTCTATCTCACTCTCTATTTCTGTCTCTCCTCCTGTCTCCTTCTCTCCCTCTCTGTCTCTCTCTCTTCCCCTCCCTCTGTCTGTCCCTCTCTCCCTCTCTCTTCCACCCTGCTCCTCTGTTTCACTTTCTGTTTCTGTCTGTCTCTCTCCTGTCTGTCTCCCTCCTTCCCTCTGTCTCTCTCTCCTTCCCTCCCCTCTCTGTCTGTGTCCTGTCCTCCCCCCCTCTGTTTCACATAGTCTTTTCACTGTGTCTGTCTGTCCCTCCCTCCCCCCTCTCAATATATATATTTGATCACATAGTTTCTTGGGCTATTTCTTCCTGTCTTATTCTTTCGTCTGTTACCATGGTCAATTCGGCCGAGAATGTTTTATTACAAGGGTCCTGTAAACAATTCTCGTGTGTGGGGAGTACCTTGCAAAGTTGGCAGTGAATGCAGCTCACACAGGTAGTCCTCGCCTTATAATCACACCTGAGCCCAAAATTTCTGTGGCTAAAGCGAGATAAGTGGTTAAGAGAGTTTTGCCCCCATTTTACGACATTTCTTGCCACAATTGTTAAGTGAATCACTGCACTTGTTAAGTTAACTGCAAGACTGTTAAATGAATCTGAGGTCTCCGTTGACTCTGCTTGTCTGAAGGATCACGTAACCCTGGGACATTGCAACCGTCATAAATAGGAGCCAAGTGCCAAGCATCTGAATTTTGATCACGTGACCCTGATCGTAAGTGTGAAAAACATTCCTAAGTCACTTTCTTCAGTGCCATTGTGACTTTGAACAATCACTAAATAGGGGGTCCCCAAACTTGGCAACTTTAAGACTTGTGGACTTCAACTCCCAGAATTCCTCAGCCAGCTCTGGCTAAGGAATTCCTGGAGTTGAAGTCCACAAATCTTAAAGTTGCCAAGTTTGGGGACCTCTGCACTAAATGAATGATTGTAAATCAAGGGCTACCTCTGTGTGGTGAGGTACATTTTACCATTGCACTGTTACCTATCTCAGTTGAGTCATAGCTTTGATAAATATTTTTGTAGAAAAAGGGGAAGATCAACTATATAAGCTCTTATCTGTCCAAGACAGGATGAAAATGCATTCATGTGAAAACTTTATTCCGAATTTATTTAATACATGTTCCTGTCCTTTGTCTGGACCACTCTCACCTGCACTTTAACTAATTCTCAAGAGTCATATACTGTCTCTTCTGAATTCCCACATTTGCTCAGTGACAGATTCAACCATGAATCATGATTTAGCTGTATCAGCTTAGTAGAGGCTAGGAAAAGGACACTTTTTATGGCGGTGGAAATGGTTCCTTTCCAAAGCCTTTTACAAGCCCATATATCTTAAAGGCTGTCAAAGTCTACTCTTCCTCTGGTTATTACATGATTGCTTTTTATTTCATGGGGACAGGATGGCTATTAACTGACTGCAATTTTTTTTGCTTGTTATTGATCTCTTAGCACCTGGCTCATCTTGCAGGGTAATCTGGTAAATGTTTAGCTGGTAGATCACCATGAAATTCCAGGACTATAGGCTAACCTGGAAATAATGTAAAAATAAAATCCCGGAAATCGTGAACAAGAAAAACAACAACAACAACCCCCCTCAATGCTTTAATAAAGTCTCCAGATGCTGAGCTTGATTATGGGAATGCTGCAACAGTCTTTAAGTGTGAAAAATGTGTTGGAAGAAATGTCCAGCTGTGTTCAGTTCCAAGTGGAGAGAAAGACACTGGAAACATGGAGGCTGATTGGAAAGATGGTTTAATGGTGAAGCAGAACCAGGGGTGGGATTCTGCTAGTTCACACCTATTCGCTAGAACCAGTTGTTAACATTCTAAGCAGTTCGGAGAACCGGTTGTTAGAAGAAATTACTGGCCTAATCCTGTAAGGAAGGCAGGAAGGAAACATTCTGGTGTTGCTTACAGAAACTGCCTCTCCATTAACCCTTATTACATTCTTGGCAGGACTAGACTTCCTGTCTATGGAACTCCTCTGGAGTTTTTTTCCCCCTCCTTTGCTGGTACTTTGCTTGTGTGGAGTGACCATTCAAAGTTACAATGGCACTGAAAAAAGTGACTTATGACCATTTTTCACACTTACGACTGTTGCAGCATCCCCACAGTCACAAGAGGCCAGGCGAGGAGATGCGTACCTCGATGTGAGTGATGTTGAGTTGGCCACACCTAGCAGTCACATGACCACCAAGCCACACCCACCAACTAAGCCACGCCCACAGAACCGGTTGTTAAAATAATTGAATCCCACCCCTGAGCAGAACCATCAAGCAGGTGTGATTCTGGGTAGTTGACCACATGGAGGAGAGAGAGAAAGAGAGAGAGATTTATATCCTCTCTTGGGCCTTGCCCTTGAGCTTCCTGTTCCTGTGCAAGAAATGTTTTCTATTGGTTGCTGTAGTCACACTCCCATTTGGAGTCATGTTTGTCTGAATCAAGTTTGGTGGAAGCTTGGGCTGATGTAATATCCCCAGGTGCCCTGTGGTGAGCTCTGCTGCTAAATAGGTAGAGGGCTAATCCTATTATGTCCTGAGGGTGAAGGTCTTTTGTCTTGTAGATAGGCTGGCACCAAAATATCTGCTGGGGGGCAGGGAGCTGAGGCCGAGTTTCTGTTTCCTTTAAGATTTTTATTTCTCTTTTAGGGGAAATATTCTGCCTTTTTAACATTTCCTAGAATATTTCATTCTTCTAGGAGAGTTGCTAACTTTCTACAAACAGTTGTAAGTCACTTTTTTCAATAACTTCAAAATGGTCACTAAAGAATGGTTGTAAGTCAAGGACTACTTGTACTTGCATGTTATTGCTTTTTTAAAAAAACAGATCACAATAAAATGATTTGGATTTGTCTATCACTGGTGGCACAGCAACTAGCCAATAGGCACCCCTCCCCCAAAGGTTTAATTTCCCCAATTCAACCACATTATTTTGAAAACCTAAACAGAAACGCATTCTCTCTCGGGACTGTTCAGTACAGGCTAGAAAGCGTTATGCCCCTGTCTGCAGAGCAGTAAATCTTAAATAAATATATATATCAATGTTGTGTTTTCCTGTACTGGAAAGCTTGCATGGGTTGTGCCAAAGGGCTTCCTCTGTTGCTTAATATTTTGTTTCCTTCCTGTTATGCTTTTACGTGAGAATTACAGGCATCTGTCATGATTAGCAGCTATAATTTGCATTAGGAATGTAAGCTGAACCACTTTGTTAATGGTGCTGCATTGTATACAGCCGGATATGCCCAGGTCAGCTTGGATATTGTTTTATGCAGTTTTTTTCTACCCAATATACCAAATTAAAGCTGGGTTGGATGGGAAAAGCAAAACACAGTCACAATTCAATCAGTTATTCCAGCTTAATGACCCAATTGTGCCTTTGGCTGTTGAATCTCCAGCCATTTGCATCAGGATTATGGGTCTTTCCCTACTACTACTGTTTAACCTCATTTTATTCCCAGGTCAAGAATAAGATAGTCATAAGTGGTCTTCGGCTGGTCGGAGATTAAAATTACATTTAATAATAGTAAATAATACTGTAATATATTAAACTTGTATGAGCCAACTCTGGAAGACTCACGGCAACCAAAAACAGGAATTGCAATTGTGGGGGAAAAATATCCATCTGGTTCAGTTCCAAGCCGGGAGAAAGACAAAATGGAGGCTGATTGGAAAGAGGGTTTAAGGATAAAGCAGAACCATATGTGGCTCTGGGCAGCTGACGGCATGGAGTTGAGAGTGGGGGCGGTTTTATACCTTTCTTGTGCTTTGGACTTGAGCTTCCTGTTCCTGTGCAAGAACATGTGTTCTGTTGGCTGTCGTCAGACTCCCGTGGGGCCATGTAGGGGTTATGAAAGGGTCATAGCTGGCTCTATAGGCAAAGCACCATTCCCAGGTGTTTGTCTGAGCTCCCAGGTTTGGTTGACGTTTGGACTGCTCTGAGATGATGCAATGACTGAAATACCCTTAGGAGATTGTGCAATGTAGTGAGCTCTGTGTCTTCTTCTAAATGGTAGTGGGTTAATCCTATTATGTCCTGAAGGATCATGTCCTATTCTTCTTAATCCCATCATCCTGGAGCTGAGGGTCTTTTGTTTTGTAGATAGGCTGGCCCAGTCTTTCTTAATGGGCACAAAATATGTGCTGTGGGGTGCTATTAAGAGTGAGTCTGCTTTCTGCCTCTAAAAAAACACGTTTCTCAATTTTTCATTTAGGGAAATATAATATTCTGCCTTTTTAATATTCCTCAAAATGTTTCATTCTTCTAGGAAGTGGGGTGCTTCCCTCACAATTGAAATTGAGTCTAGTGAGGGTGTTGAAGTGTGTTGGTGTATGTCACATTTCTCTCTAGAAAAAGTACAGAGAAGAGCAACCAGGATAATTAGGGGACTGGAGACTAAAACATATGAAGAATGGTTACAGGAACTGGGCCTGGCTCGTCTAGTGAAGCGAAGGACCAGGGGAGACCTGATAGCGGTCTTCCAATATTTGAGGGGCTGCCACAGAGAGGGGGTCAAGCTATTTTCTAAAGTGCCTGTAGGCCAGACAAGGAATAATGGATGGAAACTGAACAAGGAGAAATTTAACCTGGAAATAAGAAGAAACTTTCTGACAGTGAGAACAACCAACCAATGGAACAGCTTTTGCCTTAGGAAGTTGTGGGAACTTCATCACTTGAGACTTTCAAGAAGAGATTGGACTGCCATTGTCAGAAATGATGCAGGGTCTCCCACTTGGGGAGGGGGTTGGACTAAATGACCTACAAGGTCCCTTCCAACACTGATTTTCTGTTTATCTCTCTGACCATTACTGCTTGTGCTGCTCATTGGGCCAGCTGAAGCAACTGGGTAGTCTTCAGAGACAGCCCCATGTACAGAACATTACAGTAGTCAAGCTGAAAAGTGCGCTTGGATTGCAACCGAAGCAAGCGTGTGAAGCTTCATTTCCACATGTATGGGATTTAGGTTGCACATGCAAAACCATTTGCCCGACTGATGCCGAAACTGCCAAGACCACTACTGTCCATTTAACCAAAAAAGGTTGGGGACCCCTGGACTAGGGCGTGTGTTTGTCTGAAGGCCCCTCTGATCTGCGAAAAAATGCAACTGATGTACCAGACAGAGTTGTTTCACACCTTATTTTGGCATCATTCCAAGCGTGGCTTCAAAATGAGAAAAATCCGCTAGAAGTCTGTCACCCCTTTAGAGGATGAAGGACTCAGGAGACAGGTAGCGTCTGAGAACATTGATGCAGGATAGGCATCAGCCGTGGAGAAAATAAATGCTATGCCAGTTTCATTTAGAAAGCATCAGATTTGAGAAAGCTCGCAAGTTTCTCTACTTTCCTTTCAACGAACAAATAAAATACGGTATCCATTTCAATACAGGAAGTCTAGCATTCTGTGAGTTTTAAAAGCAGAGGTCCCCAACTTCTGGTCTGTGAATCGGCACCAGGCCGTGGCATCCCTGAAATTGGGCCGTGCAAACAATCAAAACTCTATCTTCAGGATGCAGGCAGAATGCTAAACCACGATCCCTCTGGTCCACTGAAAAATCTTTCTCCATGGAACCGTTTCCTGGTTCCCCTACAGTTTGGGAGCCACTATTTTAAAGGATGGGTTTTTCCTTTTAAGGGCACAAACATCCCAAAATTTGCAGTCTTGTTCAACGAGGTTCTCCTAGATATCTCTGAGTGAAGATAAATCCACTTCATGAAATGCAAATCCAAGATTTAAACCCCCCCCCCCCCAGATAACACCAAATGAAAATCATAAAGTAGCAGCGGGAAAATCATGGCAGAAACATTACTATATCAGCACATCTATCTTCCTCAAGTATGCCTAAACTTGTTATTTCAGTAAGTTTAAGAATCTTGAGGGTTTTTTCTTTAATCATCAAAAAGCCAAAGGATGACATATTTTAAACCAGGCATCTGAATAGGAACCAGATGACGATTTCTCCAACACAAATCACTCCTAATAGGGCTCAGTTGTGGTAGTGGAAAAACAAAGTGATGGTGATTCTTAACCCTTTCTTTGAAATTGGGTAAAACTCTGTATCATCTCTTTACCTTGTCCTGAAGATCCCAACCTGAACTTTCCACACACAGGTAGCCTTTGACTTACAACCAAAATTGAGCCCAGAATTTCTGCTCCTCAGTGAGACATTTGTTAAGTGAGTTTTGCCCCATTTTACGACCTTCTTTGCCACAGTTGTTAAATGAATCAGTGCAGTTGTCAAGTTAGCCACACGGTTGTTAAGTAAATTTGGCTTCCCCCATTGACTTGGCTTGTCAGAAGGTTGCAACATGACTCCCAAGATGCTGCAACCATCATAAATATGAGTCAGTTGCCAAAGGTCTGAATTTTGATCACGTGACCATGGGGATGCCCTGCCCGCAAAGGTTTTAAGTGCAGTTTAAAAACTCACAAGCAACTTTTTTCAGTGCCACTGTACATTTGAACGATTGCTAAACAAATCGTTGCGACTCGAGAATTATCTGTATATGAAGCTTAGTACATTAAAGGTTTTTCTGAGTGGCAGATAAAATGGCGAAACGTGAAGAACTCAGGTGTTTGTCGTCTCTTTCTACCAAATGTATCATTTGACTTCGGAATTCTGGGAGGTGAAGTCCACAGTTCGTAAAAGGGCCATAGTTCCCCACTTCTGCTCTAAGACTAAGCCAGGGGCATGGAGAAGACCTCAGCATTCTCAGAGAAGACTCAATGCTTGCAGAAGTGCACAAAAATATTTTAAGAGTAGAATGATTACAAATAGAATAGTATAACAGAGTTGGAAGGGACCTTGGAGGTCTTCTAGTCCAGCAGTCGCCAACTGGTGGGCCGCGATAAAATTTTGGTGGGCCACAGAGAAATCTCACCCCCAGAGTACCCCCCCAAAGCAATTAATCCAGGCTGCACAGAAACACAAGGCTGCGCCACCCACATGGCCCGCGTTAACCCTCCCCGCCCACTCACTCCTAAATTGCTATTTTTCCTTTTTCCTACCATCAGTTGTTCTGCTGTGCCAGGAGATTAAGATTAGCTAGGAAGCAGGAAATGGTTGGATTTCTTGCTTTCTAGCTAGTCTTTAAATCTTTGGTTTTGCTTTTAAGCACAGCCGAACCCCCCTTAGGACTGAAGGTTCTATTATTCAGTGCAGACTCACGGCAAGCAAATTTTATGTGACAGACTGAGCTAGCTGATGGCAGATAGATAGATCACTGAATGATTCTGTGAGCAACTCAATCTGCCTGCCTGCTTTGCCTGATTTTGGGTAAAAGTTGCTCTTTTTTAATAAAAAATTAAATATTTACATATATGGTGTGTTGTGAGTTAATTTTGTGAGTTTGCTTGCTAGCAAATTTTATGTGACAGACTGAGCTAGCCAATCGCAGATAGATCTCTGAATGAATCTGTGATTCTGTGAACAAATCAATGTGCCTACTTGCTTTGCCTGATTTTGGGTAAGAGTTGCTCTTTTTTTAAAATAAAAAATTCAATATTTATATAAATATTTATAATATTTACATACAAGCCATGCCCAGCCAGTCACATGACCACCAAGCCACACCCACAAATTAGGCCACGTGCACAGAACCAGTTAGTGGTCCCTGGGATTTAAAATTATGAGTTTGGTGGTCCCTGAGGTCCAAAAAGTTGGCGACCCCTGTTCTAGTCCAACCCCCTGCTTAGGCAGGAAACCCCTACACCATTTCAGACAAATTGTTCTCCAATCTCTTCTTAAAAACTTCCAGTGTTGGAGAATTCACAACTTCTGGAAGCAAGTAGTTCCACAGATTAATTGTTCTAACTGTCAGGAAATTTCTCCTTAGTTCTAGATTGTTTCTCTCCTTGATTCGTTTCCATCTGTTTCTTCTTGTCCTGCCCTCAGGTTTTTGGAGAATAGATTGAGCCTCTCTTCTTTTTGGCAATTCCTGAGATATTGGAACACTGCTATCACGTCTCCCCTAGTCCTCCTTTTCATTAAACTACATATATCCAATTCCAGCAACTGTTCTTTTTAGGTTTTAGCCTCCAGTCCCCTAATCGTCTTTGTTGCTCTTCTCTGCACTTTTTCTGAAGTCTCAACATCTTTTTTTACATCGTGGTGACCAAAACTGGATGCAGTATTCCAAATGTGGCCTTACCAAGACATTATAAAGACTTCATGTGATCTTGATTCTATCCCTCTGTTTATGCAGCCTAGGACTGAGTTGGCTTTTTTGGCAGCTGCAGCACACAGCTGGCTCCTATTTAAATGGTTGCTCACTAGGACTCCAAGACCCCTCTCACAGTTACTGCTTACTATTACTACTGATGGTTAGTGAAGATTAAGCATCAGTGGACAAGGAACATGGGATGCTGTGTGTTGATAGGTGGAAGATGGAATGGAGTCATTTGAAAGAAGGGCTGGCTGGCACCTGGAGTAGGAAGACTCAGTTTTCTGACATCTTACAAGTAGTCCTTGACTGACGACAGTTCATTTAGTGACCAGTCAAGGTTACAATAACACTGAAAAAAGTGATTTATGAATATTTTTCACATTTATGACCAATACAGCAGCTTCATGGTCACCTGTTCAAAATTCAGACGCCTGGCAACTGACTCATATTTATGACGGGTGCAGTGTCCTGTAGTCATGGGATCACCTTTTGTGACATTCTCACAGTCAATGGGGAAGTCAGATTCACTTAACAATCGAGTTACTAACTTAACAACTGCAGTGATTCACTTAACCACTAGGTAAAGAAAGATCGTAAAATGGGGGACAACTCAACAAATGCCTCAGCAACATAAATTTTGAGCTCAATTGTCATAAGTTGAGGACTATTTGTATTGCAACTCCCAATTGTAGGTTTCATTTTTACATATTTAAACATCCAGACACTCATTGTCTGGGTATTTAAATATAATGTCAGCCTACCATCTATTGCAGAAGTCTCACTGTGTTGCTTAAAATACAAGTTGGAAAAAATTTATTGGGTTTGCCATCTACTTTACTGGAATAGCTCTGGCTGTATTGACTTCACTATAATTGTTCTTTTGCTGATAAAAAAAAACCATTTCAAGTTCAAAGCAGAGCTATAAATGTCTTCTCCCTGGAATTTTGATGTTGAGACCTGTTACATTTCTAATGCCATTGATGTCCTGTCTAAGGTGGATCAATATTTATATTTTTATGCCAAAGCTGACAAGGAAGTCCTGGCCTTTTGTTTAAAAGGATCTTCCTGATCTTTCAAAACATAGAGGGAAGAAATTATGCTGGGTCGGAAAGAGGCCTTCAATCACACGTCATTGCAATAGACACTAATCATTAATGGCTCTGCATTCCACAAAACTTTAAAAGCTGGTGAAGTTTGAGTCATTGAGTCATGGGATTGTAGAGTTGGAAAGAATCTCAAGGAATCTTTAGTTAGTCCAACCCCCTTGCTGGAGGGTTTAGCTCATGGGTGGCAAACTGCTGTTGTCATGTGACGTATCATAACCTTTCCCCCCTTTGCTAAACTGGCGTGAACATAGCCAGTGCATGACGCATCCAGCCTGCGGGGCAGCGAGTTTGACACCCCTGGTTTAGTTCATTCTCCAGAGGTGGTTATCCGTTCTTGTCATGCTCCTGTTGGAATCTGATTCTGAGGGAGAGGTGAAGCAGCTGACAGGGAATGGGAGTGTGGCTCCGTCGGCTGTGGAGGAAACTGGGGAAGAGCACAATCCGGCTGGGCATTCAGAGGAAGACCCAGGCCCACCCCCTCTTCATCCTAGGGACCGCAGGGAGGAATGAATAAGGGAGCAACATGAGTTGCATGGTTTACGGGGGAGAAAAGGGCCCTGATCCCCTTCATTGGCTGCAGTTGGGAAAACTGTTTAAAAAGGCAAACTACACACGCAAAGTTGCTGGAAACAAAGTGTAAAATTATTTTGGTTTGTCAAGTCTTATCTGAGTTCTGGTGTCTTCCCAAGTGTGCATGTTTCATTATCTTTTGACGTCTTCAATCCTGCCCCGTCTAGTTAATTGCTGTAGTGTGGTTTGTGTTGGTTTTTATTTATAATTTATATGTACTTTGAGTTTGGACGGAATTTCTTCCCTTTAAAAACTGTTCTTGGGAGAGTTTTTTTCTCCAGCCGATGATAACTGGACATTGGGGGACATCTTGGAAGTATTAAAGGGACTTTACCTACTTTTGTGACTTTGTTGCTTTTATACCACGCCCCTTTGGGTCATCACAGTTTTCTTTCTAAAAACCTTCAGAGATGAAGCGCCTAGTATAGGTAGTCCTTGACTTACAACAGTTCATTTAGTGACCATTCAATGGCACTGAAAAATGTGACATGACCATTTTTCACACTTATGACCATTGCAACATCCCCATGGTCATGTGATTTACATTTGGATGTGTGATACCTGGTTCATATTTATGACAGTTGCAATTGTCCCAGGATGACGTGATCCCCTTTTGCAAAGTCAATGAGGAAGCCAGATTCACTTAACAAGCATGTTACTCACTTAACAGCTGCAGTGATTCACTTAACAAATGTGGCAAGAAAAGTCGTAAAACGGAGCAAAACACACTTAACAAATTTCTCACTTAACAACATAAATGTTGGGCTCAATTGCAGTTGTAAGTCGAGGACTACCTGTCATGCCCCTGTCCGAGTCTTGAGGAGGAAGATGAACAGCTGACAGGGAGTAGGAGTGTAGCTCCGTTGGCTGTAGGAGGAAACTGGGAAAGGGCAAAGTCCGGCTGGGCAGAGCAGGGGAGAGTAGAACAAGGGAGAGGGAGTTCAGCGGAAGACCCAGGCCCACCCCCTCTTCATCCTAGGGCCTGCAGGGAGGAACGGAGAAGAGAGCAACATGGGTTGCATGGCTTATGGGGGAGGAAAAGGTCCCGATTCCCTTCATTAGCCACAGATGGGAAGACAGTTTAAAAGAAATGCATGCTGAGTGCAGCAGCAGTTGGGAGCAAACATGGGTTTATCTTGTATTGACTTTGCTTATCTGTGTTCCTGGCGTCTTCTCAACCGTGTTGAGTTATTGCTGTGCCTTCACATCTGGAATTCTTGCTCCTGCCTTGTCAGACTAATTACCTCATTTTGCCTTGATTGGACTTATAGTTACAGTTTTTGTTGACCACGTTTTGGACTTGATTCTCTGCAGTCAAAGGCTGTTCCTGGGAGAGTTTTTCTCCAGCTAGAAGGTAACCAGGACTTTGGGGGCTAATAAGTTGGAGCTAATAAAGGGACTCCTACTAATTATCTGACTGTGTTGCCTTTGTGCCACGCCCCGGATCATCACACTACCTGTATATCTATATAGGTATTACTGTACACATCTTACAATCAGGTATTAGTGTACACATCTTACAATCAGGAAGGGTTTCCTTATATTTAGAGGAAATCTACATAGGTAGATTTAGCTACATAGGTAACTACAACAAATATATGGTCCTATTTTATCTTGAAAATACATCATCTTCATCATCCTCATCATCACCTCCTTCCTCTTTATATATGGTTATATCTCTCCATTTTTATTTCACAAAAGGTGATCACATGACCCCTGGACACTGCAACCATCATAAATATATGCCAGTTGTCAAGCAGCTGAATTTTGATCACATGACCACAAGGATGCTGTAATAGTAAAATTGTGTGAAAAACAGTCCAAAGTCACTTTTTTCAGTGGTGTTGTAACTTTGCTCACTAAACAAATGGTTGTAAGTTGAGAACTACCCGTATACAATGCAGTCATTGCGATAATGTGGTTTACATAATTTGGGCATGTAATGTGAACTCACCCATGGCTACTTCAATCAATCATGGCTGATTAACCTGGCTTAGAGTAAGAGGGTTAGGGTCAATTAGCTACTGGAATAATATGTGGGAATCTTTGGGAGTCAAGAGGAACTTGTTGTTATTGTAGCTGAACAATAAAGATGGGGTTTAGTACTCATGGTTATTCTCCTTGTTTGGATTGTCTTGAAGAGTTGACACGAATCTCACAAAACTGAAAATCTGGTCTTCAGTGGAACTGCATCTACGAGGAGGGAAGTGTGCAGTAGGGTACGCCAAGGCTCTCATCTAGTTTTGGTCGCCATTATGTAAAAAAAAGATGTTGAGACTCTAGAAAGGGTGCAGAGAAAAGCAACAAAAACGATTAGGGGACTGGAGGCTAAAACATATGAAGAACAGTTGCTGGAATTTAGCATGTCTAATTTAATGAAAAGAAGGACTAGGGGTGACATGATAGCAGTGTTCCAATAAGAGGTTGCCACAAAGAAGAGGGGCTCAATCTGTTCTCCACAAAACCTGAAGGTAAGAAAGGAAGCAATGGATGGAAACCAATCAAGGAGAGAAGCAACCTAAAACCAAGGACGAATATCATGACATAACAATTAATCTGGACTAGCCTCCCGAAGTTGTGGATGCTCCAACATTGGAAGTTTTTAAGAAGAGATTGGACAACCATTTGTCTGAAATGATATAGGGCAGGGGTCTTCAAACTTGACAGCTTTAAGACTTCCTCCAGTCATGTTAGCTCAGGAATTCTGGGAGATGAAGTCCACAAGTCTTAAACTTGCCAAGTTTGAAGACCCTTGGTATAGGGTTTCCTGCCTGAGCAGGGGTTGGACTAGAAGACCTCCAAAGACCTCCAACTCTGTAATTCTCCACCTTTCCTTTTACTTTTCAGAAAACTGAAGAGGATCCCTTCTAAAAGCCTTCCCACTCCTCCTTTCCTTCTGTGAGCTGGCTTTCTAGTTGTTCAGCTTGCAGCTGTCCCCCAAGGTCATTCCCACAAGCCATCACAGCTACACCTGAGAAGATCATCTTTTTAGTGCTAATAACAACCCTTCATTTGCATGAAGTAAAGGGTGGGGTGAGAGAGTTCAACTTGCTTCCTCCTCTTGGTGGTACTGACCAATCAAATAACCTACTGTGATTTGAATAACCCCGCCTCTTTATTTTGCATAGTTCTTCAATGTAGCTCGGGCATAATGCAATATTCAAATCTGCTTGGAAATTTGCATCAGCTATTCTGATTATTTTCAAAAAGCTCAAAGCTTTTACCGCTCACAAGAAAATGAACAAATTGGTGAACGTCCTTTCTTGGCAAAAGATAATCCCAGCCGGAATGGGCATTACAGAAAGGGAGAAAAAAAGGCATGTTTTGTGCAGGAAAAAGAAACATCATAATTTGTCGTCCCTTTGGCTGAGATTAGCATTTTTAAAAAGTGGATTCTGTACAGTACTGTACCGCAAACTCAGTGAAGTAAAGGAGAGAAGGAAGAAAAAAACAACACCCATATTGGTATTAAAAGCAGATGGGAGGGAAGAAAGACAGTCAATAAACCTATAATGATCTGGACCAATAGCACTGGGAGATTTCTACAAAGTACAATGACCTCCAATGAACTTAAGCCAGATAAATCACCTCAAGAACAGAGAGCTGACATGTGTAAAAGCCAGCGGTGGGAGAAGCAGCATTATAAAGAGGTGTAGGATTCACACTTCCTTGGGGACCTTCAATGGATTCCCGATGCGAGCAATGCAGAAAATATGTTCGGGAGAGCCGTCCTTTTTCCCTCGTCCGAATAACAGAAGGAGAAATGAAGTCCTATTATACTTTCTTAAGAAAGTGTGCAGAACTGGAGGAGATGGCCCAGACAGGTATGCTGAAATCTCTCTTGCCATCACAAATCTCTTCTCCGAGATCAAAATTCTCAGGGAACAAAATTTTAAAGCAAGTTTTTTCCCCCCTTTACGTGGAAAAAGAGAGAGTGGGGAGAATAAGGTATTGTTTAAATGTCAAAGAAAGGGATGTTGAATAATCGTGTCGGGAGTGGTTCTGCTGTGTTGCATCTGAATTATTCTATTAGTGGGTTTGGGGATTTTGCAGTCCCGTTGATCCCGAAAGCTTGGAAGGAACGAATTAGAAATCTCAAATCAAAACGAAGGCTAGGGAGAACGAATAACTGATTAAAGATTGCAAACGGTGTGATGTAGGGATACTGCAAGAAATAAACTTACCTTTTCTTGAGGGACAACCCAGGGCTTAGTTGTTCATCCCCAAGCTCAATTCCTCTCTTACAGAATTGGTATCAGAATAACAGAGTTGTAAGGGACCTTGGAGGTCTTCTAGTCTAACCTCCTGCCTGAGGAGAAGACCCTATATCATTTCAGATAAATCTCTTGTTAAAAACCTCCAGTGATGGAGCACCCACAACTTCTGGAGGCAAGACTGTTCCATTGAACAATTGTTCTTCACTGTCAGGACATTTCTCTTCAGCTGTAGGTTGCTTCTCCCCTTCCTTGGTTTCCATCCATTGCTTCTTGTCCTGCTTTCAGGTGCTTTGAAGAATAGGTTGAGACACACACACACACACCCCAGCCCTCCTGTGTTAAAACACTTCTCTCAGTGCTTTCGTAAAACAAGACATATCCAGTCCCTGCAACCGTTCTTCATAGGTTTTAAAGCCTTCAGTCTTCTAATTGGAATTAGGAATTAGAGTTGGAAGGAATCTTGCAGTTGTTCTTCTTCGCCCTCTTTCCAGAGCCTCAACATTAAAAATAATAATAATCTGGCAACCAAAATTGAATAGAATAGATGCCGTCATGTGACGTATCGCAATGTTTTTTCCCCCTTCGCAGAGCTGGGGTGGGCGTGGCCTGTGCATGACGCATCGAGCCCGCGGGCCACCAGTTTGACACCCCTGATCTAGAAAGCCCTGAATGGCTTTATCCTAGGATCTTATTCCTGAGAAAAATCTAAGAGACATTAAGTTTTAGACGCTGTCTTCTACTGTGTTAGTCCAAATGCTTTGGCATCCCTTGTCTCCAGAGAGTCATCTTGGCACCTGCCCTGTTGGAATTTTGGAAGGGCTGTCAAGACGGTTTCGTTTGAACAGGCTTTGGAGAAATGATTGGATCAAGTCCAGTTTTTGTGCCAGCCAAGGAATGAGACTTGGGATGAAATGCGTGTTCCAAAGTTGGGACGTGAATTCCGCCCTTATCATACTTGTATCCGATGTGGTAATGCAAGTACAAAAGGGAGAGAATTGTATGATTGACATTTCGTCAATTTTGTGGTTACATTTAACTAGATTTTGTTTTAATATGCCGCCTGTAATTTTTATGTTTTCATATTGCTGTATTTATGGATCTGAGATTGTTGTATGTCACTGAATTTCTGCTGATTGATGTTTATTGGGATTAATTTATCAGAAGCATAAGATGCCCAGAGTCATTTGGTTGAATTTGGAGATTGTAGAAAATCAAATGGATGGATGGATGGATAGAATTAGAATTAGAATTAGAATTCTTTTATTGGCCAAGTGTGATTGGACACACAAGGAATTTGTCTTGGTGCAAATGCTCTCAGTATACATAAAAGAAAAGATGCATTCGTCAAGAGTCAAGAATCATAAGGTACAACACGTAATACTACTCATAGGGTACAATAAGCAATCCAATCATACTAGGAAACAGTCCATATAAATCGTAAGGATACAAGCGACAAAGTTACAGTCCTACAGTCACAAGTGGGAGGAGATGGGTGATAAGGAGCGATGAGAAGATTAACAGTAATAGTAGTGCAGACTTTGTAAATAGTTGAACAGTGTTGAGGGAATTGGATGTAATATTCCACGTATGTTGTTACCAGGGCGCTATAAAGTCATACTAACACTTCACGTGTTTTTGATTCTTTCCTTCTGTTAATTCAGCCTTGGACTGCATTGGTTCTTTTGGTGGCTACAACACACCACTGGCTCATATTTAAGTGTTTGTCTACTAGGACTCCTAGATCTCTTTAGAAAACTAGTTGTTCACTTCTGTGTATGTATAGTAGTAGGGAAGAGTAGGTAGGAAACTTTATTTAGCTTCAGCCAATTACCATCTGTGACTGCAGTTGGACCAGGATGTTTAGCGATTCATGTCATTGACTGCTGACATTTACAGATAGTTCTCAACTTACAACCACAATTGACCCCAACATTTATGTCGCTAAGTGAGATGTTTGTTAAGTGAATTTTGGACCATTTTATCACCTTTCTTGCCTCGGTTGTTATGTGAATCATTGCAGTTAAGTTATAAGATGGCTTGTTACGTGAATGTGGCTTCCGCATTGGCTTTTCTTGCTGAGGTGATCATATGACCCTGGGACACTGCAACCGTCATAAATCTGAACCAGTTGCCAAACATCTGAATTTTGATCACGTGACCCTGGGATTGTTGTAATGGTCGAAGTGTGAAAAACCATCATAGGTCACTTTTGAGGACCCAGATTGTTGCGGTATATAAGCCTAAGTGCTATTGCTATGGCTATTTTAGTGTCACTAAATGAGCCATTGTAAGTTGAGGACTACTTGTGTTCTCTGTGGGCCTACTTTTGAAGTCCATCTGGAAGCTGTAATTGACACAGAACCCAACAGTCAGATTGCTACCAAGAAGAACCGTCCATTGTAGGATAAGTGGAACCTATCGTGGTAGGATTTAGGGGGTGGGTGAGTTGGCTACCTATAAGGTTCTGGGCCCAGTTCAAAGAGTTGAGTATTATCAGGGGTGGGATTCAATTTTTTTAACAACTGGTTCTGTGGGCGTGGCTAAGTTGGCAGGCGTGGCTTGGTGGTCATGTTATTGGCTGGGCGTGGCCAACTCAATATCACTCACATGGAGGCACGCATCTCCTCGCCTGGCCTCTCAGGACTGTGGGGATGCTGCAACAGTCGTAAGTGTGAAAAATGGTCATAAGTCACTTTTTTCAGTGCCATTGTAACTTTGAATGGTCACTCCACACAAGCAAGTACCTTCAAAGGAGGGGGAAAAAAACTCCAGAGACGTTCCTGAGACAGGAAGTCTAGTCCTGCCAAGAATGTAATAAGGGTTAATGGAGTGATAGTTTCTGTAAGCAACACCAGAATGTTTCCTTCCTGCCTTCCTTACAGGATTAGGCCAGTAATTTCTTCTAACAACCGGTTCTCCGAACTGCTTAGAATGTAAACAACCGGTTTTAGTGAATAGGTGCGAACTGGTAGAATCCCACCCCTGAGTATTATCTATAACAGTGATGGCTAACCTTTTTGTCATCGCATGCTGAAAGTGTGTATGTGTGCGCGAGAGAGCACACACTTGTGCCTGCACCATAATGCAATACACAGGTGACCCCCCCACTTGCTCCCCCGCCCCCCCCGGTGCATGTGCATAGGACCCCGCACTCCCCCACCCCTGCTCATGCGCACACGTCTCATGAATGTGACCCGCCCCCCACATGCGTGGCAGATACTCAAAAATCAGCTGGCAAGGGAACTTCCGGTTTGTCGGCTTCGCGCGGCAGGGATTTGCGAAGCTGCGCGATCCCTGCCGCGCTAGCCGTTTTGGGGCTCCGACCCAGCCGGGTACGGAGCTAGGCTGCCCTGCAGGGGCAGCTGAAGTAGGGGGATCCGGAGAAGGGTTTGGGGGTGCTGCAGACTCCCTCCCTGGCCGGCAGAACTCCCTTTTCCCAGGACGGTGCAGCGGCGGTCCGTAATGGCCGCCACAAAGAAGCTGGCAGCCGGGTAAGAATGCGCAGGAGGAAGTGGAGAAAGTGATTGAGAGGAGAAAGTTTTTCTTGGCTCCTAGGACTCTAAGACATATTTAATAAAATTCCTGAAAAGTATGATTCTCTGAATAATACCTGCCAGAAGAGGAAAAAAGCGGCTGCTTGAAGGTGCTGAAAGGATAGCTTTCCCTCTTTTCCTACGGAATAAATAACTGGATATTAAGAAACCTATTTTTTTAGGTGGAAATTGGTTTTAAGCGATGAGTGGGAAGAGAGAGGATTAAGAAGAAAATATTTGTATGCTAAGATTTGTTGGAGCAGATGCCTTAAGGATTTGAAGACTAGAATATATTGTAATAAGATTTTAAACAGATTTGGACTTTCTTTCTCTTTGATTGATATTACCCCAGAAGGAGAAAGTGAGAACTCTGCCTTGGTTTGGACTGATTGATAACTTTGGGACTGTTTTATCTTTTTTATTTTCTTTTGAATATTCTGGTTGTTGTAAGAAGAAAGAAGAAGAAAAGAAGAGAAAAGATTTATAATGGCTCTTTCTGTTGAGGAACTAAGAAAAGAATATGAACAAGCAAAAAAAATGGTAAAGATGGTGTGGAAGAAGCTTTCCTTTTCTTAGAAATGGCGCTTACTAATTATCAACAAAAATTACAACAGATGAAGACAGCAGAGGAACAAGAAAGAAAGGAAGGAGCCATCTTTAATGAATCTCAGAATTTGATCCAGAAAAAAGGAAGAGAGAAACAAAAGAAGAGAAGAGAAAAGAAGAAAACTAAAGGATTTAAGGACTTAAGATCCAAAAAACATTTAAGAAAGGGAAAAATAAAGTGCAAAACCAATATGATGATTGTAAACAAAGGGGAAAAGAAATACGACAGAGAAGGGAAGCCGGTAAGGCAGAGGCTAGAAGAAGGGGGGTAGAAAGGTTTGTTGGGAAAAGAAAGAAAGGGAAAAGGTGGAGAAAAGCTACAACGTTTTGAAATTAAATGGAAAAAAGGAATTTTTTATGGATAATGGATAAAGTATAATTTAAAAAAAAAAAAAAAAAAAGATTTTGCAAGGTACATAAGATGAGATGGTAGTATTGTAATGGTTTAAGAGTTGATAAGAGATTAAAATGTTAAAATGTTTAAAAATGATTGGCTTTAAAACTTAATAATAGGAGAGGTTTAGAATATTGTTTTAATTAAAGAGTTTAATAAAATTATGGTATTGATGTTATTATAAAATTTTTATTATAGTATTTCTTTTTAATATTTGGATTTATTGTCTAATTATGCACTTAATTGTGTTGGATGTATTAGTTAGATAGAATGTACCAAGCAAAATCTGATTGGGTATTAGATATTATTTTAAAGATTAATTTGATTAACTTAGGGGGAGATAGAAAGGCATCATACTCTGATTAATGATTTCAGGAGAAACTGATTTTCTTTTTTTTCATAAGGGATGAGACAAAGGGATGATAAAAAATGGACAAAAGATACAAGTATAATGATTTAAACTAAGATGATTAATTAAGGTAGAATTAAGAAGTGTGAAATATGTGGAGAAGTTAATATAGAAGGTTTAGAATGGTAAATAAAATAAGTAATGATATGTAAGATGAGCATGAATATAATTGAAGTCCATGAAGAGAGAGATACCTGGGCCCAAGTTACTTTCCAAAAAGATTTTTTTTTATGTTTTGTGTGTTGTGTGTATATGTCTTTTTTTGGGGGAGAATTGGTAAAAACTTGTAGAAATATAGAATGAGAATAATGGTAACTAAGTCAGAAAGAATCAGATGAAATAATAATAATGATATTGAATAAGAGTAAGTGGAACTGAGCTGGGGCGATGGCTTGCGTGCCCGCAGTGATGGCTCTGTGTGCCACTTCCGGCATGTGTGCCATAGGTTCGCCATCACGGATCTGTAAGATTGCTAAAGGGGTGGCCCTACTCAAATTGATTCCCCCCCAGCCTATAAGTGTGGAATCAAGGTCTTCCAAGTACATATAATTGTTCTGTCTCACCTGTAGCCACGAGGTGAGAGTCCAAATGTCCCAAAGGAATAGACACGAACAGACAATATCAGGAACAACAGAGTTAACTTTCCTCTGTAGTCGTCGTTGGCAGCTTTCCCAGAAGCTGTCTACAAACCCAGATAATGAGCCGCACGATAAATCAGAGCCGAAAAGGCAAACAGAAGGCTTCTTCTAAACTGCGAAAGTAATTAACGAAGTTTGACCCGAACAAGGATCGTTAGCTAACATGCCTCCTTATATTCCTTGAAGGGGCATGTCAGTCTTTCTAATTAGTCTCTGATTTGACGTTTCCTTTCAATTTGTGCTTGACGTCTCAGCCTACGTCTAGTCCTTGCATCAACTCAACATTCGTCAGTTTGATCATCACTCAAAGACTCTGGCACGTTCTGTGGATCAGCTGCTGACACCTGAGGCATAATGGATGTGGAAGGTTCTGGAGAGGATGATGATTCCGACACTTCCTCATCCTCCTGGCTCACGTCTGCATCTCCCATTAAAGCAGGCTCAAATTCCAATGCCAAACCCTCCTCATCACTCGAACCTGTGTCTTCTGACACATCAGACTCAAAGCTCACAGCATGCTCAAGCCTCCCAGTCACAACATATAATGGCCTGTGTGAATATCCTTGGGAGATAGGCAGAGGTGAGCTGCTACCGGTTCGGGCGAACCGGATGTTAATTTTACATCAGGTTCGCTGAACCGGTAGTTGCAATGAGTAGCTGGCTCTGCCCCCCCACCCCTCTCAGGAGTGTCCATGTGGCCCATTTTGGATCCCAGGTAAGTGCAGGGCCTGTACGGAGGCTCAGGGAGGGTGAAAAATGGGCCTCCTGGAGGCTCCAGAAGGCTGAAAACGGGCCCGTTTCCAGCCTCCGGAGCCTGGGGAGGCTTTTCACCCTGCCAGAGGTTCGAGGAAGGCCTCCGAAGCCCAGGGAGGGTGAAAACGCCTCCTCCCCACCGCGGTGCAGGTGGTCAACTAAGCCACGCCCACCATGGCCACGCCCACCCAGCAATCAGACAGAGAACCGGTTGCTAAATTTTTTGAAGCCCACCCCTGGAGACAGTAGGACAAAGAGCTGTAGCTGAGTAGACAGATAAGAGACGTCTCGGCCCACAGAAGGAATAGGGATGTGGGAAGCATCTCAGAAGGGACTCTCGTTAGTCTTCTGGAAAATAAAGGCAAATGGAGATCGATACACTTCCAGACTTACAAGACGCCGGCTACTATAACCTCACAGTAAAGGTAGTGTCAGTACTAAAGGTATGATTTCTTATCTGGCCTACCTTGGAGGGTTGATAGTACAAGAGGTGAAAGAGATACGAGTAGCCCTTGACCAGAATTTACCTCAAAATTTCATTGCTGAGTGAAACAATGGTTAAGTGAATTTTGCCCCATTTCATGACAGTTGTTAAATGAATCACTGCAGTTGTTAAGTTGGTAGCTTCATGGCTGTTAAGTGAATCTGACTTCCCCATTGGCTTTGCTTGTCAGAAAGTCACAAAAGCAGAATCACATGATCCCAGAACATTCGTCATAAATACATGCCTGTTGCCAAGGGTCCAAATTTTGATCACTTCATCATGGGGATTTTGCAATGGTCGTAAGTGTGAAAAACAGCCATAAGTCACTTCTTTCGGTGCCATTGTAACCCCTCATCCTGGACATAAACTGTTTCAACTCCTTCCCTCAAAACGACGCTATAGAGCACTGCACACCAGAACAACTAGACACAAGGACAGTTTTTCCCCAAAGGCCATCACTCTGCTATACAAATAATTCCCTCAACACTGTTCAACTATTACAAAGTCTTCACTACTATTACTGTTAATCTTCTCATCACTCCTTATCACCCATCCCCTCCCACTTGTGACTGTATGACTGTAACTCCACTTGTATCCTTACGATTTATATGGACTGTTTCCTAGTAACAGTGATGATTTGATTGCTTATTGTACCCTATGACTATCATTAAGTGTTGAACCTCATGATTCTTGACTCTTGATAAATGTATCTTTTCTTTTATGTACACTGAGAGCATATGCACCAAGACAAATTCCTTGTGTGTCCAATCACATTTGGCCAATAAAGAATTTTATTTATTCTATCTATTGAACAGTGACTAAATGAAGGGTTATAAATCAAGGATTACTTGTGTGGACTAGGTGGCCACCTGCTCTGTGGTTCTCCAAAATTGAAGAATATGCATGCTAACCCAGAGTTGAGGTCAGACACATGCCACAGTTGCTAGCTGGGGAATTCTGGGAATTGAAGTCCATACAGCTTTTAGTTGCCAAGGTTGAGAAACATTGTTCTAGTTGTTTTTCTGTGCATCACATGTGCAACACACCCAAAAAGCACTCAGATCTTCAGAATAATGGAATAGAATGACTTTATTTGTCACTTTGAATGTACACTAATCGGCATACACTAAAATGAAATGTCATTGTGTACAGCTCTCAAAGGTCACCCCCTCCAATATACACTACATAAACATGACAAAATAATAAATAAATACAAAAGTACGCATATACTTATATATATGACACAGAGAAGCAAGACAGTTTAGTTCAGATGTATACATGTACATATCAAGAGAAATTAACCTTGCAAGTTTACCAGATTGATGGCATAGGGAACAAAGCTGTTACACAATCTGGTAGTCCTGCTAGAAATACTTCAAAACCTCCTCTGAGAGAAACGGAAACAGACCATGAAGTGGGTGTGCGGGGTCTCTAACAATGTTTTGAGCTCTAAGCACATAGTGCCTATAAGCAGTATCCTAAATGACAGGAAACAAGCTTTCTGTAATCTTCTCAGCTGTCCTCACCACTCTCTGTAGGGACTTTCTCTCCGAGGCACTGCTGCCATCAAACCAAACAGGGATGCAGTTTGTTAAAACACTCTCGATTGTGCCTCTGTCAAAAGAGGCCAGGACTGAAGGAGAAAGATGCATCATACTCATCGCCATTCTGACTTTTTTGACCATATCCTGAAAATATCCCAATATGTTTCCATCTATAAAGCTCATAAACACATGGGTGTCTCATTTTAATATATAATCTACATCAGTATTTGGGCATCTCATTTTTCATCCCTTTTTATTTCCAGACACAGAATACTTTCTTGCTTGAAATCCTTTCTTAGTCTGGCTGCTTCTATTTTTATGTAATGTAGTGCTAGAAGTCCATGCGCGCGCACACAAAAAGCCTGCATGTATATATGAATATACTAATTACTTTTGAAAAGACCTGAGTTTTTTTGCTGCTGTTTTATTTTTAGTGAGAAGTTAACATGAAGAAACTAATGAAAGTTCTTTATTCATTTTGTACCCTTGTAGACCTTGATTAATCTCCAAAAGACTAAATAATTAATAATAATTTGATTTGGTTAATAAATAATAAAGACTGAGCAGAGTTGAACCTGGTTAATATCTGGGAGACAATTAGGAAAACTCAGGACTATGGAGAACAGTGCAAAGTTGGAAAAAATGTAATGGAAGAAAGCATATTCACTTTTATATTATTATTTCCCTGTTCATGAAAACACCAGGATTTGCATCCATCTCAAAGAGAGTATCCTTTTTTCTACCTTATAGTATTAGAATTTGAGACTGGAGTGTACAGGTAGGTCTCAATTTACAACAGTTCGTTTAGTGACCAAAGTTACAATGGCACTGAATAAAATGACTTATGGCCATTTCTCACACTTACGGCCATTGTAGCATCCCCATGGTATTGTGATCAAAATTCAGATGCTTGGCAACTGACTCATAATTATGATGGTTGCACTGTCCTGGGATAATGTGATCCCCTTTTGTGACCTTTTGATAAGCAAAATCAATGGGGAAGCCAGACTTACTTTACAACCGGGTAACTAACTTAACTACAACGATTCACTTAACAATTGTGGCAAGGAAGGTTGTAAAATGGGACAAAATCAAAGGTGGCATTCACCAGGTTCTGACCAGTTCTGGAGAACTGGTAGCGGAAATTTTGAGTAGTTTGGAGAACCAGCAAATACCACCTCTGACTGGCCTCGTTCCCACTTATTCTTTGCCTCCCGCGTCCCAGCTGATCGGCTGGATCTTCTTTGGTTGCCCTGCACAGGAGAACGGAGCTGAAAAGCAGGTTAGTGGGGTGGGGAGGGAATTCAGATTTTGCAGTATCCTTCCCCTGCCATGCCCATCAAGCCACGGCGACAAAACCGGTAGTAAAAAAATAATAATCCCACCAATGGGCAAAATTCACTTAACTGACTTGCTTAGCAACACATTTTGGGCTCAGTTGGGTTTGTAAGTTGAGGGCTATCTATACTCTTTAAAGCAGTGGTCCCCAACCTTTTTTGTACCAGGGACCGGTTTCAAGCAGAAACATTTTTCAAGGACCGGGGGGAGAGAAGAATCCGAGTTTGGTGGTTTTGCTTGCAGACGTTTCATTACCTGACTAGGTAACATCTGATGTTGTTACCTAGTCGGGTAATAAAACGTCTGCCAGCAAACCACCAAGTTCAGGGAGCGCCTCGGCCCTGCCTCCCTCAGCCCCATCCCTCAGGTGTCTCCCTCCCTCCCTCCCTCCCTCAGGTGTCTGCCTCGTTCCTCTCTCAGTCACTCTATCGCTCCTCCAGCAGCCCAAGAAGCCGGGGTGGGGTGGCTTTCCTGTCGCCACAGCTTCCCGAGCGCCCGTTCACCCCACCCGCCCGCCCGCCCGCTCGCGGTTCAATCCACAGTGCTCCGTTCTACCTGCCTGCCTGCCTGCCTTCTTCGTTTCGGAGCAGCTTCGGCTGATAAAAAGAGGCGAATAGTTATTATTCTCAGCAAGCTGCTCCCAAACAACCAGACAGGCAGGCAGGCAGAACGGAGCACTGTGGATTGAACTGCAGCGAGCGGGCGGGCGGGGTGGGGTGAAACGGGCGCCGGGAAGCTGCGGCGACAGGAAAAGCCACCACCCCCCGGCTTCTTTGAAGCAGTTTCTTCCTGGGCTGGTGGAGGAGCGAGAAAGCGACTGAGAGAGCTGAGCCAGAGAGCAGGACAGGCTTCGGTTGCTTCCTCCCTCCCCTTCTTTCATTTGTGTCCTTGATCCCCGATCCCAGCAGCATTCACCGAAGGCGAAGAAAGCCGCCATTTTTTTAAATTTTTTTTTCTTTGCGGCCCGGTAAAGAGTGCTCCACGGCCCGGTACCGGTCCGCGGCCCGGTGGTTGGGGACCCCTGCTTTAAAGGACAAACAGTGGGCTATTTATCAATATCTTCCCAGCCTCCTACATGGAAAAAAAATTATAAAATGCAGAGGCTCTTCAGAGTTTCTCAAACGTGACAACTTTAAGACATGTAGACTTCAACCCCCTCCAAACTCCCCAGCCAGCCCGAAAGAAATAAAATTAAGGAAAATATCTGAGAATGTAATCCTGGTCTCAACATACAAAACTTTGCAGATCTCTATTTCAAGATCTGTACTGGAATTGAATGAAGTCAATGCAGGCCCATTAACTAAGAATATCGGCTCCTTTAATGCTTAGCAGTGCGTTGTAAATACAATTTAAAATTCTTTTAGCGCTGCGGCAGCTGCTCATGTGAAAAACATTTGCATGTAAATAGGGGACAAGCTGAGAAGGATGAAGAGAAGTAGATGAGCTGCAAGTAGAGAGGCGGAAACTGGCTCGGGAATACTATTAATGAAAACAAAAAAAAATTGGAATCCTGGTCGATAGCAAGGTCAGCACGAGCTGGAAGGATATTGTGCTTCAAAAAGGGCAAATGTATTTTTTGGCTGTGTCAGCAGAAGCATCCTTTCTAAATTGCAAGATTTATTCTGTTTTGATTAAGCCTTACCTGATGTATCATATTAAGAACAACTGTGTTCTCTTCACTGATGATGTAAAGCTATTCAACACCACAGAAAATACTGCTACCCTTCAAAAAGACCTCGACTATGTATCAGAATGGTCAAACAAATGGCAACTTCAAATCTCAACAAATAAATGCTCTGTCCTACATGTTGGCAAAAAAAACCAGAAAATAAAATACAAACTGAATAGTCAAGACCTTGTTGATGATCCAAACTCTGTCAAGAACCTTGGAGTACTCATCTCTAATAATCTAAGTGCTAGAGCCCACTGTAACTACATAGCCCAAAAGGCATTAAGAGTTGTTAACCTAATCTTACGTAGCTTTTTCTCTGGTAATATTACACTAATAACTAGAGCATACAAAACATTTGCTAGACCAATACTCGAATACAGCTCATCAGTTTGGAACCCACATTACGTATCTGATATTAACACAGTTGAGAAAGTCCAGAAATATTCACAAGAAGAGTTCTCCACTCCTCTACTCGTTGCAGAATACCTTATGCCACCAGATTTGAAATTCTAGACCTAGAAAACCTAGAACTACACAGCCTTCGGTCCAATCTAAGTATAGTATATAAAATCATACATTACAATGTCCTACCTGTTGATGAATACTTCAGCTTCAACCATAACAATACAAGAGCATACAATAGATACAAACTCAATGTAAACCGCTCCAAACTTGATTGCAGGAAATACGACTTCAGCAACAGAGTGGTCAATGTCTGGCATACTCTACCTGACTCTGTGGTTTCTTCCCCAAACCCCAAAAACTTTAACCTTAGACTGTCTACTATTGACGTCACCCCTTTCCTAAGAGGTCTGTAGGGGGCATGCATAAGTGTACCTACGTGCCTACCATCCCTGTCCTATTGTTTCTTCTTTATTTTTCTTATATGTATCCATTTCATGTATTCATAACTATGTTTATACTTATACCTATTATCTAAGCAATAGACAAATCGAATAAATAAAAAAAAAATAAATAAAAATACCTCAAGTCCCATATCTGGTTCTGAGGATGATTTTTGAAGAGAATTCAGAGAAACATGAGGCATTCTGAGAAGGAAAATGAACATCATTGGTGACTGGGAACTAAGCCCTAAGAAGAGTGTTGGGTAGGGTTAACCTTGAGAAGAAATGACTGATGGAAGAGAAGATGCCATAGCTGAAGAATGTGAAAAGATCAGTGTAGAGGGATTTAGAACTGATCTCGAGGAAGATATGAAAGAACTGTTAGATTTGGAGGAGAGATTATGCAGGCCAAAAATCAAAGGGAGCCATGAGAAAGAAACTCAAAATAATATAGGATGGGACAAGATCATGTGAACGGTTAATATCATTTTATAATGCCTTGGTAAGACCAAACGTGGAAGACTGCATCCAACTTTGGTTGCCACGATATAAAAAATAGGTTGAAACTCCAGAAAGAGTGCAGAGAAGAGCAACAAAGATGATTAGGGACTGGAAATTAAAACATATGAAGAATGGTTGCAGGAACTGGGTATGCCTAGTTTAATGAAAAGAAGCACTAGGGGTGACATGATAGCAGTGTTCCAATATTTGAAGGGCTGCCACAAGCAAGAGGGAGTCAATCTATTCTCCAAGCACCTGAAGACAGAACAAGAAGCAATGGATGGAAACTAACCAAGGAGTGAAGCAACCTAGAACTAAGATGAACTTTCTTGACAGAACAATCAACCGATGGAACAACTTGCCTTCAGAAATTGTGAATGACTGGAGGCTTTTAAGAAGAGACTGGACAACCATAGGTCAGAAATGGTATAATGTGTCCTGTGTGAGAAGGAGATTGGACTACAAGGTCCCTTCCAACGCTATTATTCTATCAGCCTTGAGAAAAAAATGACTGATGGAAGAGAAGGTGAAAATTTGAAAAGATCCATGTTGAGGGATTTAGAACTGACCTTGAAAGAACCGTTAAGGAGATTTTTTTGAGTAAAGATAACACAGGCCAGAAATCGAAGGGAACAGGAGAAAGAAACTCAAAATAATATATGATGGGACAGACAAGAACTTGAACAGGCTTTCAGAATTCTATTATTATAAACTTATAATGTTATTATAAACATTAACCAAAAAAATAAACCAGGTTTTGAAGGCCTTTGGAATGCCCAAGTGAGAGGATATGGTCAGAAGAATAATTTGGGGTTTCAACTTGAGCCGGAAAGTTGCATGAAAATAAATAAAAATGAAATGTAGAAAGCTGTGAGGAAAGGAGAAATATATATTCCCCAAGCAAAGGGTGCTTTGGGTGCAACTGCAGAGAAATGGGGTACAGCAACATAGTTTTATAGTTGTCCTGGGTGTGGAAGTGCATGTATTGCTGATTTTAGGGTGACACTTGAGAGGCATGTATGTGTATGTAGGTACATATCATCTATGACGTTTATTCTTGTGAACATGCAGTTCTGCAGGGAGACCAATCTAACTATGTTTACTAACAATCTCCTTTGATATGTGGGTTTGGCCTGGGTAACTTATTTGGATGTTTGAGGAAGTTTGAGTAAACAATCCCCCCCGTTTGCTATTTTTACTTGATTAACTTAGTTTCAGCTTGACTATCAATTATCTAGTGGAGACGCTGATTTTCAATCCATTGTGGATTCTATTGATATTTTAAGGGAAGATGGAAACAGTATGAAGAATAAAATATGTTTTGTTGTAACAGTTCCCACAATACCATTGGTATCAAAGGTGATAGTTAGCCAGTTCTGATCAGTTCTGGAGAACCGGTAGTGGCAATTTTGAGTAATTCAGAGAACTGGCAAGTACCACCTCTGACTGGCCCCACCCCCATCTATTCTCTGCCTCCCGAGTCCCAGCTGATAGGCTGGGTCTTATCTGGTTGCCCTGCACAGGAGAACGGAGCTGGAAAGCAGGTTAGTGGGGTGGGGAGGGAATGGGGATTTTACAGTATCCTTCCCCTGGGGTTGGGTGGAAATGGAGATTTTGCAGTATATCCTTCCACTGCCATGCCACACCATGCCCACCAAGCCATGCCCACAGAACCGGTAGTAAAAAAAATTGAATACCACCACTGATCGGTATCTCTAGGGAGATGGTGTTCCAGTGGGTCTGCTTTCAGTTCGTAGTCTGATAAGGATTTTGTAAACAGCCACCTGCAAACTGTTTATTATCAGTGGAGAGACTCTCTGATTTATAGAAAAGCAGAAAAATGGAAAATAATAGAGGCTGCACTCCAATGTGTTGGTTGCAAATGATAAACAGTTCAGTAACTGGGATTCCTATAATGGATTCCCTTTCTTTGTAATAAATTGTGTTAAAGAGATACTTTGAGAAGGATACTTGGAACGGGAATTATTTTTGGTTTATGTAGAGCAGGGGTGTCAAACTCACCTCATCGTCACATGACCTGCACTAAACCGGGTGTGGGAGTGGCTAGCGCATGACACATCAGACCCGTGGGCTGGGTGTTTGACAGTCTGATGTAGAGGAAAAGGATCTGTCAGCCCTTCAAGATAGTCTCTTTAAGAAGCACACCCAAGAATACTAGCTCTATCTTTATTATAAAGTTATATTAACAGAATCAAGGGGATGCAGTGGCTCAGTGGCTAAGATGCTGTGCTTGTCGATCTTTCAGATTGGCAGTTTGGTGGTTCGAATCCCCAGCGCCGCATAACGGAGTGAGCTCCCGTTACTTGTCCCAGCTTCTGCCAACCTAGCAGTTTGAAAGCCTGTAAAAATGCAAGGAGAAAAATAGGGACTTGGTGGGAAGGTAACAGTGTTCCATGCGCCTTCGGGCATTTAGTCATGCTGGCCATATGACCATGGAGACGTTTTTTGGATAGCACTGGCTCTTCGGCTTTGTAACGGAGATGAACACCGGCCCCTAGAGTCAGGAACGACTAGCACGTATGTGGGAGGGGAACCTTTACCTTTATTAACAGAATCTTGCAATTCTGGAGGTACATCTCTTCCCCCTCACCTTTACAGCCTAAGAAACTAGGGAGGGTCCCTTCCAGTGGTGGGATTCAAAAATTTTTACTATTGGTTCTGTGGGCGTGACTTGGTGGGCATGGCAGGGGAAGGATACTGTCAAATCTCCAGTCAGAGGTGGTATTTGCCGGTTCTCCGAACTACTCAAAATTTCCGCTACTGGTTCTCCAGAACTGGTCAGAACCTGCTGAATATCACCTCTGGTCCCTTCTGAGATGTTTACCATGCCTGCATTTCTTTGTAGACACAGCTGCCTCTTATCTGACTGTTGCCTCGGCTGTGGCCATTCCTTCTGTCTCCCAAGGTCATTCCCACATACATTACAGAGCCCAACACTAATACTCCAGGTTTGTTCCTGTGACGGCAGTGCTTACTACTGAACTGATGGATAGTTTTTCAAGCTGGGTGTGTGTTAAGGCTAAGCAAGAGCCAATTAAAGGGGAAGGAGTAAAAAAAATGATTACATTTGCATAGGTAAGCAGGAAGCATTGTCCAGAGCAAGTTTTAAATGATGGCTAAACTTGTGGTCTGGCCAACTGTCAAAACCATCGACCAATCTTAGCAATTGTGTGGGTTAGCAGATGGCCTTCCATCTCTTCAGATCAAGTATGAGTATGTCTGTATTCTTTGTAATCTGTAGAAGCATGTATGCCAGAGAACTTCAGAACTTCTCCGCTGAGCCGAAGGGAGAATCCAGGCTGGGGTCTCTAGTCTAGGTCTCTAGCTAGGAGTCTCTAGTCTCCTAGCTCTGCAGACCGAGTAAAAAACTGAGGACAGACCCCCTGGTAATGGTCCCCAGTTCTTCACTCGGTCTCAGCGTGTTCAGACCTCCCTTTAAGGGCTCTGAATAGTTAGGATTGTAGAAGAATATTCACCCCCTGGATTAAGCTTTTTTTTTTGCAGAGAGGCTTAGATCAGGTTTGACAGCTAGCCGGTTTGCCGGTTTAGCACTTTCATTTTTTCGCCCCTTTTTTCCGGTTCGCGGTTTTTGTTTGTTATTTTAATGTTTGACTTTCCTTGCTAGTGGACTGGTTTTTTTTTTGTTGTTGTTTGTTTTGTTTCCTGTCAAAACTGGAGTGGAGGTGACCCTGAGAGCCTGTGTGGCCCGGGCTGGGGTGGGAGCCGGCGTCTTATTGAACTCGCCTCCTCCTGATCCACTTTCCCTTGCCCTGGACAAGCTGCAGCTGCCGCTAAGCACTTCTGTCCCTTTCCGGCGGCAGCGGCCATTTATTTCGTTCGGGGGCAATCTTGCAGTTCGTCTCCAGGATTGTCTCTTGGGGGGGGGTTCTGGTCATTGGGATTAAATCCCGACCCCCCATCCAGTCCCCAGAGCACCGTGGCAGCTGCGAGACGCTTAAGTCTGCCTGACAGTTGCGGTGCAGCCAGCGCCAGGCTCGCAAGCCTCTGCCCTATCAGGGCTTGCTGCAATTCAAAGAGGCAGCCATTTTTTCCCCCTTGACTCAGCTTTTGAATTGCGGAGCTGGGCTGAGCTCACCACTTTGGGTCGCACTAGCCTCCTGAAGTGGTGGACAGCTACTGTGGCTGTAGCTGGCAGCTTAGGCTGAATTTTTTTAAAAAAATTATTTTTATTCTTACTCCTTTTTCCCTTTCTCTACCCCTGTCAAGTGACAGTTATTTTTGGCGGGCTCAAAGATGGCCCCCAAGGGAGCTGATCAAGAATTGTCATTTCCTCAGCAGGGTAAAGAGAAGGCTGTAAAGGGATCCCCTAAGCCCAGTGTCAGGTAGTGCTCCATTCAAAATTCAAGAAAGAAATACTTAGACTCCTTAAATTAGAGAAAAGATATCTTTTACTGAAAATGAAGTGGTAGCAACCATAGAATTCTGAATCTGAGGAATTAGGCGCGCAAATCACATATACAAAGTGATGGAAATGTTCCCACCCCCAATAGTTCAAATGATTCTTCCAATTAAAAGTTGTGAATATGATCATGTGAACATCTTCAGGTGGTGATGAGGCCTCTGTCCATTGACCTTGGCATATTTTGATAAAGGTTTACAGCTGCGCAGAGAAAAGAAAGCTAAGCGAGAAATAGAAACCTAAGCAAGAATTTATACTCCCCCCTCCTCATTTTATACAACACTAGAATGTAACACCTCCAGCTCGCTTCCCAGACTTTACCCCCTCCTCCCCCTGTTACTTATGGCAGCCCAAAGATGCAAAGCAATAGTAGAAGATCTGGAAGGCTGACACCCAAGTCTGCTGGTCTTGAGGCAGCAGCTAGGATTAGAGCCAGGGCTCTAGCCCCTAAGAGATCCTCTTAGGGCTGAGGATAGACAGGCCAGGCGTAGACAAAAGGCCATAGACAAACAGTTTGACAGGGCAGTGAGAGATTCCAGGATGGCTGAATACAGAGCCACCCCTCAAACTTTGCCTCCTCAAGATGACAGACAGCCAGACCAACTGACAGATAGGCAGTATATGTCGGCCTGGTCTCCTGGGGGTTCAAGTACCCACGATTTGCGGGGTAACCTCCAAATCAGGGCTGAGACCTCTCACAATTTTTCTGAGTCGCCTCAGGAGATCTTGATGGCGCCACCTGCAGACCAAGTCTCCAGGGGAGCCAGACCTGTGCCTGCAGCCACCTTTACACCTACAGCAGCTGGCTTACGGCCGGAGGAGACCCAGATGCAAGAAATGCCATCCTTCATGAGAGCCTGGATATCCCAAGACAATAAGACAGAAATTGCAGGCAGAGGTCAACCAGCTGAGCCATGGCAAAACATATGATTTCTTGCAGTATTATTTAGCTACAGATCAGTCTGTGCAGATGAATAATTTAATCGAGTGTCTTAAGGGAGAGAAATATTGAAAATGAATAGTCTGATATTGAACAAAATAATCGTTAGAGATTGTGGTTAAAGACTTCAGACAAGCATTTCTTTTGTATTTAAGACAAATAAATATTGTAATGTAATCAGCAATAAAAGGAGCTTTATTCGTGTCTTTTTATGCTAGACAAAAAAACAGGAAGAATTTTATGTTTGAAAAATTCAATCTCCCTCCAGTCCTTTCCTCAGGCTTCAGTGCCTTTGTCTGAAACTTCCTCTCATTTTGCTTCATTCCCACAAAAGATGAAAGGGTTTAGAAGGCTAAATCCCACACAAATAAAAATATCCATCATAATCACACAATCTAAATTATAAATAAATATGGCATGTCAGAGATCAGTCAGCATTTTAAAAAACAAAAGAGGGCGGGCATATTTAAAATGTTGCCTTTGGACATTAATGTATAAATATGTATTTTGTCATTAAAAAACTTCTGTTGCAATACCACAAAAAGAAAAAAAATCTTCCTTAAATAAGATAAAAATCTAAAATTATTATATTATTAATGAAAGGAGAAATAACCTGGCCCTTTTCCATGGTACACTACCTTTCCACAGCTGAGGATTTATTTTAAGAGGAAAAACACACTATTTCATCTCTACTTACTGTATATTTTGAAACTGCACTCCCAAGAAAGGTGTCTGTAAGTTTTTTAGCAGGCTTATCTAGCTCTTTATTTGCATTTAATACAGGTAGTCCACAATTTAAGACCACAATTGTGCCCAAAATTTCTGTTGCTAAACGAGACAATTGTAACTTTTGCTCCATTTTCTGACCTTTCTTGCCACAGTTGTTAAGTGAATTACTGCAGTTGTTAAGTTACGAACACCATTGTTAAGCAAATCTGGCTCCTCCCATTGATTTTGCTTGTCAGAAGGTCACAAAAAAGCAGTCACATGATCCAGGGACACTGCAACCATCATAAATATGAGTCAGTTTGCCCAGCATCTGAATTTCGATCATGTGACCATGGACATGCTACATGGGTCATCAATGTGAAAAACGGTCATAAGTCACCTTTTTTCAGTGCCATTATAACTGTGGATGATCACTAAATGCAGAGGTCCCCAACCACCGGGCCCCGGACCGGTACCGGTCCGTGGATCATTTTGTACCGGGCCGCAAAGAATGAAAGTAGGGCCTACTTTACTTGGGCGCCACCATCTTGTTTCGACGGCGCTTGAGAAAGTGCTTCCGGGTGAGCTTGTCGGTCGTCGGTTGGAAAGCGGCGCTTGGGTGCTGAAGGAATCCTCGCGCCTTAGTTTCGTCAAGAGGGGGGGCGGCTTCAATGAAGAGCTGTCTCGATGGTGGAGTCTTGCGTTACTCAGGAGGAGATTAAGAAAGAGCCCAAAAAGCCCATCGACCGTGAGAAGGTACAAAGGAGGAGTTGAAGGTGGCGGGGAGAAGCGGGGGATGGCTGGCTGGCCGGTCGCTTGGCTTGCCTTGCCTTGGTCGTGCGTGCTGATGCCAGTACCGGTCCGTGGATCATTTTGTACCGGGCCACAAAGAATGAATAATCGTGAAACTGGTTCCTGGTACAAAAAAGGTTGGGGACCACTGACTAAATGGACTGTTGTAAGTCGAGGACTACTTGTTTTGGGGTGGCTATCTTTCGGAACACTATCTGGGATAATTGGTATTTAGCCATCATAGAAAATTTGGGCTTGTCACTCTCTTGTCTACTCCCCCATCCCACCACCAGACCCCAAGCATTAGCTGAACTGAGACGTCTCTCATGAGTTTGAGGGGCCACCACAGAGCAATTCTAGAGACAATTGTTAGTGCAAACTTCCCAGCTTAGTACTCAGATGTTGGTTTTACGACTCCTTGAATACCAAGCCAACATATTTGAGGATAAGTGACGTGGTGGCTCAATGACTAAGATGCTGAGCTTGTCGATCAGAAAGGTCGGCAGTTCGGCGGTTCGAATCCCTAGCACCACATAACAGAGTGAGCTCCCGTTACTTGTCCCAGCTCCTGCCAACCTAGCAGTTCGAAAGCATGTAAAAATGCAAATAGAAAAATGGGGACCCTTTGGTGGGAAGGGAACAGCGTTCCATGCGCCTTCAGGCATTTAGTCATGACGGCCACATGACCACGGAGACGTCTTCGGACAGTGCTGGCTCTTCGGCTTTGTAACAGAGATGAGCACTGCCCCCTAGAGCCAGGGAACCTTTACCTATATTTGAGGAACAAACTTTGAGAACTGCATTTGTGACTGCTTGACTCTGAACAACATTTCCAGAAAGTTTGTGAGAAGAATGGAAAGCAGAATTGGCAGAAAGAGGAGGATTCATTTGGTAGGTTATCTCACAAATGGCAGCTTAGCCCAGTTGAGGAAAATCCTAGAAAGAAGATGTTTCAAATAGTTCACCATTCCTTAAAATCTATGTAAATAAATACCTTCAGAGACTTCACTCCATGAATTTATTCTAATTCTCCTTCCAAATTCTGTATTTACTGCAGAGTAGCATTAAAGATGCATTATATTGAAACCAGTGTATGTTCTGGCTTCTTTAATCATGCCCAGCTGAGTGAGACTTTACCTTGAGATCTCTCCAGAAGGATAAGTGGTTTCACCTCTGGATCTAGACCAGGGGTGTCAAACTCATGGTGTCACGGCAGCATTACATGATGTATTGGAACTTTTCCCCCCTTTGCTAAACCAGGCGGGGGCATTTCCAGTGCGTGACACATTCAGCTCGCAGGCCACGAGTTTGACGGCCCTGATCTAGGCTATCGTCAGCAAATTATAAGGAACTCAGTTGATGGTAGAACAATGGATGGAAACGGAACAAGGAGAGGTTTAACCTGGAAATAAGGAGAAACTTTCTGACAGTGAGAACAATCAACCAATGGAACAGAAGTTGCCTTGGGAAGTTGTGGGAGCTTCATCACTGGAGGCTTTCAAGAAGAGACTGGACTGCCATTTGTCAGAAATGGTGTACGGTCTCCCGCTTGGGCGGGGGGTTGAACTAGATGACCTACAAGGTCCCTTCCAACTCTGATTATCTGTTTGATCTGTTTGATGTTGTTGAACTCTCTTCCAACATCAGCAGCAGGTAGATATATATAAGTCCAGCCTGAATAGTCCTGTGATGTAGATCAGGGGTCCCCAACCACCGGTCCGCGGACCGGTACCGTCCGCGAACAACTCCTACCGGGCGCGGCTTGCTGGCGCCGCCATCTTTTTCATGAAAAAGTGCTTCCGGTGAGCTTTTCCGGTAGAAAGCTCACCGGAAGCACGCCATCAAAAAGATGGCGCCAGCGCCCGGTGAGCTTTTCCGGGTAGAGCTCACCGGAAGCACGTTTTCATCAAAAAGATGGCGGCGCCAGCGCTTGGTGAGCTTTTCCAGGTAGAAAGCCATTTCTGCCCGAAAAGCTCACGAGCGCTGCCGCTTATCTTTTTTGAGAAACGTGCTTCCGTGAGGTCACCGGAGCACCTTTTCATCAAAAAGATGGCGGCGCCCAGCTGATGCCGGTACCGGGCAGGCGCAAAAAGGTTGGGGATCACTGATGTAGATAACAAACAGGTCATGACATGAGAAATGTATTCTGATGCTTTATAGGAAAACTTTGTTGTCTGAGGAAATCTTTATATTGGGAAAGGTGGAAAGGAAGAAAAGAGGACAAGCAGTAGCCAAATAGAGTTGCCTCAATAGCAGAAGATCTGAAAGATCAAACTGGAGGCAGATCTTTCATGAAGAAAATCTATCTACAGTATGGGGACTCCAAAAGTCAACACTAACTCAATGGCACATGAGAAATTTAAGTAATACTGTGATGTCTCTTGATCTCGTTTTCTCAGACAGCTATTTTTCCAGATTCTCTTTATTGAAAAACTCCCAAAACCTTCATGGGATATTTCAGTTCATTCTAGTTGTCATCCAAGGCTTTCTTTTTCATTTTTGTCTAAATAGAAGTCTCTTACACTCTCAATATTTCTTTCACGTCAGCCAACCATCTCACTGACTCACTTCAATGACCTCCTTGAGCAGGTTCTGCTGAGTCAGCTTAGGTGACAGGGATTTGCTGGTGACTAATGGAAAACGGGAAGTCATCAGTATTTGGGCTACTGCATTTCTCTGTGGTAAAATGTTACTATCTTTTAAAAAAAAAATTCATTAGACACCAGCAATACAAGATTTTGTTTGTTTCAGTCCTGTATTTCCCATTGCCCTTTTTCAATCAAATGGAAAAGTCTGTTCTCAATCCTTCATTTCATGCGTAGATGTTCCTCAAGATTTGATCTGAGGTCCATTGTTGCTTTCTTGTGTACTTCGTTATTGTTATTTTAAACATTTAGTTGTGTCCTACTCTTGGTGACTTTGTAGGCAAGTACTCTCCATGGCAAGCACAGCTTCTTTCAATTGTTGTATGTTCAACTTTGCAACAGATTTGATGTTATCAAGCCAGCATGTTCTTTGCGTGCCCCTTCTAGCATCATTGCCTTCTCCAATGAATTTGCACATGTGACATGGCCAAAGTAAATCAAATGTAAATCAAATTTTAGCTTCTAAAATCACGTGTCTGGTTTTAGTTACTCTGGCTGTTCAAGGTATATATACAATGATTGTCATTTTAAATGACATGCAGGCGTTATTCACAATTTCCAATCCAGGTGTTCTTTCCTCTGATTTGGGATTATGCAGCATGTTTTCTCTGGATCAGCCGTCTTATACACTAGAATAGAACAGAATTCTTTATTGGCCAAATGTGATTGGACACATAAGGAATTTGTCTTGGTGTAAATACATAAAAGTATACATAAAAGAAAAGATACATTCGTCAAGAGTCGAGAATCATAAGGTACAACACTTAATGTTAGTCATAGGGTACAATAAGCAATCAAATCATACTAGGAATTATTTGGGATTTCAAGTTGAATGGACAAGGCCAGACATGTTGTCTTTCATCCTGATTGCTCTTTCTCTTCTGTTGTTGTTGTTATTATTATTATTATTATTATTAATTATCCAGGACATCTCTAGCAAGACTTAAAGATCAGAAACATTCTTTAAATGACGCCTATTTCTTTCTATTCCAGTTTATTTCTTTCAGTCCTTTAATTGGTTGGGGCTATGGTAGCATTACCAGTTCAAACAGGTTTTTTAATATATATTTTTACTAACTACATGTTAGTAAAAACAAAAAACAAAAAGAAATACACAAAATTATTAAAAGGGGGAAAAGATTCACTTAACAACATGTTACTAACTTAATTACAGTAATTCACTTAGCAATTGTGACAAGAAAAGTCACAGTAAAATGGGGCAAAACTCGTTTAACAAATATCTTGCTTAGCAACAGAAATTTTGGGTTCAATTGTGGTCATAAATTGAGGACTATCAGTATTGATATTAGTTTATATAGGGTTGTGACTTTTATTGTCTTGCATTTTCTGCTTTTATTTACAATTGCACGTCATATGAACGTACCACTAATAAATATTATTTCAAGTACGTTAAAACAAGTTACATGTGCTCTTTTGGAAATATCTAAACATCCAAAAAATTGTATGCCATTTATAAATTTTGTTCCTGCCAGTAAGGCTTTGAAAATCAAAATGCATAACTATAGGTACTTATTCTGTGGCTGAACTGGTTGTAAAATTAAATCCCTCATTAGTGTCAAAACTATTAAAATGTAACAGATTGGTTTGTCCATTGTAAAGTTCAAATATAGTCAGTATTCACACAGAGTATCTTTAACTTAAAAAACAAAAATCTTATTAGTTTTGTTTTGTTTTTTAATCCACAATTGTGAAGCAAATTAATTCCATTTAAGTCAGAGTACTGTTTCCAATGTTTTAAATAAATCAGAAGTTTAATGTAGATTTTGAGCACAGTTATTAGAATTTTGTATTTTGAACCAGTCTCTATTTTCAAAGAAAGAGACCATTTCTGTTTAAATTTATTTATTTATTTTATGTTGCCGCCTATTCACCCATGGTGAGTCGAGGCAGCTTACAGAATGAAAAACCATATTTAAAACAAAAAAATAAAAAACGATAAAAACTAACAAAAAGAACCAAATAAATTAATAAAGCACAATAGAACAAAATCTGAAAAAAATAAAATAAAAATAATCAATTAAAAGAAGAAGAAAAGCACAGAATTAATGCATGTAAACCATGTTCTAACATTTATTAGGGATTAAACTCCACTGGAAAAACATGAATAAAAGTTATTTAGGATTGCATTGCTGGTAAGTGGTTCCTTCTTGATTTTTCTGTTTGAAAGAAGGAAAACAAAAATTCTCACCCCAGACAGACACACATGAGAATTGACCCAGACGCTGAAGGATTATGGAAAGGTAATCCTGGAATTACCTTTCAGGTAATGGAAAAAGTGGAAAGGTTTGGAAAAAGTGAAGCCATTTTCTTCCCACAAATGCATGAGCTAAGCTGAAACCAATTCAACCGCTGGCACGGATAAGTTAAAAGCAATATCTTTTGCTGAGGAGAAGGTCAAAGCCGGAAATCCTGAAAAGTTTAGACCTGTGAGTTTTGCATCGTAACTTAGCCAGGCTGGAACATTTTTGAGGTCCAATAGGTGGACAATGAATTCCTACTGGTCTCGCTCTTTATAATTGGGCAAATAGACATTATTGATTTTATGTGTGCTTGCTGATATCCAAACTCAGAGATGGCCCATGGGGCTGGCCTGATGTTCAGTGAAATATTTCTTCTTTTCACTGTCTCTTCATAATCATTAATCCCTAACTTTCTGCCAATACTTGGACATGATTCCACTTTCGCTGGCATACATCTGGAATTTAGACCCAAAGGTCATGGTATTTTCTCACCAATTATCATCATCAATCAATCAGAATAGAGCTGGAAGGGACCTTTGAGGTCTTCTAGTCCAGCCCTCTGCTCAAGCAGGAGATCCTATACCATTTCAGACAAGTGACCGTGCAGTTTCTTCTTAAAAACCTCCAGTGATGAAGCACCCACAACTTCTGAAGGCAAAGCTGTTCCACGGGTTAATTGTTCACACTGTTAGCAAGCTTCTCCTGAATTCCAGGTTGCTTCTCTCCTTGATTCGTTTCCATCTGTTGTTTCTTGTTCTGCCCTCGGGTACTTTGGGAATAAAAATTGACACCCTCCTCTTTGTGGCAGCCTCTCAAATACTGGAATACTATTATCATGTCCTCTCTAGTCCTTTTTTTCTTTAGACTAGAGAAAATCATCATCATCATCATTGTTATGAATGAATGTAAAATGGCTGCCAATTATTACGTGCAAAGAATCAGAACCATTTGTAAGATTGTAGCATAGAATATTTATTCAAGCCTATGTGCAAGAATCTGGTCAACTAAAGTTTAACACTTAATTGGCACCTGATAAGGACCAATGAAGTTCAAGAGGGGTTGGACTTGGAGTGCTTGTGGGAATGCAAAAATTCTAAACTGATGATGCACTTAACTCCGCCTCCCAGCTCTGCCTGCTCTTTTCCTACACCAATAGGTGAATGGAGACCATCACAAACTGATGAAGGGGTCTCAATGCACAATGTTGCTACAAATCATACTGGAGATACAATTACCATAGAGATGCAAATCTAGCTCACAAAATACTGCTTTTGCCAATAGTTTCTGTATGTTTCATTTACTTAGTTATTTTAGGATTTTGTATCCCACCTTTTGTATTTTTTATAGATAACTTAAGTCTGTGAATATATCTAATACTCCTTTCTCTTGCTATTTTCCCCAACTATAATATAATCCTATGAGGTGAGTTGGGCTGAGAAAGAATAACTGGCTCAAAGTCACTCAGCTGGTTTTCATGCCTAAGGCGGGACCCGAACTCACAGTCTCCTGTTAATTGACCCAAAATCACCCAACTGGCTTTCATTGCTAAAGTGGGACTAGAACCAGTGGTGGGTTTCAAACATTTTTCCTACCCATTTGGAGAGCTTGCTTTGCATGTTCAGGGCTCAAACACAGCACCCTCTGTATCAACACTGTTGAGCTGTGCAGGCGCGCCTAATGCGCGCTTTGTGTGTGTGTGCCAAACACCTGCTTTGCACGTGCATGCACTGGGCTCAGAGACCGTCCTCTGTATCAGTGCTGGTGAGCTGTGCTGTTTTTTAGCTCAGCTGAGGCGCGGCAAGCCATTCTGCCACACGAATCAGCTGAACTAATAAACAACAAAATATAGGAGAGGTAAGAGCAGGGGCAGGTGGGCGGGGCCAGCCAGAGGTGGTAATTGCCGGTTCTCCGAACCAGTCAAAATTGTTGCTGCTGGTCCACCAGAACCGGTCCAAACCGGCTGAATACCACTTCTGACTAGAACTCACGGTCGCCTGATTTCTAGTCTGGCGTGTTGATCACCATGTTTTCTTTGGATTACAGTATTTATCATCTTAATCACCTTTCTCTAGGTTAACTGAGGTTTTAGAAGCCCCACTAGGTAAAACAAACCAGGAAAACTCCAGAGAAAGGCTAAAGGTAATTTATTGAAATTGGCTATCATAGCACAATTTTTGAAGTCTGATCATGCTGTAGCTCCTTCTCCTTCTTCATATATGCCATCGAATTAGGGAGGCGCCTGTTGATCCACTTCCAAATGTTACCTTGTAGTCCTGGACTATCGTCTGGGTCACGGTTCCTGCATGATCTCTGTGAAGAACATCTTCTTTACTCTCTACAGATTTAGAATTGTAGCCAACTAATGTTGATGGCACCTAGCTAATATTGGAAATCTAAGCAGATTGGGCCTGGTTAGAACATGTATTCCTTGGTTTTCCCTTTGATCCAGTGTGACATACCAGTCCTGATGGCTACTACCAGGAACATGTACCAGTAATCACTTATTTTTGGCCAACAACAAACCCCAGAAAGTGGCTTCATTCTGCAATTTAAGATTCCATCTAGACAGAGGAGGAGGAGGAAGGGGAGGAGGGAAAGGGGAGGAGGAGGAAGAAGGAGAGGAAGAGGAAGATCTCCCTCTCTCCCTCCCTCTGTCTGTCAGTCTGTCTCTTTGTCTCTCTCTGTCTCTCTGGCTAGATGAGTTAGGGCTGGAGTCTCTGTCCTGGGAGTACATGAAACCCAGATCCAGATTAAACTATTACATGCAGAGGATTTGCTTTATGATTTAAGCAAAATCCCATCACTGGATTAGCTGATGTCCCTGTATGCAAAGTAGGTCATGTTTCCTTATCACTTATTTCCACTCCCAAGCTCTGCAGAGAAGGTGTCCTTGTCACCCGACTGTCTTCATTTGAGAAAATAATATTCAGCTTTGCCTGGAAGAAGAATCAACCAACTATTTTCCCACAAGCAGGCAATCCCCATAGCGATTCCACAGCCTTTCCTGTCACTCCTGGGCCTGAATTCACACAATGCGTTCCTCGTGACTGATATAGAATTGAGTACAGGTAGCCCTTGAGTGAGGACATGGTGGCTCAGTGGCTAAGACGCTGAGCTTGTTGATCAGAAAGGTCGGCAGTTCGGCGGTTTGAATCCCTAGCACCGCATAACGGAATGAGCTCCCTTGTCCCAGCTTCTGCCAATCTAGCAGTTCGAAAGCAAGTAAAAATGCAAGTAGAAAAATAGGGACCACTTTGGTGGGAAGGTAACAGCATTCTGTCGGCCTTCGGCATTTAATCATGCCGGCCACATGACCATGGAGATGTCTTCAGACAGTGCCGGCTCTTCAGCTTTGTAACTGAGATAAGCACCACACCTTAGAGCTGGAAACAACTAGCATGTGTGTGTGAGGGGAACCTTTACCTTTACTTTGAGTTATGACCGAGTGACGTGGTGGCCTAGTGGTGAAGACGCTCACCACCCACTTGGAAGGTTGAAAGTTCAGTCCTAGGTAGTGGCAGTTGTTTCTCTCTCCTAGGGCACAAAGGAAAGCTATCTGCTGTGAACTCTGTATAGGCGTCAGGAAGGGTATACAGCCAGTAAACTCTCAGTTCCATTCAGTCACCCCAACCCAAAGGGACTACAGGATCGTAAAAAAAAAAAAAAAAAATTTGACCATAATAGAACCTGCCCATCACGGTCCTAAGCTGTAATGTTTATAAAGCACTTCACCTATGTGACAAACTCAATTTTTATGATCTTTTTTGCAACATTTGTTAAGCAAATGCCATGTTTGTTGAGTGTTAAAGGTTCACCCTGGGCCAGTTTTTCTGAAAAGTGGAAGTAAGTATCAGTTTTCAACAAGACTGTTGCAAAATGTGGTCACATGACCTCAAGAGGCTGCAAATAGCTTTAACTGTGGGCTGGTTTCCGAGCTCCTGGAATTGCGGTCATGTGACTATGGAGGTGGCTGTCAGAACTTTGGAACTGGGTCGTAAGCAGTCGTAAATCGAGGACTATCTGTAGACTTCCATTTGCTGTGGGAGTCAAACCAGCATGTTAAGCCAAACTTAAGATTTATTTCTTTGGATATATCATGGTATGCGAAGGGACAAATGGCGTTTTCTTAACCTAGGTGGGAAAAAACAACTGAATGAAAAACTGCTGGTGACCTTCTACCGCTGCACCACAGAGAGTATCTTAACTTACTGCACCTGTGTATGGTTTGCCAATTGCACCGTGGCAGATAGGAAAGCACTCCAGAGGGTTAACATAATTGCCCAGAAGATCATTGGTTGCCCTCTGCCCTCTTTGGAAGAGTTTTATAGCTCCTGCTGCCTTAAGAAAGTTCAAAACATTCTCAAAGATCCATCTCATCCTGGGAACCCTTTTTTTGAACTATTACCATCTGGCAGATGGTACAGAATAATAAAAACAAGGACAAATAGGCTGAAAAACAGCTTCCACTCCAGGGCAGTAGCTCTATTAAATTCTACTTTATAGTGCAATATTAATGCAATATCAGGGGTTTTCAATTCAATGTATAGAATGTGAGGACTGTGTATTTGTGCTTATTTTCATAGTCAGGATGTGTACTAAAGATGGTATTTAATTTTGTTGTACGGAGTGCAATGACAATAAAATAGAATAAAATGTGTGAATATAGTAGTTTATAAGATGCCATAGGTTCCTTTGGTTTGGGGAAATGAACAGGATGGATCAAAAAGTCAAAATACACTATACATTTGTAAAATGGAGGTGGGGCTTCAATCATGCAGTGTGACCTTCAGCTTGCCCCTTTTTTTTTGTATGCACACACATACACACATATATAAAATCCGTGAACTAACCAGTCCCCTGCCTTGCTTAGAATCCTTCTGCTACCTGAGTTCAATACAATTTTATTTTCTTCCAGTAGGGGAAAAATACATTTAACTGAAAAGCCATCTAGGCTGAAAGCAAATTCAGAGCCTCTGTCGTGGTTTCTATTTTTACAAATGCATTATGCATTTTTTATTTTTTTATTTTGGAAACTGAGAATTGTATATCAGCATCCCTGGAGCTTGCTTGGAGGAGGAAGAGTAGAAAGCAAGCTCATCACTTATTATTATTATTATTTTTAAGGTCAAATGGATGTTTGGTGATAAGCTATGCCCATTAAGGCCACTATTCTGGGAAAGTGCAACTCAAAATGGCCATCTGTAAAAACACCCACTAGGTACACAAAGGGATAGAATCAAGATCATGTGAAGGGTTAGTGCCATTTTATAATGCCCTGGTAAGAACAAACTTGGGATACTGCATCCAGTTTGGTCACCACAATATAAAAAAGATGTTGAGACTCTGGAAAGAGTGCAGAGAAGAGCAACAAAGATAATTAGGGGACTGGAGGCTAAAACATATGAAGAATGGTTGCAGGAATTGGGTATGTCTAGTTTGATGAAAAGAAGGACTAGGGGAGACATGATAGCAGTGTTCCAATATCTCAGGGGCTGCCACAAAGAAGACGGAGTCCAGCTATTCTCCAAAACACCTGAAGGTTGAACAAGAAGCAACGGATGGAAACTAATCAAGGAGAGAAGCAACTTAGAACTAAGAAGAAATTTCTTGACAGAACAATTAACCAGTGGAACAACTTGCCCCCAGAGGTTGTGAATGCTCCAACCCTGGAAGTTTTTAAAAAGATGTTGGATAACCATTTGTCTGAAGTGGTGGCAGGGTTTCCTGCCTAGGCAGTGGGTTGGACTAGAAGACCTCCAAGGTCCCTTCCAACTCTGTTATTCTGGTGCTCTCAAACCTCCAGTGGGCCTTAAGTGGTTATTATCTTTGGTTTAACTCTTCTGCAATGCATCATTCAGTGCAAAATGGTGTGCATATTGGAATGCATAACAACTTTGGGAACCTGGGAGTTAGGGAATAGGATCATTACAAGAAAAATGCCTGAGTCTAGGACAGAGGAGAAATGTGAATGAAATCCAGAATGACTCTGCCTTAATTAGATTAGGTATCAATTGATCTCCATGGAAAATAATCTATCTAAGTAATTGCTAAGAGTCCACAACGACTTGATGGCTCGTAATCAGCAAGTTGATCTGGAGAACTTTAAATCAGGGGTGTCCAACCTTGGCAACTTTAAGACTGTGGACTTCAACTCCCAGAGTTCCCCAGCCAGCATGAGGAATTCTGGGAGTTGCAGTCCACAAGTCTTAAAGCTGACAAGGTTGGACACCCCTGATTTAAATCTTTTGTTACTTTCCTCTGCCAACCATATTCCACAAAAATGCAAATAGTTTTGGCTCCTTTGGCAATCTGAGACTTGTAAAACTGAAGTTTCGATGATTTGTTTTGATTTGTGGCTTCTTTCTGTAACTGTGAAGAGCTGGGGGGGAGAAACAGGAAGCAGGACTACCATAGAGGGTAAGATATTTCCCCCACTTAAGGCCCTGAAGGGGATGACAGATTCACATAGTGTAAAGAAGAGCATTTCTATGCTGCTATGACAATAGTTGTCAAGAGACCAGAATCATTAAATGATTCAGATCAGAGGTGGTATTCTACCTTCAAGTCAGAGGTGGTATTCAGCAGGTTTTGACCAGTTCTGGAGAACCGGTAGCGGAAATTTAGAGTAGTTCAAAGAACCGGCAAATACCACTTCTGACTGGCTCCTCCCCCATTTATTCTCCACCTCCTGAGTCCTAGCTGATTGGCTAGATTTTCTTTTGTTGCCCTGCACAGGAGAACGGAGCTGGAAAGCAGGTTAGTGGGGTGGGGAGGGAATGGAGATTTTGCAGTATCCTTCCCCTGCCACGCCCACAGAACTGGTAGTAAAAAAAATTGAATCCCACCACTGATTCAGATGCTGAAGACCAAGTCAGGATGGGCGGAAAGCTTGTCAGTAAATGTAGTCACTGGGTGGGTATAAAGTCCCCTTAAGCCTTAAGCAGGGGGTTGGACTAGAAGACCTCCGAGGTTCTTTCCAGCCCTATGATTCTATACAGGTAAGTCCTCGACTTACAACAATCCATTTACTGACCATTCAAAGTTACAACCGCAGTAAAAAAGGTGACTGATGACCATGTTTCAAACTTACGACCCTTGCAGCATCCCCACGGTCACGTGATTTTCATTTGGATGTTGTGACAGCTGGGTTCATATTTACGACGGTTACAGTGTCCCCTTTTCGCGACCTTCAGATAAATTTCCCCCGTAGGTAAACCAGATTTAGTTAACAACCGTGTTCCTAACTTAACAGCTGCAGCCATTCACTTAACAAACGTGCCAAGAAAAATCGTACAATGGAGACAAACACACTTAACAGATTTCTCCCTTAACCACAGAAGTGTCAGGCTCAAATTGTGGTCGTTAAGTCGAGGACCACCTGTATTCTATGATTCAGGCTTGCTGGAGCAGCTTCTGCAACGGCAGTTCCTCGAAATGCCAGAATTGCCGGATTAAATTTATAACCTAGCTCGGAGGAAGTGGTCTGAATTTACACTTTCAGGTCACAGGCACAGATGCATAAATTCAGCGTGAGTCCATTCACGACTGATTGGCGGATTAGGTCAATGGGAGAGCAAAGGAGAGATTTAGAGATCAGGTTAAACCATTGGCACTTTTTCAGGTTCTCAAGCAGACATTCAAAGCTCCCCTTTAACCGAGAGATTAGAAATAAAGAGTTGTAAATTCAGGGCAGCTTTGCCACAGCCAAATGAAAAACCAACATTGGCCAGATACACACAATATAATACACTGTAAATCTGGATTTAAAGAAGACAAGTTGCTGTGTTTATATAACACGCCTGCCACCAAGGAAATAAATCTTAGGATGGCTGTTACCGGTCATAAATTATCCAGGCACAATTTAGCACAATGTTACACATTGCTGTGACTCTCCTCAGAACCATCTAAAGCTGTGTTTTGTCAACCTTGTATGCTGGCTGGGGAATTCTGGGAGATGAAGTCCAGATATCTTAAAGTTGCTAAGGTTGACAAACACTTGATCTAAAGAACAGGGCTGTAGCAATTGAATACAAGTAGCCCTCAACTTCCCGTCAGGGTTCCCAGGGATGCTCTAATTAATTAATGAGCCTCGAGCCAAGTTTCAAAAGAAATCCAATTATTTATTAGAACATGTCGGCACTTTTCCCAAGTGTAGTCGGCTCTGTCCTAGGTAATTTACTGTTCAACTATGACCCTGTTTTCCCCCTCCTCCCAGGTGTGTCATAAATCACATTCTCCAACTAAGCACTTTCGCGGGCTGTGGAAGACACTCCTCTCCAGCTGGGCTTGGTAACTTATCTCCCCCCTGCTCCTCCTTACGGCAACTCGAGAGCAAGCCAGGAATGCTTTACAACATGACACTTACAACAGTTCATTTATTGACCATTCAAAGTTACAACGGCACTGGAAAAAAGTGACCCCATGACCATTTTTCACACTTACGACCTTTGTAGCCGCCCCATGATCATGTGGTCAAAATTCAGATGCTTGGCAACTGGTCCAGACTTATGACCATTGCAGTGTCCTGGGGTCATGGGGTCACCTTTTTTTGAAACCTTTGGACAAGCAAAGTGCAAAGGGTAGGTAAATCCTTTTAATAACTGTCGTACTAACTTATGAAATGCAATGATTCACTTAACAATTGTGTGCGTGGAAGTTCGTAAAATGGGGCAAAACTCACTTAACAAATGTCTCACTGAACAACAGAAATGTTGGGCTCAGTTGTGATTGTAAGTCGAGGACTACCTGTATTGTAATAGTAATAGCACTTAGACTTATATACTGCTTCACAGTGCTTCACAGCCCTCTCTAAGTGGTTTACAGAGTCAGCACATTTGCCTCCAACAATCTGGGTCCTCATTTTACCCACCTCGGAAGGATGGAAGGTTGAGTCAACCTTGAGCCGGCCAGGATCGAACTCCTGGCAGTGGGCAGAGTTTGCCTTGCAATTCTGCATTCTAACCACTGCGCTACCACGGCTCCTTATAATATACACCTTATAATACTCATAAAATAAATTAATTTCAATTGCAGGGTGGGTGCTGAGTTCTTGTAGAACTAACATACAAATTTAAATCAGTGTTTCTCAACCTGAGAATTTAAGATATGTGGAACTTCAACTCCCAGAAATTGCCATCTGGCATGGTGGCTTGAGAATTCTGGGAGTTGAAGTCCACACATCTTATAATTTGCTGAGATGGAGAAAACTAATTTAAAATGTAAATCACTTTGTTTTTTTACTGAGACATTCGATCCGAACCCAGGCTCTGGAAATTGCTTTCTTTCTGCCAAAATAATTACCTTTCTGTAATTTAAGCATTTGTCATCATGCAAAACCTTTCCTGATTCTGAGCTTTTCTGCTGATGTTGCCGATTATTTGTTGTGACGTTTTATTATTTTTTTTAAAGATGTTTCTTTGTATAAATTCTTTCGGCGGATACAGTTGCAGAAAACCGTGACCCTGATTTTCAGCTCTGTCCGATTTTATTGCAGATCCCGCCTCAGCTGCCCCAGGGGCTGCAGTAGAAGATAAGTAATTGAGTTGGAAATGGGCTTTTTCAAATGTAGAGCACACACGTTTGGCGCGTGTGCCTCACCGAACCAGTTGTTACACCAGTTGAATCGCACCACTGGTCATAAGTCACTTATTTCAGTGTTGTTGTAACTTTGAATGATCACTAAATGAAAGGCTATAAGTCAAGGACTATCTGTATCCCTTTTGCCCCTTTTCCACTGCAGAAGCTCTATGGGTGGAGAGGGGTGAGTTTTGTCATTCTCTAAACTCCTACATCCTTTGGAATAGGCATTAGGGATGAATGCATTCAATGCCCAATTGAAGTACTATCATAATATTTTCATAGATTTCCGGAAAAAAACCCCAGCATGTCTGTTGTTGCGTGGATGAGGTCCAGCAAGCAATTGCTCAACAAAGGCAGGGCTGTTTCACAGAATTGGGATACCCTTTGCTTAGAAAAGTTGTTTTATTTTTTTATTGATTGATTGATTGATTGATTTGATTTGTCAATCGCTTACGAGATAATAGGTATAAGTATAAACAAGAGTAAGAATACAGGAAATAGGTATGAATAAATGGGGACAATAGGACAGGGATGGTAGGCACGATTGTACGTTTATGCACGCCCCTTACAGACCGCTTAGGAATGGTGTGAGGTCAGTAGTGGATAGTTTAAGGGTAAAGGAGTGGAGGGCTAGAGGATATAACAACAGAGTCAGGTAGTGCATTCCAGGCACTGACCACTCTGTTGCTAAAGTTGTACTTTCTGCAATCAAGTTTGGAATGGTTTACATTGAGTTTGTGTCTGTTGTGTGCTCTTGTATTGTTGCGGTTGAAGCTGAAATAGTCATTGATTGGTAGGACCTTGTAGCGGATTGGTAGGACCTTGTAGCGGATAATTTTGTGTACTACGCTTAAGTCCAAAGGTAGGCGGCGTAGTTCAAGGTTGTCCAAGTTTTGGGCTGGAAGGTCACCCCACCGGGCACTTTTGAGGCTTGACTTATGATTTGTTCTGCACATCTGCAAAGGCAAGACACAGAGAAATGAAAGTAAAGATGCCACTTCTTTGTTGACAAGATTTTGCATGCCAGGGTGGTGTAAGGAGGGAGGGCTTGGAAATCATCTGACAAAGCCAGAGGCAAAAACCTGGCCAAAACTGTTAATAAACTAGGACTTCGCATCTGAATATCTGCTTTGTGTGGCTGGGTTATGGCGTAATAATTCCTCCTTCTGTCTCTCTCTTCCCTTCTTGTTCAGATGAAATAATGCAACAGGAGATCAGGCCTGTCACGGCGGTGGAGATCATTGAACAACTGCACCGACAATTTGCTATTTTGTCAGGTAAGATCTGGGGCCGGCTTCACTGGTCTTTCATATTTCCCACCTTTTTCTGGACAGTTAAAACCAGGGGAGGGCTTCAAAATTTTATTTATTTATTTGATTTATTTGATTTGATTTGTCAATCGCTTACAAGTTAATAGGTATAAGTATAAACATAATTATGAATACATGAAATGGATACATATAAGAAAAATAAAGAAGAAACAATAGGACAGGGACGGTAGGCACGTTTGTGCACTTATGCATGCCCCTTACAGACCTCTTAGGAAAGTGGGGAGGTCAATAGTAGACAGTCTAAGGTTAAAGTTTTTGGGGTTTGGGGAAGAAACCACAGAGTCAGGTAGAGTATTCCAGACATTGACCACTCTGTTGCTGAAGTCGTATTTCCTGCAATCAAGTTTGGTGCGGTTTACCTTGAGTTTGTATCTATTGTGTGCTCTTGTATTGTTATGGTTGAAGCTGAAGTATAAATTTTAGCAAAGGGTTCTCTGCTGGGTGGGCATGGCCTAGTCGTCCTCCTGCACCACGGCGAGGGGAAGGCGTTTTTGCCCTCCCCAGGCTCCGGAGGCTCTCTGGAAGAAACAGGCCCATTTCCAGCCTTGCCAAACTTCCGGGAAGTCCATTTTTCGCTCTCCCTGAGCCTCCACGCAGGCCCTGCACTTACCTGCATCCAAAACGGGTCACATGGGGACTCCTGGGAGGGGAGAGGCAGGTGGGCGGGGCCAGCCAGGAGTGGGATTTGGGGGCTTCTCTGAACTGCGTTAGAATCTTAGCTAGGGGCTCTCCTGAACCCCTGTGAATCCTCAGCAGCCCGTCCCTGGTTAGAGCAATTAATCCTCCAGAAATTGTGGGTGCTTCAACAAGTGGATGTTTTTAAAGAAGAGACTGGGCAACTATTTGTCTGAAGTCGTATAAAGTTTTCTGCTTGAGCAGGGGGTTGGACTAGATGACCTCCAAGATCCCTTCCCAACTCTGTTCTTCTGTTACAACTTCCCTTCTGTCCTTTTGCAAATGAGGGGCCGTCTCTCCAAATTTCCCTTCCCCACCGTGAACAAGTCTCACGAACAGTAACTGCCGTGTGCAGATAAAACAAAATCCAGAGTTTTCTCTTTTTGAAGAGGTTCTTCTGCCTCTTAAGTCTGGAGGCATCTCTTCGAAAGCTGTTCAAACGGAGCTTAGACATCATCATGGACCTTTGTCCCCTTGAGACAATCTGATACACCTGACTCATCATGCAGGACCACAGAATGCACAGCGTGTGCCTTCTTCGCCCAGCCCATTTAATTCTCACGACTTACTTTTGTTAATGAGCTGTTTGGATTTGCTCAACACGTTAAATGAGAAACTAAATCAAACTGGCCAAAGAGCAAGATCCAACTTGAAAATAAGGAAATAAGGAAGAATTTCCTGACAGGGAGAACAGTTAACCAATGGAGAACGGTTTGCCTTCAGAAATTGTGTGCATGCCATGCCTGGAGGTTTTTTTTGTTTTTTTTTAAAGTTATCCAAGATGGTATAAGGACTCCTGCCTTGAGCTCCAAGATCCTTTCCAGATCTATGATTCTAGGTAGGGTTCTAAACTTTAATCTTTTTAGATTTCAACTTTGTTAAAAGTACCACTGCATGATTCCTTTTCAGAAAAGCAGCATTGTGTTATATCCTCTAGATAAATTATTAGTGTATGTGTAGGAGGGGTGTCTTTAATTTTTTTTGAATAAGAAGGCTGGTTGGGACTTATTTCAGTTAGAAATTCAGTTTGGCCAAACCAGTATCATCTGCAGGGGAGCAGAATGACAAAAAAACAGCATCATGTTGTTGTGACGGACAAAAACCCTGCCTTTTTTGTACGTACATTGTGATGTGGGAAAGAGTTTGCAATTTTAAAGTATCTTAGGTATGTAGGCTGAGCAAGCACAAAGGAAGATAGAATACAGGCAGATAGTATTTTTAACCAAAAGCTACATTTTGGCCTCCAAAACCAACTATATCATTGCAATCCTTTCTTATCAATGTTTCAGAAATCAAGCTTCCTCCTTCCTTCCTTCCTTCCTGGTGCAGATCCAGAAATGCAAAAAATGGTTCCTTTTAGTTCCATCTAAATAGGAAAAGCATTAACGTTTCTCCCAAAAGCTGTCACCAGCCCTGTTTACATACATACATCATACATATTTTATTTTTATCCCACCTATATTACTTTATAAGTAACTCAAGGCCGCAGATATACACCACTCCTTTGTCTTCGTATTTTCCCCACAACAACGACCCTTTGAGGTGGGTTGAGCTAAGTGTGAGCACCTGGCCCAAAGTCACCCAGCCTATTTTCATGCCTAAGGCTGGACTGGAACTCACAGTCTCCTGCTGATTGGCCCAAAGTCACCTACATGGCTTTCATGACTAAGGTGGAGCTAGAACTCACACCCTCCTGGTGATTGGCCCAAAGTCGCCCAGCCGGCTTTCATGCCTAAAACGGGATTAGAACTCACAGTCTCCTGGTGACTGGCCCAATATCACCCAGTCAGCTTTCATGCCTAAGGTGGGACTGGAACTCACAGTCTCCTGGGTGACTGGCCCAAAGTCACCTAGATGGCTTTCATGACTAAGAACTCACAGTTTTCTGGTGATTGGCGCAGAGTCACCCAGCCGGCTTTCATGCCTAAGGCAGGATTGGAACTCACAGCCCCTTGGTTTCTAAGCCAGAAGCTTAACCAAAATGGCTCTACATATGCCATTAAATAGCACAATAGTGAAAATCTACAAAGATTGAGAGTCCATTTCTCTCTTTTTTGGGGGTGGGGGAGGATTTTTGACTTTAAATAGCAAACACGTTGTGTAAACGTTTAGCAGGCAAAGCTACTTTCTCAGACACATGAGAGTCAAACTTGAAGAATCTAAGCTACAGGCAGTCCTCAACTTACAAGAGTTCATTTAGTAACAGTTCAAAGTTACAACAGGGTTGAAAAAAGTGACTTGTGATCATTTTTCACACTTACGACCGTTGCAGTATCCTCACGGCCATGTGATCAAAATTCAGACGCTTGGCGACCTGACTCACATTTATGACGGTTGCATTGTCCCGGGGTCATGTGATCACTTTCTGCTACCTTCTGACAAGCAAAGTCACTGGGCAAGCCAGATTCACTTAACAACGTTGTTACTAATTTAATGTCAGTGCTTCACTTAACAACGGTGGCACTAAAAGTCGTAAAATGGGGCAAAAGTCACTTAACAAATGTTTCCCTTAACCACCAAAATGCTGGATTTAACTGTGGTCGTAAGTTGGGGACTATCTGTACTTTCTGCAACCTTGTTTACTAACTGCATAGAGGGCTAACTAACAAGAATGGAGGAAAACCTTGTTTATTTTAACACTTACATTTTTTTTTCTGCAGAGTAATGAGTCTTACATCTGTTATGATATTAAATAATCTCTTTCTTTTGGGGGTCTTTTGCACAGAGGACCATCAATTTAAGGGACATGTCACTGCTTATAAAAATGCAGTGGATTCGAAAGTTTTTCTCCCCAAACTGGAGGCTACTTTTCCAAAAAATGGAAACTGCTTTTGCAAATCCACTTGGATAAATCCATGGGAATTAGCATGTCAGACAGTCTGCTAACCGTCTTCTGTTAATGGAAAGCGTGTCTTTTTTTAAAAAAAGAAAAAGAAAGTGAAATTGAAGCTTTTCGTGGCATCTGTTAAACAGATGTACATCGTTGCAGTTTTCCGATAATGGAGAATTTTGTGGGGATTTGCATAAGCTCAACCCCATAAATCCTGTGGCCCGTCTCATTATATTAATTTTCCTGGAATCATTACGGGTAGTCTTCATTTAATGACCAGCGGATTAGTGACTATTTATTTATTTTTTATTTATTTATTTGATTTGCCAATTGTTTACAAGATAATAAGTATAAGCGTATACATAGTTGTGAATACATGAAATGGGTACATATAAGAAAAATAAAAGAATAAGAGAAACAATAGGACAGGGACGGTAGGCACGTTGGTGCGCTTATGCACGCCCCTACAGACCTCTTAGGAAGGGGTGAGGTCAATAGTAGACAGTCTAAGGTTAAAGTTTTTGGGTTTGGGGGAAGAGACTACAGAGTCGGGTAGAGTATTCCAGACGTTGACCACTCTGTTGCTGAAGTCGTATTTCCTGCAATCAAGTTTGGTGCGGTTTACTTTGAGTTTGTATCTATTGTGTGCTCTTGTGTTGTTATGGTTGAAGCTGAAGTATTCACTGACAGGTAGGACATTGCAATGTATGATTTTATATACCATGCTTAAGTCAGACCGAAGACGGCATGTAATTCAAGGTTTTCTAGTTCTAGAATTTCAAGTCTGGTGGCATAAGGTATTCTACAACGAGTAGAAGAGTGGAGAACTCTCCTTGTTAAATATTTCTGGACTTTCTCAATTGTGCTAATATCAGATACGTAATGAGGGTTCCAGACTGATGAACTGTATTCGAGTATTGGTCTAGCAAATGTTTTGTATGCTCTGGTTAGTAGTGTGATATTACCAGAGAAAAAGCTACGTAGGATTAGGTTAACAACTCTTAATGCCTTTTTGGCTATGTAGTTGCAGTGGGCTCTAGCACTTAGATCATTAGAGGTGAGTATTCCAAGGTCCTTTACAGAGCTTGGGTCATCAACAAGTTCTTGACTATTCAGCTTGTATTTTATTTTCTGATTTTTTTTGCCAATATGTAAGACAGAGCATTTATTTGTTGAGATTTGAAGTTGCCATTTGTTTGACCATTCAGATACATAGTCGAGATCTTTTTGATGTACATCAGCTTTACAGTTTTCTCTTAATATAGTGGAGAATTTCCTGTGGGGGACACCACTTTTGACAGGTAAGATAGGACTCAACCCCATAAATCCTGTGTTTGTCGTGTACCACTGAATCAAAGGCTTTACAGAAGTCTCATTATATTAATTTTCAGGATAGTTTTTTCTGAAACTGGAATCATTACGGGTAGTCTTCTTTTAATGACCAGCGGATTAGTGACTATTTGAAGTTGTGAAGGACCCATTCCCACACCCCCACACCCCCAAAAAATAATTAGGAGCTGTGATGGCTACAATCCCTCCCCCCATTGCAGTCACTGTATTTCAGGTGCTTGCCTGGCCTTTATGCCCAGTTGTAGTATTCATCGGTCACATGACTGTAATTCATGATGGTTTTGTAATGGGTTTTTTGGCCAGTTTCCAGCCAAACAACCACTAACATGGATTCTCTTAATGTCCATGATAATGGATAACAGATAATCAGAGTTGGAAGGGACCTTATAGGTCATCTAGTCCAACCCCCTGGCCAAGCGGTAGACCCAACACCATTTCTGACAGATGGGAATCCAATATCTTATTTGAAAGTCTCAAGTGATGGCGCTCCCACAACTTCTGAAGGCAACTTCTGTTCCATGGGTTGATTGTTCTCACTGTCAGAAAGTTTCTCCTTATTTCCAGGTTGAATCTCTCCTTGTTCAGTTTCCATCCATTATTCCTCGTCTGGCCTTCAGGTGCCTTGGAAAATAGCTTGAGCCCTTCCTCTCTGTGGCAGCCCCTCAAATATTGGAAGACCGCTATCATGTCTCCCCTGGTCCTTCTCTTCACTAGACTAGCCAAGCCCACTTCCTGCAACCGTTCTTCATATGTTTTAGCCTCCAGTCCCCTAATCATCCTGCTTACTCTTCTCTGCACTTTTTCTAGAGTCTCAACATCTTTTTTTACAGTGTGGTGGCCAAAACTGGATGCAAGTACTCTAGGTGTGGTCTTACTAAGGCTTTATAGAGTGGTATTAGTCCCTCATTTGATATGGATTGTATCCCTCTGTTAATGCAATTTAGGATTGCATTGGCTTTTTGGGCTGCTGCTGGATACATGGATTCTCTTAACGTCCATGACGTTTGCTTAATAATCTCCATGTCCACTTAACAACCTTGGCATTTGCTTAATCACCACAAAGTTGTAAAATTGGGTACAGTCCAGCAGTGGGATCCTACCTTTTCCACTACTGGTTCAGTGATGGTGCGTGCATGCGCGCACACACCTAGCAGCTTTCCCCACACCAGCTGAGGCCTGCCGTGCCAATCAGCTGAAAGGATAAAGAAGAGAGAAGCAAAGGGGTAGGTGGGAGGGCCGATCCTGTACTTTTCTCTCTCCTCTTAGCTGATCATGGGAGGCTTTTTTTTTTTTACAACCGGTTCCGGTAGCATACCACCACTGGTCCAGTCCTATGAGTGCCTCGATTTATGTCCATCATGACTTACAACAGAAATTCCAGGCTCTATTACGGTTGCAAGTTGAGGGGACTACCTATATTGGGTACCTTTTCCTCTTGTTAGTTGAAACAGATCCAGAATGTCTGGATAACCTGTTTATTTGATGAATAAAATATATGCTTAGATACCTCAACTCTAGCTTGGCTTCTAAGTGCTTACATGGACCAGCTGATGCTGTTCTCTTGGTAATAATTTGAAATGAGTTTGCCTATCCTTCATCAAGAGCAAGGCTCTTCCAACTTGGCAAGTTTAAGACTTGTGGACTTCAAACTCCCAGAATTCCTGAGCTAACATGACTGGAGGAGGAGGAATTCTGGGAGTTGAAGTCCACAAGTCTTAAACTTGCCAAGTTTGAAGACTCTTGTGATCAAGAGATTCTCAGACTAACCTACTGATTTTAGAATTTCCCAGGTGTCTCTTATCTACATCCTAATCATGTTCGACCCTGCTTATTTTCTTGGAGATCAATCAAGGCTGACTAAATGCTGCCACCTGCTGTTTCATTTGGGTACTATCAGCAGCTATAGTTCCCATAAAGAGTCTTTGCCTCTTTTGGATTGTTCTGAATGATTGATATTTTTTCACAGTAGGCGAACGATAATTCAGAAATATTTTTTCTGAATTATGATATTATTATACTAGCAAATATATTATACTAGCAAACGTGGCATTTGATCACACAAATGATGTGGAGCTGGCCACGCCCACCCCGGCCCCCTAAGGTCAACCTGATGCGGCCCTCAATGAAATCGAGTTTGACACCCCTAATCCAGAGGATCACACAGGTTAGGTACTTCCAGATTGAAGTCTCTTTCGAAGTACAAATGTTATTTCAACTTCCTTCTGCTAAGAAATGTTCTTTGACAAAGAAGAAAAGGCAAATGTGTTGGGAAAACAAGAGGATTACAGGTAGTTCTCAACTTACAACAGTTCATTTAGCGACCAAAGTTACAGGGACACTGAAAAAAGGTGACTTATGACCGCTTTTCACACCTACGACCGTTGCAGTATCCCCATGGTCATGTGATCAAAGCTCAAGACACTTGGCAACTGATTCATACTTACGATAGTTTCAGTGTCCTTGGGTCACGTCATTCCCCTTTTGCTACCATCTGACAAGCGAAGTCAATGGGCAAGCCAGATTCACTTAAGAACGTTGTTACTAATTTAACAACTGCAGTGATACACTTAGCAACTGTGGCTAGAAAGGTCGTAAAATGGGGCAAAATTCACTTAAGAAACCTTTCACTTAGCCACAGAAATGCTGGACTCAATTGTGGTCGTAAGTCTTACCTGTAAGTTGTAAGAACAAAGGAGGGTAATTATAAGTTTAAAAAATCTAGAATGAAGGCATCTCAAGAGACCCGTGATGGCGAACCTACGGCATGCGTACCACAGGTGACACGCAGAGCCATTTGTCCCGGCATGTGAGCTTCAGGCAAACCTACCTCACTGCACATGCGTGTGCCTCACAGCTGATTTTCAGCTGGTTTGAGGCCTTTTTTGGTCTTCCAGAGGCTTCAGGAAGGCTTCTGTAGGCTTTTTCAGACCGAAAACTAGGCCCGTTTTTTTCACTTCCTGTTTTTCCGGAAATACCGGAAGTGATGAAATAGGCCTATTTAGAGTCGGTTTTCACCAGTTGCGCCAATATGAAGGATCCAATAAATCATTTCTTGACATATACCTGCCTTGGAGTTCTGCTTTCTTTGGGTGCATTACTTGGAACGTTGCCACACACTGGTTGTTAAGTGAGACACACTTGATTTCTTGCCACAATTGTTAAACAAATAAGTGGAGTTAAGTGAGTCACATGGTTGTTAAGCGAAGCCAGCTTCCCCTATTGACTTTGCTTGTTGGAAGCTTGGCTGGGAAAGTCGCTGATGGCAGTCATGAGATTCTGGGATGCTGACACCATTGTAAATACATGCCAGTTGCCAGGAACCTGAATTTTGGTCATGTGACCGTGGGAATGCTACGACAAACTGGTTGTAAGTCACTTTTTCCAGGGCCATTGCAATTTTAAATGGCGCTAAAAATTGTTATTAAGTCAAGGACTATCTGTATCTACTTTCATATACTCATCTATCCCAATACAACTATACATTATACAGACATGATATTCTTCCGATTAAAATCGGAATTCTGATTTTTTTGGGAATCGCCCCCCCTTCCCCTCCCCCTTCTTCTCCTCCTTCCCCTCCCCTTGAGGCCCGAGTCAGGAGTTGCTACCGCTGGCGCGGCTCTGCGTGGCTCCAGTCCCGCGTTGCCTCAGGAAGGGAAAGGCAAAAGGAAGAGCCGCGGCAGTGCTTTGCAACGGCAGCAGCGGCTCCTGGTTTTGCCTTTCCTTCCCGAGGCAACGTGGGACTGGAGCCACGCGGAGCCGCGCTGGCGGTAGCAACTCCTGACAGCCCCAGCCGGATACCTGAGCTGTACGAGCGGAGCCCGGGCGGTGCGGCGGAGCCCGCTGAGCGGCAGGAAAAGGGAGCTGGGCAGCGATTTCTTGGCGCAGGTGGGGGGTCTTTTTTGGCCGGCCCCGATTTTTTTTTCAGAGGGGAATATCATGTCTGATTATGTGTAGGTTAAGATTATTTTGACATTCCTCAAAGACTCCTGGAAACTGTAGTTTGATAAGGATCTTAAGCGCTGCTGAGAGAGCTACAAACTACTGTGGAAATTTTTGATTTGAACGAAAACCTTGGAGAAAAGAATCAGCAATGAAACCAGTTTGTTTATAGCAATAGCAGTTAGATTTACCATGTTTCTCCAAAAATAAGACTGGGTCTTCTATTAATTTTTGCTCCAAAAGATACATTAGGGCTTATTTTCCAGTTAGGTCTTATTTTAGGAAAATACGGGCCTAAATATCTGGCTGATCTTAACTGGGTCTTATTTTTGGGAAACACAAAATATGAGCCTCTGTGATGCAGTGGTTAGAGTACAGTACTGCAAGATACTTCTGCAGCCAGCTGCCTACAATTTGGCAGTTCAAATCTCCCCAGGCTCAAGTTTGACTCAGCCTTCCATCCTTCCGAGCGAACTGGCTGAATCCCACCACTGACCGTAACCCTCTACGTTGGTGCTGACTGTCCTCTTCTTCTCTTTCCTTTCACCTTTCCTAGCCTCGGAGCCTTCTCCAGAAAGTTGTATCTTCCCATGAGGTATCCAGAGTATAATCACGGAAGCCTGGTCATTTGTGCGCCAAGTTGAGAACTGCAAACTGATTTATTTGAAGTTCCTTTGGTTTCTTCTCTTGACCGCCCAACTTAGCGCTACACAGATATCTCAGACTTCATTTCCCAGAATTCCCCATCCTGGTGACTTAAAGCCCATCTGAATCCAAGGTGCTTTTCAAAATGGCAAGTGGATTTTCTTGGTTATTGTTTTGTTTTTTTGTCTTTGAAAATGTTTTGATTCTCATCCAAGAAGCTTCTTCAGATCTGCCAAGAAAATCCATTTGCTGTTTGGAAAAAGCACCTTTGGAACAGTCGTGACCTGGATCTCCATAGATAACCCATCTGAATCTTGCCAGTTGGAGAAAGCAGAAATATCAGCAGTTTCAGGCAGCTGCTCAGCACAAAGCTATTCTGCGATTATTGCTATCTTTGGTTATCCGACCTGACTCTCCTATAAACACCAGAGGCATCAGCTCTGCACTGCAGGATCATTAGAAAGGGAGGTTACATAACCACAGCCTGAAAGGAAAACCTCAAATTAGTACAATTGCGTTTCATAACTAGGTTATTCATGTTTCCTATCATTGCTCACCCATAACCACTCAAATTGCAGACGTCATCAGTGCAACTCCAAATTCTCAGTATTGGCTTGCTTAACTGGTGCCTGTACAGAAACTTCATTCTTGCTTTCTGTATGTCATCACAAGTCTTTTGCAACTTCCAGTAAATTCTTCACCTCACACACCACCTATTCTTTTTACAGCATCTTCATTGTCTACCCAGTTTTGAGCTGATGCTATTTAAATATCCCGTTACTTCCCTCTGCTGACCATAAACATCTCCCCCCCACCCAAAAAAAATACAAAATCGTCCTGGCTCCCTTGGCAGTCTGAGACTTGTAAAACTTAACTTTTGGTGACTTGCTTTGGTTTGTGGCTTCTATCTATAACTGTGAAGAGTTGGAGGAGAAACATGAAGCAGGCCTAGAGCAGGGGTCGCCAACCTTTTGGACCTCAGGGACCACCAAACTCATAATTTTAAATCCCAGGGACCACTAACCGGTTCTGTGGGCGTGGCCTTATTTGTGGGTGTGGCTTGGTGGTCATGTGAACAGCTGGGCATGGCTTGTATGTAAATATTATAAATATTTATGTAAATATTGATTTTTTTTTATAAAAAAAAAAGAGCAACCCAAAATCAGGCTAAGCAGGCAGGCAGATTGAGTTGCTCACAGAAATCATTAAGTGATCTATCTATCTGCCATCGGCTAGCTCAGTTTCTCAAGTTTGCTTGCCATGAGTCTGCACTCAATAATAGAGCCTTCAATACCAAGGGTGGTTCAGCTGTGCTTAAAAGCAGAGCCGAAGAGCTAAAGACTAGCTAAAAAGCAAGAAGTCCAACCATTTTCCTGCTTCCTAGCTAATCTAAATCTCCCCACACAGCAGAACAGATAATGGTCAGAAAAAAGAAAAAATAGCAATTTAGCAGGCAAGTTTACCGAGTAAGGAGTGAGTGGGCGGGGAGGATTCCCGCGGGCCATGTGGGCTGCGCAGCCTTGTGTTTCTGCGCAGCCTGGATTAATTGCTTTGGGGGGGATGCTCTGGGGGTGAGATTTCTCTACGGCCCACCAAAATTTTCTCACGGCCCACCAGTTGGCGACCGCTGGCCTAGAGGGTAAGATAAATCCACCTGCCCACCCCCTGCCTTTAGGGTCTTGAATGGGATGGCAGCAGGGGTGGGATTCTTTCGGTTCGGACTGGTTCAAGCAAACCGGATGTTAAAGATACATCTGGTTTGCCAAACCAGTATTTCAACCGAGCGCCTGGCCGCACCTGCCCCTCTCCTCCCATGAATCTCCACACAATGAGGGTAAGTGCAGAGTTCGTGTGGGGGCTCTTGGCCGGGGTGGTGGTGGAAATGAGCCTTCTGGAAGTCCAGAAATGTGCCTGTTTCAAGCTTCCAGTGGGCCTTCAAAGCCTGGAGGAGGCCGTTTTTTCATTCTCAGATGCCTGGGGGAGGCCTCCGGATCCTTGGGAGGGTAAAAAAAACGGCCTCCTGGAAGTACCGGAAGCTGCAAAACGGGCCTGTTTCCGGCTTCTGGTGGGCCTCTAGAGCCCAGGGGAGGCCGTTTTCGCAAGTGGTGGGATTCAAAAATGTTTACTACCGGTTCTGTGGGCGTGGCTTGGTGGGCATGGCCATGTGACTGGGTGGGTGTGGCTTTTTTTGCAGCCCCCACCCATTTTGGGGAGCTTCTTAGCCACAGAGGAGCCCCTGGGTTTTTTTTTTTTTTTTTGCTCCTCTAGGGCTCTGGAAGAAAAGGAACAGAGCATGGGAAGGTGCGGCACGCAGCACCCCTCCAAGCTCTGTTTTGGGAGCTTCCTAGCCTCAGAGAAGCCTCTGGGGGGTGTTTTTGCTTCCCGAAGGCTCCTCTGAGGCTCAGGAAGAAAAGGAACAGAGAATGGGAGGGACACACAGCACCCCTCCAAGCTCTGTTTTGGGAGCTTCCTAGCCTCAGAGAAGCCTCGTGGGGGTGTTTTTGCTCCCTAATGCTCCTCTGAGGCTCAGGAAGAAAAGGAACAGAGAATGGGAAGGTGCGGCACGCAGCACCCTCCAAGCTCTGTTTTGGGAGCTTCCTAGCCTCAGAGAAGCCTCGTGGGGGTGTTTTTGCTCCCCTAATGCTTCTCTGGGGCTCAGGAAGAAAAGGAATAGAGAATGGGAAGGTGCGGCACGCAGCACCCCTCCAAGCTCTGTTTTGGGAGCTTCCTAGCCTCAGAGAAGCCTCGTGGGGGTGTTTTTGCTCCCTAATGCTCCTCTGAGGCTCAGGAAGAAAAGGAACAGAGAATGGGAAGGTGCGGCACGCAGCACCCCTCCAAGCTCTGTTTTGGGAGCTTCCTAGCCTCAGAGAAGCCTCTTGGGGGTGTTTTTGCTCCCCTAATGCTCCTCTGAGGCTCAGGAAGAAAAGGAACAGAGCATGGGAGGGACACGCAGCACCCCTCCAAGCTCTGTTTTGGGAGCTTCCTAGCCTCAGAGAAGCCTCGGGGGGGTTTTTGCTCCCCTAAGGCTCCTCTGGGGCTCTGGAAGGCAAAAAATGGAGGGGGGCTGAGCTCCTCCTCCATTTTTGCCTTCCTGGGCCTCAGCAAGGGGAATCCCGGAACAGCTGATCTTATCTACAGCTGATTATCGGGAGGGGAAAAAAATACCTTAGGCGAATGTCAGGCAGGCGGGCAGGGTGAGTGAACATCGGGCGGGAGGGCGACCGGGTGGGGGGGGGCGTGACCAGCCAGAACTTACTACCGGTTCGGCGACCCATGCCAAATTCTTGCTACCGGTTCGCCCGATCCGGTGTGAACCGGCTGAATACCACCACTGGTTTTTGCCCTTCTAGAGGCCTGGAAGAGGCCTCCGGACCTTTGGGAGGGCAAAAATGGCCTCCCCTTCCTCTGGAGGCCCACTGGAAGCCGGAAACAGGAAGTTCCAGTAGGCTAAGCTCACCACAACCACTCCCACCCAGCAACCAGGCAGCGAACCAGTTGCTGGGATTTTAGAATCCCACCCCTGGATGGCAGATTCACAAAGGGGGTAAAGGAGAGAATCGCTATGCTGCTGTGACAACAGTTGTTAAAAGACCAGAATCATTAAATCGGTGGTCCCCAACCTTTCCGGCTTTGCAGAACGACGAGAGGGGGGAGGAGAGGAAATGGTTCTGTGCGAGCGCACATATGTGCAGCTCCATTTGCGTGAGAGAGACATGCGCTCAAATGTGCGTGTGAAGTTCCATGTGTGCCATTTGATTGCAAATGGGCCATGGCCTAGTACCAGGCCTCAGCCTGGGGCTCGGGGACCCCTGCATTAAATGATTCAGATGCAGAAGACCTAGTCAGGATGGGTTAGAAAGCTGGCAGTTTAATGGGATCCCTGGGTGGGTATAAAACATCCCGCCTTGAGCGCAGGGGGTTGGACTAGAAGATCTCGGAGGTTCCTTCCAGCCATAGGATTCCATGTTCTATTTAGCCGGCTCCACTGTTTGCCTCCTTAGTTTGAAACGGAAGTGCTCATAATGCATTTAAGTTGGAAAGGAAACAATACCACCACTGAATGTAGATGTTGCTGCAATGATGAACAACCATTGTGATTGCAGGAATAAGAAATCAAATGCTGTACAGGTGGTCCTCGACTTAACGACCGGTACTGAGCCCAAAATTTCTGTCACTATGCGAGACAGTTAAGTGAATTTTGCCCCATTTTACGACCTTTCTTGCCACAGTTATTAAGTAAATCATTGCAGTGGATAATATGGTAACGCAATTATTAAGAGAATCGTTGTAGCTGTTGAGTTAGTAACCCATTGTTAAGTGAATCTGGCTTCCCCAATGACTTTGCTTGTCAGAAGGTCACAAAAGGAGATCACACTGCAACCGTCATAAATATGAACCATTGCCAAGCGGCTGAATTTTGATCATGTGACCACACGGATGCTGCAACCATTGTTAAGTGTGAAAAATGGACATAAGTCAGAGGCCTTTGGTGCTATCTGTGCTTGTTTTCTTGCAGATCTTTCATTACTCAAACTAAACATCATCCATGCTAGTACATCACTACATCACTAGCACGGATGATGTTACCTAGATGGGTAATGAAACGTCTGCAAGAAAACAAGAAAGCTCAGAGTGCACCAAGGACCCCTCATTTCAATCCTGAACTTCAAATATTCTCCTTTACTGGTCATAAGTCACTTTTTCAGTGCCACTGTTAACTTCAAAGGTACCTGTAGCTACCAAAGTTCTAATAAGACCTGTGTAGATGCACCATGGGGATTTTTTTGCCTACTGAGGTCCAATTTCTCTTGCAGGCGGAAGAGGCAAAGATGGGGCACCGATCATTACCTTCCCCGAATATCCAGGTTTCAGTGAGATCCCCGATGAAGATTTTCTGAATGTTGTCACCTATTTAACTAGCATTCCCAGGTAAGTCTTCAACTATGGCAAGCTTTGATTTGGTTCTGAACCTAGATTACTTCACTCCTTTCTTTTTTCCCCCCAGGGTAAGATCAAATAGCATTATTTTCATCCCTTCCAAATTTTGGAATACTCTTTCTCTGATCCCTCCCCGATGTGTATTCTCTCCAGATTCGAATGCTTGCAGGTAGATAACCTGGTTTATCCGGGCCCTGGCTTGCATTACATCTTATTTATCATTTTTGTATGCTATTCATCTCTTGGGTCTAGCATCCATACATCATATATAATAGTGTATAAATAGCACCCATCTTATTTATGAAAGCAGAATCAATAATCTGAATAGTTTATATTCAAGATGACATTTCTGTATCAATTCCAGGATACTGTCCTTTCAAACAAAAGTGGAAATGAAAGCTTTATTTTATCATTTGGACTTCAGAAAAATTAAGAGTGGTTGTTTATGAAGACATATTTTTGCAAGTTTCTACTCTTACAGATACTCCTTGACTTACTTGTAAGAGATGTCTGAGGGAGGGGTTAAACATGTCATCAGTCATGCGTCCCTGCACACCCACAACAGATCTAAGTCCAATCCACCTTGAATGCCTTTCTTAATTCCCATTAATTCCCCTTGACCATTAGTAGGTCAGATTCTTGTAGAGAACTTAAGCTTGCAATAAATCTTTATACTCATTTGAATTACCTGAATCGCCTGATTTCCCCAGAGCTTGACACTTACAACCACAATTGAGCCTCAAAATTTCCATTGTTAAATGAACTTTGCCCCATTTTACATCCTTCCTTGCCATAGTCATTAAGTGAACCACTGCAGTTGATAAGTTAGTATCACAGTTATTAAATGAATCTGGCTTCCCCGTTGATTTTCCCGTCAGATCACAGAAGGTGAGTACATGCCAATAGCCAGTGTCCAAACTTTGATCAGGTGACCACGGGGATGCTGCAAGGATCACCTTTTTCAGTACTGTTGTAACTTCCAATGGTCACTAAACAAATAGTTGTAAGACGAGGACTACCTGTACAAGATGAATGTCAGCCACAAAGGATCAGGACCATCCATGAAGTTGTATCACACAAGAATCTAGTCAAGTAAAGTTAAACACTAAATTGACACTAGATAAGGATCAATAGAATTCAGGAGGAGTTGGACTTGGAGCGCTTATGGCAACGTATTGATTCTAAGCTGATGATACACTTAACACCGCCTCTGGGGTCTGCCTGCTTTTTTGTGCAACCTCTGATTTCCCCCTTCACCAAAATTTCATCATCTTCCTCCAAGCATTCTGACCTTTGCTCAGTACATCCCAAGAACTTATGAGGTTTCCACTAGCAGATCAATAGAGAAGTATAGAAATTGGCCTCCCATCTCCAACCTTAGCACATTCCAATGTTATCCTAAATGCTGATGCCACTACTAAAGAAAGTCAGCAAAATCCTGGCTCATGTTACTCAATAAGAGTTTAAATTTCAGGAAGTATCTTCCTTTAGCATAGTGAAGGGCTTGGGCAGGAAACCCAATCCAGGACAATGACAATGATGAAAAGCAGGATGAAGTATATAAGACCTTGATAAAATAAAAATAAAGAATTATTTCAAGGCCCTGCAGGTGCCAAGTTGGAAAATGTAATGTTCCCTTACAACATCAGTGGTTGTGTAACATCTTATGATCTACTGACCACAAAGGGGAAGTGTAAGATGGTTAAGAATATTCTGTATATTTTCTCCCACATTTATCTAAGAAATTACTCATCTTAAATGCTCATTTTCCCCCCAGCAACATACCTACAGAGCACATGCCTTCCTGGTAGGATGCAATCGTTAGACTTTGCCTATCTGTTTGGTTATGGTTTCCTGTAAATTAATAGCTTTCCAATTGCATAACTTGGCTCCTTGATTGTTGCTCAGATCAGACCCGATACACAATTCTCCAAAATACCGCATTTTTTGGACTATAAGATGCCCTTTTCTCCCCCAAAAAGTGGATGGAAATGTCTGTGCATCTTATAGAGCAGTGGCCCCCAACCTTTTTTTGTGCCACGGCCTGGTACTGGCATCACAAAATGATCCGCGGCCCGGTACCGGCATTAGCACGCATGACCAAGGCAAGGCGAGCCGAGCGACCGGCCAGCCAGCCAGCCGTCCCCCGCTTCTCCCTGCCACCTTCAACTCCTCCTTTGTACCTTTTTTGTGCTTTCTTAATCTCCTCCACCATCAGGACGGCTCTTCGTTCGAAGCCGCCCCCCACCTTCAATGAAACTAAGGCGCAAGGATTCCTTCAGGACCCAAACGCCGCTTTCCAACCGGAAAAGCTCACCCGGAAGCACTTTCTTGTCGAAACAAGATGGTGGCGCCCAGCAAACCGGCGGCCCAGTAGAAAATGATCCACGGACCAGTACCGGTCCGGGGCCCGGTGGTTGGGGACCCCTGTTATAGAGCGAATACAGGCTTGCTTTTGGCCTCCCAAACCCTGCGCGCATCCTGTTTTTGGCCACCCCCAATACCGGGAAGGGCAAAAATGGGACTCGAAGAGGCCTCCAGGGCCCCTTTTGGCCTGCAGAGGAGGATTTGGGAGGCCAGAAACAAGCCCATTTTTGGCCTGCAGAGTGCTTCTGGACACCACCAGGAAGGGCAAAAACGAGACACGCGGAGGCAAAAAACTAATTTCCCCCCTTGTTTTCCTCCTCTAAACCTGGGTGCGTCTTATAGTCCAGTGCATCTTATAGTCCATAAAATACGGTACCTCAGAATTATAGTTCTAGATACGCAGAAATATAGTGTAGAAACGTATTACTTTTTTCATGATCTTAAAGTGAATAACATGCTTCTGTATTTATGTGCAGAATATCATGTTTCTTTTAAGTGTTTTCTAACATAAAGGAAATGTTTAAAAATATGCATGTACATAAAGATATACAAGTAGTCCTCAACTTACAACTGCTCATTTAGTGATTGTTTGAAGTTACACCAGCACTGAAAAAAGTGACTTATGACCGTTTTTCACACTTACAACCATTGCAGCATCCCCATGGTCACGTGATCAAAACTCAGACCCTTGGCAACTAACTCATATTTATGACAGTTTCAGTGTTGTGAGGACACGTAATCACCTTTTATAATGTTCTGACAAGCAAAGGCAATGGGGAAGCCAGTGAACAACCATGTTACTAACTTAACTGTAGTGGTTCACTTAACGACTATGACACGAAAGGTTATAAAGTGGGGGCAAAAATCACTTCACAAATGTCTCACTTAGGATCCGAAATTTTGGGCTCAATTATGGCGGTAAGTTGAGGAATATCTGTATGTATATCTGTATGTGTGAGCATGTCATATTTTTAATTTGTTTTTTTCCTAAGATACTCAGTTCCTAGCCCTAATCAGGTCAGAACCTCAGTAATGGTGTGTTATCCATTTAATTACTTTCCTACACTGTTTTCTTTCTTAAAATCCTGTTCCAACCTGTTTCCAATTATAAGTTTAATAAATTATTTTATATTGGTTGGTTGCACAGTCAGTCAGATGTTTAGATTGCATTTGGCAAAAAGTCCACAGAGATTCTCAGTCATCCAAGTCATGGTTGTCCCAAAGGTGCTTTTTTCAGGAGGCAACTGGACTTTCTGGTTTTTTTCTTTTGAAGGCATTTCGCTTCTCATTCAAGAAGCTTCTTGAGCTCTGACAGCACAGTGGGGAATGGAAATGCTTCAACGATCCTCTAAAAGCAAGGGTCTTCAAACTTGACAGCTTGAAGACTTGTGAACTTCAACTCCCAGAATTCCTGAGCTAACATGACAGGAGGAGGAATTCTGGGAGTTAAAGTCCACAAGTCTTCAAGCTGTCCAGTTTGAAGACCCCTGTTTAAAAGGATGGAAATGACCATCTGTCTGCAAGGAATATGAATCTTTCCAGTCCCCACTATCCTGTCAGAGCTGAAGAAGCTTCTTGGATGAGAAGCAAAACTTCTTCAAAAGAAATACAAGGAAGTCCAGTTGCCTCCTGAAAAAGCACCTTTAGGACATTGGATTTGGCATTTCGACCTACCTGTCGAGACTTTGCCAAGGGTCTGGGATAGCCAGATGTGGATGTTTGATTATCTTAAAGGAATCTTAGCAGGATGTAAGCTGTTTTGAGTAGAGCTGCCTTTCGCAATCGACCAATGGTGATTTTGTCAATGCCGATGGTGTGGCTGGCTCAGGAATTTTGGGAATTGAAATCCACAAATCATAAAAGGACCACGATTCCCCACTCCCATCTAGGAAGTTGAATAATGCATTTGCCTTATGGAAGGAAGGTCTTATTACATGTAAGAATAATGTCTTGCTACAGGAGCAGAATCCGTTACCCGGGGAAGTGACAATCTCTCTTTTATTGGAGGTGTTGAGGCTGGACAGCTATCAATGGAGGATGTTTTAATTTGGGGGTTGGATGTAATAGCTTAAATGGCCCCCTTCCAACTCTATGGTTTTCTGCACACATTTTCATGTTTACTGGGAAGAAAATACCCCTTTGTTCCAAGGGCTTTTTGTCCATTTTTGCTGCACTCAGTACAAATAGGAAAACAATCCCGGGCTGGCTATCCCTATTTATTTTCTGTGCCAAATGTTGCTCTCCATCCGTTATTCACTTTACAATCTTTTCTCTCTGATTTCTAAAATAAGGCCTTGAAAACATTCATCTAGAAACAATAAACGGTAAGAAGGCCAACTCTTCTGCAAGCTAATGCAGAATGTGGTTCTTTCTGTGAAGGGCAGATGCTGAGTTAAAATCGTAACAGCAGCAAAATCTTTCCTATTGTGAAATTCAGCAAAAAAAAAAAAAAAGTGAGCACCTTGATCTATAAGACAGTGATGGAAACTGCTAGTCAATAGATCAGGAACCCAGGAAAAAGCTGTGTTCACATAATAGGTTTAACCTGGTTTATAACTTAATAGCCCATGTTCATTTTCTATTGTTTGTACTATATTGGGAATCTTGAACACATCAGCTGATCTGGATTCACGCAGTGTGCTGAGTTACACAAAACAGGATTCACATGCTAACCAAAAAAAGCCTGGATTAGATTAGTGGGTCTCAACCATGGCAATTTTAAGGTGTGGATTTTAACTTCTAGAATTCCCTAACAAGCATTGAGTTGAGGTCCATTCTCAACTTAAAGCATGTTGGTTGGGGAATTCTGGGAGTCTACTCATCCTCAAGCATACTGGCTGAGGAACTCTGGTAATTAAAGTCCAGCCCTCTTCAAGATACAGATAATCAGAGTTGGAAGGGACCTTGTAGGTCATCTAGTCCAACCCCCCGCCCAAGCGGGAGACCCTACACTATTTCTGATAAATGGCAGTCCAATCTCTTCTTGAAAGTCTCAAGTGATGGCGCTCCCACAATTTCCGAGGGCAACTTCTGTTCCATGGGTTGATTGTTCTCACTGTCAGAAAGTTTCTCGTTTGCAGGTTAAATCTCTCCTTGTTCAGTTTCCATCCATTATTCCTTGTCTGGCCTTCAGGGGCGTTGGAAAATAGCTTGACCCCCTCCTCTCTGTGGCAGCCACTCAGATATCAGAACCCTGCTATCATGTCTCCCCTGGTCCTTCTCTTAACTAGACTAGCCATGCCCAGTTCCTGCAACCGTTCGTTGTATGTTTTAGCCTCCAGTCCCCTAATCATCCTGGTTGCTCTTCTCTGCACTTTTTCTAGAGCCTCAACATCTTTTTTATAATGTGGTGAACAAAACTGGATGCAGTACTCTAAGGCTTTATAGAGTGGTATTAGTACTTCCCTTGATCTTCACTGTATCCCTCTGTTAATGCAACTTAGGATTGCATTAGCTTTTTTGGTGGCTGCTGCAAACTGCTGGCTCATATTTAGCTGGTTGTCCACTAAGACTCCAAGATCCCTCTCACAGTTAATGCTATTGAGCCTGGTTTCACCCAGTCTATATGTGTACTTTTTTTTTTTCTTGCCTAAGTGTAAGCATACTGGCTGGGGAATTCTGGGAGTTGAAATACACATATTTGAAGCATACTGGCTGGGAAATTCTGGGAGTTGAAGTCCACACCTCTTAACGTATATCAACTGCTAAAGAGTTCTGGGAGTTGAAGTCCACACATCTTAGTTACCAAGGTTGAAACACACTGGATTAGACTATCTCCTATTAATCATTCCATCTTTTTCTATTTTATGATTCTATGAGATCACCTCCACAGTTCTGTTTTGTGTTTAATTTTTTGCGTATATTTTGCAAAAAAAATGTCGGAAGGGTAAACTGGTGGCATGTAGCAAAGACGAAACTGCAGGATCCTTTTTATTTCTGAAAACGCCCTTGGACCACAAATGGTGCCCCTAAAAGACAAAGGGCTAAGAACTTTTTCTGGTAGTTTTAGCCTCTTGGAATTTAGGCCTCTTGAGTTCTCAGTTATCCTCCTCTGTTGGCAATCAGTAAAAACAGCCATCTACATTACAAGTACCAAGGACAGCACAGGTAGTTATCACCTTACGGCAGTTCATTTAGTGACCATTTAAAGTTACAACGGCACTGAAAAAAGGGACTAACAACCATTTTTTCACACTTACAACCATCGCAACATCCAAATTCAGATGATCCAAATTCAGACACTTGACAACTGACTCATATTTATGACGGTTGTTGCCTCTTAGAATCAAGTGATCCCCTTTGGTGACCTTCTGACCAGCAAAGTCAATGGAGAAGCCAGAGTCACTGAACGGGGTTACTAACTTAGTAACTTAACAACCGTGGCAAGAAAGGCCGTAAATTCACTTAACAACTGTGGGAAGAAAGGTCATAAAATGGACAAAACTCACTGAAGAAATACCTCACATAGCAACAGACATTTTGGGCTCACTTGTAAGTCAGAAATTTCCTGTATGGTATACAGATGAACAGAGTTGGAAGGGACCTTGTAGGTCATCTAGTCCCACCCCACACCCAAGCAGGAGACCCTACACCATTTATGACAGGTAGCAGTCCAGTGTCCCTTTGAAAGCCTCCAATGATGAAGCTCCCACAACCTCTGAAGGCAACTTCTGTTCCATGGGTTGATTGTTCTCACTGTCAGAAAGTTTCTCCTTGTTTCCAGGTTGAATCTCTCCTTGATCAGTTTCCATCCATTATTCCTTGTCTGGCCTTCTGGTGCTTTAGAAAATAGCTTTGCCCCTTCCTCTCTGGGGCAGCCCCTCAAACATTGGAACACTGCTATCCTGTCTCCCCCCTTCCTTCTACATAGAAACAGACATTTTGGGGCCCCTTGTAAGTCAGGGGTTTGCTATACAAGAGAGATACTCTCAAGTTTTCAGTAACATTAAAAAAAAAAGTGGGGGAGGGGAGCTCTCTTCCAAATGCAGGAGGGAGGGGCTGATGACTTGAACTTGTGAAAAGAGGTCCCGGGGTTAGCTCCCAGCACAGAAGCCAAGTCCGGTTTAACAATTCTGCAATCATTCATCCATAGTGCTCAGATGTTTCTCGGATTTCCTATTTCTCAACCTAAGTGTAACTTTTTTTTTAATAAAAAAAAGAGGCCCAGCCTCCACCAGTGAATCTTTTTTTTTTTCCAGATTTTTTCAAATCAGATGTTTGTTTTTTTGGAGGGGGAAGCTTGTCCTCACCTGGCCTCCTTGCTTTGCCCCCGTCGTCGTCCCCCAGTCCCGGGGGCTCCAACGATTTGCAAATTATCCCAAACTCGTCCGGTTGCAGCCATTCGGTGGAAAAAAAGCTGCAATCCATCAGAAGCGATTTTAGGGAGGGGGGGGGGGCGTTTTAAACTATCCGCCTTGGAGGGGGGAGGAAGCGATGCCAGGGAGGAAACGCGGCATGCATGCCACTCGCTGCCCGTGCCCCTTTGCCCTGGCTCGGAGCAACTCGGAGCAACGTGTCGTCGCCGCCGCCGACCGGGCATTTTTGCTGCAGTAACGTAGCCGGGAACGACCGATGCTGCTGCCGCTGCTGCCGTTTCTTTGCATTTCCCAATTATTCCTTCCTCTGGTTATTTTGCAGTCTGGAGGCTGCCAGCATCGGCTTCATCACCATCATCGACAGACGGCGGGACAAATGGAGCGCGGTCAAGGCATCGCTCACCCGAATCGCAGTAAGTGTGCCAATTCCACGGTTCTTTTTCTTTTTTAGTGTGTGGGTGCGTGTGTTATTGTTGTTGTTGCACCGCGTGGCTTCTTGCAAAACTCCTGCGGCAAATCTCTCCGCCTGCCTGCCCTCCAGATGCTGCCCCCCCCCGTTGCATGCTCGCATGGGCCCCGCCTGACTTTTCTGCAAAAACAAACAAACCAACTCCCGCATTTCAAATAGGCAAAGGGTCGCTGCAGCCTGCCAAGCCGCTCCGACCGTGTACTAAGAGCCTGAGCAGCCTCGGGAGAAATTAAAGGAGGGAGGGAGGGAGTTGCACTACCATTGCATTTTGCAGATTGGGAGGGGGGGGGCGCTTCTCTTGCCTGTGCCCGTAGAGAACCATGGGTTTTCTTCTACCACGACCCACCCCCGCCGTTGGATTGCACGGCCAAGCCGAAGGGGCAAGGGGAGGGTTGCTGAACCCACTTCCCGCTTTTGCTGCTTTGGAAAGATTCCCAGGGCCCCGCGCGTGCACGGAGCTGCTGGGTCTCTCCCTCCCCCACTCCAAAAGGGGCTAGAGAAACGGGGACCCGTGGCGTCTTCTCTCCGGAGCCTCTCCCACCCACCCCCACCCCTCCAAAAAAAAAAGGGCCAGCCGCTCGGACAAGGACGGTTCCCTCTCTTTCTTCTGCAAACGGCCTGCTCCGATTGGCGAAGATGCGCGGAAATATAAATAGCCTTGCCCCTAAGGCGGTATTTATGCAATGCTTTTTGAAGGGCGCTCTTCCGAAGGACGAGGCGGCCCCGCTTCAATGGAAAAAGCAGGCGCGTTACTTTCACGCGTGGATTCTTCGCGCAGTGGGGCTTTGCAGAGGTGTGAAAAGGGTTCCCGCGTTGCTTCGCTAAGTCCGTGCATCCGCAGGCTTTTAAAATGAAACATCTTTGCTTGGGTCTGCCTGCATGCCCTCTAAGCAATGACATATTGTTTGCAAATTAACAGATGAACAGAGTTGGAAGGGACCTTGTAGGTCATCTAGTCCAACCCCCCCCCAAGCGGGAGACACTACACCATTTCTGACAAATGGCAGTCCAGTCTCTTCTTGAAAGTCTCAAGTGATGAGTCCCACAACTTCCGAAGGCAACTTCTGTTCCATGGGTTGATTGTTCTCACTGCCAGAAAATTTCTCCTTATTTCCAAGCTGAATCTTCTCCTTTGTCAGTTACCATCCATTATTCCTTGTCTGGCCTTCGGGTGCCTTGGATAATAGCTTGGCCCTTCTCTCTGTGGCAGCCCCTCAAATATTGGAACACTGCTCTCATGTCTCCCCTAACCAAATCATCATGGTTTGGTTTGCACAGCTTAAACTGATGTAGCAGTTTTGAAACCAAGTGTGAACTGGTTCCTGGTTAGCTGAAATTCAGGCCGGAATTGACCTGATGTGTTCTTGGGCATGAATCAATCTAGGAATAAGGAATATAAGCATTATCTATATTGCTTTCTCTGGTACAAATCAAAGAAAGGTGTAAATTAAATAAGACAGCAGTACTGATAAATTTGCCAAGAGCAGAAGCAGCCAGTGCATTTGTCAGTAAATAAGAGTAGTGGGGGGAAAATGTTTTATCAGCCAGTACTGAGTGCAAGGAAACCATAAGGAGGGGTGAGGTTGGAAAAATATTTTTCTTTTCCTTCTGCATTTTCTTTTCCTTCTGGGAAGCAGGCAAGAAGTCTTGGGTGGTTTTGTAAAGCTGTAAGTCAACATCAAACGGGGTTAGGAATCTCAGAAGAAGGCTGACCTAAATAAGTTCCATTTGTTTAAACAGCACCAAATCTCACTGTCAACCACATTCTGTTTCTCTACCTCCCTCTCTTCCTCCACCTTCTCTTTTTCCCCTCTTTCCCTCCTCTCCCATCTCCTCTTCTTCCCCTCCCCCTTCCCCCCTCTCTCATACTCTCCCACCTCCCACTCTTTTCTCCTTCTCCATCTCCCCCTCCTTCTCCCCTTTCCCATCTCTCTCCTTTCCTGCTCTCTATCTCCCCTTTACCTCAATCTCCCTCCTTCTCCCTCTCTCTCTGTCTCCCTCTCCTCTTTTCCTCTCCCTCTCTCCTTTCCTTCTCCCCTCTCTTCACCCCTGTCTTTCTCCTTTTTTCCATCTCCTTTCCCTCCCTCTCACCCCATCCTCTCCCCCCTCCTTTACCTCTCCATCTTTCCCTTTCCCTCCCTCTCTCTCTCCTCCCCTCTCCCCTTCTCTCCCTTTACTTCTCTCTCTCTTTCTTTCTCCTTCCCTCCATTTCTTCTCTCCCCGTCATCTTTCTCTCTCTCCCTTTCCCACCTCCCTCTCTGTTTTTTCCATCTCTCACCTTCCCTATCTCCTTGTTTTCCCTTCCCCTTCTCTCCAGGGGTGGGATTCTACCTGGTTGCACCAGTTCTACAGAACTGGTTGTTACGATTCTGCGCAGTTCAGAGAAAATCACAAATCGCACCATTGGCTGGCCCCACCCTGCCCTGCCTACTCACTCCTTACCTGGCATGCGTGCCATCCAAATTGCCTGTTAAGTTGCTATTTTTCCTTTTTTTCCCCCGCCCATCAGCTGTTCTGACTATCAGCTGTGCTGGGAGATTTAGATTAGCTAGACAGCAGGAAATTGTTGGATTTCTTGCTTTCTAGCTAATCTAAAAGCAGAGCTGAACCTTCCTAGCTTCTATTTTTCAGTGCAGACTCAGGTAGCGGATTGCAGAAAGAAATCCCTTCTCTGAAGGAATCTATGATTCTGTGAGCAACTCAATCTGCCTGCCTGCTTTGTCTGATTTTGGGTAAAAGTTGCTCTTTTTTTAATAAAAAATTCAATATTTACATAAATATTGACAATATTTACATACAAGCCACCCCCAGCCAGTCACGTGACCATTAAGCCACACCCACAAATTAGACCACGCCCACAGAACTGGCTGTTAAGAAATTTGAATCCCACCACTGCTTCTCTATTGCTCACCCTCTAATCAATACATGAGTTACTACTACAACTCTGACAGTTTACTCTCTGGCCCATGCTGGAAGACCTCACCACTTCACCTGACAATCTGCCCCACTGAGTGACAGCTTATATAGTCGAGACGTTTCTCCCAAAGGCTAGCTTCAGCTCAGGTCCTTGTAGCTTTAACCACCTGATTCTGGTTTTTTTTCCCTTTCCTTTTATTATTTCTTCTCATTTTATTACGGTACTGTAACAATTTCATTATAACTCTCAGAAACACCAGAGGTTGACCTTCAGCTTGTGCATCCTGTCTTATGCCTTTAATCTCAACAGTGGTTGATTCAGTTTTGGTTGGTCTTATGGATTTTATGTTCTAATAAAAAAAAAACGGTTCCCAACAACTGATGGGAAAGGTTCGCGAGAAGTGTATAAAATAAACAATTAAAAAGTCCGAATGGTGAGTGAAGAAGATCCACCTTCCTCACGTTCAGCTTTAAAAATCTGTCAGAGGTTCATACTGAAAGTGGTGGCCAACCAAGAATCACGACAGAAAATATTAAACACTACTATATTAGTATATAAGAGCAATTGCACTAATAGTATTAAATTGGCGCTGTTGTGCCCCGGGCTCTTGTGGTTTTGGCATGTTGGTGGATTTGGCCTTCAGAACTTTTCCTCTTCTTCAAAGGGTTGAAAGGTACTTCGGAGCGCTTACGGATTTAGAACAGACCGCTTTCCCTTTCCCCCCCCCCTGTCTTTTTAGGGAGCATTTCCCGGGAATTTGCAGTTAGTCTTTGTCCTCCGGCCGTCCCGTTTCATCCAAAGGGCGATCGCTGACATCGGCATCAAACTGTATCGCGATGACTTTAAAATGAAGGTACCGGTAAGCACTTTTTCTCCTCCTGATGCTGCATCGCTCTGCCCTCCAGCAAATGCCTCTCCTTCTCGTCTTGCCTCTTCAGGATCAGTCACGCAAAAGTGCAGATAGTCCTCGGTTTACTGCCGGCAAACCACAACAGAACCACCTGTGTGTAGTATACACCCTGTATATGGAGTAAAGCCAAGCAACTCATTGAAAAAGTTCTTAGTAGCACTGACTCAGCAGTGTGTTAATGTTCTACATTCAGTGATTATTTAATATCATTACAGGTAGTCCTTGGCTAATGGCTATTTGAAGTTTTGATAGTGCTGGAAAAAAGTGAATTACAACTGGTCCTCACACTTATGACCATGGGGGCAGCATCCCACAGTAACCAGACTTGAAATTCTAGAACTAGAAAACCTTGAATTACGCCGTCTTCGGTCTGACTTAAGCATGGTATATAAAATCATACATTGCAATGTCCTACCTGTCAATGAATACTTCAGCTTCAACCATAACAACATAAGAGCACACAATAGATACAAACTCAAAGTAAACCGCACCAAACTTGATTGCAGGAAATACGACTTCAGCAATAGAGTGGTCAATGTCTGGAATACTCTACCCGACTCTGTAGTCTCTTCCCAAACCCCAAAAACTTTAACCTTAGACTGTCTACCATTGACCTCACTCCTTTCCTAAGAGGTCTGTAGGGGACGTGCATAAGCGCACCAACGTGCCTACCGTCCCTGTCCTATTGTTTCTCTATTCTTTTATTTTTCTTGTATGTACCCATTTCATGTATTCACAACTATGTATACACTTATGCTTATTATCTTGGAAACAATTGACAAATCAAATAAATAAATAAATAAATAAACATGATCTCCACTTGTGACCTCCCCAGGCAGTTTTCTTTTTTAAGATAATTTTTTAAATTTTATTTTATATAAACAATCCATCTTCCACTTAAACAGTATGTTGTCTGGATACAAATATCTTGGGCAATAACGATTACAGTTTATACATATACATTGCTTATATTAATACTCTAGTCTTACTTAATACGAATATACATAATATATCTAATTCTTATAATATTCCCCATCTTAACATTTTTAATTCTTTTTTGCATGCTTACTATTTTTTGCTAGTCTTCTTTAATTTCTAACTTCCGTATTTATTCTCCAGCCATTGATAAAATAACTCCCCAGGCAGTTTACAATAAGCAAAATCAATGGGGAAGTGTGTAGGGAAAGTCATACGTGTAGCAGAATAGCAGAGTTAGAAGGGACCTTGGAGGTCTTCTAGTCCAACCCCCTGCTCAAGGCAGGAAAGCTTATATCCTTTCAAACAAAGGGCTGTCCAATCTCTTTTTAAAATCTTCCAGTGTTGGATCAATCAGAACTTCTGGAAGCAAGCTGTTCCACTGGCTAATTGTTCTCACTGTCAGAAAGTTTCTCCTCAGTTCCAAATTGCTTCTCTCCTTGATTAGTTTCCATCCATTGTTTCTTGTCTTGCCTTCTGCTGCTTTGGAAACTAAGTTGACCCCCTCCTCTTTGTGGCAGCCCCTCAAATATTGGAAGACTGGTATCATGGCACTCCTAGTCCTTCTTTTCGTTAAACTATATAATGTAAATTATATGGGTGTGCCCCTATATCTTTCAGGAATCAAGATTGATTGGTGGAAAGATTTTGATTGTAGACCCTTTTGTTGTGGTTTTTTTTTCCTGGTGCAGATCATCATGTTAAATTCAGTGTCTGACTTACATGGTTACATCGATACAAGTCAGCTTACTCGGGAGTTAGGAGGAACCTTGGAATATGGACACAGTCAGTGGATACACCATCGAACCGTAAGTACAGTGGTAGTAACTGTTAGATTCTCTCCTAGCCTCTAAAAGTAATAGAGTAAGACAGAAATTCTGAGTTAACTGAAAAATGTGAATTACACTAGAAATTAAATAATAATTTGATTTTTAAATAGGAAGTTTAAACAAAGAGCAGAAGGTGATACGTGTATTTTACTATAACTTATGAATAGATTAATTTTTATCTGTTCAATTTATGTGGCTTCCCATCTCGAATACACAATTTTCAAATCAGTTTTTTTTTTAAAAAGGCAAATATTAAAAAACCCCAAAGAATAAAACACCGGGGGGGGGAGGTTGCTGACCCCCTTTTGCATTTCACTGCTGTCTGCTCCTTAGCCTGGCAATTATTGTTATTAAAATAATAAGTTATTCTGTTAAATTAGAAATAATACAGTCTGAGAAGCAGAGTACTGTAATGCTTAGACTAGAGGTGTCAAACTTGATTTCACTGAGGGCCGCATCAGGGTTTGTGTTTGACTTAGGGGGCTGGGGTGGATGTGGCCAGGGTGGGCGTGGCCAGTATGAGGCCACTGGTGTCGGGGGTCGCCTGTGGTGGCCTGAGTGCTCTGCCAGTGAAAATGAGCTCCTGAGCTCTGTTTTCGGTTGTGACAGCCTCCTGCAATCCTCTGCCAGCTAAAACGGAGCTGGGGGGCACACATTGCCCTCACGAGCTCCTTTTTCGGCTGGCAAAGATCTAAGCACCCTGCGGGCCGGATCCGGTTTGCAGCCTGACTACTGTTATGAGATAACCCAGGAGCAAAGCACAGCACACAGAGACTTTGACTTTAACAGTGGTTTATATACTACAGTTATATACGTGGTAGGCAAAATACCTTTACAAGCAAGCTTTCTTCTTCTTAACACACTGAGAACTTCTCCACTGACTACTGGTCACAAGGAAAGAGAACCACGCCCTCTAATGACTACCATTTATATACACACCTCTTAAAGGGATCTTTAATCTTCAGTCTTAAAGGGAAATACTCATACTATGCTGAATCACTCTTGTTACATTAGCCTCTATTACATCAGATTCACAGCATCTGGCAGCTATTCACTGCTGGTCAGTTCTTAAATCGGGCCTTGAGTTTGACACCTGTGACATAGACTTTCTGATTTGCAATGGAGAAGTTTGCAATAGTTTCAAGTTATGATTGTTCCTTCGAAGTCCCTCATAGCTATGGCTCGGGGCCATTAGTGAATGCATGGCTGAACCGAAATGATCAAACGCTTTAGCGGTTCAGTACATTGGACTCCAAAGAAGGATGAACCGAACACTGGAAAATATGGATCACATCCATTTTAATGAGTGGCTATTCAGGGACATCTGTAGTCTGGGTTTGTGTGTTAAGATGGTAACAGCGACTGTCAAAGCCTTTTGTTCTTTGTGCGTCTTTGTTTGCAAAAGGAGCAGATACATTAAAACACGGGTGTCAAGCTTGATCGCGTCACGTGACGTACTGTGACATTTTTTGCCATTGCGGAGCCAGGGTGGGCGTGGACTCAGCATGACACACCCAGCCTGTGGCCCGCCAGTTTGACAGGCCAGCATTAGAATCATCTTTTACACTGTGTTCCGTTGCTGGAAATGTAAAGAAATGGGGGCAAATCAATACATGTAGTCCATGACCTACGATCACAATTGAGCCCAAAATTCAGACAGTTCTTATGTCAACATTGGAAGCCATTTTTTTACTTGGAAGCTTCAAGGCTGCCACTTTCAGTGCCTGGGAATTTGGAAAGGGGTGGATTTTATTGTGAGGTAGAAGATTAGACTCAACAACATTCTTTCTCAGAGAGTCAAGGACATGTTGCCCTGCACGTGGAGGGGAGTATCTGGAGGAATGTCTCCAGATGGGATGATGATTTGATTGGGCCATGCGATGGACTGATAGGTGCAGGGGAGGGATCTTTGATTTCTCTTTTGGGAAGGGAAAACCCGGAACTCTCAGATTCGGGTTTTCCCAGATGTGCCAATATGACAACTCTAATAAAATGGAACTTTGAGGAAATGTTTGTCTCGGAGTTTATTGTTCTATCTCTCCCCTGCTCTGCCCAGCCGGACTTCGCCCTTCCCCAGCCTCCTCCACAGCCAACGGAGCCACACTCCCATTCCCTGACATCTGTCTGACTTCCTCCTCGGATTCAGACTCTGACAGGGGCATAACAACTTCCTTGTCTTTGTGAATCAAGATAGCTGATGCTTTTTCGTTTTAATTTGCACCCACCACCCAGGCCATTGAAAATTTTGCCATGACTGTGAAAACCACAGCACAGATGTTACAGGCCTTTGGAACAAACCTGGCGGAGACAGAACTCCCCAACAATGTCCAGTGCACGGAAGAACTTTTGTGTTCCCACAGAGAACAACACACCAAGCTGAAGGTGAGCCTGTGTGACTTCACAACTCTAAAGGGGATATTGCCAGGGTTTCTATATCCATCGAAAGGTTTCCTGAGACGGAGGTCAGAAGTCAGTTTTTCATTATTTCATGTACTTATCCATTTGGCTTATTTCCCCTTGCAATAACTCAATCTGGTATATAGGTTGTCTTCAGTTATAGACCACAGTGGAGCCTAAAATTGGCTAAGCAAGACAGTTTCGTGCTTTTTTGCTTCAGTTAGACCAGGTGTGTCAAACTTGCATCATCGTTTGTCACATGACATATTGCGACTTTCCCCCGCCCTTTGCTAAATTTGGGCGTGGCCAGTGCGTGATGCATCCGGCCCATGGGCCACGAGTTTGACAGTCCTGAGTTAGACAAATCACTGCAGTTGTTAAGTGACTCATGCAGTCATTAAATGACTCTGGCTTCTTTCATTGACGTTACCTGTCGAAAGTCAGCTGAGAAGTTTACAAATAATGACCACATGATTCTGGGACATTGCAACTTTCACACTCAAGTTGTCAAGCACTCAAATTTTGATCCCATGACCATGGGGATACTGCAGTGTTAATAAGAGGAAAAATCGGCCATCAGTTTCTTTATCAGTTTTCAACAAGTTCTTTTATCTTTCTGAGGCTCCAAACCATGTGATGAAGTTTGGCTTATAACCATGGGAGTCAAATTGCTATCTAGGGTGGGCCTTTGGGCAGGGGTGGGATTCAAATTTCTTAACAACCAGTTCTGTGGGTGTGGCCTAATTTGTGATTGTGTCTTGGTGGTCATGTGACGGGCTGGGTGTGGCTTGTATGTAAATATTGTAAATATTTATGTAAATATTTAATTTTTCATTTTTTTAAAAAAGCAACCTTTACCCAAAATCAGGCAAAGCAGGCAGGCAGATTGAGTTGCTCACATAATCACAGATTCACTCAGAGATCTAGCTTTCTGCAATCTGCTACCTGAGTGCACTGAAAAATAGAAGCTTCAGTCCTAAGGAAGGTTCAGCTCTGCTTTTAGATTAGCTAGAAAGCAAGAAATCCAACAATTTCCTGCTTTCTAGCTAATCTAAATCTCCCGACACAGCTGATAGTCAGAACAGCTGATGCTCGGGGGGAAAAAAGGAAAAATAGGAACTTACTAAAAATTAGGCGAAGGCATAAGGCAGGCAAGTTGGATGGCGCGCATATCAGGTAAGGAGTGAGTGTGCGGGGAGTGGAGGGGAAGGCCCGCCAGTGGAGCGATTTGCCGGTTCTCCGAACTGCACAGAATTGTAACAACCAGTTCTATAGAACCGGTCCGACCAAGTAGAATCCCACCCCTGCCTTTGGGGCTAGAGATTATAACTCAATAAATTTATGATCCTCCAGGTTCTATTCTAGCAATACATGACAGATGTTGCAGGGGTTAAGGATTAAATGAGAATTTTTTTCCCCCTTCCCTGTTTCCCAACATCCTACAGGATGAGCTGAAGCTAGCGGTGAAGCAGGGAGCCATGCTACTGACTTGTATCCGGGACCCTGTCTCACGAACTGCCACCAACAGACTCAGTCCTGATGAACTAGAAAACGTGGCAACTGTGGAAAGGTAAAGACCTCAACATTGAAGTAACCTGTTTTGTAGTTCAGCTTGTAGTTCAGGTAGTCCTCGAATTACGACAGTTCGTTTAGTGACCATTTGTGAATGCAGCCTGGGTGCGTTAGTGAGACCTCACCGGTGTGTTATGTGACAGACGAATGCCAACCCGTCTTAAATCTGAGATTTACAAGACAACCATTTGCCCCGTTGCATTGTACGGCACTGAAAGCTGGGCAGCAATAACAGGGACCGAAAACTGCCTCCATGCCATGGAAATGCATCTCCCTTTTTGACCACATCACAAATGACACCATCCGACAATGTTTTGGTGTGGTACCAATTATAGAGAAGATGAGAGAAGGCCAACTCCTCTGGTATGGACATGTCCAGAGAGCAGCACCTTCCACCTTGGCCAAGACTGCCTACCAACTAGAAGTCAATCGACAAAGATATGCAAGCCATGGTCCTGCATCCTGGAGACGCAGTTGACCATGCAAAGTGGTGTTTAATGATCCGAAAAGCAGACCCTGCACTTGCAGGAATATGCTAGGAAGGAGGAGGAGGAGGAGGAAAGGAAGGAAGAAAAGGAAGGAAGGAAGGAAGGAAGGAAGGAAGGAAGGAGCAGTACTAGTAGGAATAGTTGCCAGGAGGATTTTATATATGTTGTACCAATTTTTGAGACCAGGGCAAAAATGATGCTTCGTGAAATGCAAAAGATTGATCATCTATTGCCATGTTGCCGAACCTATGGCACACCTATGGCACGCAGAGCCACTTCTGCCAGCACGCAAGAGCTCTCCCGGAAGAACCCCACGGCGCATGCGCGCGCACCGCTGCCACCTGACAGCTGATTGTTGGGTATCTGGCACACGTGCAGGGGGGTGCACACAGTGCGTGCAGAAATGCATGGCGCACGGAGGGGATCGTATGCGCAGGGGTGGGGGGGCAGCAGGCATTGCCTTCTGAGTGCTGGTATGTGAATGTGCATGTGGAAGCGTGCGCGCAATTATCGGCACGGGAGCCAAAAAGGTTAGTCACCACTGATCTATTGGCTATTGCCTAAATGATGTGAGGTAGCCCAGACAAGAAATACAACTAAGATTGCTACTTCTGGCTTTACTGTAAAGTCAGATTAATAGAATATTGCAAGATTGAAAGGTTGGTTTTTTTCCTTATCCTTTATTTTTACCCTCCAGAAAACTAGGAAGGTGCCCTCCTGAAATATTTCCCACCCTCTCTCCTCACTTTCTCTGGGCTGAGATATTATTTGTATGCCGGTTGTCCAGTCTTCAGCTTTTTCTCCCACTCCCCGAAGGTCATTCCCACATTCTCTACCATGGGAGTATCCAACCTTCACAACTTCAAGACTTGTGGACTTCAACTTTAAGACTTGGGGGCTTCAACTCCCAGAATTCCCCAGCCAGCCATCCTGGCTGGGGAATTCTGGGAGTTGTAATCCCCAAGTCTTAAAGTTGCCAAGATTGCACACCCTCTGCCATCTTTAATCCAGCGCATTAACCAGTGCATCACATCCCTTCTTTGTAGGATAATGAATTAATTAATTCAGCCATTTTTGGACTTCTTAACTAGCAGAATCCTTAAATGCAGGCTGTATTTTTTTTTTATGGTGAGTAAAATTTGTAAAGTGCTTCCAAGCCAAGGTACAGTTCCTTTGTACCTTTTTGCATTTTCTTGGTTTATTTCTCAGAGTTTGTAGAAACAAACCCGGCTTGTTAACGAAAAAAACTAAAAGCTTTAAATTTGCTTTGAAACTGTCCCATCTCCATGGAGAAATGCATGGGCTCATCTAAGCTTATTTCCGTACCTTGAAATTCAAAGAAAGAAATTATGTTTCTGAATCAAATGTCATTCTTTTGTCAGGTTGCTCGCCCAGTTGGATGAGACCGAAAGAGCTTTTGATCAGTTTTGGTCCAAGCATCACCTAAAATTAGAGCAGTGTTTGCAGCTCCGACATTTTGAACAGAATTTCCGAGAGGTAACTGTTTTGCGTGTCTCTTTAATCCTTAAATTTGTGCCCCCTTCTCCGTTTCCCTCCTGGGAAATTTGGCAGATCAATTTTGTTCCTTATATGTATTACTCCCATCCAAAACCAAATCTGTATGAAAGGAAAACAGATATTCAACTTATACGACACCGAGGCCGCTGTCAGCCAGTGATTCTTGGCAGGATTTCAAGATGGGAGAACTTGCTCAGCCTTAAAATATCCAGGATTTAATATCTAAACTTCAAATGATCTAGGTAAAGTCACACTAGTGAGTGTTTTTTTCTTCTTATCCAGCTGTGATTAGAACACCAGTGACGGGGAAAACCTGTTCTGTTCTGTTCCATTCCATTCTATTCCATATTCTATTCCCGTGATGGCGAACCTATGGCACGGTGGCACGCAGAGCCATTTGTGCTAGACGCAAGCCGCAGGCAAACTTACCTCACTACGCATGCACGCGCCTCACAGCTGATTTTTCGGTTGGTTTGAGGCCTTTTGGGGCCTCCCCAGAGGCTTGAAAAAAGTCTCTGCAGGCTTTGCAGGCCGAATAATAGTAATACTGGAAGTGACAAAACGGACCTATTATTAGGCCTGCAAAGCCTTACAGAGGCTTTTTTCAAGCCTCTGGAAGGCCAAAAAAGGCCTCAAACCAGCCGAAAATCAACTGTGAGGCACAGTGCAGGTAAGGGGATGGGGGGGGGGGATTGTGTGCACATGCACAGGGGGCGTGGGGGGGGGCATTGCCTCCTGGGTGCTAGCGCACACGAGCACACACAATATTTTTGGCACAGGAGCCCAAAAAGGTTAGCCACCACTGTTCTATTCTATTCTATTCTATTCTATTCTATTCTATTCTATTCTATTCTATTCTATTCTATTCTATTCTAACCCTAACCCTAACCCTAACCCTAACCCTAACCCTAACCCTACTCTATTTTTGTGTTCTGTCATTTTATATTCGATGATTTTAATGGTTTTAATGTTTATTATACTATAAGCTGCTCAGTTGTTTGAAACAAAATGGGTGGCAAATTTAAATAAATAAATAAACAAATCAATTCCCACCTATTGTGTTTGTAGTAGAAAATGTTGTCCAGTCTCAGATGTTAACCCCTTGAAAATGAGAACTGAACAAGGTCAATTTAGGACTGTTTCTATGAAATAAATCTTTGAATATTTTGATGATGTTTATCATAGTTTCCTGGTCTATTATCCTTTCTCTGTAGATGTGTTTCCGGTCTTTAACTTAAGAGCTCTGGTCCTTAAATTAAACGTAAGCTACAGTCCCAACTTATCCCATAAATATATATACTTATTTGAGTTGTACAACCAAGAACACATAACTGCTGTAGTTTCATGGAATGGTTTTGTGGATATATAAAAATAATTGATGGATTCCGTGAACGTCTGATGAATAAGCAATGATCTAGATCAGGGGTCGCCAACCTTTTGGACCTCAGGGACTATCAAACACATAATTTTAAATCCCGCGGACCACTAATATGAATTTTGACTGATGGTGGTTTGCTGACGTTGGTGGGAAAGTCGGTTCCATATTCCAGAGCCATCACAACCATGCGCCCACAGCGACACTGCAATGGCTGCCACCTCAAGGATCTGTTGTAAGTTTGAATGCCGTAAGTGAATGATTGGTAAGCAAGAACTACCTGTATGTAAAATAATCCATAGCATTTTCCAAATTGCCCTCTCTGAATTGCATTAGATTACAAATCCCATCTCCACCCAGCAGGCAACAATAACTGAAGGACATCAAATTATGAAAAGCTGTTTTATTATATTCTAGCTGTGGACAGAAAATACATGTTATCAGTCAATCTGCGGTCTGTCTGTCTTGTTAGAAGAATTCTTCTATTCCTTTGGTTGTCTGTGATTTGCCTTGATTTCTGCAGTCTTAGCAGCCAGGAGATTGTAGCAAATTTGCTCCCTTCTTTTTATGCCCGTTTTCCTTGTAGGTCAAATTAACACTGGACAACTTGATGGAAGTGCAAGCAGTTTTCACGGATATCGGAGACAGCATCTCCCGCGTGGAGCATATCCTGAAAGAACAAAGGCAATTAGAAGAAAGAGGACAGGTAAATTGGCCTAAGTAATAGAAATTGCTCTTGCTTAACAGTCATCATTGGGACCAGCAACACTGGTGTTAAGCGAGACATCACATGATTGCAACATGGCTGACTCAGGAATTATGGGAGTTGAAGTCCACAGGTCGTAAAGGGGCCGCAGTTACTTCGTTTCCCCCAAAATACGACCTGCCCCGAAAGTAAGTCCTAGCTTGATTTTTATGTGTGTGCCCAATAGAAGCCCTACCCCAAAATAAGCCCTGATGAAGACCCCACCCACTCCAGAGTGCATGGATAAAAATTAAGCTAGGGTGAGGATGTGGAGCTGCCCTTTGGACAGTTGTAGCCAGGCCTCACACACCCCAACACCTGCCTTACAATCCCATTCCTTCTGCAGCTGGCAAGGCTTTCCTGAAGGCCTCTGTAGCTGAAAACAAAGCTCCAGATTGATCTGGAGCCCTGTTATAGGCTGCAGAGGCCTTCAGGAAGCCTTGCCAGCTGCAGAAAAATAAGTTCCTGAAGGCCTTTGACAGCGAAAAGGAGGCCAGGGGTGACACGCACAAGTGAGGTTAGTCAGCGGATGACATCCCCTGAAAATAAGACTTGGTGCCTTTTTTGGTGGCAAAAAAACATAAGACAGGGTCTTATTTTTGGGGAAACGCAGTACTCACCTCTGATGTAGGTATCTGGAGCATCAATTAAATTGTGGGTTATTTTCCTTAAACCTTTTGATGTTTTCTTTGTCCTTCCTTCTTTTACAGGAACCTTTGGAAAGAGCCCAGTCCTTGGCTGTCCATGGAGACCAGTTGATCCAAAATGACCATTATGCAATAGATTCCATTAGACCGAAGTGTGTTGAACTCAGGAGGATCTGTGATGACTTTGCCAATGAAACCAAGAAAAAATACGATATCTTGGGGAAATCTCTTGAATTACACAGACAGTTAGATAAGGTAAGAGGCTGTGGGTAAGTGTAAGTAAAGGTCAGAAAAAAATTAATTGCTCAATAGTATTAAAGATTCACAGAGCAATATACAGGCAGTCTTACTACCACAATTGAGGCCAAAATTTCTGTTGTTGAGTGAGACAATTGTTAAGGGAATTTTGCCCCATTTTACAACCTTCCATGCCACAGTTGTTAAGTGAATCACTGCAGTTACATTAGTAACTCAGTTGTTCAGTGAATCTGGCTTCCCCATTGACTTTACTTGTCAGAAGGTTGCAAGAGGTAATTTATGTGACCCAGGGACACTGCAACCGTCACAAATATGAATCAGTTGACAAGTGTCCAAATTTTGATCATGGGACCACGGTCATAAGTGTGCAATGGTCATAATTGTGAAAACCAGTCATCAGTCACTTTTTCAGTGTCATTGTAACTTCGAACAGTCAATCAACTGAGGACTACCTGTAACTATTGGTTGCCTAAAAATAATTGGAATTCTCCACCAAAAGTTTCAAACTATCAGGAAACTAAATTCTGTAACCACATTGATTTTACTTACTTCGACAGTCTTTCCAGATTATCCAGGCCTTTGCAAATGTTTGTCTGATCAAAGTTCTTTTTTCTCTTGAGTGGATTTAGAAACTTCCTCAGCCTTTAAATGGTTTCCCCCCACCCCATGAACAGGGTGGGATTTGATGAAATGATTATAGCCACCATTATAACTTTTACGATCCCTTTTCTGTTGACTCCGCTGCCTCTCATGCTCCGTAAAAGACTACTTGGCCTGAGATGATGTATATGTTGCCGGCAATGTGTGAAAAACTGATATTGTGCAGAATGCGTAAGAAATCTATTGAATGTGTGACATTTTTAGGCAAAGTATGAAATGTCTGTGTTAGTTTATATACTTTATACTATATCTTTCCCTAGACATTGTACATAGTACCTAGGTATTATGCAGAATGATAAGAACTATTTAGGCAAAATATGAAGAGTCATGAAAAAGATTAATCTTAACTGTAACCCTATTCTTAACCCTAATATTAACCCTAACCCTTTATTTAAAAGATGTGCAAAATAAAGTACAGGATTTTCCTACTGAAAAAAAAAAAACCTAAGAGAAAAGAGAAAAAGTCCAGTATTGATTACTTATTGCAACAAGGAAGGCTCAGAATGTCATTTTAGCAAGAGTATTCTATACTTGGCTGGTTTGCCTTTTGGCACTGCATAGAATATGTGCAATATTAAGTATTTCATCCTTTGACGTTTCGTTTTTGGCACTCTGTAGATTTCCTAGGCATTCTATAAAATGCCCAATTTCACAGATTGATGGTAACGTATCCATTTAATACCTTAATAGTGCCAACTCTAAATTCTTCTGCTCCCTTAAAATGACCCTGCTCACACCATGAGGACCCCGGGATATGATATATGAGGAAATGTATTATCTGAGCTTTTATAACAGCATATTCATCTCCTCTTTCTCAAGGCTAGCCAATGGGGTGAAGCTGGAATCTACCTCTTAGCTTCCCAAGCTGTAGACAAATGCCAGACACAAGAGGGAGCTGAAACTGCACTTTGTGAGATAGAGAAGTTCCTGGAAACCCTCAGAGACCACCAGATGCTGAATGCAAAGGAGTTCTACAACCAGTTTGACATGATTCTCACCCCAGAAATAAAGGTAAGATCCTAAGTGGGCAGCCAATGTACATTCGTCCAAGGGTATTTGAAAGCCATCTAAAGGCACTAAAGTCCACTGATATCAATGTCAGAGGTGTCCAACCTTGGCAACAGAGGTATCCAACCTTGGGTGTTCCAAAGGTGCTTTTTTAAAGAGACAACGGGACTTTCTGGTTTATCTTTGAAGACGTTTCGCTTCTTGCCCAAGAAGCTTATGACCTGGATGACTGAGAATCTCCATAGACATTAAGACGTATGGACTTCAACTTCCAGAATTGTGGAATTGTGGGAATTGAAGTCCACAGACCTTAGAGTTGCTAAGGTTGGACACCCTGGCTCAACGCCAAGACCAAGCATCAGCTGCTGAAAAGATGCTTTTGAGTAGAAGCATTGCATTGGTTCCTTACATAACCCCAATTGATTCATTTATTGTCTCTTGCAGAGCAATGCCCAAAGAGTACTACAGAAACTCGAAGACGTGCAAGAAATGTTTGAGAAGAGACAAGTCAGCCTGAAGAAGTTGGCAGCAAAACAGACCCGGCCAGTGCAACCTGTTGCCCCTCATCCCGAATCCTCGCCCAAGAGAGCCTCTCCTAAAACCGTCCGTCCTGCCCCGTTAGGTAAGGTTTTTGGGGAATAGCATGGGACAGAGTGACTCCAGAGTCCCATATTTAGAGAGATGGTTTTCTCGGCCAAGTGTTATCTGCCGATGTCCTTCCTCTGTTTACTCTAGCTAGCTTAGTACTATGCTGGTTCCTGGAATCGCACCCAGTTTAAGTCTTTTTAATCACCTAAATATTTCTGCGTATTTACTCTCAAGCTAGTCTTACAGGTCTTTCTGAATGTGTGCATCATAGTTCTTCAACTACTGGTGACCTTACAACTCCTGGAATTTTCTGCAGTGGGACGATTTAATGGTGGAACTTACAGCAAGTTGTGCCCCGCCCCCAATTTATTGTAGTGTTCAGCAGATGCTAAATAACCATCCCTCTGGCGTTCTTAAATTGGATTCTTTTTTCCCCACTGAGCAAGAGGTTGGACTCCAGGGCTTGTCTTGATTGCAGCTGAGGCAAAGATAATTGAAAAATAACACAATTAGATCTTTTTAATTTTGACTTAATAAGGGCCCAAGCCTGGACATTACTTGAGACAGAGAGATGCCACTTAGGGGGAGAGCAAGAAATGCTGCCAAATCCAGAGAGCTGCCAGCTCTCATCTTTGTGATGTGCGTGTAGTGTGGCATTTTCTGATCTTTTGAGAGTTCTGTTTATTTGGTCTTCTTTTTCCCCCCAGCTCCCAATAGAAGATCAGTAGAAATTCCTAGCCCTCCAAAATCCATTTCTGATGCAGATTTGTCAAAAAAGAAAAGTGTAAAGAAGGCTAAAGGTGGAATTAAGGTAAGAGAGTTGTGATATTTGCAAATTAAGTTTTCAAGAGAGAAATTTCATGGAGCATATCCGGTGTTGCACAGAATACAGCAATGTTTCTCAACCTTAGCAATTTTAAAAAATCTGGAATCAGCCTCCTGTTTTTCTAATTTCTAGACCTTGCTTTCCCCACCTCGCAAGATTTTATTGCCAACAAGGCACATAAAATTGTAGTAATACAGGTAGTCCTCAAGTTATGACCATAATTGAACCAGAATTATGGTCATACGTCGTGTTGGTCATTAAGTGCATCACCATATGACCACACCAGATTTTGCAACATTTTTTGCAGAGATTGTTAATTGAACCCATTGTACCCAATGGCTTTTTTTTTTTGGGGGCTAGAAATGGTCATGTGACCACAAGAAGCTGCAAACGGCCATAAAGGCAGGCCAGTTCCAAAGGCCCAAAATATGATCATGTGGCTCTGGGGGAGGGGAAGCAGACATTGGAACTTCAAAACAGAGTTGGAGAGGTTCATCATAACTTTGAATGGCAGTTAGACAACCAGTCGTAAATTGAGGACTACCTGTAAATATGTAATGGCATCCATTTTTGGTGGCGCCATGTTTCGGAAGGTTTTTGGTGGAGGTGTGGTGGAAATAAAACAGGCAGGTCAAATCATTGCAGAATTTAATATACCTGTTTTCCACCTTCCAAAACACATGCATACCTACCCAGAAATCTGGGTCCATCTTATAGAACATGATTGGGTCACCAGCTTTGTTCCCCACAATCTTTGGAAACAGATCCGACAAAAGGAATCAAATAATAATAATTAAATTGATCTCCAGTCAAAAATTGCTTGATTTACGTTGTTGTTCAACTGTGCCTAATCCTAGGTAGTCTGTAGTATCAGTTTCTGATACTCCCAGACAAAACCATCAAGGCGCAGGAAGTAACAGAGGAAGAGGAGTAAATACAGGAACAGACAGCCACATGAAAGTCCAGGCATTAGAAAATTTGTCAAGAGTCATTGGACTTCATAGTTAATTGTACTCCTGTTATTTTTCATATAAGCTTCGCTGCCAAGTAAGAATTGGGTAGCATAAATGTGGTTGTGAGATGACCAGTTTTAGTGTCAAAACAAAATTGACAGCCAAGCCAGGATGATTTTGCATTTTTGTTTCTTTAGGATGTGAGTTTCCAGGTGATGTCAGTTTTTATATGAAATTTAGAAATTGTTTTGTAGATAAAGGAGCCCTGATTCTTTTGTTGTTGTTTTGTTTTGTGTTCCTGTGTTTTCCAAAACTAATCTCCAGATTGAAGTGATGCATGAAGCAAGTCAGGGAGGTTCCAGCAGAGTCTTGGTAATAAGTGAAAGTGAAGAAAATCTTTCCACTAGGAGAAGGTAGGAAATTCCTTGTTCTCAGAAAATTTGTTTTTTTTTTTTTAAAAAAAATGGATCAGTCTGTTATTCTGATCAAGGAAGTGGTGTGTTACTACAGTGTCTGAAATGTGTGCATTTTCAGGACCATGGATGGGATTGGAGAAAAGGAGATTCTTAACTTTCAAAATATATAGGTAGTCCTCAACCTACAACCGTTGGTTTAATGAACATTCAAAGTTCTAATCGTGCTTAAATAGTGACATATCACTTTTACAACAGCTACAGCATCCCCACTGTCATGTGATCAAAATTTGGGCACTTGCCAATGGGCATGTGGCAATATCAGTGATTGCAATTTGAGAGCTTCCTAGCTATCTTTAGCAAGCAAAGTCAATGGGAGAAGCTGCATTCATTTAATGACCACCTGATTCACTTAACAACTCAATGATTCAATTAACCACTGTAGCAAAAAGGTCATAAAATTGGGTGTGACTCACTTAATAACTGTCTTGCTTAACAACAGACATTCTGGTCCCAGTTATGGTTGTAAGTCAAGGACTACCTGTATTCCATTACTAGTTCCTTGGGTCTCTAGCACAAGATTTGAAGATAATGCTATGTTATACTTTGTTTGTAAAAGGATGAACCCAGGGTTCATTGACCTTGTATGAACCTGCAATTTAACAGAACATGAACCTACTGTATCTCAAAAAAATAATATGGAGCAAAAAAAAAGATGCAGAGAAGAATAACCAAAATGATTTGGTTGTAATAATCAGATCTCCCATGACTAAAGCTTTTTCACCTAGCATGAAGGATTATAAAAGATGCGTGGCTTGCAAAATATAGAGAAAAGGGTTTTCTCCAGAATAATATGGAAATTCAGAAGTATCTCCTCTCAAAAATGTTTACATGCATTAAAAACCATTTATTAATATTTTATTTATAAGATATTGTTTATTTTCTATTTATGTTTGTACCAAATACATTTTACTTTATAATATGTTTATCAATGAATATACTTAGGAATATTCATAAATGTGTATTTATAAATCCTTGTTTATCTTTATTAAATTCTTATCTTTATGGAGGGGAATTTTTTTCTGAAACCAAGATGTATATAATTCCCTAATTTTTAAGGGAAAAACCATGTTGTGCACAACTGAGTGGGAATGGCATTCTACAATGTGTATATATGAATGCATACATATTTGTTAATGTGATATAAGTGAAAACTTTTGCATCATCATGATTATTAATATATTTTCCCATTCCAATGATCCTCCAATACTAGTTCCAAACCCTGTGAATGAATTTTGTCATTGATAAATAAATCACTTCCTTATCATAACGGGAACTATTTTTAAATCCTCTTAATCCAATTTCCACATTGTTTAGTTGTCAACTTAGAGATGTCTAAAATTTACATCTTGAAGAATTTTGTCTGTTTGTAACTTCATACATGGAAAAGAATCCTATATACATACTGATTTTTGAATACAGTGGCCTTAATTCATGACTATTTCATAAGCTCCCAAGACTAGCAGAGGTATCTAACTCATCTAAATAATCAACTCGTTCCTTTTTAAAAAGACAGAATACTGCAACATAAATATGTATGACAACTAAGCTAAGTTAGATGGTAGGCTTGGATAGAATTACTGATACTATTATAGAAAAGGCTAGGAAACTGTTTTTTATGTTCATTTATGAATTAATGGAGAATTCAGAGCTGGCAAAAATAACATTTCTGAGTGTTCCAGGTGTGATGTGATCCATAAGTAACTGTATGATCTTCTTTCCTGATATATTAAGTATTAGATTATAGAACTGGGCTACTATATAAGCACATTCTTATGCCTCTTTATTATTATAGATAAATATTAACACTTTGGCATGTTTTGTAGTATGGAAGCATATTTATTCCAGAGGAAAATCTCCAGAATTATTTATTTTATTTATGAGATTTACAGCCCACAACTCCAAAATGACTCTTGGTGGCTGATGTCAATAACAATAAGAATAAAAATAGTACTATATATTAAAATCTATTAGCCAGTTTGGTGTAGTCGTTAAGACACCATGCTAGAAAAATAAATACTGTAAATGTAATCCCGTGTGTCCTGCCAAACATACTCCCTTTAATAAGAAATCACCAAGCTTCCATAAAGACCCTAAACAAGGCCTGTGAAAACAGCCAAAGTTTAAAAAGATTTTTAGGCCACTTTCAGGGTGGGAGAAAATAGCTCGAGTAATAGTCCAGGGGTGCCTAACCTTGGCAACTTTAAGACTTTGGATTTCAACTTCTAGAATTCCTCAGCCAGCATAGCTGTAAAATAGTCTGTAGTTTTTTGGGGTGGATGGATGGGTGGGTGGGGTGGTTGAGCCATTCCCAAAGGCTTTGCATAATATTTAGGGAGAGATTTAAAATACAAAATTCTTAAAATGTGTTTCTTTGGCAAAGCATATTCCCTTCCAATTATAATCTGTTTTACATGAGCACAAGCATATTTAAGGTGCACATTAAAAAAAAACATTAACGGTCAGTATTTGAATAACTGTGGAAAGGTTTTTATCCTGTAGAGAATACAGATTTCTATTGCTGCCACAAAAGAAGTAAAATACCACACTTAGTACATGCAAAATTGCTATCAGTAATTGCTATCAATATTTCAGGCTATTGAGATTAAATCAGGCCATTTCCAGAAACCAAATTTGTGGCTGAAATAATGTGCCAAGAAACACAGTTAAAGTTGCTTGCAATGGAGTTAAAATCATAGTGTGTGCTTGTTATCCGGTGTTTTTAACTTAGCATCTCATGTGCACACAGTTTAAACGTCCCACCTAAGACAAGAGGCAAAATCATATTCACAATTATTGGAATTGCAACCTCAAAGAAAAACAGGTAATCTATTCCAAATGTTCTATTTTACAAGAAGCAAATGTTATTGTGGAAAAATCACAGTACATTTACAAAATACACAACATGTTTATTGAAAATAAATATTTATGAAACACTGTTCAGGACAAAGTGTCATGAATAAATAATTGCTTCCCTTAGATTTTTTTTTTAACTCAAATAGCTGCAAACCAAACAGGTAAAAACTTAGTATAACAGTCATGTAACAATACACACCTTGAGTGACAATTCAGGCTGATGCAAGTACTTGTGAAGTCAAGAAAAAAATAATATTACAGCCCTGCATCTTGAACACTAGTAAACCTAAGAATTTCCTCTTAAAAATTTTAAAGATAATGTTCAGATCCCCAAGATTAAGAGTCTTAAGGGAAAAAAGGGTGCTTTCATAAAGTATTTAAATAATTAAACATCTGTGCTAAACAATATACAACTCCATTCTTTAACAACTAGCCAATATTTTTTCAACTTAACAAACCTGCTATAAAACAAAAAACATGCACAGCTTTTTCATAGTTAGCACACGTGAGTTTATGCTTTGTAATTCTGCCAAAATTATAAGAATTTAATTTAATCTGACACAACAGACAAATCAAATGTTTGCTTGAGGGTAAGATGAGGATATTCAAGCATTTTGTGTCTATGGTCTATTAGTAGTTATTAGCTTTCTATTATTTTTAAATTGGTTACAGAAACATAGAATTCTCACCCCCATTAAAATTGATATTAAATTTGTCTTAATTTCAACATCAAAACTCAGTAAATAGGGAGGAGAGAAACCAGTAAAGCAAACATTTTGACAGAAATGAATGCCTAGAGGCATGCAGACAACACAACCCTGTTTCATCCCATTCTGGAAATGGAAGATGTGGTTATTTAACTCATACTAAGAAATGCAGAATGGGAGAAGATTTCAGTTGAAAGATTATAAATGGTAAAATCACTGAAATTCTGATTAAGAGAAAACTACTTTATGAAACCGGCACAGATTGGATGTAAACAGTTTATTTCTTTTTAAATATATTTATGCTAATCATGTATATGTCAGTTTCATAATTTTTGAAAGGAAAAAAATGGAATTAAATACTTAATATTTTAAAAGAGTGTTCTGCAAGGCTCATATTTGTGTTCCTAGAGTGTAGTACCTTCAGTATTAATCTCTTAAAAATATATCTTGCTTAATGGGAATAATTTGGGAGATAACACATATGCAGTGAACACCAACTGAATAAATCAAGCGGGACCTTATAGATTGGAGCAATGAGACAGGGCCATCAATTTTATACTATTTATGTTTTAGTGTGCAATTTAGAACTATGAAATGTAAAACAACAGCTTTGCAGAATTCAATAGAAGTATTTAATGTCAACGATAACACCACTTGCATAGGATTAGGTGTTTTTTTAATTCATCTTGAGTGATCACATAATAAAACACATAAAGCTATTCAGTTGTAAAAACATTAGATCAAAATGTAATAATGTGTTTAGAAGTGATAGTATTGTTTGTATGTGGAGAAAGTGCTCTTTGTTTATTAAATTATCACAGCAAGTACTTTATCTTTCTCCATGTGAACTGCAAATATTAACATGTCAGAAAATGTATGTTTTTCAACTAATTAACAATTCAATTTCTATTTGGTAATTTCATAATTCCAGATTGAGAAGAATAAATGTTAACTTTAAAATCTATCCAGTTCTTAAAATTATCTGGTGGGAAACTTTACTATAATAGGAAAATTGTTTTTATAATTATAATGTACCTTTGGAGAACTGTGCAATCTGCAGGCAAGTTTTGATTGAATTTTTCTTATGTTCATTCTAATTTGTTATGGAGAAAGCAAGTGACTTACTCCTTCATTTGTGGCTCAGTAAATCTATTCTGATATTCAAGTATTAGGAAAATGCAGCTGAACAACGATACGTATCGTGATTATATAATCTGCAAAGCAGCATAATATTAACTATTCTACAATATATACCACCCCAAATTCCAGAAGAAATGTTTTTCATTTTTAGATCTGTAATCTGTTGCCAAAAATACTGAAGATCTTCTAAATGTCCATGAGAAGTAATCATTTTGTCATAAATGCAAGGATGATCTGGAGCCTTCACTCCCCCAGAAAAGAAGGGGTGATTGTGTGGTACAATTCCCACTTTGTTGGCACAAAATCCCATGAAAACATCATCTATGTAAAAACTTGAATTAAGAGTCTGTGAGGCTCGGTATACTTTAGCGACTGCATCTCTGGATAGAACATATGCAGCTCCAGCTGTGTAGTCAGGATAGGCAGACCATGGGTACATTTTATAGGAAACATAATATTTGCTTTTTTTATCCCTCACGGGAGGTGATGCATAATGGACGTGCCCAACCCAAACATCCTGAGCCCCAATTTGTGCTAGATTTTGGAGGTATGCAATAAGATTTGGCATGTGGATTAATATGTCATCATCGGCTGACATGACAAACTTGGCATGCGGGCAGAACTTATTTGCCCAGCTGAACTGTAACAGTAATTTGTGGGTAAGATTGTAAAAAGTGTCCAAAAAGTCTTGTTGAATCAGATCACCATGCCTCTTGTCTTCCCTTTCCAGCCTCATTTGCATTTCACTTCCCAGTGAAAAATGTGATTGTCCTAAAACAAATAAGACTTTTATGTTGGCATTCAGATAGTGATGAACGTAGTCTTCATTACCCCATGTTTGTCGAATTGCATCTCTCCTGTGGTAATTTTCAGGTGATGTCTTTACAAAGATCAAGAGGAGAACATCTTGCCCTTGACATTTCTCTTCATGATTGATCAGATATCGATGCCTTGCTACGCTGTTATATCTGCTAGTACTTAGATTGTCATTCACAAAAGCATAGTTATTTATGAGGTATCTGTATGAGTAAGATTTTATAAAGTACACAAAGGTAGGGCAATCAATTTCTACAAAAAAAACAAAGAAGCACAGAACAAAACAAGTGGCAAAAATGTAAACAAACTGATCTTTTCTAATTCTTCTAAAATTAATAACATACATTCTGGTTCACTTCTTTATATATGATTCCAATTAAAGATTTGGATTTTTAAATAAGTTCTGGTGTGAGACTTCAACATTTCTCTTTCAGGAAAAGTGTTCATTTTAGATGCATCTGTGGCATCTGAGTTACTGGAGAGTCAGTCACCTCAATGAAATCCCATATATTTACTTCTAAAATTCATCTTGTTTCCAAATAAATTTGGTGAATGTAGGAGGACTTTGACAACATACAAAGATTCTCTTGTTGCCTCTTCACCTGATGTAATATCAAGACTGAATAGTTACAGCACCGTCATCTGCAAAACACAAGAAAAACATAATTCATCTTTATGGTTCATCATTTCTATAAGATACCAGTAACAGAAAGGGATAATTACTTCACAGACTCAAGCAGCCTGATAATTAGTCCTGCCCCACCCAACAGGTATCTATGGAGATTCTCAATCATTCTGCTTGTGGTAGTCCCAAAGATGCTTTTTCTAAAAGGCAACTGGACTTTTTTTTTTTCTTTGAAAACATTTCTCTTCTCATCCAAGAAGCTTCTTTAGTTCTAACTGACTGGTGGGGAATGGAAGGATTTATATTCTTTGCAGTTATCTGGTTGTTAGCATTCTGAGGGTTGATCATTAGCTCTCTAACTCAAATTCTGGGAGTGTCTATGGAGATTCTCAGTCATCCTGGTCATGGTTGTCTCAAAGGTGCTTTTTCAAAAGGAAACTGGACTTTGTTTTTCCTTGAAGACGTTTTGCTTCTCATTCAAGAAACTTCTTGGATTAGAAGCAAACGTCTTCAAGGGAAAACAAAGAAAGTCCAGTTGCCTTTTGAAAAAGCACTTTTGAGACATCCAATTCTGGGAGTTGAAGTCAACAAAGATTGTAAAATTGTCACAGTTGCCCACTCGTGGTCTATATAAGTCAAAACTCAGGAGGAACCTGGTAGCACTTTTTCTGGCTAACCAAATGTATTAAAAGGCATTCACTTTCCCAAGCCTGGCCCTCTGATGGCTTTTTCTCTCCTAATGTTAATTCCTGCCTTCAGAGCCATTCACAGACCAGTCCTGGCTTAGGGAAAGCAGAAAAGGGAGGTGACAGATTGTCTTAGAAAATAAGCTGTTCTCCTTTCTCTTCAGTTTTGCATTTTGTAAAGAAATCAATCATACAATTACTTTCTTATACTCTTTGCAAAATACAGTAGTAGAAAAATTAAGGACAAGGAGTGAAGTGTGGGGTTTAAAAAAAAACACCAAAAAGCTTTTTAATCCTTCCTTCCTTCCTTCCTTCCTTCCTTCCTTCCTTCCTTCCTTCCTTCCTTCCTTCCTTCCTTCCTTCCTTCCTCTTCCTTCCTTCCTTCCTTCCTTCCTTCCTTCCTTCTTCCTTCCCCTTCCTTCCTTCCTTCCTTTCCTTCCTTCCTTCCTTCCTTCCTTCCTTCCTTCCCTTCCTTCCTTCCTTCCTTCCTTCCTTTTCCTTCCTTCCTTCCTTCCTTCTTCCTTCCTTCCTCTATCTGGCTATCTACAGTATCTACCTACTTAACTACTATCTACCTATAATCTATCCACCTAATCTAACCTAGCCACCTATTATTTATGACTTATAGCGAGCTAGCTATCACTATATTTTGCTGTGCCTTTTAATTCTTTTTATTTTCTCAGAGTCACTTAGGTGATAAGGATGGCTGCACACTCAACCAACCAACCAAATAAATCAATAAATATTCATATAGACAAACAGGCGGGTTTGACCAGGCTGACAATGTTATAACATTTCTCTACCTACCTTTTCTCAAGAAAACCCAAATGAACTTTAGGCTGAAAAACGCTTTTTAAATTACATACATGTGCACACATTCAGTAAATACTGGAAAATGGGTTGTCTGCAGGCTGTGGTTAAAAAAAACAACAACAATCAAAATGGCGGCCCCAATGGCAATAAAAATTCTGCCCCTTTTTTAATGTGCTGAAGTGGGCAGAGCTTTGATTTGCCTGTTGTGGTCGCCATCTTGTCCTGTTTTGGCCACTTTGTTCACTCAAGTCTGGAAGTGTTAGATCGTATCAAAACAACATGAACCCTCTATTGGAGAAAACCCTAATTTTGGACACGGCACAATGTTGCATATGTAATTGTCACCCAAGAATGGGTTTCCAAGATAATTTTTCATTGGATTTCCCTGTTTAAAATCAAACAACTACTCCCGCAGCCATCTTGATTCTCTTTCCTTTAGGGGGAAAAAAATCACACCATTTCTTGGTCACCAAGCCCTCTTTTGTGGCCTGTTTTGGCCATCTTTGGTTTCAGGGTCTCTCCTAAAAGTTGGTTTCACCTTCAGGGGCATGCTAAAGAGGAAATTAGGGCCTCGTGTCAGTTTCCTCAGCAGGAATATGGAAATGTCTGTCTGCTGCCTTTTTTTTTCCAGCATTTATAGTGGAGGTGATTGCTATTACATAGGCCCAGCCATGTTTGGGGGACTAAAAGGCCACATACATCGTTCCCAAGATAACAAGTCTTTGATTCTTGCCCCAGGATCTCCTGATGGTCTCCCATCCTTGCAGAGCCTCCAGGCCTAAGCAGGAGCCGCCCCCATTGACCAAAAGCATCACCTGCAATCAATGAGGCCTCACTCCAGGCCTCCTGTTGTTTCAAGAAGTGAGAAGATGGTGAAGCAGTTTCGCCTAGCATAACTTTCTCTACTAAGGATTATGGGCAATGAAGTCCCATACATCTAAAGGGCATCAGATTGGGAGCGGTTGATAGGAAGAAGGCATTTCTCCCCCCTCGAGTCTTGCATCTTGGCCATCCCTACTTTCTTTTTATAAGACAGCAAAATTCATGGAAAAGCCACCCCTATAAAAGAGATTTCAGGGGCTCCCAATGAGACATTTTATTTCTGCCACCTTGTGAGTTTTGCACAGAGCAAACTTTGATTTCCAGCTGTGGGTGTCCTTTGTTTTGGTTTTGTTCCAACTTGGCTGCTAGTCCAAAGTGAGGCTCAGCCTTTTCTTCTGCCGAATACCTGACCATCATTTGCAGAGTTATTAGTTTGACCTAATTAGAAACTCACTTTCCTTCCTCAGCTTCAATTAATTAATATTTTCCATTTATTTTATTTTATTTATCACATTTAGAAACTGCCCATCTCCCTCACACCTTGGATGGTGTACAATTAACATGTTTAAAACATAAAAACTGAATGTAACATTAAAAAATTTAGCTTGAGAAGCTGTGAAATCACTGGAAAGGGAAATATACTTCACACAACGTCCCATTCCAGAGTCCATTCACTCAACTTCTGAAGTCACACATTTTTTTGACTTCACACAATATGCTAAACCATAAATAACCAATCAAGCTTGGTTTTCACAATATGGTAAGTTAGGAAACAAATGAAGTTTAACAGTTAACCCAGTTTAAATTGCATGGATGCATCTGCTAAGTCTTTACATGTACTTTCTTTTATTTTTTTTCTGCAAGTTTAGCCAGTTCTGAATCACCAAAAAGCTATTCTTCATGCAAACCTTGTTAGGGGATATTATCTTGGGATAATAATAACAATAATAACAATAATAATAAACTTGATAGGTGAACAAAAATTCCAAATCCAGTCTAAATGTCTGGGCTGCATGAAGAACCAATAATAGTAGTAGTAGTAGTAGTAGTAGTAGTAGTAGTAGTAGTAGTAGTAGTAAGTAATAGGCTCTTCGGATGCAATCCCAAAATTTCTGGAGCATCACTTGAATACCATAGGCATTAACAAATTAACCATTGGTCAATTGCAAAAGGCAGCTTTATTTGGAACAGCTTACATTCTGCAATGATACCAATAACACTGTCAGACATCCACAGTCTGCCTACCCATCCCAGGTCCTCATGAAGGACTCAATAAGTTCACAAAAATGACAAATCCAATCTGAATATATGCCCTCATTTACAGCAGTCAGCAGCCCATTGCATGCAAGGTGAGGGATGGTCATTTACCTTTAATATCTATATGAAACAACACAAAACATTTTTAAATATGTCAAAAAAAAACACACCAAACAAAACAGAATAGTATTGTAGTTATTCCTCCTATGTCCCAAACAAAGAAGTTTTGAGTATTACAAGCTAAATGAGGATAGGAATAAGAAAACAAATCACTCTGGAGCAGGGGTCTCCAACCGTGGCAACTTTAAGCCTGGAGGACTTTAACTCCCAGAATTCCCCAGCCAGCTTTGCTTAGAGTTGCCAAGGAGACCCCTGCTCTGGAGGATGGAACTGATGCAGAAAATCTCCATTTTTTTTTCAGGCTGCACAAGGCCTGACCACATTCAGTTTCACAAAGCCAATTGAAGGCTTGACGTTGAAAAGAGTTTTTATGCTATATACATAGTGTGTGTGTGTGTGTGTGTGTGTGTGTGTGTGTGTATTATTGCCGTTCTGTCAAATGCTTCTAGCAAAACAGAAAATTGCCTTAGCATAAGCTTGTGTTGTGACCATGAAAATTATGACATAAATATAAATAATTTATAATGTCATAAAACACAAAATTCAGATTTAAAATAAAAAGCAAAGGAGGCTTTTTTTTTTAAAAAAAACTGCAGCTAAACACCATTCAGGAGAATAAAGGGAATCTTGAGGTTTTCATGTGAAAATAAAGAACCGTTAAATATAAACTGAAGGGCAAGTCATTTTATTTCAATAGATTGTCCAAATTGCTATTTCTAGCATAGACCAACACATCCCAGGTTTGGAGCCTGTCATGTGCAACATAAAATGAGCTGTACAAGCAGTTTGGCACAACTGAAATCAGCACATTTTACAGCACAAGTCATGGTCTATTATTTTGGCTGCAAAAATTACACATCAAATGAATGAAACAACTCAGCAAGGAAAATACTAGAGATTTCTTCTGTTGTTGACAGGTAAAATGGTATTAGAGAATAAGACCATAAAATAAATCCATTTATTAAACTAGCAATTTAATTAACCACCAAAAGATTAGAAACATTTGAGAACTTCTATCTCTACCAATATTTTCAGTGACTGAATATTTTCTGTCGTATCCAAACAATGTCTTGTCTAGGTAACAATGCAGGAAATAAACTATCAACAAATCAATCATATGCCATTTTTCATTTACCCACTCACTTCCTACACAAATTAGGAATCCAAAATGTTATGCTGCTGTTTCTGAAGTGCCAGGGAAGAAATAATTAATTTAAATTATATTTACATATTTGTATCATTAGCAGCAATATGCTTGGATCCTGCAGGTAAAAATCCAGTGACAGCACACAACTTTTGCAAGTACTTGAGTGAATTAGACGCAAATTAAGCACATCAGCTTTCAGTCCCTTAGCATGTATGCACAGCCAAAATATTTTTCCCAATTGCCATGAAAAAGTTGAAATTGACTCAGGTAAATGGTTTCAACTATTTTTTATTCCATAATCCAAACTCTGCATGTATGACTTAACATACTCTTGTAAATAATAAAATTAATGAATACAGCCTGGGCATAATTATTGCTACCCTTAGAAATTAAAAGACATTATTGGATTTTAATGAATTCTCAAGCAGACAATTTACTTTAATTGCTACCACAGGTATCTTCAATCTAATAATCAGATACTCAGCCTGCTTGAATGGAGAAAAATATTCAAGTATCAATAGAGGAAAGTATTTGTAGCTCAGAGTTGAAATGATGCATCTTTGGTGCTTTTTGAGCTTCTTGTTTTCTTGCAGATGTTTCATTACCCAAACTAGGTAACATCATTGGTGCTGGTAGGAGGTGGGGTTTGTTCTCATTTATATTCTAGTGGCTTGCCCTGTCAGTGTTGGTAGGAATTCCTGGAAGCCTGGCACTCTGGCAAATTGATCATCAACAAGCACATAGACATAAACAACATTTACTACCATTCAAAAGAGACAATCAACAAGCCAAAAGGGGAACAAAAAGAGCTAAACAACTTCCATCGGCAATCAACACCCAGATGACCAGAGATAGCATATAAGCGATGCTTGACCCAGGGTACACAGTATTGTCTGGGACACTACACATCCTTTTCACAACCTGTTTTCATTGTTACCTTCTGGGAGGACGCTTTGTGTTATCCAAAGCAGAACATCCAGATTCAGTCACAGTTTTGTTCCATATAGCACCAACCTTGTGAACTCTCAAAGCTTCCTCTTTCCAATATGTATTCAAGATGGATAGTGATATGTGTGTGTGTGTGTTTGTGTGTTTGTGTGTGTGTATGTTATGTATATGTATATGTCAGAGGTGGTATTCAGCAGGTTCTAACCAGTTCTGGAGGACCAATAGCAGAAATTTTGAGTAGTTAGGAGAACCGGCAAATACCACCTCTGGTTGGCCCTGACCCCATCTATTCTCTGCCTCCCGAGTCCCAGCTGATCGGCTGGGCCTTTTGTTGCTCTACACAGGAAAATGGAGTTGGAAAGCAGGTTAGGGGGTGGGGAGGGAATGGGATTTTGCAGTAACCTTCCCCTGCCAGGCTCATCCACCAAGCCACGCCCACAGAACCGGTAGTAAAAAAAATTTGAATCCCACCACTGGTATATGTATATGTATTGCAAGCAGGCAACAAGAATATCATTTTTAATGTGTGCCGGTGTGCCCACAATAAAAAAAAATGACAATAAAGGTTATCTATTAACACCAAGATTAATATCAGACTAATGATCAAGATAGTAAATATATTATCCCAATCAAGGGGGGGGGGGGGGGGGGGGGGGGGGGGGGGAATGGGGGGGGGGGGGGGGGGGGGGGGGGGGGGGGTGCCAATCAGGCTAACAGTAAGCCCAACTTAGAACTACTCCCACCAACACTGACAGGCAAGCCACTGAAATATACATTGAGAGCAAACCCACTCCCTATCAGTGTCAACCCTGAAGTTGGCCAAATTGTGGCCATTTTCTTTTTGAAGCTTTTCTCTAGGTCAGGGGTGTCCAACCTTGGCAACTTTAAGACTTGTGGACTTCAACTCCCAGAATTCTCCAGCCAGCACAGCATAGTCTTAAAGTTGCCAAGGTTGGACACCCCTGCTCTAGATAGTTTTCTCACTGACAAAGGCTGGAGTGAAGGGGCCAGGGAGGGGTGTGTGTGTAGAGATAGCTGGGGTGTTGTAGCCAAAATAAAATTATTTCCCCTGGGAATCAAGGACGTTGGTGCAGGTGTTCAAAAGGTGAAGATTGAGGTCACCTAGCAACTGGACTACATGCTGATTGGACCATGTGATTAGTGACTCTGGGGGGAAGTGACAACATTTTACTTTTAATTGGGTGTAAAACCGACGGGAACTTCGAGCTGGTTTTCCACCAAGAAAATGCCAATTTGATATGTCCCAATAAAATGTTCTTTGAGGAATATGTCTGCCTCAGAGTTCTTATTGAATGGGATGTATTACTTGGAACCTTCAGCACTGATGATGTTACCTAATTTGAGTAATGAAACGTCTGCAAGAAAACATCCAAGCTTGGAGACCACCAAGGACTGCCCCTCTATATGCAAATATTTTGTATCATTGTGTACAGCACAATTAACAAGCAGAAGAAAAAGGAAAACGGAGAGTTGCCTGTGGAGGAAAAGAAAGTAACAGCCAGGGAGGGCAATCGCAATAGCACTTAGACTTATATACCGCTTCACAGTGCTTTACAACCTTCTCTAAGCAGTTTATAGTCAGCATATTGCCTCCAATAAGCTGGGTCTTCATTTTATCACCCTTGGAAGGATGGAAGGCTGAGTCAACCCTGAGCCGGTGAGAATCAAACTGCTCAACTGCAAGCAGACAGCAGTCAGTAGGAATAACCTGCAGTATTGCATTATAATTACTGTGCCGCCCATAGCTCAGGGCAAGACTAAAAAACTATAAAACCATCTTCATGTTCCTGGGACCACGGATGCTAGTATCATCAAGAAGGTTAAGATCCATAGCAAACCTCCCTGGGTATGGTTGCAAGAGGAAAATTGAACCCCGGTTTAACAGAAGGACAGCTTGAATGGTAGAGAAAAAAACCCAAGAAAACAAATACAGACCAAAATACCTTTTCACCAGCAGTCAACACCCAGATAAGCAGGAGTTAACACCAGGTTTAATACTAGATCAATAATCGAGCAGTAAACAACAGTCTGTTCAAGGAACTTCCAAGAAGAAAACAACAGTCCCACCCATACTTCACTGAGCAAGCCACTGTATACAAACAGCTCAAGGTTGACTCAGTCTTTCATCCTTCTGAGGTCGGTAAATGAGGACCCAGATTGTTGGGGCAATATGCTGACTCTGTAAACTGCTTAGAAAGGGCTGTAAAGCACTGTGAACCACTATATAAGTCTAAGTGCTATTGCTAAGTGCTATTTAGCAATCACAACTGTGTATAGTAACTTGGTCAGTAAATGAAGGGATAGCTAAATGAAACTGACTGCTTATGATTTTACTTCAGCTTTCCTTTCCATTGCTGACCTGCAAAAGTTGTAAATGCAAGGATTGGTCGCAAGGTTATTTTGTCATCATCATCATAACTGCTGACAGTCACTAAATGAGGCAGTTGCTGAATGAGGACCTCTATAGACTTCTGGCTTATTAAGACTAGCAAAGTAATTAATTATCAGAACAATACACTAAGAAAGCTACTGTTAGTATGCTGTTAGCTGATATATTCTAATACATTCATAAATAGGTCTTTTTTCTTCTTCTGGTTTTAGCTTCTGCTTGTAATTTAATATTCCAGTCCAAATTCCTGGAGCATCTGCTAAACAAAGCTTTCTTAGAAGAGACTACTATTATTTTTAAATGAAAGGCTTGCACAAAATGGTGTCAGCTCTAATCTTTATAATACTTCTGTTCTTTATTCAAGTCATCAATACAAATGGTAAAGAATACAAGGTGCGAAACTATGAACCTGTAATAGACTTCATTTCTGTTTTATTAGAAACCTTTGATTTTCAAGCTCTGTATCTACAAATTGTCATCTCATCTAGGCCTGTCTTAACTAATCAGAATATAGTGTATTTTGTCAACCATTTCATAGAAAACAAGATATATTATGTCCATTACATTCCCACAATTGACTAAGAAAGTAACCAAAATTTTTTAAAAAGTAAAACAAAGTTAAATTAGCAAGACTAGTTCTTGACACAACCACACTGATAATTATCACTTATTTTTCAAGATGTTTACATATCAATGTCTTTTTAATCTGCTCCAGACTCTTACTAGGTAAAGACTAACTTGTAGTTCGCTGTATTCTCTTTAGCTCCCTGTTTTGAAGACAGGAACTATGTATGTTCTCCAGTAGTGGGATTCAATTTTTTTAACTTACGGTTCTGTGGGCGTGGCTTGGTGGTCATGTGACTGGTGGGTGTGGCTTGGTAGTCATGTGACTGGGTAGGCATGTCCAACTCAACATCACTCACTGTGCCTGGCCCTCCCTTCTCAACATACCTAAAACACCTCTAATTGTACTGCAACTGTCATCACCACGAAATCTATAATGCCTCATTTGAATCTCAGGTACGAGGAAATAATTTCATCAAATAATGACTCCATTTCTTTTAGACAGCTGGCAAATAGCTTATCCTCATTCGCCGAGCACATACTGAGTAAAACTACATTTGCATACCCTGTTTCTCCAACAATACGGCCTCTCCCAATAGGAAGTCCCAGCATGTTTTATAGGCATGAAATGAAATTAAGCCCCTCCCCCCCAAATTAAGGCCTATATTAAAACATGCGAAATGGGGGGGAATGGTGGAGGGGCTTCCCGTTAGGAAGTACTTTTGTTGCACACCCGGATATGGTGCTGCCTGTGTTGACCCTGATACAAAGTGCCCACCAACGCCGAGGTCAACATTGAAGCCGTCGCCGCCCACCCGAAGATGCAAGGGGGGGGGGGGAATTAAGTCACCCCTGAAAAGACGGCCTAGCCATTTTTTCAGGGCTCAAAAAAAAATAAGACCCAGCCTTATTATATGAGAAACACGGTAGAAAGAATTCCAGTTATTAAGTGAGGCCACATACAGCCTCCCATTTGCTGAAATGCCTGACGGGCTTCGAGTTGGTTTTCATATACAATTCAAGGTGCTGCTAGTAATTTTTAAAGGTCTAATAATTCAGACCTTGCAGTATTTTCCTCCCATGCTTATCAGCTTACATTTGGATGGAACATATTGGAGAGATGAATATTTTGTGAGAAAATGTACTCTTTAAAAAATCAATTTTAGTGTCTTGCAAACAATCTAGGAGAGCTTATATGTTATTAAATTTGCAAGCTGTCACAATCAACGAGTCAATTGCACAAATCTACAAATTACTCCAAAAATGGGATTTAGGAAAGAGTTGATACAGACTGGAAGAAGCTTGATCTGTCTACTTTTGGTTATTTCTGAGGAGGGTCATGTGGTAAAGACATTTGTGTCAAGCTAAATTATCTGTTCCTTTGGCATAAACTTATGCATGATCCTTTTCCTGTCTACTTGCAAATGTTTTGACTCAGTATTTGGTGGAAGTCACAAAAGCAGAAGGACTAAGCAGAACTTGAGTTCTAGTTCTACCTATCAGCTCAAAATCAAATCCCAACTCAACAACCACTACCACAACTACTACCACAACTACTACCTCAACTACAATCACAACTACAACCAAAAATAACCACCAAACCACAGCCACAAATAATCACTATCCCATCAAATAATACCACAAATGATATCCCCTTACTCATCAGAGACTTCATGGAACGTGATCAGAAACGTCCAAATGCCATCTTATTTGGTCTTGAAGACACCAACGAATCTGATGATATCACCAAAGTTCGCAATATCATAAGCAACTCCAATACAACAAACATCTCTCCTGAAGATATCATTGAAATAACCAGAGATGACCCTGAGTTCAAATACAATGATGGCTCGGTGGCCCCAAGGTTTTGTAGAGTTGTTTGCAAAAATGAGTCAACAAACGGATATTCATTCATACAATAAATGCCATTGCTAAAACCAATACCACCCACAACAAACTTTGCTCATGACCAGACTTATTCATATTGCAAAGAATCCGCTCCAGTGAACTCTGCACAAAATTAAAAAAACATCTAGACAATGGAGAGAAGGATCTATACATTGACTACAGAGCTGATTGTATAAAAGGTAAGTCACACAACCCACAACTCAGCATCCAACCCTACTTCATCCAATCCACCATCACCCAAAACTAGGCACGCACGCCCCTAACTACCTCAATTCCAAGTACAACTGCCCTTAAATGCAAGTTACTCAATGCAAGAAGCCTTGTAAATAAAATACCTGAATTTCTCCTCTTACTAAATATGGCTAAATTTGACATCATATTTGTTTGTGAAACATGGCTCAGCGCATCCCTCCCTGACTCCATTACCACAGTAAGAGACTATCATGTTTACCAATCAGATCGTGAAATCCGTAGAGGAGGTGGTGTTGCTATCTTCTATAAAAAGTCCCTACATCTAAAAAACATCCAAATTACCCAGGAGCTTGCTCTTCCGGAGACCACCTTCTGTGAACTGTGCTTAAATATCACATTTTGATTCTTACGATATTACAGACCCCCTGATTATGACATCGAACATGTAAACAAGTTAAATTCACTAACATGGGCAACATCCTGCCCACACATTTTTATCTTTCTTGGTGACTTCATTCTACCTCGTATTAACTAGATCCTAAACAAATGTACAACTGAACCCATACATGCAACCTCCTACAATGCTGTAACAAATCTGGAACTGGAACAACTAGTAACCAACAACACTAGACTTAACAACTGCCTTGATCTCATCTCGGCAACAGTGTGAATTCAATTTATGGAATACAAATTAAAGTACCCTTTTCCAACAGCGACCACAGCATGATGGACTTTTGTCTCAACATACATCCACACAAAAAATCAACACAACGATGTGATCCCCAATTATAACTTCAAAAAAGGCAACTATGATTTTATAGACAACGATCTCTCATCCCTTGATTGGCAACTTCTATTCACTGGATGCAATACTGTTGAAGACCATTACAACATATTTTTACTTGAAGTCAAAAGAGTCATCAAACTATATGTACCAATAACAAATTCCAAACAAAAAACAAAAAACAGATTACTCAAAACAATAAGGAAACTTCAATCCAAAAAGAAATCCCTTTGGTGGAAAAACAAATCTGATCACTTTGCCAACTTTAAAAGCTGATACAAAAATTTATGCCACCAGATAAAGACTGAATGCACCAATTATCACATTAAACAAGAGGAAAACCTTCTATGCACCAATTCCACCCACGCTTTCTACAATTTTGTAAACAACAAACTAAAAGACTCAAGGTCCATCCCACCCCTGAAAGGACCTAATGGTAAAGACTGCAACAACAACACTATTAAAGCCAACCTCTTTAACACATTCTTTGGCTCAGTATTTGAAAACAGCAATGGATCATGCCCAATATTTCCTAGTTGAACCACAGACAACAATAATGATCTAATACACATCGAAGACAATTTTTACAGAAGACAATGTTGAAAAAACACTATGCAATCTAAAACCATCTCTATCTATTGGACCGGACGGAATATGTGCCTACTTCTTAAAAAAGCTATCCACTGCCATAGCCGAACCTCTAAACATAATCTTTGAAAAATCTTTCAGGACCAGCTCCTTGCCAAACCTATGGTCACTAGCCACGGTCATCCCCATCTTCAAAAAGGGAGACCACAGCATAGTTGAAAATTACAGACCAATCTCCTTATGCTGCGTCACCTGTAAAGTCATGGAATCAATTATCATCCTCCACTTAGAGACAAACAACCTACTCTCTAACAAACAATTTGGTTTCAGAAAAAACTATCCTGTAATCTGCAACTCTTACACTGCAAAAACATATGGACTACACAACTTGATCAGGGCAAAGCAATTGACGCAATTTACATAGACTTCTGTAAAGCCTTCGATTCAGTGGTACATGACAAATTACTCCTAAAATTAAAATCTTATGGAATCTCTGGACAATTGCATAACTGGATAGAAGCATTCCTGTCAAACAGGCAACAAATGATCAAAATGGGGAGTGTCCTATCAAATCCTGTACCTGTCAACAGTGGTGTCCCCCAAGGCAGAGTTACAGGACCAACTCTCTTCATACTCTACATAAATGACCTCTGTGATCATATTAAGAGCAACTGCGTTCTTTTTGCTGATGATGTAAAGCTATTCAACACCACCGACAATACTGCTACCCTTCAAAAAGACCTCGACTATGTGTCAGAATGGTCAAACAAATGGCAACCTCAAATCTCAACAAATAAATGCTCTGTCGTACATATTGGCAAAAAAAAATCAGAAAATAAAATACAAACTGAATAGTCAAGACCTTGTTGATGACCCAAACTTTGTCAAGGACCTTGGAGTACTCATCTCAAATGATCTAAGTGCTAGAGCCCACTGTAACTACATAGCCAAAAAGGCATTAAGAGTTGTAAACCTAATCCTGCATAGCTTTTTCTCCGGTAATATCACTTTACTAACTAGAGCATGCAAAACATTTGCTAGACCAATACTTGAATACAGCTCATCAGTCTGGAACCCGCATTGCATATCTGATATTAATACAATTGAGAAAGTCCAGAAATATTTCACAAGAAGAGTTCTCCACTCCTCTACTTGTAACAGAATACGTTATGCCACCAGACTTGAAATTTTAGACCTAGACAACCTAGAACTATGCCGCCTTCGGTTCAATCTAAGTATAGTACATAAAATTATATATTGCAATGTCCTACCTGTCAATGAATACTTCAGCTTCAATCACAATACAAGATCACACAATAGATACAAACTCAAGGTAAACCGCACCAAACTTGATTGCAAGAAATACGACTTCAGCAACAGAGTGGTCAATGTCTGGAATACTCTTCCTGACTCTGTGGTTTCTTCCCCAAACCCCCAAAACTTTAACCTTAGACTGTCTACTATTGACCTCACCCCTTTCCTAAGAGGTCTGTAGGGGGCATGCATAAGCACACCAATGTGTCTACCGTGCCTGTCCTATATTTTTTTTCTTATTCGTATCCATTTCATGTATTCATAACTCTGTTTATACTTGTACCTATTATCTTGTAAACGATTGACAAAATAAAATAAAAAATAAAATAGTTATTTTCAATCAAGTCCTCTTCAACCTTCCCGTAAGGCTTTGCTAAATGAATAAACCCTACCAACTCCCTGCCTGCCTTCTCTGTTGTTGCTCTTTACTCTGCAGCAAAGCAAGGATTCTGGAGCTTGATCTCTATGGAGATTCTCAGTCATCCAGGTCATGGTTGTCCCAAAGATGTTTTTTCAAGAGGCAACTGGACTTTCTGGTTTTTCGTCGAATATGTTTTTCTTCTGATCCAAGAAGAGTTTTCGAAGAAAAACCAGTTGCTTCTTGAAAAAGCACCTTTGGGATTCCGAAACGTGATGAGATGACCAATGAAATGAAGTTTTGTTTTATAAAGTCATTGTGGGCACATTGTTTGCCTTGGTGTAACTAAGAAAGCACCAACATTTGCTTGGTGAATTATTTGATGAGATTATTGCAAGCTACCCAGGGATTCCCAATATGGAAAGTGAGAATGGGAACATTTTAACAGATCTATAGGTTCTTGGGCTATAATTTTCACTAGAGAACCATGGGGCTGGAAAGGGAAATGTAGACAATGGAGTCCAAATCCTTTTCCTCAACAGATTGGAAGCAAAGAATAACTCTAGCAAAGTGTAGCCCTTTAGCTCTTTGGGGAATCATTTTCATTCTTGCTCTATGTTAGCTTGTAGCAAGCCTTGCTGTCCACAGAACCTGTTGGGAGAATGGGGCGGCAAGTGCGCCCGCAAACGAAACTGGCTCTTTCGCTTTGTAGGGATCAGGAGGCTGAAATCCTGCAGGGGCATCGAGGGGATCCTGTCTTCGGGACCAATTCTTGGGCTCTTGAAGGAGGCAGCCTGGGGAGGAAAGGGCCGAGCCCAGACAAGCAGCAGGGCAGATGCCACCAAAGCCCCAGGCGAGCCTTTCCACTGGACGTACCCCAACCAGCCAGAAATATCGCTACCGGTTCACCTGAGCCGGTCAGAACTGGCTGAATCCCACCACTGATGTTCTCCAATTATTTGTCACTTTATCTCTCCTCCAGGATTCCTCAATTCAGACTACTCGTTAGTAACTTTAATACTATGGGATTCAATTCATCTGGCCCAGATTTAAATTCATTCAAGTAAAGAGGTTACAATCTTGTCCCTTCACCCTGTTCTGAAGTTGGCTAAGAGAACAAACATTGTTTATCAGACAGGACTAAGTGAGACTGATCAATCTGTTTGTGGTTACCTATTAACATGTGGTATATGAACTTACATATCTTCCTTGTATCTTGAACTTTTTGAAGAAGCTCATTTAATGTTTCTTCGTTTCCTGTGTTCCATCTACAGAACGTAGGTGCACTAGCAATAGAACATTTTACTCTATCCCTCAATTTATGGCCATTCTTTCAGTGATCTTTTGAAATTACAATGGCCTCAGCAAAGGAATTTGTGATCTCTACCAGAAGTTATGGCCATCACAATCATGTGATAAAATTCAGGCACATCAATGTGCACTTTTCCATACAGTCATGGTGGTGTGCAAGAGCCGGGGTGGCACAGTGGTTAGAATGCAGCATTGCAGGCTAACTCTGCTGACTGCCAGCAGTTCGATCCTGACTGGCTCAAGGTTGACTCAGCTTTCCGAGGTCGGTAAAATGAGGATAACCCAGATTGCTGGGGGCAATAGGCTGACTCTGTAAACCGCTTAGAGAGGGGCTGTAAACCACTGTGAAGCAGTGTATAAGTATAAGTGTTATTGCTATTGCTCTCCCACCTATCTCCCCACCCATCTAGGCCGATCTGCATAGCACCACTCAGCAGTGGCATCTTCAATTGCCCCTTCGTTGCCCAGGTGACCTCCACTACCACTTGCTGATCTCCAAACCAGTGTCCCTTTCCCTCTACAAGCAGGCCTTCCTGAAAGGGGACGTTTTCCTCTGCAACTGGGCTTCCCTTAGCTTTCTCAAGCAGCTGTCCCTTATCTTCTGCAAGATCCCATTGGAAACTGGTCTTCCTCCAATAGGACACATGGCTTGGAGAACAGCAGGAGACTCATTCTCATGATGCTGGCGTTATCCGTCCAGTGGTTTCTGGCTCTTGACGATTCCGTGGGCCAGGTCCATCCGTGTCTTCCAATCTTGCGCTACTTTTTTTTTTTTTTTTTGTAAATTTTATTTGAATTTTCACAAAAAGAAAAGAAATACAAATAAAACATCTTTTTTGAAAGCAGCATAATCCCGGGTTACATTTCTTTGTACAGACGCAAATTCAGGTTCATGCTCATTTTTATATTCTATTCCATATCTTATTTACTATTTTACATTTTCTACATGGGTTCTTCCCTCTTTTAATTTTCTCAATTTTATTTTATTTATTTCATCTCAATTCAAATCATTATATTTATATTTTCTGTCCTGTTTCAATTGTCTATTATCTTTTCTCATTAAACAAAATTTCTCCTGTAGTTATTGATTGGAGTATGACGCCTTTATATCTTTCACTTAAAGTTATAACACTCAATATAATACATAACTTCCATTCGGATTCTGCTTGGTACATTCTTAAACTACACACAGTATTCTTAATATATATATATATATATATATATATATATATATATATATATATATATATATATATATATATATATATATAATGTATGTATGTATGTATAAAAACAACATTCCATTCCAATTCAATTCTATCATTAATATTAATATTCATTAAAGTCTTAACATTTTTCACGTTACTTTTCAATTAAATATCATACTTCTATGGGAACAATTATAAACTTTCCATAGTTAATTCCCCCCCTTCACTTATATTTTATAAAACATTGACTAATTAAAATGTTCCCGTTCCTTCCTAATTCAATTTTCTCATTTATTTTATTTCATTTACTTTATTCACAAACATTTCACTAAATTACACTAACTATTTTATCCCTCATTCTAATCATATGTTGTTTCCAATTTTCTAAAGTTATTTCTATTACAAATATAACAATACAATCTTATGTACCTTTACAGAATCCCTTTTTCAGTTAGATTTTCACCCATTATCTCTAAATAGGTCCTGTTTCTTTATATCTTGCTCCGGACCTTTGTAACTTCTTTTCCTTTCCTTCTTTCCTCTCTTCTTCTCTCTCCCCTTTTTACCCCTTTGTCTCTCTACCTCTATTTCCCTCTTCTGTATTCCCCTCTTCTGTGCTTTCCAGTATTATACTTATTTTTTGAATTATTTTTCTTTTCTTTGGTTGTTTTTTTTAAGTCTTAAATTCTCCATTCTCTTTCCCCCCTTTCCTTTTTCTTCCCCACATAGAAGTTACTTGTTCATTAAAGTTACTTGTTCATTAAAGATGGCTTCTTCTTTGTCCCAGTCTTCTTGTTTTGCAGTCTCTTCTTGTTGTTTCTCATAGTTCCATATCTCCATTTCTAAGAATTGAAAAACGAAGCCAAAAGAACCCTTCCCTTCTTGTGCATCTTTTTTGCACTTTTTAAGTTCCATTTTCAATTCATCAAAAAGTGATACCATTGTAGAAGTTTTTAAACAACCACCCGATTGATTTTAATCAATCAAATATAATAACCAAAAATCCAAAAGTCACCAAGTAATCCAAATACACGCAAGCTGTTTCTTTTTGCTCTTTCTTTTTTTCCCCACTTACTCTTCCTGGGGTTACTATTTAGTTGCAAAGTTTCCGTTAAAATGTATCTTTTAGAAGTCTTATTGAAATTTTACTTTAGATTCTTTTAAAGTCCAGGCAGTCTCCTCCCTCTTCCAGATCCTGCCCTTATTCTTTTTCTCTCCCTTCCTGCTTATAGAAGAAAAAGGTTTTAATGTCCAGAAATCTTTATTGTCCCTTTGGCATTTAGTTATATTTTCAGCTTAATTGCCTATTGATGCCAAAGCGGATTTTTCCAATTTCTTATTTTGGTCTCTTAGTTGTCAATATAAGGAAGGAGAGAGAAGGGGGGGAAAAAGCCAAACCTTTCCCCTTTCACTTTCTTTCGCTGCTTCCGACTCTTCTTTGAAAGCGATGTTATTTCTTGTAAAATTTAAATTCCAGGGTACCTTAGTTGTTGCTTTTTCAACTTAGCCCGGTCAGCCAAAACTTTCACTTCTTATCTTCCTCCTGCACGTTCTTTTCCGGCTGAGTTCTTCTTTGAGGTGACCATTTCTGACCACTGCTCCTACCGCCTTCGGGAAAGGGAGTAATGGCCAGCTGAGGAGGAGAGATGCGGCTCTCCTCGACCCTGCTGGCAGTCTCCCCCCTCTTCACCACCTCTATGGGGTGGCTTAGCCCCAAAACCAGCCGGCTCGAGGCGCTCCAGCGGTGAGCCCAGGCAGAAACCGAGCATGATCGCGGATTCCTGTCTGTCGCCAAAGCCCTTCAAACTGGAAGTCCCAATCTTGCGCTATTTCTTTTGAGTTGTTCTATGCCAGGGGTTCCCAACTGGGGGTGCTTGGAGACGATATTCCAGGGAGTGTGAAAACTTGGGTTTAGAACAGTGGTGGGATTAAAAAAAATAAATTACTACCAGTTCTGTGGGTGTGGCTTGGTGGATGTGGCAGGGAAAGGATACTGCAAAAATCCCCATTCCCTTCCTGCTCCTAGGGGAAGGTTACTGCAAAATCTCATTTCCTCCCCACCCCACTAACCTCCTTTCCAGCTCCATACTCCTGTGCAGGACGACAAAGAAGACCCAGCCAATCAGCTGGGACTCGGTAGGCAGGGACTAGATGGGGGCGGGCCAGTCAGAGGTGGTATTTGCTAGTTCTCCGAACTACTCAAAATTTCCACTACCGGTTCTCCAGAACTGGTGTTAGTGTTGGGGATTAACCCTAGCAGAGTATTGCAGCAGTAGTCAAACCAGGAAGGGCCCCAGAGTATACACACACTGAACACAAACACTGTTTGTAGTTTAAATAGTATTTAATCCAATTAGAGTTTAAAGCATTGTCATTCAGTCCATTAAGTCATTCACAGTATTTCCATCCAGTAAGACTCACTAGTATAGTCCAAGTTAAGAGTCCTTGCAATATCTTTATCAGCCGATAAAGATATCTTCTCCTCCTCCGGTGCCTCTCTCCAGAGGAACAAACGCTGGATATTCAGCAAGAAGTTCAAACAGTAGAACAGTAGAATTACGCAGTAAATCAGCAAACAGTAGCAGACAGGAACATCTCAGTCACAGGCACAGTTACAGTCACAGTAAGACACAGTTAGTCGCAGTAAGACACAGTTAGTCGCAGTAAGCTTTCCAGCTTCTAATGCTTCCTTATATTGTAACTTCTAACCGCACCCTTAATCGGCTAATTGCCTGCAGCATTGTGCTTAAAATGATAAGCACTTAAACCATGATATCTAAGTTTTATATATTTATTCACCCAAACCATATTTGGTATCAATGTTATACCTAACAACTGGTCAGAACCTGCTGAATATCACCTCTGGTTTATAAGTTTCAAAATTAAAGTGTATATGTATATAATTATTTATTTTAAGGGGGTGCAAGAATATGTCAGAAGCATTCTAGGGGGTGCAGGGTATAGAAAAGTTTGGGGACCTCTTTTCTATGCTCTGGCTGGTGTCGGCTTTGATGGTGTCTGGCCATTATATTCTTTGACAGCTATTTACCGCAAACTCTTCCCCAACACAATTGCTTTCTCCAATGAATACCCCTGTGTGACGTGGCCAAAGTAAGGGAGACGCAGTTTTGTGATTTTGCTTTCCAGTGACATATCCGCTGTAATGCACTCTAACACCCTGACGTTGGAGAAAGACGGAAGGCAAAAGAAGGAAACGACAGAGGATGAGATGGTTCAATCGTGTCATCAACGCAATGAATCTAAATTTGGGCAGAGTATGGGAGACAGAGGACAAGGGGGCCTGGCATTCTGTGGTCCATGTGGTCGTGGAGAGTCAGACACAACTTGATGACTGGGCAAGACTTCTAGCTGAAAAATACAGGTGGTCTTTGTCTTACAAGGACCAAGATGGAGCCTGCTGAATACAGTCGTGGCGGTCATAAAGTGGAATGTCATGTGACCAACTGAATTTTACTTTTTTTTAGCAATCATTAAAAACACTCCAATTGTTAATACCACTTTGATCATGCCACCCTTTGAAAACTGCATTCAGTTTGGGTCGCCACTATGTAAAAAAAGATGTTGAGACTCTAGAAAAAGTACAGAGAAGAGCAACAAAGACGATTAGGGGACTGGAGGCTAAAGCACATAAAGAACAGTTGCTAGAATTGGGTATGTCCAGTTTAATGAAAAGAAGGAGTAGGGGTGACATGATAGCAGTCTTCCAATATCTGAGGGGTTGCCACAAAGAAGCTATTCTCCAAAGTCAAGCTATTCCCCAAAGGCAGGACGAGAAGGAATGGATGGAAACTAATCAAGAAGAGAACCAACCTAGAACTAAGAAGAAATTTCCTGAGAGTTAGAACAATTAACCAGTGGAACAACTTGCCTCCAGAAGTTGTGAATGCTCCAACACTGGAAGTTTTTAAGAAGAGATTGGACAACTATTTGTCTGAAATGGTATAGGATAGGGTTTCCTGCCTGAGCAGTGGGTTGGACTAGAAGACCTCCAAGGTCCCTTCTGATTCTGTTATTCTGTTCTGTTATTCTATTAAGTAAACCCATTCTTCACTACGGAGCATTTTTAGCAAAACGGGGAGTAAATGCTTTTTTTTTTTTTTGGCAAAAACGTAAATTGCAGCCATGCAACCACAGGACACTGCAAATCCTCATAAATGTGGGTTGATTGGTGAGCACCCAAAATGTGGTCATGCAGGGGGGATGGCCCCCAAAACTGAGTTGTAAGTACCTTTTGAGGACTCCATCTAACTTCAAATGGTTGCTAAATGACCAGTCGTAAGTTAATGGCAACCTGTGTTGCATTGCAGACTGCCTGCTACCTCTACAGTATTCTCCAATGTGAAGTTCAACTTTAGAAATCCAAGCTATTATTTTTCAGGATAAGGGAAAGATAAGGGTTTGTTTGTTTTTAAATCTCATATAATTCATAAAAATCTCAAAACTCTTTGGAATCCCACCTGGAGGGGCCAGTAGAGACTAGATTCGATCTAACTACATTCCAGCTGGACAGAGGGACAAATTAACTACAGTACCCAACCCTTTTTACTAGAAGAGGAAACTACTAATCCAACTACCATTTCTTCCACCGTGAAAGGCCATACGAAAACAAGGACAGCTTTAAAACAGTCTTGCACTGATGATGTTACCTAGTTTGATTGTGAAACGTCTACAGGAAAACCACAAAACTCAGAGAGCCCCCAAGGACCCCAACCATTCAGTCCCGAGCTACAAATCTGTCTGTACAGCTCTGAACGGCTGATTATGTACAGGTAGTCCTCGACCTACAACAGTTCATTTAGTGACCGTTCAAAGTTACAACAGCATTGAAAAAAGTGACATGATTGTTTTCTGACAGTTCCAACTTTTGCCTCATCTCCATGATCATGTGATCACAATTCAAATGCTAGGTAATTGGTTCATACTTACTACCACTGCAGAGTCCCTGGTGATGTCACCTTTTGCAATCTTCCGACAAGCAGAGTCAATGGGGAAGCCAGATTCATTTGACAACCGGATTACTAATTTACCAACTGCAGTGATTGACTTAACAGCTGCGGCAGGAAAGCTCGTAAAATGGGGCAAAGCTCCCTTGACGAATGTCTCACTTAACAAGAGAAATTTTGGACCCGATTGTGGTAGTAAGTTGAGGAATACCCCTGTGTTTATTTCTATTTGAAACTTTGGAGAGGAAGTGAAAGGGGGTTTGGACTAGAGCAGTGGTTGCCAATCAGTGGGCCAGGGACCACTGGTGTCCGCAAGAAAATTTTGGTGGTCCACAGAGAAATGTCACTCCCAAAGCAATTAATCCAGGCTGCGTGGGAACACAAGGCTGTGCCACCCACAAGGCTTGCATTACGAACAACATGAGGTAGTGAGGGGAGGGGGGAAAGGGTGGAGAGGGGGAACTTGCCCCACTCACCCCACATGGCTTGCCTGGCCACGGGGGCGGGGGTCGGTGGGAGGGGGCCACTTCTTTCCGTTACTTTCTTCTGCTTTTGGCTGCATGCAAGGAAAACAGCAAAAGTCTCTGCCAGAAATCAATATTTGGGACCCTAATCCTGCTCCAAGAGGTTGCACCAGCACAACAAATCTCACCAAGTCTCATTTCTGGCAGAGTTTGGGGGAGAGAAAGACAAGCTTCTGCTGCTTTCCTTGCATGAAGCCAAAAGTCAGTCAGTCTCTCTCTCTCTCTCTCTCTCTCTCTCTCTCTCTCTCTCTCTCCCGTTAGGAAAAGGGGGTAGGGAATTTTCCCTGCAGACTTTTGGGGGGATTTTCCCAGGGTCTCTGGTCCGCGGGATTTAAAATTATGAGTTTGGTGGCCCCTGAGGTCCAAAAGGTTGCCAACTCCTGGACTAGAAGACTTCCAAGGTCCCTTATTCTGTTCTACTAATAAACAAGGGAACCCAGACTCTGACATCCCCTAAACTCTGAAAAAGCTGCCTCGCCTGGTAACAAAAAGGGAAGCAACCTCCACCTTCATTCAATTCCTCTTTTTCCTCTGAGCAGAATTGCCTTCCCAAATACATGCGCGCGCACACACACACACACACACAAACCCAATCCGAATTTATTTCCGCGTGGGGTGCAACAAAGCCAAACGAACAAACCAGTTTTGCGAGGGAAGAACGCACGCAACGATAGGTATATTGGGGAAATTCGGGGGCGGGGGACGGAGGGAAGCAGGCAGGAAAGTTTCGTAAGTCTTGGAAGAAAGAAACGCGCACCTGAAGCGGAAACGAACCCAAGGCGGGTTGAGAGCCGCAAAAAATAAAGTGGGGAAATCGAAGGCCTCGTAGAGACGCACATTCAGACTTACCGTTGAGTAACCTTAACCGTGTTTAAGCGGACCGGTTTCCAAGTCACCGGAGGCGCGTTCGCGGGTTTAAATCGAGGAAGGGGGTGGGTGGGAACGGGGGTTCGCCTCCCGCGGGCGACTTCTCCCGCGTCTCCCGCTCGCCTTATAGCCTTCGCGGGTGGGAAGGCAGGTGAGTTCTTGGGAGTCGGTCTACAGCAACCCGAGGCAGGTAGAAGCGACCGGATTGGGCGAGAAACCCTCCGCGGCTTCCACCCAACACCAGCCTCCATCCACTTCAAGGGCAGGCGGGAGCCCGGCTTCCAAAGGGGAAAGGCGATGTTGCAATGCCGCCGGTTGAGACATGCCGAAGCGAAGCTGGAGTAGCTCGTTCTGCCGGGAGGGGATCCCGCTAGGGAATCCTCGGCGAGGGCGGCAGCGGTTTATGGGGCCGGGAAAACCCTCTCTACCTCCAGACGGGGGACTGGAAGAGAGCCGGCTCGGCTTTTTTCCAAAGAGAAGGAAGGGGGAAAGAGAGAGAGAGGAGGGAGGGAAAGAAAGAAGGAGAGAAAAGAAGAAAGGAAAGAAAGAAAAGAGAAAGGAGGGTGGGAGAGACGGAAGGAAAAAGGGGAGAGAAAGAAAAAAGAAAGAAAGAAAGAAAGAAAGAAAGAAAGAAAGAAAGAAAGAAAGAAAGAGGGAAGAAGAGACAGAAAGAGGGGAGAGAGAAAGAAAAGAAAAAAGAAAAAGAAAGGAGGGTGGGAGAGACGGAAGGAAAAAGAAGGGGAGGGAAAGAAAGAAAAAGAAAAAGGGAAGAAGAGACAAAAATTGGGGAGAAAGAAAAGAAAGAAAAGGGGAGGGAGAAAGAAAGAAAGAAAGAAAGAAAGAAAGAAAGAAAGAAAGAAAGAAAGAAAGAAAGAAAGAAAGGGAGAGAAACTGGAAAGGGGGAAAGTCTAGGGGACCACGATAGATCGGCGCGTTGCAAAGCCAGAGATCGACTTCACCAACGCGGTTAAAACTTTAGTGTCTCAAAGCAGCCGAAGCCGGCAGGGGAAGGGACTTTTTCTTGGAGCAAGAGAAGAGAGAGCTTGGCTAAAGCTTTCTTTTCTTTGCCGGGGTTGGACGACTTCGCCTTCCGACGTGCTGCTTTGCCTCCCCATCCCTTACAAAAACGCCGAGAATTCAAAGGCATCCCCGACTCTCAGCCCAACCCCAGAAGTGAACGCGAGCTGCTGACCTCTGTCCGGAATCTCCCGGGGATCTTCTTTCTAGTCGAGCCTCGTCCTGGACGTTCAGTTGGCCCGAAGGCTTGCAAGGCAGCAGGCGAGCGGGGGAAGCCCGAGCCGCCCAAGAAAAAGCGGCGGAGGGAGGATCCGCTTTGCCGGAAAGGCTTTCCATTCAGTTTTGGCTGGGCGACTTCGGAAGGCGCTCATTGGCTTTTATGGAGAGCGCCTCGTTTGTATCCCAGCCCCGGCTCTCTTACGTCCCGCCGCCTTTTCCAGCCTGTGGGGTGGAGTGAGTGGTGGAGAAGAATGATGGGGTTTGTAGTCCGGCACATCTGGAATGCCCCTCAACCGGCAAGACGGGTGCGGAGGAGTCTCGACCCGTGTGTCATAGAGCCCGGCAAGGATGGATTTGAATGTTAGAGGAAGACAGGCAGGTCCCCTGGCGAATCTATAAACCCCGATCGATGGGGGGGGGGACACCAGAGTTTGGCTGCGTGCAAATGAAGCGTGCGATGGCTCCACTTTAATGCCTTGACTCGCATGATGGGCAATGCCTGGATTCCCAGGCAATTGGACCTCAAACTGGATAATCCCACGCGGATCCGTGAGAGAATATAAATCTGAGCAGTTGCATGCGGTTGTGTGAATCCGCTATTCTGCTGTTAACCGGGTTTGCATGCAATAAAATTGATTACCTGCCATCAGGTATTTTCTGACTCTTAGCAATCACATGTATTTTCACCTGAATACCATGGTAAACTACATTTAGGTAAGCTAGCCTACATTGTACTCATGATTTGGAGAATGTGTACTGTTTCTCAAAGAGAATCTCTTTGGAGATTCTCAATCATGCAGGTTGTGGTTGTCCCAAAGGTGCTTTTTCAAAAAGCAGAACTGGATTTTCTTTGATTTTTTCCCCCCCTTGAAAACACGTTGCTTCTTATCCAAAAAGCTTCCATTCTGGCTTGTGTTTCTCAACCTCAGCCACTTTAAGATGGGTAGACTTCAACTCCTAAAAATTTCAGGAATTGAGGTCCACCCATTAGGTTGAGAAACGCTACTTACTCTAGAACAAGGGTCTTCAAACTTGGCAAGTTTAAGACTTGTGGACTTAACTCCCAGAATTGCTGAGCTAACATGACTGGAGGAGGAATTCTGGGAGTTGAAGTCCACAAGTCTTAAAGCTGTCAAGTTTGAAGACCCCTGCTCTAGAAAAAGGAAATTAAGGATACCTGGCAATTAAGATTCATGATGAGATCCTTGACTGAAATTTATGCAGCCTTCTTAGCCATGATGAGCTGTTAGACTAAACCATAAACTATGGCTTACTTAAGGTAACCCCTACTTTCTGAATTTGCACAGGACCCAGACTGTTTAACCGAGCAATATCTGCTGGGAGTGCTTGCTCAATCTTTGTCAAATTAAAATGAGATTGGTTAACCATTTGTTTGTTGTGTGGCTTGGCAGTCTAACTTCTAACAATCAAGTGGTCTGGGCAGGAAGTTTGAAGAGAAGTACAATTTTATTTTTTCATCCTGGAAGATAGGTTTTTTTTTTTCATTTTTAAAAATGATCCTTTCCATACACTTAAAGCAATAAATTTGTTGTGAAAAGTCTCTGATGAGAAGTTTGGATCCCTGAAACTTGGAACTTTTGGCTCCAAGACATTGTGCTAATCGGTGTGTTGAATTGGTTTTGGTCTGTATGTGTTGTTTTGTACACACCTGATCTTTGTGGGTTTTTTTTTAAAAAAATATTTGTTGTTCTGGTTCAGGAACTAAATCTTATTTGACTCTTTGTGACCCCATTGACCATAGCACCAGGGATGGGATTCAATTTTTTTTAACAACCGGTTCTGTGGGCATGGCTAAGTTGATGGGCGTGGCTTGGCGATCATGTTATTGGCTGGGTGTGGCCAACTCAACATCACTCACATCGAGGCACGCATCTCCTCGCCTGGCCTCTCAGGACTGTGGGGATGCTGCAACAGTTGTAAGTGTGAAAAATGGTCATGAGTCACTTTTTTCGGTGCCATTGTAACTTTGAATGGTCACTCCACACAAGCAAAGTACCAGCAAAGGAGGGGGGAAAAAACTCCAGAGACATTCCTGAGACAGGAAGTTTAGTCCTGCCAAGAATGCAATAAGGGTTAACGGAGAGGCAGTTTCTAAGCAACACCAGAATGTTTCCTTCCTGCCTTCCTTACAGGATTAGGCCAGTAATTCCTTCTAATAACTGGTTCTCCGAACTGCTTAGAATGTTAACAACCGGTTCTAGCGAATAGGTGTAAACTGGTAGAATCCCACCCCCACGTAGCACTCCAGACCCCTTGTCCTCCATTGTTTCTGGAGTTTGTCAGAGTTCATGTTCCAATAAAGGAGAATATTTGCAGTTCAGGGTTGACATGAGGGGTCCTTGGTGCTCTATGACAGTGGTCCCCAACCTTTTTGTACCAGGGACCGGTTTCAAGCAGAAAATTTTGCAAGGACCGGGGAGAGAGGAGGGGGCTTTTCCTGTCGCCGCAGCTATTCAACGCCCGTTTCACCCCCACCCACCCCGCCCGCCCGCTTCAATCCACAGTGTCCCGTTCTGCCTGCCTACCTGCCTGCCTGCCTGCCTTAGTTTCTGGTTGTTTGGGAGCAGCTTCGCTGAGAATAATAACTATTCGCTCTTTTACTCAGCCGAAGCTGTTCCGATTCAACCATTAACGAAGGCAGGCAGGCAGGCAGAACGGAGCACTGGGTTGAACCAGCGCGGGCGGGCGGGCGGGCGGGGTGGGGTGGGGAGAAGCGGGCGCTCGGCGACAGGAAAAGCCCCCTGCTTCTTTGAAGCAGTTTCTTCCTGTGCTGGTGGAGGAGCGAGAGAGAGACTGAGAGAGCTGACCCAGAGAGAAGGACAGGCTTCGGTTGCTTCCTCCCTCCCCTTCTTTCATTTGTGTCCTTGATCCCTGATCCCAGCAGCATTCACCGAAGGTGAAGAAAGCCGCCATTTTTTTTTTAAAAAAATCTTTGCGGCCCGGTAGAGAGTGCTCCACGGCCCGGTACCGGTCCGCGGCCCGGTGGTTGGGGACCCCTGCTCTATGAGCTTGCTAGTTTTCTTGCAGATGGTATTAGAGATTCTTTGGTCGGGTTGTTTACTGATGGCTCTTTGGCAGTTTCTTGACTGTGGTATTGCTTATTTGACTTTGTCTGAAGTTGATCTTAGATCTGTGCTGATCTGAGTGCTAATTACCGGTGTAGATATACTGGAGTCTTTTTCTCTTTTGGGTTGCTTGATTGTCTCTTTTGCATAGTAGATTATGCATCAAGAAACTGCCAAAGAGCCATTAATAAACAGCCCAACTAAAGAATCTCTAAAACCACCACGACCCACACAGACAAACAAGACACCAGAGTAGAAAATGACAGCAAACGGCACTCCTTACTGACACTGAGGATGTTACCTAGTTAGGGTCATGAAATGTTTGCAAGAAAACAAGCAAGCTCAGAGAGCACCAAGGACCCCTCAAATTCATGTCCATTGCACCAATGACTCTATCTCAGGGGTGTCAAACTCAAGGCCCGTGGGATCCAGCTCATGGGGTACTTAAATCTGGCCCATTAGGGCCGTCCTGGAAATAGCAAAGGCCCGTGGTACCTCTGGCAGCCAAAATGGGGTTCTGGGGGGACGTGTGGCCGCTCCCTGCACCCTGTTTTCAGCCTGGATGGCCTCCTACAGCACTCTTCCAGATAAAATGGGGCACGGGGAAGCCTTGTGTACAGAGGTGGTCTTCAGCAGGTTCTGACCAGTTCTGGAGAACCGGTAGCGGAAATTTTGAGTAGTTCGGAGACCCAGCAAATCCCACTTCTGACTGGCCCCACCCCCATCTATTCTCTGCCTCCCATTGAGTCCCAGCTGATTGTCTGGCTTTTCTTTGGTTGCCCTGCCCAGGAGAACGGAGCTGGAAAGCAGGTTAGTGGGATGAGGAGGGAATGGAGAGTTTACAGTATCCTTCCCTGCCATCCACCAAGCCATGCCCACCAAGCCACGTCACGCCCACCAAGCCACGGCCACAGAACGGGTAGTAAAAAATTTTTGAATCCTACCACTGCCCTCTGCTCCCTGTTTTGGCTGGCAGGGTGCTGTAGGAGGCTGTCCAGGCAAAAAACGGGATGCGGGTGGCCTCACGAGGCTCTCCTGCACCCCATTTGGCCGGCAGGGTGCTGCCATTCTCCCTCGAGCCGCTCGGAGCATCCAGACTGTGGGATGTGCTTCTGAGTCCTCTTCTTTCAGGCTGAGCTTTAGACGAGGAAACGCTCCGCCCCTCCCACGTGGCATCGCGCAGCGTCTCCCCAGTCTTTTGCTCAGCCTCGAAGAATCAGGCTGCGTTTCAAAGAGCTCCTTGGCTGTTTCATTGAATCCTCCGTCCTAATAAGGTTTGCTTCCTTCCTCCTCCTGCGCAAAGGGTCAGGACTCAAGGGAAATTTTTCCCTGTCCTCAGGGCGGTTGCGGGCTCGCAGCGCCTTCAGCGCGACGCCCACCCTTATCAGATCGCGTCGCTGCCTGCGCGTTGCCTGTGGCACGCGCTCCTCCGCTGGATTCCCCCACCCTAAACGCCAACCGGGAGGGCTATCGCCCCTAGGGCTTTAGGAGCGCCGAGCTGACCGGCCAAGCCTTCCTTTTCTTCCGTCCCGAAGGCGCCCAGGCAGTTCAGCTCGAGGACGCCATTTTGGCTCCACCTCGTGGCCGGGCGCTGAAAGTTTCTTTTTATTTAATATTCAGCTGCGGTGAATTAAAGCTCCAGGCCTAGGGTTAAAGCCTAGCTGCCCATCGAACTGCCTGGCTAGTCTTGGTTAGTGCTTGTTGGCCTCCCGCAGCCTTTTTCGGGGCGAAGTTGCAGCCTCCCCCCTCCGGTTTTTCTTCTGTTGTCTGGAGGCTGGCTGCCAGAGGCCTCCTATTCAACTCTAGGCCTCAGGCGTTATTCGACTGATTTGGCACTGAGAGATATACATCCAAGGAAATAACTATAATAGAATTTATATTTGATCCAAATACAAAAGGAATAATAACAAAAAAGAAATAATATTTTTGGTACAGCAATTTTTCTCTTAAGATATTGGATATATCGGAGTACCTGTATATTCAGCTGATATAAAGAATATAAAAAAGCACTACAGAAAGGAACAAAACAGGATTACATAGCTAAATATATATATATATATATATATATTTCTGTTATCTCTGTACAAGTAAAATTCCAAAAGGGGGAGCGGGCCAGCCTCATCCTCACCCGGCCTTATCCAGGCCTGATCTGGGCGAGCCAACCGCCCTTATTAATCTCTATTGTTCAATATGGCAGACGACAATTCCTCTAAACGTCCTTCATTGAAGGCCAAGGCAAAGTCCCACTATTTGCGCAAGCAGGACAAGGAACCTAAGGGCTCTAGAAAGGACAAGGAACCTTCCAAGGCCTCTCAACGTGACGCCTTAAGGCGCCACAAGGCGTTAGAAAAAGAGTTCGACAGGCGTTCAAGGGAGTCCCGCTCTGAACCGTCTCTACCTCCTCCTCCACCCCCTACCTCTATTCAACCTCTCCCCCCAGGCCTTTCTTCCCTACCTAGGCGCAGTTCGCCCAGGGTCTCCCGACCCCGGTCCTACGATGAGTCTGACACCCGAAGCCACTTTTACACCCACGGCTGCTGGTCTGCGCCAGGACGAACCTTCTACATCTGAGGTGCCACCTCACATCAGGGCTTGGATGGAATCAGCCATCCGCCAGAGTGTTATAGAGGAACTACAGCACATGTCCAGATCAGGCTTCTCTCCTCGAGTCTCCGAGCACGACTCCTTGTCTATCAGATCCCTTCCACAACCGGTCCCCCGTTGCTCAGGTACTCTCTCAGAGGGACAGCCCTCCTCCGGTTGGGGCCCAGGTTGAGGAGGAAGGGGACTTTAGGGATTTCGAGGAGGAGGATTCCCAGATGGGTTCCTCCCGCTACAGTGAACCTCCCTTAGAGACTGACATCATGGAGGGGAGATGTCCGAGGACGAGGGCACTTCGACTGACCAACCCTCCTTTGGGGGGCTCTTCAAACCACACATGTTCAAGTCCCTCCTTCTTAAGGCCAAGAATGTCTCGGGCCTTCTTTCCCAGGCCCCTGCTGACCTCCCCCCATCCCAGAGGGCCCAGAAGATTCCATTTTCACCCAACCAGTGGTTGAAGCTGAGGTCATCCCTTCCCCCCATATTCGTAGATCTGGTAGCGAAGCAACTATCCTCCACAGGGACCCCTCCCACTCCCTCTAGCCAAGACAAGAGGTTCTTTAATCTCGATTCGGCACTGTCCAGCCTCCTGAACATTCCAGAGGTCGATGACCCTATTGTGGGTCTAGCTTCCTCCTCTACACCTAGTGAGGCCCTAGAGGCCTTGAAACCTGAGGATAAGCGGGTGGAGCTGGCCCTGCGCAGGGCCCACCTATCCGACGCCTGGGCCATTAAGTCAGCTACCGCCGCCTCTTTTTTCACTAGGTCCTCTATCCGCTGGCTACGTCAGCTCAGGGAACACGTCCCTGCTTCCAACCTGAGGGCGCACCAGGACATTGCGAAGCTAGTGGCTGCAGCCGAGTTCTCGGCTGACGCCACTTACCAGTCGGTGAAATTCTCTTCCAGGGCCATCACGTCCCACGTCACGGCTCGTCGCCTGCTATGGCTCAAACACTGGCAGGCGGACGTAAAGAATAAGGTCAAGCTGGCCACTGCCCCTATTTCAGGAGACAAACTGTTTGGCCCGGCCCTCGAACCCCTGCTGGTCGAGGGTCGCAGCAAGAGGAAGTACTTGCCTTCCCTTCTTCGAAGATCGGAGACCAGGGGCTCTCAGCCCTTTCGGAGGAGCTTTCCCCGCCCTTTCTACCAACCCCCCTTCCCGCCCAGATTCCCCGACCCCTTCCTTCCGATCCCAGGATCGCACGGACTCAGGCGACAGGACCAGGCGAGGGGGTGGTTATAAGAGACCCTTTCGGGGTACGGGAGGAAGGCCCTACCGCAGAAGGTAGAGCCTCCTTCTCCCTCCCCATTGGTGGCCGCCTCAGCCACTTCGCCGCCCAATGGGACAAATCCACTTCCGATGCATGGGTTAGAGACACAATAAGGTTTGGTCTCGCCCTCGAGTTCAAATCCACCCCCCTGATCGCTTTCTTCCCATCCCCCTCCTCAGGGGATCCCACCAAACGTGCATTAATGGATGCAGCCATCCATCACCTGCTTGATATTCAGGCCATTCAACCTGTCCCTCCGGCTCAGAGAGGAAAGGGATTTTACTCCCATCTCTTTGTCGTGCCCAAACATTCTGGGGGCTGGAGAGCCATCCTAGACCTGAAACGGCTCAACCGTCACCTTATCCAGCGCAAATTCAAAATGCACACCTTGCAATCCATTCTCCTAGGCACCAGGCGGGAGACTGGCTGTCCTCCATAGATCTCTCTGAGGCATACCTTCATATTCCTATCAGGCCCTCTCATCACAAATTCCTTAGGTTCTGTTATAATGGCCTTCACTATCAATACGTGGCCCTACCCTTTGGGCTGGCCTCGGCCCCCAGGACCTTCACCAAGGTCCTGGCGGCCCTGGCGGCCCACCTCAGGAGCATTCCCGTCCGCCTCCACTGCTACTTGGACGATATCCTTATCCTGTCCCCGTCCAAGTCCCAGGCAGTCAGGGATACCAGGGTCACCCTTTCCGCCCTACGGGCACACGGGTTTCTAGTCAATTGGCAAAAGAGCCAACTTACCCTTCCACCCGAATCAACCACCTGGGTGCCATAATTGATTCGGTCTCAGAGAGAGTTTTTCTCTCCCCAGAGAGGTTTCTTAGCATTCAAACCCTGGTCAAACAAATTAGACGTTCTAGGAGGGTGGCCTTGCTTGACCTCTCTAGATTGTTGGGAAAAATGGTGTCATGCATCTCTATTATTCCCTGGGCCCGCTTACACAGCAGGCCCCTCCAGTGGTTCCTGCTCCCGTTCCAAAGATCCGGAAGAAGCAACTCGAAGATCAGAGTCAAGGTCCCTCCAAAGGTCCTCACGTCTCTTCTCTGGTGGACCAATCCCGCCATCAACAGAGGCCACCTCTTTGCGGAGCCTCAAAGACTCACCGTCACTACCGACGCAAGTCTATCCGGTTGGGGCGCTCATCTCAACTCACTCTCGGCGCAAGGCAAATGGTCGCCGACCGAACAAAGATGCAGCATCAACTGGCTAGAGCTCCATGCTGTCCATCTGGCTCTGCGCTGCTTCCCCCAGATCCGCAGTCGCCATGTTCTCGTTCTCACAGACAACGTCACGGCCAAGGCCCATATCAACAGGCAAGGGGGCACCCAGTCAATTCAACTGATGAGGGAAGCCGAGCGCCTTTGCCGCTGGGCAGAGGCCAACCTTCTATCACTAAAAGCCGAACACATCTCCGGGATAGACAATACCCAGGCGGACTGGCTGAGCAGGGCCACGGTGGACCAAGCAGAATGGCGACTTCATCCATCCCTGTTCGAGGAAGCGTCCAAGATATTCGGCCTTCCAGTGGTGGATCTGTTCGCTTCCCCATCCAACACACAACTTCCACGGTTTTTCTCCCGGTATCCGTCTCACGGGCGGAGAACCACAATGCTCTGCGCTGCCCATGGCCCCCAGGGCTCCTATATGCCTTCCCTCCGCTCCCGCTAGTGCCCAGAGTCATTCAGAAGCTCATTCAGGAGAGGGCAGACCTTCTCCTGGTGGCTCCCTATTGGCCCAGGCGACCGTGGTTTGCGGACCTCCGCAACCTATCGGTAGCGCCCCCATGGCGGATCCCCGGACAGGGTCTCCCTCTCTCAGGGGCCCCTTCTACATCCGGAGCCTCAATGGCTACAGTTAGCCGTCTGGAAGTTGAGCGGATCCGTCTGACTAGCGAGAACCTATCAAGCCATGTCATCGACACTATTTTGGCCGCCAGGCGACCCTCCACTACACGAATTTATGATGCCACTTGGAAGGGGTTCTGCAAGTGGTGTAGTGGGTCCCAGGTTGACCCTCTCTCCTTCCGTGGCTCAGATTCTGGAATTTCTTCAGGAAGGCCTTCGCAAGGGGCTTGCACCTAACACCCTGAGACGACAAGTCTCTGCCCTCTCAACAGTGGTCTCCTGTGATAACTACGGCTCCCTTTCCCATCACCCCGGGTTAGATCCTTCCTTAGGGGTGCCACCAACCTGTGCCCTCCCACTGTTCACAGGTTTCCCACATGGGACCTCAACAAGGTCCTAGTTTCTCTTACACGTTCTCCGTTTGAGCCTTTGAGGAGTCATCTCTTCAGTTCCTCACCTTTAAGGTAGTTTTTCTAGTAGCCATCACTTCTGCTCGTCGAGTGTCGGAATTAGCAGCTCTGTCAGTCAGGAGCGATCTATGTGTGTTCCATGCAGACCGGGTCGTCCTGCGGCCTGACCCCACTTTCCTACCCAAAGTTAACTCGCCCTTCCATAGATCTCAGGAACTGGTTCTACCAAATTTTTGCCCTAGACCCTCCGGGAACAGGGAGGTTCTTTGGCACACCCTAGATGTTAGACGGGCCTTGCGTATATATATTAAGCGCACTCAGTCCTTACGAAGGTCGGAATCTCTTTTCCTGTCCTTTCAACCCAAGACACTAGGACTCAAGGTTTCTCCTTCCACTATCAGCCGCTGGATCAGGGCGACCATCGCCAGGTGTTACCTTTCCCATTCTCTGCCGGCACCCGGTGGAATAACTGCCCATTCCACCAGGAGTGCAGCCACTTCGGCGGCCTGGGCCACACAAGCCCCCATTGCTGACATTTGTAGGGCAGCCACCTGGGCCTCTCCGTCCCCGTTTATCAGGCATTACAAGATCGATACGTATGCCTCAGCTGAGGCCTCCTTTGGCCGGCGGGTCTTACAGAGGGTTGTCAATGATCCGGAGGGGCCTTCGGGCCAGACGGAGTCCCACCCATAGGACAGCCAAGCTTTGGTATGTCCCACAGTCTGGATGCTCCGAGCGGCTCGAGGAGAATGGGGCGTTGGTCCTTACCTGATACGCCCCTTCTAGGCGAGCCGCGAGGAGCATCCAGCCCCACCCTAGCATCTCCGTCTGGTGGGGACTCCTGTTTTCAGCCAAGGAGCCAATAGTTGATTAGATAGGATTAATAACTTCTCTTCTCGTTATCGCAAAAAACTGGGGAGACGCTGCGCGATGCCACGTGGGAGGGGCGGAGCGTTTCCTCGTCTAAAGCTCAGCCTGAAAGAAGAGGACTCAGAAGCACATCCCACAGTCTGGATGCTCCTCGCGGCTCGCCTAGAAGGGGCGTATCAGGTAAGGACCAACGCCCCATTTCCTCCCTCCTCCTCCCACCAGCCAGCCCGTGGAGGACAACTGCAATGCTAATCTGACCCTCGAAGAAATCCGCCCCTGCTCTATCTAACCATCTCATCCCCTGCCCTCCCCTTCTCTTTTTGCCTTCCATCTTTCCTAACATCAGGGTCTTTACCAAGGAGTCCTCTTTTCCTGTTAGGTGCCCAAAGTTTTTGACCTTCAGATTCTGTTTCTGCCCTTGCAAAGAATAGCCATTAGGGTTGATTTTTCTTAAGATGGACTGATTTGATCTCCTTACAGTCCAAGGCATTTTCAAGAACCTTCCACAAACACCACAATTCAAAAGCATCTATACTTTGGCGACCAATCGTTTCTAAACCCGGTTTATAATAAAGCGAACTCAACCAGAGGTGATATTCAGCAGGTCCTGACCCGTTCTGGAGAACCGGTAGTGGAAATTTTGAGTAGTTTGGAGAACCGGCAAAGACCACCTGTGACTGGCCCCACCCCCGTCTGTTCTCTGCCTCCCGAGTCCCAGCTGAATGGCTGGGTCTTCTTTTGTTGCCCTGCACAGGAGAACGGAGCTGGAAAGCAGGTTAGTGGGGTGGGGAGGGAATGGGGATTTTTTTTTTTTGAAAATTTTATTGATTTTTAAAAAACATAAACAAACAAAACATAGAACATAAAAACATAAAACAACTTTTTTGAAAGCAGCCTGATCCCGGGTTACATCTCTTCGTGCAGACACAAATTCAAATTCATGCTCATTTTTATATTCCATTCCATATCTTATTACCATTCTACACTTTCTATATAACTTCTCCCCTCTTTCAACTTTCTTTATTTTATTTTATTTATTTCATCTCAATTCAAATCATCATACTTATATTCTTTGTCTGTCCTGTTTCAGCTGTCTATTATCTTTTCTCATTAAGCAAAATTTCTCCTGTGATCACTGATTAGAGTATGACGCCTTTATATCTTTCCCCTAAAATTATAACACTTAATATAATACATAACTTCCATTCGGATTCTGCTTGGTACATTCTAAAACTACACAATGTATTTTAAAAAGAAAAAAATATAAATTTATAATATAATTAAACAACAATCCATACCAATTCGATTCTATCATTAATATTAATATTCATTTAAATCTTGAACATTTTACACATTACTTTTCAAATAGGTATCATATTTCTATGGAAACACTTATACACTTTCCATAATTACTTCCCTCTCACTTCACTTATATTTTATAAAACGTTGAGTAGTTAAAATGTTTATTTATTTATTTATTTATTTATTTATTTGATTTGCCAATTGTTTACAAGATAATAAGTATAAATGTATACATAGTTGTGAATACATGAAATGGGTACATATAAGAAAAATAAAAGAATAAGAGAAACAATAGGACAGGGACGGTAGGCACGTTGGTGCGCTTATGCACGCCCCTACAGGCCTCTTAGGAAAGGGGTGAGGTCAATAGTAGACAGTTTAAGGTTAAAGTTTTTGGGGTTTGGGAAGAAACTACAGAGTCGGGTAGAGTATTCCAGACATTGACCACTCTATTGCTGAAGTCGTATTTCCTGCAATCAAGTTTGGTGCGGTTTACTTTGAGTTTGTATCTATTGTTTGCTCTTGTGTTGTTATGGTTGAAGCTGAAGTAGGACATTGCAATGTATGATTTTATATACCATGCTTAAGTCAGACCGAAGACGGCGTAATTCAAGGTTTTCTAGTTCTAGAATTTCAAGTCTGGTGGCATAAGGTATTCTACAACGAGTAGAGGAGTGGAGAACTCTTCTTGTGAAATATTTCTGGACTTTCTCAATTGTGCTAATATCAGATACGTAATGTGGGTTCCAGACTGATGAACTGTATTCGAGTATTGGTCTAGCAAATGTTTTGTATGCTCTGGTTAGTAGTGTGATATGTTCCCTTTCCTTCCTAGTTCAAATCTCTCATTTATTTCATTTCGTTTATTTTGTTCACAAAAGTTTCACTAAATTACACTAACTATTTTATTCCACTTTTTAATCATATGTTGTTTCCAATTTTCTAACATTATTTCTATTACAAATATAACAATACAATCTTATGTACCTTTACAGAATCCCTTTTTCAGTTAAATTTTCATCCATTATCTCTGAATAAATCCTGTTTCTTTACATCTTGCTCCAAACCTTTGTAACTTCTCTTCCCTTCCTTTTTCCCTTTCTTCTCTCTCCCCTTTTTACCCCTCTGTCTCTCCACCTCCATTTCCCTCTTCTGTATTCCCCTTTTCTGTTGCTTTCCAACATTATATCCCCTTTTCACATTATTTTTCCCTTTTTTGGCTGTTTTTTTAGGTCTTAAATTCTCCATTCTCTTTCCCCCCCTTTCCCTTTTCTTCCCCAGATAGAATTACTTGTTCATTAAAAATGGCTTCTTCTTTATCCCAATCTTCTTGTTGCGCAGTCTGTTCTTGTTGTTTCTTTTAGACACCAATCGCCATTTCTAAGAATTGAAAGATGGAGCCAAAGGAGCCCTTCCCTTCTTGTTCCTCTTCTTTATATTTTTTAAATTCGATTTTCAATTCATCCAGTTCATTCAGTTCATCCAGAGGTGATGCCATTGTAGAGTTTTTGTTTTTGTTTTTTTAAAAACAACTACCCAATTATTTTTAGTCATTCAAATATGATTTCCAAAAGTCCCAAAATCACCAAGCAATCCAAATACACACAAGCTATTTCTTTTAACACTTTCTTCTTTTTTCACTTTCTCTTATTGGGGTTACTATTTAGTTGCAAGTTCCAGTTAAAATGTATCCTTTAGAAGTCTTGTTAAGATTTAACTTTAAATTCTTTTAAATTCCAAGCAGTCTCCTCCTTCCAAGTCCTGCCCTTATTCTTTTCCTTTCCCTTCCCACTTATAGCAAAAAAAGGATTTTTTAGTGTTCAGAAATCTTTATTGTCTCTTTGGCATTTAATTATATTTCCAGCTTAATTACCTGTTGGTGCCAAAGTGGATTTTTCCGATTTCTTTATTCAGATCTTCTCGTTATCAGCGTGAGGAAGGAGAGTGAAGAAAAAAAAAAACTTTCCCTTTTCACTTTCGTTCGCTGCTTCCGACTCTTCTTTGGGAGCGATGTATCTTTTGCAAAATTTAAATTCCAGGGTACCTTGGTTGTTACTTTTTGTCCCGGTCAGCCAAAAACTTTCACTTCTTAACTTCCTCCTGCACTTTCTTTTCTGGCTGAGTGCTTCTTTGAGGCGGCCATTTCTGACCGCCGCTCTGACCGCCTTCGGGAAAGGGAGTTTAGCCAGCTGAGGAGGAGAGGTGCGGCTCCCCTCAAACCCTGCTGGGTCTCCCCCGTCTTCACCACCTCTACGAGGTGGCTTAGCCCCAAAGCCAGCTGGCTCGGGACGCTCCAGCAGCGAGCCCAGGCAGAAACTGTGCACGATCACAGATTCCTGCCTGCCGCCGAAGCCCTGCAAACCGGAACCTCAGGGAATGGGGATTTTGCAGTATCCTTCCCCTGCCATGCCCACCAAGCCTCGCGCACAGAACTGGTAGTAAAAAAAATTGAATCCCACCACTGAACTCAACCTACACAGTGTACGGCAACCCAGTTAATGGTGCCATAACACATGAATGTCGTCCTTATGTTCACTTGAGTAGCGATGGTAATAGATTTAAGAGTAAGAAACTTTCCTAGTGTGAAAAAAGTCTCCTCAGAGTAAAGATACCTTGCTGCTAGGTAAGTACTCCTTTTAGGCCTGTTGTAGTTTGTTTGGATTTATGATGTTATGTGAAGCAGGTTGTTCTAGTTTATTTGATAAGCCACTGTGAAAAGTCATGGCTTCACACTCTGATTCATAGGGCCACTACTTGTATGAATGTTCCAAGAGAGGTCATGTTTATTATCTCTCAGCGTCTTTGTTACTCAGGTATTCTATAACTATGCATGAGATGTCTGCATTCCTGGCAGGAAGTAGGAAGGGAAAAAAAATATTTTTTTGGCAGTCTAAATAATAGCAAGCAAACATTTGCAGGGTGGGATATATTTTGATTGTTTTTTTGACTCTTGGCAGTATCATGGCAATTAATCCTATTGAAAACAAAACCCTAATAGTAAGTTGTTAGAAACAGAATTATTGCTTTTGCTTTTACTGAAGCAAAATGCCTTTTTAAAAAACAACAACATTAAAACAGCTTAGAAAGGATAACCTCTAAAACATGCGTGTCCAACTTTTTGGCTTGTCTGGGCCACTTGGAGCAAAGAGGATTTGTCTTGGGCTGCATATAAAATATATAATATAGTTAATGTATCATTGTTGTCATCATCATCATCATTTTAGCCATTGCCTATCCACTGAAGGATGAAGGATGATCCCTTGAAGAGCATCCGGAAGCTCCAGTTGGTGCAAAATGCAGCGGCCCACATGGTTTTGTGCCGACCCCGGTGTGCACATGTATCATCTTTCCTGCAGGAGCTGCATTGGTTGCCTATTTGCTTCGGGTGCAATTCAAGGTGCTGGTTGTCACCTTTAAAGCCCTTCATGGCTTGGGACCAGCTTATCTGAGGGAACGTATCTTGTCAATCACATCTACCAGACCCATCAGAGCGGGGAGACAGGGAATGTTGCAGGTCCCATCCCTGAGGGAGATACACCTGGTGGGACCCGGAAGAAGGGCCTTCTCCGTGTTGGCTCTCTTTCTTTCTTTCTTTCTTTCTTTCTTTCTTTCTTTCTTTCTTTCTTTCTTTCTTTCTTTCTTTCTTTCTTTCTTTCTTTCTTTCTTTCTTTCTTTCTTTCTTTCTTTCTTTCTTTCTTTCTTTCTTTCTTTCTTTCTTTCTTTCTTTCTTTTTTTCTTCTTTTCTTCTTTTCTTTCTTTTCTTTTCTTTTCTTTTCTTTTCTTTTCTTTTCTTTTCTTTCTTTCCCCAGTCTGTTCTCGTATTTTAAAATATTAATGAGAAAGTAGAAAAAAGAATAATGCTGTGTTTTTTTACTTTAGGTAAAAGTAAAGGTAAAGGTTCCCCTCGTACATATGTTAGTTGTTTCTGGCTCTAGGGGGTGGTGCTCATCTCCGTTTCAAAGCCAAAGAGCCAGCGCTGTCCGAAGACGTCTCCATGATCATGAAGCTGGCATGATTAAACGTTGAAGGCACACGGAATGCGGTTACCTTCCCACCAAACTGGTCCCTATTTTTCTACTTGCATTTTTGCATGCTTTTGAACTGCTAGGTTGGCAGAAGCTGGGACAAGTAATGGGAGCTCATTCCGTTACACGGTGCTAGGGATTCGAACCGCTGAACCGCCGACCTTTCTGAACCGCCTGTCGACAAGTTCAGCATCCCTAGTGGGAATATAATGTTCATTTTTTCTCTAATTTTCTTCTTGAATCCTCCTGTGTTCCTTCCACTGAAGTCAATGGCCCAGTAATCAAGAATTTTGAGGGAAAACCTGAAACACTGGAATAACTCTTGGCATAATATTTTAACAGATTAGCTTTGCTGCCTCAAGGGAGCAATACAAATCTGCCTGGTCATTTAAAATATTTAACTGTATCATAGGTGGAGCTATAGGGTTTCTCTCCATATGCGCAGATAGTTCTCAACTTATGACCACAATTGAGCCCAACATTTTTGTTGCTAAGTGAGAAAGTTGTGAGGTTTTTCATCCCATTTTATGACTTTTCTTGTCACAGTTGTTAAGTGAATCACTGCCCTTGTTAAATTAGTAACACGGTTATTAAATGAATCTGGATTCGCCATTGATTTCACTCGTCAGGAAGTCACAAAACTGACTCCGAGACAATGCAACCGTCATAAATATGAGGCGGTTACCAAGTGCCTGAATTTTGATTGTGTGACCATGGGGATTCTGCAACGGTCCATAAGTGGGGGAAATGATCATAAGTCACTTTTTCAGTTCCATTGTAATAGTCACTAAATGAATTGTTGCAAGGTAGTCCTCAACCTATGACAACAATTAAGCCCAAAATTTCTGTTGTTAAGTGAGATATTTATTAAATGAGTTTTGCCCCCATTTTACCATCTTTCTTGCCAGAGTTATTAAGGCAGGTGTTGAATTAGTAACCCGGTTGTTAAGTGAACCTGGTTTCCCCATTGACTTTGCTTGTCAGTGTTGTGGTCCGCCGGTCAGACAGTGGAGAGGAACATGGGCCAGTCCTGGAGTCTGGGGAGGGCTCGGACAAGGGATCTGCGTCTGACACAGAGATGGGGCCAGGGCCATCTGAGAGTTATGTGCTGACTCCAGAACCTCCAGAACCTGACATCAGCGATGCAGAGGAACAGGGAGAGCCTGTTCCTAGTGTGCACATGCACAGAGCTGCCAGAAGGCAAGAACAGTTAAGACAAAAGGGGAGACTCGGGAGTAAGGCCTGGAGGTGATTGGCCCCTCCCATAAGACATAAAGGAGGAGCAAAGGGACATGAGCCTTTGCAGGAAGCAACTTTGTTTGTTTTGGTCAGTTTAAACTCTGAAGCTCTGTGTTGACTTTGTGCTCCTTGTACAGCTAATTGGCACTTTAGTCGTTGGCAGCATTTCAAGGGAGATAAAGGTGGATGCTTATCAGCCTTATCCTGAAAGATTGTGGCAGACTTCTGTTGGACTATTCACAAACTCTTTGTGACTCATTATGGACTGTGAATGCATATAATTCACAGCCATTGAAATAATTAAAAAACAAAGGTTTTTGGAGACAGCGTGTCATCGTTACTGTCTCAGGAAGACTTGGTCAGAACAATCAGAAGGTCGCAAAAAGGGATTACATGACACTGGGGCACTGCGACTGTCATAAATGTGAGCCAGCTGCCAAACGTTTGAGTTTTGATCACATGACCATAGGGATGCTGAAATGGTCATAAGTGTGAAGATTGGTCGTAAGTCACTTTTGCCGGTCCATTGTGATGGTCACTAAAGGAATTGTTGTAAGTCGAGGACTACCTGTATAGAGAATTTCATAGGCATCTGTGGTGGGAGTAGCAAGGATATTTTGTACATCATGATGTTAATGCAAGTGATGTATGTGATAATATCATGGCTCCATGGGAGGGCCACAGCTTATCCCAAATAAATACAGTATTTAAAGTTGAAAATTCTTGGTCGCTAAACCGGTTTAGAATTCAAGTTCCTTCCTTTAATTATATGATTGTTTTAAATCAAATTCCAATTCTTACATTGGGTTATTTTTGAGCCAAGTCAGGCTAAGTCAAGTTAATGGTTAGCTTAGTTTTAAAAGTTTTGGCTCAAATAACGAAGTGGGCTCAGTTAAATGGAATATTTATTTTATTTATTTAGCATATGGCAAATACATGGACTTACAGCAGTTCAAATGTCAGTGTCCACCCAGCTGTTCATAATGGGACAAGGTTTAAAATACAGAACCGAAACATTATGAAAGCCAATGATGGAATCCATAACGTGGAATTTGGCTTTGTGTCTTGCTATGAACATGTCCGTCTCCATAGCTGCATCTTTGATACAACTCTTACTTTTTTGTTCAGTGTTTTTTTTAAAATAAAGTTTTAACAAAGCAAATAAAAATTTTTATTTGAGTACAGCATGGTTCCAGGTTATCACATTTCCATACAGACACAATTTTATATGCATATTCATCTTATGTATTCAACTTCATATCTTATTACTCTTTTTCCAACTTCTCACTATTTCTCCCTTTACTTACCTTAATTTTCTTTTATGGTTATCTCATTTTCTTCTTATTATTTAATTGTATTTCTTTTACCTAAATTTCTATATCTTTTTATTCATTGTACTTATACTTTCGTCTGTCTTGTTTACAATTTCATATGTTCTCTTCCAACATTCTTAAAAAGCAAAATTCCCTCTATGATTGCCAATCGGAGTGCAACACCTTTAAGTCTTATTGTTATTATCATATGAGATCTCATTAAACATTAAATTTATGCATTCAAAAGTTATAACATTCAAATTTCTAATATCTATTTTATATCATGTAAATCTCATCATTCAGACTCTGCTTGGTACTTCCTCTTGAAAATGTAAAAAGAAAAATTCTAAAAACATAGCAAAAGCAATATATATATATATATATATATATATATATATATATATATATATATATATATATATATATATATATATATATATATATATATATATATGTTTTCTTAAGTTTTCATGGTACTTACATGTATGGTGTTGCTTGGTTCGGTATTTTCCCACGTCATTGTAGTTCTTTTAAAGTTGTAGCACGTTTCAGCAGAATCTCATCTGCCATCATCAGGCTTCTGTATGACGGACACAATACAGAAGCCTGATGATGGCAGATGAGATTCTGCTGAAACGCTGCTACAACTTTAAAAGAACTACAATGACGTGGGAAAATACCGAACAAGCCGAACACCATATATATATATATATATATATATATATATATATATATATATATATATATATATATATATATAAATATGAGTAAACAAAATAATTATTCAAATTCATTCTAGTAATGGTACGAGCCTTGTAAATCTTTCACGTTTCTTTTCAATATTTATCAATCTTTGAGAACAATTGAAATATTTCCCTCCCTTCTTCATTATTACGTTAATTATTAATAAGCATACCATTGAATAGTCATACAGTTTTATCTTATAAATTATTTACTATTAATAAGCAAAATAATTATTCAAAATCATTCTAGTAATTGGTATAAATTTCCTTATATATCTTTCACATTTCTTTTCAATATTTTATCAATCTTTAGAAACAATTACAATGTTTCCCTCCCTTCTTTATTATTGCATTAATTATAAATAAACAAACCATTACCTAACAATACAATTTTATCTCATAGATTATTTACTTATTCATTTCTAACTCATTACAGTATTCTACTGTCACAACACTATCTTTTGTACCTTTGCAGAATCCTCACTTTTAACTTAATTTAGCCATTGTCTCTATGTTTTCTAGCTGAGCAAATACCTTTAATCCTAGTACGTTTCCCCCTTTTCTTTATTTCCTGCTTTTGTCCCTCATAAGTTCTTTCCCTTTCTATCTTCCCCCCCTTTTTCTCATCCCTTTTTTTATACCCTTCTCTCTCTAATTTTCCCTTCTGTAGTTTTCTTTTCTGCTTCTCCTTGCTGTTATACTTCTTTTTCAGACTATTTTTCTTTTTGGCTGTTCCCTTTGATCTCAAACTTTTAACTCCTTTCCCCGTTTCCCCCCTTTTTACCACACTTTGCATTATTTGATCATTGAAAATGGCTTCTTCTTTGTCCCGCCCTTCTTCTTGCTCTTGGAGCTTTTCCTTTTGCTTTTCATAGTTCAGGACCTCCATTTCAAAAAATTCAAATACGAAGCTAAAGGATCTTCCTGCCCTTTCTGCATCTTCTTTCTGTTTCTTAAGACTCATCTTCAATTCCTCCAGGAGTGATGCCATTTTAAACACTTTTGAACAACCACCACTAAGTAAAAACAGGAAAAAAAACAATGCCAAAAACTTTTTTTTTAATCACCAAATGATCCCAGACTGTTCCTTCTTGTTTCTTTCCTTTACTTTTCCTTTCTGTGGGTTACTGTATTCCTTTCTGTGGGTTACTGTACTCCTGCACAATCTTATCCAGTCGGATTCTTCTTTGAGGTGGCCATTTCTGACCACTGCTGCAACCGCCTTTGGGAAAGGGAGTTTAGACCAGCCAAGGATGAGAGATGCAGCTCCCCTCCACTCGGCTAGCAATCTCCCCCCTCTTCACCACCGGATCCAAAGGATTGGGGCGCTCCAGCGGCGAGCACAGATCGAAACTGCGCACGATCGCAGATTTCAGTCTGTCGCTGAAGAAACCAAAACGGGAAGCCTTTGTTCAGTGTTTTTGAATGCTCTATTCTGATATTTGTTTTGTTTAGTTCCTACGTTGTGTCCAACTCTTTGTTACCCCATTGACCATAGCATATCACAAGAACAGTTTTCCCTGAAAGCCATCACTCTGCTAAACAAATAATTCCCTCAACACTGTTCAACTATTTACAAAGTCTGCACTACTATTACTGTTAATCTTCTCATCGCTCCTTATCACCCATCCCCTCCCACTTGTGACTGTATGACTGTAACTTTGTCGCTTGTATCCTTACGATTTATATGGACTCTTTCCTAGTATGATTTGATTGCTTATTGTATCCTATGACTATTATTAAGTGTTGTACCTGATGATTCTTAACTCTTGACAAATGCATCTTTTCTTTTATGTATACTGAGAGCATTTGCACCAAGACAAATTCCTTGTGTGTCTAATCACACTTGGCCAATAAAGAATTCTATATATATTCTATGTCTTGCTCCCCTATCCTGCCTTGTCTTCTGGAGTTTTCCCAAGTTGTATTCACTGCATTGATGATGACACCATCTAGCACTTATCAATGGCAATAGCACTTAGACTTATATAGCACTTCACAGTGCTTTACAGCCCTCTCTAAGCGGTTTACAGAGTCAGCATATTGTCCCTAACAATCTGGTTCCTCATTTTACCCACTTCGGAAGGATGGAAGGCTGAGTCAACTTTGAGCCGGTCAGGATCAAACTGCTGGCAGTCGGCAGACTTAGCCTGCAATACTGCATTCTAACCACTGCGCCACCAGAGTTCTAACCATCTCATCCTCTGTCATCCCCTTCTCCTTTTGCCTTCCATCTTTCCCACCATTAGGGTCTTTTCCAAGAAGTTCTCTCTTTTCATTCAGTGGCCAAGCTTCGGCTTCAGTATTTGTCCTTCCGAAGAATAGCCAGGGTTGATTTTCTTCAGGATTGACTGATTGGATTTCCTTGCAGTCCAAGGGACCTTCAAGTCTATTCTCCTAAGAATGCCATAAAATAGGCTATTGTGTTCCCAAATTGTAGATAAGAAAGTAAAAGATACAATGAGTATTCACGCCACTATGTACTTTTCTGAGGAAAGACTATTTCTTTCAGAAATAACACCTGGTTGCTTAATCATTGCAGGATACCAGCTGTTCTGTCAATCTGCTCTTCATTGTTCATTTGAGAAACAAACACTATTTTTTTTTTTTGCACTTTCTGTTAAAAGCATGATAAAAATAGAAAGAGAGTTCATGGAAGATGCAGCAATCACGTTTTCCTTTCTTGACCCTCTGCTTATCATGTTACCTTCATCACTTGCAAGACAACATCACTGCCTCAAGTATTTCATTCTAAATCAGAGGCCTCCAAACTTGGCAACTTTAAGACTCCCACACCATTCCGAGGGTGTTCATCCCAAAATTTGTTGCTAAAAGTCTGTAGAACAGACAATGGCAAACCTCTTCCCAAAATGTTGCCCCCCCCCCAAAAAAAAATGCACGGATTCTTTCATACAGGTTGGGATTTCAATCCTATGATCACGGCCATCGTCTTGACTTTTTCAATTACCCCTCCCCCCTGCCCAATGGATGCCCCTGAAATGGAATAATATTTACTAGAACTGGGATATATGATTTTGGGAACTGGGCCTTGTATATTTTGCAAAGGCTGAATTAGAATTAGTCGGCCCCCAGCTTCTTGCCTTTGGTAGGTACAAGTTGTGAGTTGTCTGGTTTGATCAGACAAGATACAGCACACAAAAAGCTTGTGAAGCATATCAACTTCTTTCCTTCTTCTTATCCTAACAAGCGTGGAAAGATATCTCCTTCTTTGAAAGGTTAACTATTCCGATTTGATAACTAAACAAGCAGAATTCAGCTAACAGCTGCCTAATTCCATCATAATTAGTCATCTTCCTTCTTTGTTTTCCATCTCCAACGTCCTTACAAAAAGCCTTCTGTAGCTTCTCAGTACATCCCAACCTCTGTGGAGTCTTGCAACACCCTCTGTGCATGTGCCAATCCCAGTGAGTCTGGCAAGGTCAAGAAACAAGGATCACCTGGATTTCTAGAATGACCTTTTATCCCTAGTAGGGTAAAGCAACAGAATCATGAAAGGCTACCAAAGGCAGTTCTCCCAGACAAGTTGTACCTAGTGTAATTAAGGTAATTAGTAATGTATGGCTGTGTGCATTAGCTGAGCACTGAGTTTTTGAATTGTGGTGTTGGAGCAGAGGTGGTATTCAGCAGGTTCTGACCAGTTCTGGAGAACCAGTAGCGGAAATTTTGAGTAGTTTGAAGAACCAGCAGCAGAAATTTTGAGTAGTTTGGAATACTACCTCTGACTGGCCCTGCCCCCATCTATTCTCTGCCTCCCAAGTCCCAGCTGATCAACTGGGTCTTCTTTTGTTGCCCTGCACAGGAGAACGGAGCTGGAAAGCAGGTTAGTGGGGTGGGGAGGGAATGGAGATTTTACAGTATCCTTCTCCTGGAGTGGGGTGGAAATTGAGATTTTACGGTATCCGTCCCCTGCCATGCCCACTAAGCCACATCCACCAAGCCATGCCCACAGAACCAGTAATAAAAAAATTTGAATCCCTAAACCAGAGATATTCTTATTGGGAATTTTACCTGAAATATATAGTAAGGAATTGAAATATTTGATTGTAAATGTATTAACAGCAGCTAGGATTGTATTTGCTAAAAATTGGAAAAAGGAGAAAATACCAACGCAGGAGGAAGTTATTAAGAAAATAATGGAATGTGCTGAAATGAGTAAATTGACATTTGAAATTAGAGAACAAGAAGACAAACAATTCTATAAGATTTGGGATTTATTTTATCAATAGTTAGAAAATAAAATATGATAGCAAAATATGTAGAATTTTACAGTATAAGGAGAATAGAACTACTGTATATAGAATATATAAAGATGTATTATTATATTATAATTATGGGATGGATTTAGGATGATAATATGAATTGTTATAAGATAAATCAATTTAAAAATATGGAATATCTTGAATGAATAATAGTATAGTCAAAGGATTGATTAACAATGATAATAAATATATTTAGAAATATCTGTTTGATAATATGAGAATATATACAAACAATTGTAAGTGAGGACTATGGAGAAGATGCACAAAAAAATTGTAACCAACCGACACACTATATGTATGTAATTGGAAGATGGCTTTATGTTTTTATGTTTTGTTTGTGTACGTTTGTCTAAAAAGTAAAAAATTCTTTTTTTAAAAAAAATAATTTTTTGAATCCCACCACTGGTAAGATTTTGGACTACAAGGAGATCAGTCAATCCTGAAGGAAATCAATCCTGATTGTCCTTTGGAAGGACAGGTGCTGAAACTAAAACTCAAATACTTTGGCCACCTCATGAGGACTCACTGAAGAAGACCTTGATGCTGGGTAAAATGGAAGGCCAGAAACCGAAGGGAACAGCAATCTCTTCTTGAAAGTCTCAAGCGATGAAGCTCCCACAACTTCCAAAGACAACTTCTGTTCCATGGGTCGATTGTTCTCACTGTCAGAAAGTTTATCCTTATTTCCAGATTAAATCTCTCCTTGTTCAGTTTCCATCCTTTATTCCCTGTCTGGCCTTCAGGTGCTTTGAGGGCCACATTATTGAAGGCCACATCAGGGTTATGTTTGACCTGGGTGGGAGCAGGAGTAATAAAAAGGATGTCCAGAAGCAACACCCCCCCCACCCAAAACAATTATTGGGGTCATCATTCCTCTGTAGGAAGTTAGCACCCACCCCTCTCCTAGAAAATTGAAATATCCTGGGAAATATTAAAAAGGCTGAATATTTCCCCTAAAAAGAGTAAAGTAGAAACTCGGAGAGGCAGAAATTCGCCCCCCCCCCGACCTTTGTTAATGGGTGGGCCATTAAGGCCTGGGCCAGAATACTTTACATAACAAAGATCTCCAGGTAAAGGTATAGTAATTACCCAAGAGCCCTTTCAGTGCATCATCATCCAGCAAGGCTCAACCAAGCCTGGAACTCAGGAAAGCCTACAAAGTTAGCTAAGAAAGTTAGCCCCTGGGAGTCTGACAGCCAATGGGATACATTTCTTGCACAGGAACAGGAAACACTAAGGTGGGGCCCAACAGAAGGTATATAAGGGTCTCTCGGCATGTTGGTCGGCCCTTCTTTCTCTTTTCCTTCACCTTGGAGCATGTGATCATCCTTCTTTGGAGCTTCAATCCATGTGGTCCTGCTGTCCACCATTACAACCATCTTTCCAAATAGCCTCCAGTGTCTTTTTCCCCACTTGGAACAGAACCCAGAAGGATATTTCTTCCAACACTCTTTAAGGCAAAAGAGAACTTAGCCTTCCTCAAGTTCGTAAAACAAGCATAGCTGCTTTCTTTTCTCTGCATTTAGCGGATCGTGCTCTTTCAAAACAGAGACAGTAACACTTGTCTTGCCGAAGCCATTGCAAGACTTAACTAGATGCTTGTGTAATAATTCTGAAGTTAAACTCTTTTTTTTAAATTGTTATTTGCAGTGCACCTGGCTCACCAAAGCAGAACATGCCCAAATAGACACAACCTCTTTAAGAAATGCTGCAGTTATTTGATGCTTTCCACAACTAAGGGAAAGCAGAAATCAAAGATTGATAGCAAGGTTAGTGCCCTGGGTAGGTGACATATACTGTAGCGGGTTCTGGTAATAAGCAGGCTACACAGTGAAGACTGAGAAAAAGGAAGTGGTGTTTTCAAGACCTTTGGGAATTATCGGGCATCGTTCTGGCTAAAATTTATTGTAAGTGGCCCCATTTCTCCCTAGCAGTGAGGAAGCTATGGGACTTAATTTGTGAGATGTAACTTGGAGAAGCGGCTCATAAAGGTCAGTCCTATGCCAGGAATCTCCGTTTATGTAGAAAATTTGTATAATTTGTGTTGCAAAAATCCTGGCTGGCCTAGGAGAACAATGTCAATGGTTGCTTGGAGTCTACTAGATGAGAAAGCATTTTTTATAAGATGACCAAAATCTAGACCAGGTTTTTCCCAACTTTAAGAGCAAGCTTGGAGAATTCTGGGAATTCAAGTCTCCTGGTTTTGCCTTTCCCTTCCCGAGGCAACGCGGGACTGGAGCCGCGTGGAGCTGCGCCGGCAGTAGCAACTCCTGACAGCCCCAGCCGGATACCTGAGCGGAGCCTGGGCGGTGCGAGCGGAGGCCGCTGAGCGGCAGGAAAAGGGAGCTGGGCCAGCCATAGACCAGCCTCCGTGCAACACGCCACCGCCCGGCCCTGGTGAGGGAAAGCAGCGGGCGCTCCCCGGGCGTGCGGCGGGGGGTCTCTTTTCACCGGCCCCGATTTTTTTTTAGAGCGGAATATCATGCCTGTGAATTTAATTTTAGATTTCAAAGATTGGCAATTGAAGAAGAGGCTCTGAGGTGCATGCAAGCTACATATAATCCTTGCAAATTAGAAAAGCATCTGTGGTAAAGCAAGACTCAATTATCCACTTCTGCTTCATATAGTTATTTTCCTAGTTACCTCAGTGCTTCTCCCCTCCGAGCATTAGTTCTGTGTGGGAAAGAAATGAACGGTTTTTCTTTTTAACAATTCAGAACAACAATATTTTCCCATGGGAAAGGAGCATTATATTGCATGAAACCTATTTTGAAATTCATCAGTATCCTTAGTCTGTGTGCAACTATTCAAAATTAACACTCTAATTACCCTTGTCCTGTTTGTTCCCTCCCCTCAAAAGGACTTTTTAAAAGTTCTTATCCTTTTATCTAAAACTTATTACAGGAGATGACTAACCCGAAGGCGGGATCAAATAAGTCATCAGTTTGGAATCCTTACACAGCCATAAAAGATCTGAGTCAGAGCTGGTATTCAGCAGGTTCTGACCAGTTCTGGAGAACCAACAGCGGAAATTTTAAGTAATTCGGAGAACTGGCAAATACCACCTCTGACTGGCTCCATCTATTCTCTGCCTCATCTATTCTCTGCCTCCCGAGTCCCAGCTGATTGGCTGGGTCTTCTTTTGTTGCCCTGCACAGGAGAACGGAGCTGGAAAGCAGGTTAGTGGGGTGGGGAGGGAATGGGGATTTTGCAGTAATCTTCCCCTGGGAGTGAGGAGGGAATGGAGATTTTACAGTATCCTTCCCCTGCCATGCCTACCAAGACACAGCCACCATGCCACGCCCACAAAACTGGTAGTAAAAATTTTTTGAATCCCATCATTGATCTGAGTCCAGACCTCCATGAATTCTGTTGTCTCTTATCTAGTGTGAGTTTGCCTTAACCATTAGTAGATCAGATTTTTGTCTATAGATTGCGTTTAATAAACCTTTAGTGCTTTGAACCCAACTCTTGTTTACTTGTGCCTGATATTTAGTAAGGATTGAAGGAGAAATTTTCTGACGGTGAGAAATCAACCCATGGAACCAGTGTTGGGATTGAAATTTTTTTACAACTGGTTCTGTGGGCGTGGCAGGGGAAGGATACTGTAAAATCTCCAGTCAGAGGTGGTATTTGTCGGTTCTCTGAAGTACTCAAAATTTCCGCTTCTGGTTCCCCAGAACTGGTCACAATCTGCTGAATACCACCTCTGCATGGAACAGCTTTTGCCTTCAGAAATTGTGGGAGCTTCATCACTTGAGACTTTCAAGAAGAGATTGGACTGCCATTTGTCAGAAATGGTGTAGGGTCTCCTGCTTGGCCAGGGGGTTGGACTAGATGACCTACAAGATCCCTTCCAACTCTGTTAATCTGTAATCTGTAAAATAGAACATGAATGCGCTTGTACTATTGTATACAGAAAATGTTGTGGTTTAATTTATTCCAGAATGATTTCCAAGAAACATTAGATAGACTATAAACGATGCAATCAAGCCATCCTTACATGGTTTTGTTTACCATGATTTATGCATATTTAAGGCATAAACTGTAGCTTCGACACCACAGTGACTAGTTTCTGCCAAGCTACAACTGACCAAACCTCATTATGGCTTAGTGTGATATATGAACCGGGTCTAAGAGCCAAGCACAGGGAATCATCCAAAAATGAATCTGTGGCTTCCTTTGAGATCTTCCTGTTTCCAAATCATAATGGGATAAGGAGTTTAATGTGATGTGTGTAAACCCAGTTCTAATCTCCAATTGAAATCTATATATTTCTCACATGTTTTGTGATTTCTGGCACACTTGTGACGACTTCCCAAAAGAAAAAAATGGAGAAGCTGACAGGAAGTTGGAGGTCACACTTCTCCCACTGTTTTTGACTACTAGTTGTTGTTGTTGTTTGTTGTTGTTAGTCACATTTAAGCTCATGCCTGTTGGTTCAGTGACTCCATCCAGCCACCTCATTCTCTGTCATATCCTTCTTCTATTGCCCTCAACCATTCCCAGCATTAGGCTCTTCTCCAGTGAGTCCTTCCTTCCTTCTCATTAGGTGGCCAAAGTATTTGAGTTTCATCTTCAGGATCTGGCCTTCTAAAGAGCAGTCAGGGTTGATCTCCTCTAGGACTGACCGGTTTGATCACCTCACAGTCCAGTGACTACTGGTGGTCATTCTATTACCTGTTTAAGTAAGTAAATACTGAGTTAATTATTGAAAGATATACTCTTGTTAGATCACAGACCGTCAGCGTTGGGTGTGACAAATAAAGTCGGTGTAAAATTTAACATTCCTTTTGGTCACATCAGATTGCACCTACTTTCTCTTAAAGGATGACCCAAGAGGTCACAAGATTGCCTAGTAGCTTATAAAAACATGACAATATTTGCACACCTCACAAACATAGAATCAGAGAAAACTGACCACAGAAAAAGATTATTGAGTCTGCCCTTTGAGCTTATTTGGTTTTTTTTTTAAAAAAAAAATTATTCATTTTATTTAATGATTATTTTTACATTTTATTTATTTTTTATCATAACACTTTTTCAGCTTACTCTTGTTCTACTGCACAAACCTCACTTTTTAAATTTAGAATATGTGGCCTCTGAGCTTTATCATTTGCTTATATTACAACGTTCTACTAATTCATAACAATGACTTCTGGATTGCACGTTGTGCTCTTCAAATCCCTACATGGCCTATTTGAAAGATTGTCTTTTCCCAGTTACATCTACCTGTCCCACCAGACCAGCCTAATAGCAATAATTCCCAGAGCAGGGAATAGCAATAGCACGGAGACTTATATACCGTTTCACAGTGCTTTACAGCCCTCTCAATAGAGTCAGCATATTGCCCCCAACAAATTGAGTCCTCATTTTACCCACCTCAGAAGGATGGAAGACTGAGTCAACCTTGAGCCTGGTGAGATTCAAAGTGCCAAGTTGCAGGCAGCTGGCAGTCAGCAGAAGTAGCCTGCAGTACTGCACGCTAACCACTGCACCACTGAGGAATGTTATGAGTCCACTCTCTTTAAGGAGATCTATCTGGTGGGGACTATGAAGAAGGGCTGTCTCAGTGGTGGCTCCCTCCCTATAATCATCCCTGCAGAAATAAAATTGGTCCCCACTCTTTGGAAAGACTCAAGAGTGGGATTCAGCTGGTTTGGACCGGTTCAGGCAAACCGGTAGTTCTGGCGATTAGTTGGCCCTGCCCCCTTGCCCCTGCCCTAGTCTGTCCTTTTTGCAGCCTAGCTGATTTGCACGGCACAAGGAGATTGCCGCGCCTCAGCTGTTTTTCTCACTGGGGCTGCAGCAGAAGATAGAATAGAACAGAATTCTTTATTGGCCAAGTGTGATTGAACACACAAGGAATTTGTCTTGGTGCAAATGCTCTCAGTATACATAAAAGAAAAGATACATTTGTCAAGAGTCAAGAATCATAAGGTACAACACTTAATAATAGTTTTAGAGCTGAAAATGGGTGGTTTTGAAACGCTGTGTGCCCGCACAAAATGCACACTCACCACACCGGTTGTTACAGGGTTGAATCCCACCGCTGGAAAGACTCCAAAGACATGATCTTGCCAGCAGGGTGATAATGGAGCCTATCAAATGGTTGGTTTGATTGCTGTCATCAGTGGGGTGAAGACTTAATTGGGTTTTGTATTTGGGGTTTTGTTTCTGTAAGCCCTCGAGAATCACCATGAGTGAGTTGATTGGCCATATACAGGTGGTCCTCAACTTACAACTGCAACTGAGCCCAACATCTATGTTGCTAAGCGAGAAACTTGTTAAGTGTAGTTTTGTCCCAATTTTACGACTCTACCTTGCCACCTTCATGAAGGGAATCATTGCAAGTCTCAAAAATGTTGAGTCTCTAGAAAAAGTGCAGAGAAGAGCAACCAGGATGATGAGGGGACTGGAGGCTAAAACATATGAGGAACGGTTACAGGAACTGGGCTTGGCTAGTCTAGCGAAGAGAGGGACTAGTGGAGACATGATAGCAGTGTTCCAATATTTGAGGGGCTGCCACAGAGAGGAGGAAGGGGTCAAGCTATTTTCCAAGGCATCCAAAGGCCAGACAAGGAATAATGGATGGAAACTGAACAAGGAGAGATTCAACCTGGAAATAAGGAGGAATTTTCTGGCAGTGAGAGCAGTCAACCCATGGAACAGAAGTTGCCTTCGGAGCTTCCAGGAGCTTCACTCTGGAAGCTTTCAAGAAGAGATTGGACTGCCATCTGTCAGAAATAGCGTAGGCAGGGTTGGACTAGATGACTTACAAGGTCCCTTCCAACTCTGATTATCTGTTTTCTGTTATCACTTCTTGAATGAGAAACACAGTTGTTAAACAAATCTGGCTTCTCCGTTGACTTTGCTTGTCAGATGGACGCAAAAAGGGATAACATGACTCTGGGACACTGCGGCCGTCATAAATTTGAGTTAGCTGTCAAGCAGCCAAATGTAATTCATGTAAACATGCAGATGCAGGAACAGTCATAAGGGTGAAAAATGATCATAAGTCCATTTTTTCAGAACCATCGTAACTTTGAATGGTCACTAAATGAAGTGCTGTAAGTTGAGAACTACCTGTAAATATTTTTAATAAATAATAAGTCTGAATATTCAGGCACATCCTCTCATTTATAGCTTTGTTATCTCATTACAACGGTCCTTTTCAAATGTTGACAATATTCTCTCTCTCTCTCCCCCCCCCTCTCTCTCTCCCTCCCCCTCTCTCCCTCTTTCTCTCCTTCCCCTTCCTGCCCTCTCTGCCTCTTTTTTTCTCTCTCTCTCTCTTTCCCACAGCCATATAATAAATGAACTGATAGAAACTGAGCGTGCTTACGTGGAAGAACTTCAGAGCATAATTGAGGTATGTCGAGTGTCTTACAAAACGTGAGCATTGAAACTGAAGTCAAAAGCAGCACAGAGGTTGCTTCTACTCAGAAGTTTCAGTAAAACTATCTGGTTTTATTGGTGAAAGTAATGTGGACCTGCATTCTTGCTTTTTAAAAGTGGCACCTCAACCTTCATGCATTTATCATGCATTTATCCTCTCATCTATCACATGATTCTTTGTTTTTGGAAAGGTTCAAGTCCCAAATATGGCTAGGACAACCTCTGCTTCAGAATCATAAAATAAACGTGTTAATAAGTAAATGTATTTATTTATGGAAGCGATGCTTCTGGTGTCCCATGTTAAAATGATTGAATTCTGGGAGTTGAAGTCCACACATCTGAAAATTGCTGATGTTAAGAAAGACTCATCCTAGGCCCGTGATGGCAAACCTATGGCATGCGAGCTGCAGGCAAACTTACCTCATGCGCGTGCCTCACAGCTACTTTTTGGGCGATTTGAGGCCTTTTTCAGCCTCCCAAAGGCTTGAGGAAGGCTTCTACAGGCTTCTGCAGGCTTTGCAGGCCAAAAACTAGCCCCGTTTCGTCACTTCTTGTTTTTCTGAAAATACCAGAAGTGACAAAACGGGGCTAGTTTTCGGCCTGCAAAGCCTGCAGAAGCCTTCCTCAAGCCTCTGGGAGGCCGAAAAAGGCCTCAAACTGGCCAAAAATCAGCTGTGAGGCACAGTGTAGGTAAGGGGGGGGGGTGGGGGGGTGGAGATGCATGCATTGCCTTCTGGGTGCTGGCATGCGAGCGCGAGTGTGCAAGCATGCACACAATTTTTGGCACAGGAGCCCAAAAAGGTTAGCCACCACTGTCCTAGGCAATGTCTGGAATTCAAAGCCAGCAGGTTGATAGGGAATACATGATGAAAAATGAGAAAACAGGCAAATTTGGTTATATTATGAAATGACTACAGGTGGTAGAATTCATAACTTTGAGTTTCAAAATCTGGATTGCTTTGGTGCAGAATATATCTAACTTTGAGTTCAAAGGGAAGGCCCAGATTTAACATTTCTTAAGCAATCTTAGAATGGAAAAACTGATGGAGGGGCAAGAAGAAGATACTTCTCTGCTTCTGATATTTTACTCATTGCTCATCGTTTTGTTCCCCTCTCACTGTTCTTTTCTCTTAAATAGGGCTATGCATCAGAAATGGACAACCCTGCTTTAATTCACTTGATCCCAGCTGTAGTTGTGAACAAAAAAGAAGTTCTTTTTGGAAACCTCTCAGAAATCTATGAATTTCATAACAGGTTTGTGGTGGGACTCCGAATGCAGCTATAAAGTGTTTCTTTGAAGGACGTGTCTTTTAGAGGCCCTAGAACATCAGTCCTAATCCTAAACTTAACTACACTGACTGCAATCTATGGACTGCAACAACTGGCTTCATGCAATATTTTTAAAATAAGGAAATAATATATCTGAATATTTTAAAGCTCACTATGGATTGTATGTAACATCTACATATGGTCATTATGACTTTCAAACTTTAGTTCTTAGTTTTCCTTCTGCAACCATATAGACGTGAGGGTCATCCAAAAAAGCTTTTTGCATGGAAACAAATTTTACCAGATAATTTAGTGAAAGGTCCAGACAACCTGTGTTTTCATTTCCAACTAAATCAAATATAAAATAATATGTCATTTTACAACCAATGTGTGCATGACTAACTTTCTGGGTCTGCCAACAATGTACTCTGGAGTGAGAATAAGGCTGGCATTGCTGCACTTGAGAACTTGACCTGCTGAAAAGAATATTTGTAGCTCAGGTGCATTGATGATGTTACCTAGTTTGTTAATGAAATGTCTGTACGAAAACAACCAAGGACCCAATAGAACTATCTAAATGAGACAGCAGCAACTAGCAATCTTAAACAGAAACTCTGTTTTTCTCAGTCACGTGACTTTGCTTGGCATCCATTTTGCTGGAATTGTGTTTGCTAAACAAAGACTGCCTATATTTTCCAAAGCAGTGCAAAAATAATTGAAATTATACTCCGCAGACCTCCGTTAATCTTACTTGCTAGGGGACCTTGTAGCTTAAATTCAGGGGAAGTCCTCACTGAAGGACCACTTTTAAACTTTTGCTGTCATTTTGTGTCCATTCCAGAATCTTCCTCAAAGAGCTGGAAAACTGCATAGAAAAACCTGAGCTTTTGGGTCGGTGCTTTTTAAAAAGAGTAAGTGAATCGCAGTGTTTCTTTTAATCTGGTTTCTTAATGGTGTTCTGACTGACTTCCTTTTGCATTCGATATTCTTTTCAGGCTGGACTTTCAGAGGGCAGCCAAATGAGAAGTCATGTGAGGTTAAGAAACGTGCTTGGGCAGTTAACAAATAATCAAAGACATAAAAAAGGTCACTTTTTTGTTCCAGTTAGTTGGCAGGACAATACTAGAGTTTTTCCTTGTCCCACATCTTTCCATTTCCATCTTTCATTCTCTCCCTCACAACTTGAGAAACATAACTTGAGAAACAAAAACAAGTAATCCTTGATTTATGACCGATTGCTTAGTGACTTACGATGGACCCAGAAAAAAGGGACTTATAACCCAGATTCAAACTTTCAATGTTTGGGCCACCCCCACAGTCATGAGTGCTTAACATCTGGTCTGCATTACGGCCATTTGCAATATCTTTCAATCATAATTGGTGGTGCAGTGGTTAGAATGCAATGTAGTGGAGTCTGCTTCTGCCGGCTGCCTGCAATTTGGCAGTTCGAATCTCACCAGGCTCAAGGTTGACTCAGCCTTCCATCCTTCCGAGGTCGGTAAAATTGAGGAGCCAGACTGGGGGCAAATATGATGACTCTGTAAACCGCTTAGAGAGGGATGTGAAAAGCTGTGAAGTGGTATAAAACTCGTAAGTGCTATTGCTATTTATTATTATTTTTATTAAATTATTCAACGCCCATCTCATATTGAAACAACTCGATTTAAGTTATTTTGACCAGAAGCTAACATTTACTTCCAGCTTCCACCCAAAAAAAGTACCTCATAGTGGAGGGGTCCCCAACCACTGGGCTGCGGCATACTAGTAGGCCGTGAGGTGTTTACAACCAGGCCACAGAAATGGTGTGCTGAATTTGCTTGCACAAATGGTGCTCCTCACACAGAACAATCCCCTCCTCCACCCCTGATGGCCCACAAAGCCAGAAAGATTGGGGAAGTCTGCCCTAGTGAATAATGGCTTTGCTTAACAATGGAGGCATTTGCATTATGACCACCATATTTGCTTAACAATCACCACAAAAAAAGATTGTAAACTTGGGCATGGTCCTGTGGCGATCCGCTTTACAACCGTTATGACTTACAACTGAAATTGAGGGCTCCATTTATGATCATAAGTGTAGGACCACCTGTACCAGAATAGGAAAAAGAGAAAGCATTTTGAAATTAAAAAAAAAATGTGTAAGGACAAATGTGACAGTTGGATAATAGTAAGAGCACACCTAGAATACTACATCCAGTTTTGGTCACCACACTATAAAAAAGATGTTGGAGACTCTAGAAGGAGTGCAGAGAAGAGCAACCAAGATGATTAGGGGACTGGAGGCTAAAATATATGAAGAACGGTTGCAGGAACTGGGCACGGCTAGTCTAGTGGAAGTCTAGAGCAAAGTGTGCTCTCACAGAACTGGTTGTTAAATCGGTTGCAGCCCACCACTGAGCAAATGTCTTAGCTAGTTAAAAGAAATACTGGCAAAGAATAACCACCTGAACTATAATGGCATATTTCACAAATGTTTAAAGTCAGGGGTGGGATTCTACCAGTTCAGACCGGTTTGGGCGAACCGGATGTTAAATTTATACCTGGTTTGCTGAACCAGTATTTGAACCGACCGGCTGGCCCCGGCCCACCCCGCCCCTCCCAGGAGTCTCCACATGGCCCATTTTCAATGCAGGTAAGCGTGCAGAGGATCTAGGAGGGGGAAAAACTGGCCTTCCGGAAGTCCAGAAACGGGCCTGTTTCTGGCTTCTGGAGGGCCTCCAGAGCCAGGGGGAGCACGTTTTCACCCTCCCAGAGACCTGAGGCTCCCCTTTTTGATGCAGGTTTCAAAAAATGGTTGACCCCCTCTTTTTTGTGGCAGCCCTATAGATATTGGAAGATTGCTATCACGTTATCCCTAGTCCTTCTTTTCATCAAACTAAGCATGCTCAATTCTTGAAACCCTTCTTCATGTGTTTTATCATCCAGTTCCCTAATCATCTTTGTTGCTCTTCTCTGCACTCTTTCTAGTCTCAACATCTTTTTTAATATTCTGGTAACAAAACTGGATACAGTATTCCAAGTGTGGTCTTAGCAGGGCATTATAAAGTGATATTAACGCTTCATGTGATCTTCATGACATTGGTTTCACTTTCATTGACCCGTGGGACAATTCAAACCTATGCAGAGTACCATGAATAGACAAAGACAGTCAAGTGGATTTTGAAGTTGAGCTTTTGGGAGTTGAGTCAACCAAGCGTCAGGCCTAAGGGCTTTAGAGGATGTGGTGAAAATGCAGTTAAATCACTAGAGCAGCCAGGAATAAACTCTTAGCTATTTTGGAGACTGGGAGAGTTTCAATGAAACTCCAGATGTGGTACCTAAATATCATAGAGGTTGTAGAAAGAAATGCACATTCCTCAAATTATATTCTGTTTGGTTTTGGCTTCTCAATGGCTTTAAAAAGTCCTGGTTTTAGCATGATTCATAAGCCTAAAGCTAAGTTTGGTCTTAAAAATATGAAGTCTGCAATAAACATGATGCAAAGTTACAAAAGAAGAGGTTTGCCCATTCTGGCAAATGTATTTGGGGTGAAAGCTTCTCCTTTGGATAGGTTGATTGACATGATTCAACACTGATGTCCTTTGTATTGCAGAAAGAAGATCTTCAGATCTATGAAAAATATTGCCAAAACAAGCCAAAGTCAGAGGCTCTTTGGAGGCATTGTGGAGACAGCCTTTTTTTTCAGGTAGGCTCAAGAAAACGAACCAACTGAAACACCGTTGTTCTCCTTGGTTAGAAGATCCAATGGGTTGGCCTAAATCAGTGTTTCTCAACTTGGTGGCCATTTTAAGGCCTTTGGACTACAAATCCCAGAATTCTGAGAGTTAAAGTCCACGCATCTTAAAGTAGCCAAGGTTGGGAAACAATGACGTACGTGATCTCTAAACTCCTTTTCAACGTTGTGGTTCTATGTGATCTGTTGCATTAATATGCTTACTAACTCACCAAAGCACCTAGCTGCCAAATAATATGGACTGATTGAAAGCATCAGTATTTTCCTCTCAGTGAGGGCACGTCCGCACAAGTGCAGGGCTCTGTCTTTTAATCTGTATTTAATTACTGCTTTGCTTAGATTTATTTATTAATTTTCCACCTTGTTTCCAGTAGCTCAAGTAAGCTTATTTGTTTATAGATTTTGATGTATGAGGCTGCGCTAAAATTACCCAATCCTCTATGGTTGAACCTGGGCTTCTTGGATGCTAATGTAACATCCTATCCACCACTCCATATTACAAGCCTTTATGGCTGCCATCTTGGGGCCTCAGTGGATGAAGGAGGAGGAGAAAGAATTGTTTAGTGGGCTACGACAGGAGTAGAAAAATCAGTACTTCTGCCATTGACCTTCTCTGTTTACTTCCCCACTATACAGATAGTCCCCAACTTACGACCATAAAAGATCCTGAAATTTCTGTTGCTAACCAAGACGATTGTTGAGTGAATTTTGCCCCATTTTATGACCTTGACACAGTTGTTAAGTGAATCACTGCCGTTGTTAGTAACACAGGTTGTTAAGTGAATCTGGCTCCCCCATTGACATTGCTGGTCAGAAGTTCGCAAAAGGGGATCACATGACTTCGGAGACACTGCAACCGTCATAAATATGAGTCAGTTGCCAAGCATCTGACGCTGCAGTGACCATAAGTCATTTTTTTTCAGTGCTGTTGCAGCTTTGAATGGCCACTAAACAAATGTTCGTAACCTGCATGGCCCAAAGCACACAAGCACCACAGTGGTGGGATTCTAAATTTTTTATTACTAGTTCTGTGAGCGTGGCTTGGTGGGCGTGGTGTGGCTTGGTGGGTGTGGCTTGGTGTGCGTGGCAGAGGAAGGATACTGTAAAATCTCCATTCCCACCCCACTCCAGGGAAAGGTTACTGAAAAATCCCCATTCCCTCCCTACCCCACTAACCTGATTTCCAGCTCCGTTCTCCTGTGTAGGGCAACAAAAAAAGACCCAGCCAATCAGCTGGGACTTGGGAGGCGGACAATAGATGGGGGCGGAACCAGTCAGAGGCGGTATTCTGAACTACTCAAAATTTCTGCTACTGGTCCTCCAGAACTGGTCAGAACCTGCTGAATACCACCTCTGAACAACCACCATTCTTTCAGAATATGTTGTCTCCATATCTTTCCATTTCTTTCCATTTCAAATTTAGTGTGCCTGTTTAAAATAATTTAGGAATGTCCATTCTATTAAAGTTTCCACTTCAAGGTTCAACAAACAGCCATGCAAGAACTGACTTATGTGTTTCTCGAGGAAGAAAATAATAAAGCTCAAACAAGGTTGTTATAATTTGTGGCAGGCTCCATTGTTGTTAATGCCAGGCTCTATTACATTAATAACCACCTGTAACAAGAAGGATGGAGAATGAATTGCGAGATCCAATGTTGGTCTGTCATGGAGATCCATGATTTATTCTTCCAAGCTTTCGAACCCGTGTTGGAAACCATCCTCTCTACTGGAATGTAGAGGGAATATACTGTATTTATGGAGACGCAACAGTTGCTGGAATTGGGTGTGTCTAGTTTAAGGAAAAGAAGGACTAGGGGTGACCTGATAGCAGTCTTCCAGTATCTCAGGACTGCCACAAAGAAGAGGGAGTCAAGCTATTCTCCAAAGCACCTGAAGGCTGCACAAGAAGCAATGGATGGAAACTAATCAAGGAGAGAAGCAACCTAGAACTAAGGAGAAATTTCCTTTCAGTGAGAACAATTAACCAGGGGAACAACTTGCCTTCAGAAATTGTGGGTGCTCCATCACTGGAGGTTTTTAAAATGAGATTGGATAACCATTTGTCTGAAATAGTAGAGGGTTTCCTGCCTGGGCAGGGGGTTGGACTAGAAGACCTCCAAGGTCACTTCCAACTCTGTTATCCTATTCTAGATAGTTGACTGAGTTGCTTCTGAATATTATCTTTTTTTTCCAGGAGTCAAATAATGTTTAAGGTTCCCTAACTTATATTACGGTCCTTGCATATTTCTAACAAGGTCACCTCCCTTACTCTTTTAATCCTACGTAGCTTCTTCTCTGGTAATATCACACTACTAACTAGAGCGTACAAAACATTTGCTAGACCTATACTTGAATACAGCTCCTCAGTCTGGAACTCGCATTACGTATCTGATATTAACACAGTTGAGAAAGTCCAGAAATATTTCACAAGAAGAGTTCTCCGCTCCTCTACTCACTGCAGAATATCTTATGCCACCAGACTTGAAACTCTAGACCTAGAAAACCTAGAACTACGCCGCCTCTAGTCCGATCTAAATATAGCATATAAAATCATACATTGCAATGTCCTACCTGCAAATGAATACTTCAGCTTTAATCATAACAATACAAGAGCACACAATAGATACAAACTCAAGGTTAACCGCACCAAACTTGACTGCAGAAAATACGACTTCAGCAACAGAGTGGTCAATGTTTGGAATACTCTACCTAACTCTGTGGTTTCTTCCCCAAACCCCCAAAATTTTAACCTTAGACTGTCTACTATTGACCTCACTCCTTTCCTAAGAGGTTTGTAGGGGGCGTGCATAAGCGCACCAGTCGTGCCTACCATTCCTGTCCTATTGGGTTTTTTAAATTTTTCTTACAAGTATCTATCTCATGTATTCAAAACTATATTTATTCTTATACCTGTACCTTGTAAGCGATTGACAAATCAAATAAATACTAAATATTTTATAAGAAGATTACTACATTCTGCTAGAGAGAAGTTCCCTGAGGGTGGGCTTCAGCACAAATCCAAAAGCTTGGAAGACTAAACCTCTGGTCCCAGTGACCGACCATCATTGGACCCTGCAACATTGTCCTGGGACATGTATATTTGCCTTTGTTCATGAGAGATTGAATCGCTAATGCCACCAAGACTGTCCAGTAGCTGCCTGAACTATCCTCTGGCAAACACACTATACATGTTCATGGCCAGAACAATGGAAGTTCCAGAAGAGGAGAACAAAGCACATTTGAGTGTCAGCAAAATGAATGATCTTTGCAAGTTAGCATCCGAATCTCTTTGCAGGAAAGGAATGGCAATTGGACGTTTACTGTGCTGAACGAGACAGACCACTCAGATGAACTGCTATATATATTTTTCTTTTTTGTAGAAAGTCAATGTGAACTTCTGGTGACTGTGCTTGGGGAAACCCCTGCAGTTTTCTTGGTAACCTTTTCAAAAAATGGTTCGTTCTTGCCTTCTTGTTAGGGCTGACAGAGATTGACTGGCCCAAAGTCACCCAGGTGACTTTGAATCTAAGCTGGGATTAGAACTAAAGTTCTACTGGTTCTAGTCTGATTATCTTTAACTGCTATATCAAACTGGCTCTCATATTACACATCAATGTATTTTTTTTGTACCAATGTATATATTTTTTGGTGTTATTTGTCAATGGAGATTCTCAGTCATCCAGGTCATGGTTGTCCCAAAGATGCTTTTTTTCAAAAGGCAACTGGATTCCATTTTTTTCTTGAAGTCATTTCGCTCCTCACCCAAGAAGCATCCTCAGTTCTGACTGAATGCTGGGGAATGGAAGGATGTATATGTCAACCCTGAAGCTGACCTGACCAGAGCCATTTTGAGGCTTCAGTGTTGCCACACTGGAGCTGGGGGATAGGGAGCGGGGTGGAATTTAAATAGCTGGGGTTTTGTAGCCAAAACAAAATACTTTCTCCTGGGAACCAAGGACATTTCTACAGGTGACCAGATGAAGGAGGGGCAACCGGATGGCACCCTGATTGGACCATGTGACTGATTGTTTGAAAAAAGGGGGGAAACTTTTACTTTTAATAAGGTGAAAAGCACGGCAACATTCAGAGTCAGTTTTCACCAGATCGTGCCAATACGATATATCCAACAAAACTATTATTTGAGGAACCTACCTGCCTTGGAGTTCTGTTTGCTATGGGCATATTACTTGGAACCCTGACATTATATCCTTTGCAGTCACCTGGTTGTTAGCACTTTGAAGATGGCTCATTGGCTCTTTAATTCCCCAGCATTCAGTCAGAACTGAAGATGCTTCCTGGATGAGAAGCAACACCTCTTCAAGAAAAAAGGTCCATTTGCCTTCTGAATAAGATCAGTGGGACAGTGTGCTATTTGTTTCCTAATACCATCTAATCTCTAAGACATACAAATATATATATTTTTTGTAAGACCCAACCCTCTTTTTTATAATTGGCCATGTATGGTGGATTGACATTTGAAATGAGACACAGGGAACTGTCTCTGAGAAAATGCCAACCCTGAGAGAACTCAGGTAGCAGTATTTATTGAGAAAAACACAAGCAAATATACAGTATGCATATTCAGAAAACAATGACCTCAACAGGAGATTACTTCACCAGCATGAGAACACACAATCTTGGAAAGTCCCAGATGTTACCTTGCTAGGATGAGATCATACAGCCACGGAAAGTCTCATGGGAAAGTTTGGAAAGTCCCATGAGAAAGCACAACTGTGTACCTTGAACTTTCACCCATTTTCCTGTTCCTTCTAAACTGGCAGAATCAAAACAGGATGAGGCACTCTGAGCAAAGATACTCCTACCCCCACCAAGAATGCCCACATCTCCCTAGACTTACTGCTAGTATTCAAAGGCCTTACAGAAAATGATAAAATGATCAATAGATTATATTACCACATTCCCTCCTTTTTTATTTATTCAAAGATAGGGGTGTTTTAGTGGCATAGTACACAGTTCCCTCATGACCTGATCCCACACGCCGGAAGACTGAGGTACACATTTGTAATAGATTAGGAATACATTGAATAAAACAACATAATAAGATACATATAGCAATAATAATAACAACCCCTTGCAATAAGGAGCGAAACCATGATCCATCAGGAAGCCAGGACCACAGACTGTCCCAGAATGATGCATTAAACCCATCGGCTCCAGATTGATGCTGAGCAATACGATCTTCCATGTCCTGAACAGTCTTTGTAATGTTTGGCTCATAATTATGTATAAAAATACAGCAATGCGAATGAATTAAAGCACAAACTCCTCCTTGGGCAGCTAACATAATATCTAAAGCATATCGATTTTGCAAAGTAACTGTACGAATTTCAGACATTTCTACATTAATCATCTTAATATTCTTTATAGTATCATTAAACATAGCAACAGTAAAATTATTTAAAATATGAATATCCCTATAGTTCATAGCAATTCCCAAAGGCGGGATAAGACCTCGAGAAATTTGTGTCCATAGATTACCTCCCATGGTTAGACCCGAATCCAATTCCCGGCGATTTGGGATCCGAACATCAGGAGGTAATGTATCTAACTTATAGATAACCGGAATGACAAACCCCAAAGTACATGTCCCTGACCAATTTGCAGGATTTGTCGATATGCCCACAGTCCGCATAAAAACCAAAACCCTTCCAGCTGTACATAACCTTGTTGACTTGCCGCTTGCATCAGATGTTTCATGTCTAGATATTGATACTGGCCAAATCGTCAGACTCATTTTTCCCATTTATCCAAGTTATATTGTTCTCTGAACCATTTGTCCACTTAATAGTGTAATTGCAGACACTATGATTCCCCAAGAATTGTGAGTTTGTAATGTTTTGGAAACATAAATGTGCTGGAGACTGCAGTGCAGTCTTCACCTTGACCGTGAAGTTCATGGCATATGAAATGTTATGCTTTCCGGTCTGCAAAGTAGACCGATTAAATGGAACTCCATGTAGAGTCAGTCCTTCTCCCACTCTCCCAGGAAGGTGCATACACAACCAACAATTGGTGATGTTCAAGTTTTTGGCAGTTGTGCGCAAATCTTTAATGTAATTATTATCTGTCCACAAATCATCGCCCAAATCTCCGGCACGCTGAACATGCTGTCGCTGCTCTCTCCGCACCCGAGCAGCCCAGGACAGATTAGGCAGAATCAGCAGGATCAGGAACCACAGATGCGCCATCCTGCTGTTCCGAAACTTCCTTCACAGGTGCCTGCGAATGATCAGGCCGAGCGCACCGACCAGGAACCCAACGAATTTGACCAAGATGTTCAACTGCTGCATAACCACGTCCCCACGTTATCAGCTCAGCAGGAACCCATGCCGGATCCGGAAGAAACCACACCAACACCCGAGGTCTCACCGCATCTGTAGAAGGAGAAGAAAATGCCTGCTGGCCGCGCTGCAGGGGGTTACCAGACAAATTTAAAAATTTAAAGTATATAAAGCTAGATTTAATTGATCTTGAATCGCGGAAGCCCCAGGAGCTTCCCTCCTTTTTATTTAATTTAGTCAACATGGTCTTGAGCGTAGCATGTGAGCAACAAAACACACATTCACACGCTGCTCCAAACATCCTTGTAACAGCAAAAGCAATCTTAAAATATCAGGTGATATTCCAGGAGACAAATAAGAACCTGCTACAAAGGGTAACAAATTATACACATACAATGAATCCACTATTAAATTAAAATCCTGATTGTGAAAATTTTGAAAAGCCAAAACTACAGCAGCAAGTTCTGCCTGCTGGGCAGACTTCTGCTCTGAAGTCACTTTTGTATGCCAAATTCAGATTTATCTTTCCAAACACAAGCACCAAAAACTTTCCCTCCATCAGTAAAAACTGTAGGAGCATCTGATATGCCCAATGGTATCATTTCTTACATTTTGGGCACACTGATTTAGGACGAACACCCTGTCCCATTGATCTCTTATTCTGCTGACTTTGACCTCCTCCAGGAGCCCGACATTGCGCTTTAAAATGTCCAGGCTTCCCACAATTGAAACAATTCCCCTTTTGAGCATGTCCTGTTTGTAAAGCCAGAGCTAAAGTTTCCATGTTAAAAGACTGACTCCCTACCTTTCTACATGCATTAATCAAATCTGCGATTTCTCTCTCTCCACTTGCTACCAGTGGATTTAAAATCTTTTGCAATCTGTGTTAGCTTGTTCTACTGCTAACTTAAAAAGCAACTCTTTCTGGGCGAATTGATTATCAATTTGTCTTTCAATAGCCAATTTCAGTCTGCTAATGAAATTTTCATAGGGTTCATTGTTCCCTTGTTTGATGTTAGTAAAGGTCTTCTCACCACCTTCGCCGTCAGGGAGAGACCCTATGGCTTGAAAAATTATTTGTGGGAGAAGAGCGAACCCCTCATCAGGCATACCATCTCTCTGTTGTTCCACTGTTGTAAAATTACCAGCTCCGTAAAGCTGATCTGGGGTAACATTTGCTGTTCCCCTCTGGACTGCCAGCTGTCTCCATTTCTGATCTAACACCAAATATTGAGCTGGAGTTAAAATCATATTCAACAGAGCTTTCCAGTCAGCCGGAATCATTTTATTTCCATAACCAACTGCTTCTAACAATGCCTGAGTATATGGCGATCTAACACCATATTCTTTTGCTGCTTGCTTAACTTCCCTCAGAATTCTGAGCTGTAAAGGCTTCCACTCCCGCTGCGGATTCAACGCAGCATCCATGACAATTTCTACTGGATTAAGTTGAACTTCTACTCCAAACTCCACCAAATCATCTCCTGATAATTCCCCTCTATTCTTTGCTTCTTGAATAGCTGCAGTAACTGCATCCACCTGAACCCTTAAAGGTAAACTCTTATCCTCTGACAAAGTATTTCTAGCGCCGGACAGTCCCCCAGATTTATCTGGAGGTGCCGTCGGCGGCAACAAACGTACCGCATGGTAAAGCGGCAAACCTTCTTCGGGGGTGCTAGGAGCGGTTGTTCATAAGTAGCTAACGCATCCATAATCACCCTCCAGGTTAACAAAATTGAAGAAGGGCACGAGGTTCCTCGTGCAAAAATTTCCCTATCTTTTTCCAGGACTCTACTTTAATACTACCTCCCTCCGGATATGACTTAATATTTTTCCAAACATACTGTAGTAAGTCCTCAATTTCTTTCTTTCCTACAGCACAACCCCTACTGCCAATTCCAAACCCAAAACTATTCCCAATGATCCTCTCAATTCCCTGATGTGCTCTTTCTGAGCCTTCGAGAGATCTCCCCCATACTCACGAAAGAATCTATCTTCGTCCAGCGAAGAAGATGAGGGCCAGTCGGCGTCCGCGACGATGAGTATAGGATGCGGGAAGCGTATAGCCTTCCAAGCTATCACGTCGGGGTCACCATTTATGGTGGTTTGACATTGAAATGAGACACAGGGAACTGTCTCTGAGAAAATGCCAACCCTGAGAGAACTCAGGTAGCAGTATTTATTGAGAAAAAACACAAGCAAATATACAGTATGCATATTCAGAAAACAATGACCTCAACAGGAGATTACTTCACCAGCATGAGAACACACAATCTTGGAAAGTCCCAGATGTTACCTTGCTAGGATGAGATCATACAGCCACGGAAAGTCTCATGGGAAAGTTTGGAAAGTCCCATGAGAAAGCACAACTGTGTACCTTGAACTTTCACCCATTTTCCTGTTCCTTCTAAACTGGCAGAATCAAAACAGGATGAGGCACTCTGAGCAAAGATACTCCTACCCCCACCAAGAATGCCCACATCTCCCTAGACTTACTGCTAGTATTCAAAGGCCTTACAGAAAATGATAAAATGATCAATAGATTATATTACCACAGCCATGGGCTAACCAAGACATTGGGCTTATAAAAACAAAAAAGATTTTGAGCTTTTTTTAAAAAAGTTACATTTGTAATTTCGTTCTTAGTGTACCCTATTAGACCAGAATAACCTCATTCTCTTTTTTTTTCTTACTTTTTTTTGTTTTGCAGGAGTGTCAGAGGAAATTAGACCATAAACTCTCCCTTGATGCTTATCTTTTAAAGCCGGTCCAGAGGATTACCAAATATCAGTTGCTTCTGAAGGTAAGAGAATGGCTTATCTGCTAACAAAAGTAACATATTTTTGCAGTTCTTAATTGCACAAGAGGGTGACTGTTCAGTCCATTCTAAAATTGGGTTGATGCTGAGCATGGGGTGGAGTGGGGAAACAAATGAATGCAGCAGAAACAGAATAAGGGAGTTGGAAGGGACTTTGGAGGTCTTCTAGTCCAACCCCCTGCTCTAGCAGGAAACCCTATACCAGGGGTGTCAAATTCTATTTCATTGAGGGCCACAGCTCAGGGGGAGGGGTGGCCAGTGGGCGTGGTTGAGGTGGGCATGGCCAGCTCGACACCCTGTAGCTCTCTGCCAGCGAAAACGGAGTTCAGGAGGGACTCCTGGGCTCCGTTTTCGCTGGCGGAGGGCTGCAGGAGGCCATCGCAGCCAAAAACAGTGCTCCTGAGCTCCATTTTTGCTGGCAGAGGCACTGCGGGCCAGATCTAACCACTCTGCGGGCCAGATCCGGTTTGACACCCCTGCCCTATACCATTTCAGACAAATGGTGGTGTTTTGTATCTGGTTTGGGCAAAAAGATCCCATGGCAAACAATGGGTTTAACAACTGAGACAAAAAAGGGTGTAAAATCAGGTCTGGTCACATGATTATCTGTTTTATAACCTTCTCAACTCCTATAATAGGCAGGCTTCATTGTGGTCGTAGGATGAGGAGTCCCTTTATTTCATGATATTAAATGATATTTCATGATATTAAATAAACTTGTATACAACATTGTTTCCTTTCCTTTCTTGGATTGTATACTAATCAAGAACGGATTGACAAAAACAACCATTTTTCTTCCATGTAAGGATGTCAACATTCGGCAGCATTTTAAGGCCTTGTGATGTGACATTTGCTTTTTTTTTTTTTAATTCCCTTTACAACCAGGAAATGTTAAAATGCAGCAAGAATTCAGAAGGCACTGCCGAACTGGAAGAAGCTCTCGCAACAGTTCTTGATATCATCAAGTCGGCAAATGATTCCATGCACCAAATAGCAATTACAGGCTATGAGGTAAGCCTTGTCCTCCCACACGCACACAAAAGCAGTGTGCTAAACCTTAGCAGAATCTTTAAAATAAGTTGACTCCCAACTCCCAGAATTCCAAATGCTGGCTGGGGAATACTGGGAATTAAAGTCCATGCATTTTAAACGGTGTCATAAAAATATCCCAATAAAGAGGAACACAGACAGACCACAAACAATAATTCTTACTTAAAGATTCAGAGGTTTATTTCATGAGCAATTTGAAACATGAATAGCCATCCTAACATTACTTCCATCAATCATTGCAATGAGATCCAGTGACATATCCAGCAAGGAATAACTATGGCCAGTGGCCCCGAACTCATCCCAAGGCATTCTTTTTATACTTTTCTGAACACATTTCACAACTTACTTCCTGTCTTACTGACAGACAATCTCCAAATATATCCATCTACATCTCAAACCTCTACCCACTGGCTACTTTCAGTTCCTTATTTCTCGTGGTTTCGTCCTTCTATATTCAAATATATTTATAAAGCTATATACTTTGCAATATCATGTGTCACAATTAGCAACAGCTCAGCAGGATTACAAATAGTTCTGGTACGTTTTGAAATCATCCTATCTAAAACTTGGGGTTCATGTCTCTCTATTCTGGGGCCTGCTATCATCCAAAGGCCTTATTGAATCTGATAGATCATTAACTTATATTTTTGTTTTCCACAGGGCCTAAGTTTGAGAAACATGGTGATAATGTATGTTGCTGAACTCTTTCAAACAAAGGAGATTCTTGAAATCTTGTTGTTTTAATAAGGATATTTCAGGCCTCCATCAGTTTTCCTTAACCACACTCTCTCCGAGTATCGTGGAGCTCTGATTCTGAGAATTTCAAACAATATCTAGAAGGTGCCACATTATGAAAGACAGTCTTGGATTGTCTTTTCCCAGAAAAATAGATTAATGAGCAAAAAAAAAAAGAAAAGAGTAATGGTAAAACAACATCACGCTTGCCAGCACTTAAAATATCTAAATAGAAACAATTCTTGGCTCCATTTATTCAGAAAGGTATAATTTTACTAGAAGTCAAGTGCATTGCATAGCCAGAACTGAGAATTGTGCACCAAAATCCCTAAGATAAACTCCCCCCCCCCACTTACCTGTCTCCCATCACTGAACCCTTCCATGATCAGTCGGGTTCAAGCAAGATGTTTTTAGTTCAAGTGTAGGTTGGTATGCAACTGCCTTTTTCTCCTAGCCAGATAACCTTGAGGCAGCTTCCCAGGGAGATACAGAAGTTACTTTCATTTTCCCCCAAGCATCCCTGTCTCCCTTCCCAGAATTCCTGGCAGACTGTCACCTGGTAGCAAAGCATAAGTAAGCATAAGGTGGCAGCTGACAAATAACCTGAATAGCAAGTTGTGTTGATGCTTCCAGATATTAAATTCATTCAGGCCAACCAGTCTTCCTATTCTTTCAAGATCAAGATAATACTACTACTTCACCCATATTCTTACTCATTAACTATATCCAATACATAGTCATACATTCTCTCCAAGCTTGGGTTACTTTATAGCCTTCTTAAACCCTTTGCTTGCTTGTTAGCTTCTCCTTTCCTATCCAGTGTCTCCATCTCTTCTCCAATGGATCTGTCTTAATCAGTGTCAGACGTAAAGAATCGGGACCATTCGTAAGGTTGCAATATGAACAATTTATTGCAGCCTATACACAAGTATCCAGTCAACTCTAAATTGGTCAGCTCTAAATTGGTGCGAGATAAGGTTCAATGGAATTCAAAGGAGACTGGACTTGGATCTCTTGTGGCAACACAAGGATTCTAAACTTATAACATGCTTAATTCTGCCCTCTAGTTCTGCCTGCTCTTCTCTTACAAACAGTTGCTCATTGCTATTCACAGATCTTGCCCCTATAGCAGGCAGTCCTTCAACACCCCCAGAGCAGAGTGTGTTTCTGAGTGTCCACCATCTGTATTGCCCCAGAATGTCCATATGCATCTTAGACAACAATAAAGATAACGGCAGCCATTTTGCTTGAACCTATCCTTTCCCACTTTGAATAAATAAATATCCAGCTAAAAAAACCTAAATGATAATAGGACACTACACTGAGTGCACTGATGTCTTTAGACACCCCGTTGCTGTGACACAGACTTTGGTCTACTGCGTGACAGAACAAACACTACTCTGGAAGTTTCTGTATTTATGCAGTTTAAACCCTGGTAGGTGGTATTTTGTTTTAAAAAAAAATTGGATTGGTTATTGCTACCAGAACAAAAAATCTTTTCCGGATATACTATGTATTCATTTTGGAGACTCCAGCTTTGAATGACTGAAGAGCTTACATTTTAAAAGCAAGAATAATTTATCTTCCTCTGTCATCCCTTAATGTTTGTTCTTGCTTTTAAAATGTAAACTGAATCATGCGAAGTTGGAGTCTCCAAAATAAATAAATAAAAACATAGAGGGACAAGATTTTTTTTTTGGTAGCAATAAAGTACTTACAACCTGACATAACAACTACTCCTTAGCAACTATTCAAAGTTATGATGCAAAGTTATGAGACAACCCAGTTCCGAAGTTTTGATGGCCTCCCTTCTAGTCATGTGACCTCATTTAGGGCGCTTAGCAAACGGCCTGCATTTATGGCTGCATTTATGGTTTGCAGCATCCCACGATCACATGACCTCAATTCAGGGGTGGGATTCTACCGGTTCTGACCAGTTTGGGTGAACCGGATTTTAAAGTAACAGATGGCTTGCCGAACCGGTATTTCAAACAACCAGCTGGCCCCACCCCTCCCCTCTCAGGAGTCTCCACGTGGCCCATTTTTGATGGAGGTGAGTGCAGGGTCCACACGGAGGCTCTGGGAGGGGGGAAAAACGGGCTTTCTGGAAGTCCAGAAACGGGGTTGTTTCCAGCTTTCAGAGAGCCTCCAGAGGCCGGGTGAGGCTGTTTTTGCCCTCCCAGAGGCCCAGGGAAGGCCTCTGGACCCTTGAGAAGGTGAAAATGTCCTTCCCCCGGACTCTGGAAGCCCACCGGAAGCTGGAAACAGGAAGTTCTGGTAGGCCACCCCCACCATGGCCACGCCTACCCAGCAACCGGGCAGCGAACTGCTTGCTGGGGTGTTTGAATCTCACCTCTGCCTCAATTGATAACTTTTTCACTGAAAAATTGCCCCAGAGCGAACAGTGGGTTTGCTTCACAACTGCAGCAACCAAGAGGTCGTAAAATGAAGTCGCTCATGTGAGGACGCCCTTTACAATTGTCATGACTTATGACTGTAAGGCTCCATTACAGTCGTAAGACAGGAGTATGGAATTGTACTGTGGCTAAGAAAGTTGGTGTGGGGTGAAGGTGTGTGTGGAGTGAAAGGCTGGAGTTAAAACCTTGCTTTATTCTTGTATTTCTCCCGTCCTGTTTCTCTTTTCCTCTAGGGAGATGTGGCCGAGTTGGGTAAATTGCTCCTTCAAGGCTCTTTCAATGTTTGGACCGATCACAAGAAGGGGCACAACAAAGTGAAAGATTTGGCCAGGTTCAAGCCAATGCAGAGGCACCTCTTCTTATATGCAAAAATCCTCCTTTTTTGCAAGAAACGGGAAGAAAACACAGACAGTCACGAGAAATCTCCTTCCTACAGCTTTAAAAATTCCTTGAAGGTAAATCATTTCTTATGGTGGAAGGGAAGGAAGTCTAAAATCAAAGGATGAACCAACATCAACACCTCTATGAGCGGAGATTAAAACCAAAATTAACATTAGACAGTGTTAATTAAGAAGTAAACAACAGCCAAATCAAGGAAGTACCAACACAGATAAACAAGCTAACCACAAACAACATCCTAATTAAGGGACCACCAAAACTATCAGAGCAAACCACTAGTATATAAGATTAAGAGCAAAACACGCTCCCTTGTAGCACTGATGATGCTACCTAGTTTGGTAGTGAAATGTCTGCAAGAAAGCCACCAAGTTTAAAGAGCACCAAGGACCCCACAGAACACCTTTAAATCAACAAATATATCAAAATAATAAAACAATGCATTGAAACAAACGTAACACTGGCTCTTTTCTTGTAAAGAGTTGCAGGTGGAACAGCTCTCATGTTTTAGAGACTTTCATAATATTTTTTTTATCTAATAATAAAGTACTATTTTGCTAGTGCAAATAGACTAAAGGAAGATTGCCTGGGGAGGATTTGTATCTTGAAAAGATGGAATATGCCCATCAAATTAACAGCATCAGGCAATTAAAAGAAATCATTTTCAAATTAAATTCTCTAGATTTCCAGCACTACCTGGGCTCAATTGAAAATTTCCCTCCGAGGCTTTCCATCTCCTTGGTTAATTCTGATGGCTCATTCTAAAAACAGGGAAGTAAATTCTAGTGTTAGGTCTCCCTCTTAACCCAAAGGTGCTTTTTCAAGAGGCAACTGAACTTTCTGATTTTTCTTTGAAGGCATTTCACTTCTCGTCCAAGAAGCTTCTTCATCTCAGAGCGTCTTCAAAAAAAGTCTAGTTGCCTATTGAAAAAGCACCTTTGGGACAACCATGACCTGGATGACTGAGACTTTCCGTAGACATTTCCCTCTTTAAAAATATATATCTTGTTTTCTTAGAGAAGGAGTAGTGGCACACTGCTTAGAAAATAGTATTGCAGGCTAATTATGCTGACTACCAGGAGTTCGATCCCTTTGGTCTTGATCAGCTCAAGGTTGACTCAGCCTTTCATCTTCCGAGGTTGGTAAAATGAGGACCCAGATTATTGGGGGCAATATGTTGACTCTGTAAACCACTTAGAGAAGGGTGTAAAGCACAATGAATGGTATATGTTTAAGTGCTATAGCTATTGCTGTTTAATTTCCCTGTATCCATTGGTGAGCTTTGTGTATATAAATCTAAGCGGTATAGTTATTGCTATTTAATTTCCCTGTATCCATTGATGAGCTTTATGTATACAGTAAGATTATTTACACTCATCAATTGAGCTACCAAGGAAAACAAACTTGAAAATGTTTTTTTCTTGGCAAACTTGATGAATCAATTGGCAGGTAAAGATATGGCCTCATTCTGTTTCCTCCTAAGGACAAAACTACTCAGCAATTTCTTCACTTATCCTAGAATTTCAAGAGTGTTCATTTGTCAACCAAAGTCAAGGATAGATCTTTTCAAGCCAGGTTCAAAGGAATCATGACAATGGTAAATTCAACTATTGCCCTTGTGGAACAGTTTCTGTATCAAGAGGAAAAAGCTGTGTACCAAACAAAAAAAAAATAGTTTTTCCAAACTCTATAAAAGACAAGCTCATTTATAAATAGGAAAAAAAAATGCACTGATACAGGAGGCAGATTGTATGGCTTGACTCTAATCCTGGAAATAAAATTGCAGATGGATTCAAAACTTAAAACACTAAAAGACAAAAATGAATTGAGCGTGAATATCTTAGAAACACGAGATGGAAATAAGAGAATAACATTTATTACAGACAAAGACCAACTTATGCAGATACAGCATAGCTTGGCAATATTATATGTGAAAAAGATCTTGGAACAGCAATCTGAGTATGAGTCAGAAATGTGATGCCATTAAAAAAAAGAGCAAATTTAACTTTAGGCTTCATCAACACAACATAGTTTCCAAATGATGGGAAATCATGATTCCGTTTAATTGATCAGATCTCCCTCCTTCAGAATTGTGTCCATTGCTAGCAGCACACTTTAAGATGGATTCAGACAAACAGGAAGAGCTTTAGATAATGGCAGTGAAGATGACCAGTGGACTGAAAAGTAAGATCTATGAAGGAATTGAAGGAATTAGGAAGGACAAGAGAAGATGGAGTTGGATGTAATACTACTCTGGCCAAGAGCAGATAGCTGCCAGATTACACTTCAAATAGAATCTGGAATAAACATATTTCTCTTCACTTTTCATCCTTTTTTTTTTAAGGTGGTATTATCCTTGACACTCTATCAGGCTCCCATTGCATTCTGGTTTTAACCTAATTGCTTCTTTATTGCATTTATATTGCTGCCAAACATTTTGTTTAACCCTCCGTGAGTCTCTTCTCGCAGAAACTTCATAGGTTTTGTGGTTTACAATTTATATCCTCATGGCTTTGAATTCCAGATATAAAAGAACAAGAGAATGTCTGCAGAAGGATTCCGCAGTAGACTATAATGAAGTGGAAATCAAGCAATCCACACTGAGAGGAATGTCATTTTCTTACATTTTAGTGGATTCAACATTTTGTTCAATAGTTAATTCATGTCCAACTCTTTATGACCCCGTGGACCATAGTATGCCAGGCCCTTTGTTCTCCACTGTCTCCCAGAGTTTGCCCAAATTCCTGTTCATTGCATTGATGACACCATCTAATCCTCTCATCCTCTGCCATCCCTTTCTCCCTTTGCCTTCCATCTTTCCCAATATCGAGATCTTTTCCAAGGAGTCCTCTCTTCTCATTGGATGGCCAAAGATTTGAGCTTCAGCATCTGTCCTTCCTAAGGGTTGGTTTCCTTTAGGATGGATCAATTCATTATTCTTGCAAAGGAGACTCTCACGAGCCTTCTCTGACATCACAATTTGAAAGCAGGATTCAACGTTCTTTCCTTTTATTGTATTCTCCCTAACTTAAGCAAGGTTGAACCTCTGTTTGGCAGGTGCTTGAAAAGAAGTCTTAGTGACTTCTGTACTGCTTCTGTATTATCTGTGACGTAAGGAGTGAGTGTAGTTAACAAGCAACAATCCCTGTGCCTTCCCACTGCTTCCCCCAGCGCCCAGGACTGAATGCAAACTCTGGACAAAGTTAATATATCACCCTGCCTTATGTCTATGGAGATTCTCAGTCATCCAGGTCATGGTTGTCCCAAAAGTGCATTTTCAGAGCTGAAGAAGCTTCTTGGATGAGAAGTGAAGTGTCTTCAAAGAAAAAACAGAAAGTGTTTATAAGTAACCCAAGGTGGTGAACATACATAATAACCTTCCTTCTCCTATTTTCTCCATATCAATAACCTTTTGAGGAGGATTGAGTTGAAAGAGAGGGACTGGTCCAAAGTCACCAAGACAGCTTTCATGCCTAAAGTGGGACTACAACTCATAATCTCCTGGGGATTGGCCCAGAGTCATTGTGGGCCTCTGGTTGATTGGCCCAAAGTCACCCAGCTGGCTTTCATGCCTTAGGCAGGACTAGAACTCACAGTCTCCTTGTGATTGGTTCAAAGTTACCCATCTGGCTTTCATGCCTAAAGTGGGACTACAACTCATAATCTCCTTGGGGATTGGCCCAGAGTCATTGTGGGCCTCTGGTTGATTGGCCCAAAGCCACCCAACTGGCTTTCATGACTTAGGCAGGACTAGAACTCACAGTCTCCTTGTGATTGGTTCAAAGTTACCGATCTGGCTTTCATGCCTAAGGCGGGACTAGAACTCATAGTCTCCTGGTGATCGGGCCAGAATCACTGTGGGCCTCTGGTTGATTGGCCCAAAGTCACCCAGCTGGCTTTCATGCCTTAGGCAGGACTAGAACTCACAGTCTCCTTGTGATTGGTTCAAAGTTACCGATCTGGCTTTCATGCCTAAGGCGGGACTAGAACTCATAGTCTCCTGGTGATCGGGCCAGAATCACTGTGGGCCTCTGGTTGATTGGCCCAAAGTCACCCAACTGGCTTTCTTGCCTTAGGCAGGACTAGAACTCACAGTCTCCTTGTGATTGGTTCAAAGTTACCGATCTGGCTTTCATGCCTAAGGCGGGACTAGAACTCATAGTCTCCTGGGGATTGGCCCAGAATCACTATGGTTGATTGGCCCAAAGTCACCCAACTGGCTTTCTTGCCTTAGGCAGGACTAGAACTCACAGTCTCCTTGTGATTGGTTCAAAGTTACCCAACTGTCTTTCATGCCTAAGGCAGGACTAGAACTCACAATCTCCTGGTTTCTAGGCCAGCATCTTAACCTCTGTAGGAAACTGGCTCATGTGCTTTAAAGGTGAACTAAAAAGAACAAAATGTATTGCAATGACCAATGATTGTGTTCTGTATTCAAACTTTTCTTTCAAACAGATGAGCACTGTTGGCATTACCGAAAATGTCAAAGGTGATAGTAAGAAATTTGAGATCTGGTACAATGGCAGAGAAGAGGTCTATATTATTCAGGTATTGCAGTTTCACTTTCTTTCCTTTCCAGATTGTTTCTCTCCCACCCCCTTCAAATATATTTTTCATATTCTTGATTATTCAGAATTACAGGAGGAAATAAGCCTTGGGGCCATAGTGGGACTAAAAGGGGAACTAGATTCTGCTTCCTCCCTTTCTAAGATTTCCTAGCCAGTAAGTCCTGGTTCAATATTCATTCCAGCTACTAATTCATTGAACAGCTTTTGACAAGTTACTCTGCAGTAAGCATCCCTTCAAGCAGAAGATGGAAAGAGTGTTTAGATTTCCAGAACTAAGAAGAAATTTCCTGGCAGTGCCAACAATTAACCAGTGGAACAGCTTGCCTCCAGAAATTGTGAATACTCCAACACTGGAGATTTTAAAAAAGAGATTGGACAACCATTTGTCTGAAGTGGTATAGGGTTTCCTGCCTAAGCAGGGGGTTGGACTAGAAGACCTTCAAGGTCCCTTCCAATTCTGCAGTTCTGTAGGTGGAGGTATTTAGACCTCCAAGGGGATAAGAATGGCCAAATAAATAGGAAGGGAAGATATATTAGATGCAAAACTGCTTAGCTGAACCCTTGCCTGAATTTCTTGCAGTTAACTAAGTATGAGGATGGAAGGTCATCCTCCGAACTTATGCGTTGGTTTCTGAATATTTCGTTACCAGGCTAAGTAACATCTTTTGCGGAGTTTAGGGAATGTCATTGTTGGTGTGCTTCTGCTTCTAAGAGCTTCGTGTGGTCAGTAGGTCTTGTGATGGGAGGGTCATGTCAGGTATGGGCCTTGTAATGGCTCAGGTGTGGGTCACATCAGGCGAGAGTCTTGTGATGGGGAGGTCAAGTCAGGTAAGGAGATGAAGTGCTGGTCGGAGGTGTGTATGTGGGTTTGTTGTGGGTCAGTTGAGTCCTTATAAGCAGAAGAACACCAACGCTGACATTCCCTAAATTCCGCTGAAGATGTTACCTAGCCTGGGAACGAAACTTTTGGAAACCAACCCACAAACAGAGAACAAATCTCCACCCTCATCCTACAACCCAGCAGAGGTGGTATGCTGCCGGTTCACACCGGTTCTAGCGATCCGGTAGCACCGATCAGCAGTTGGCCCCCACTAACTCACACCTGCCCTTTCCTGTCCTATATTTCCTTTGTTTGAAGCCCAGCTGATAGGCGCGGCAGAGCGGACTGCCGCGTCTCAGCTATTTTACTCACCAGCGCTGAAGGTAAGGTAAGTTTTCATGCTTAAAATTGCCCTTTTTAGAACGCTCCGCGAAGCACGTGCACCCATACAACCGGTAGTAAAATATTTTGAATTCTACCACTGTACCCGAGCTACAGATATTGGCCACTATTGCATTGCTAAGTATGCTGTTATGACTGTAATTGTAACTGCAGTTGTATCCTATTTTTCAGGCAGCATCTATGGAACTGAAGAACACGTGGGTGTCAGAGATCAGGAAAGTCCTAACAGGACAACTGGAAGCTTGCAGAGGTAGGACGCCGTATAAAAGAGACTGTAGCTGGGAGACACATCAACACTGCACATTCTTTCCCTTTCTGAAAGCTTGTAGAAACATGTTCCAAACACGCTTCACTGGAGTGCATTGAAATAGTTCAAGAGTGCACCTAAACTATAGATAGTTGTATTCTTAATCATCCCTTTGAACCTGCAGAAGGGGGTCAGCCTCTCTCTCCTTATATGAGAGAGATGCAGAAGGCAAATGACCCCTGGTCTTGTGTCCTCACAACACTGGTATGTCATGGTAGTCCTGCAACCAGCCTTCAGGAAGTAAGTAAGCAGCTACATTTTGTGAAGCCGATCTTTCCAGATAGTCTTCAAGGAGACAGTCCTGTGTAAAGGAAACATAGCAGTCTAACCATGAGATGACAAGAATGTGAGGGGCTACCTTTGATAAATCTTGAGGTGAGGCTCCCAACCATGCCTTCTGACCATAGCTTCTGCCAATCCATAAATACATACACGCATACTAATACAAGTAAAGTGTAGAAAATTAGAGTATAAAAAACAAAAAAGATTCAAAAAGGAATAGAACAGAATAGAATTACAGAACAGCATGAATAGAGCTTTTCTGATGATGTTTTTGGTGTTAGGTGTCCATTTTAAGTTTTGAAATATTACAGAAAAGTGAGAAAAATATAGTATGATCCCTTCTGCCCTTCTTCCCATCAAAGGCTTGCCATCTTAACTTCCCCCCTTCCTCTTTAACCCTTTTTAATCCCCAGATCCATAAATCTTCAGTTCAATCTTTCCTTCTTTCAGCAAAAAGTCATGAACTTCCACCAAGTGTGGTTCCTGCTATGCTTGTGTGGGCAAACCTATGCGCAAATGCGTGGGCATTGTATCTAGTAGCTTTTCTTCGCTTACCTCCCCCTTGGACGACCTTCTCCCCGCACTCAGTAAAACTTCATGATGCTGCCGAGTTGACTTTTCCCTCCCCCCTGTAAATATTTCTATTGTGGGGAGTACAAGAGGCCATAAAAGCCTGATTTTTCCCAAGTGTTTTCTCCTCTTCTTGCTTTTGAGGCCAGGTAACCCTTGGGACTTATGTTTAGCCAAGCTGCAGCTGCTCAGGTTGTTCTGCATTGCTTTGACTGTTGTCTTGATCCTGTACCAGCTGTGGCAAAGTGGGAGGAGGGTCCTCTGTGCCCTTCCCTCCTACATTTGTCCCCCAGGAATAAGTGCTAAGGCAACCTTCAAAGTCATAGGCAAGGGATCCCTATCATTAAGAGCTTGTTTGTTTTCTTGCTGACATTTCACTACCAAACGAGATAACATAATCAGTGCTAAAGGGAGTGGTGTTGGTTCCCTGTTTATATACTAGTGGCTTACCCAACACATCTCCTCACCAGCTTTCAACACCCAGATCAGCAGAGTTTCACACCAAGATTAACACTAGACCAACAATCAACACTAGACCAAAAGTAAACAATATCCCATTCAAGGAACTACCAACAGAAAAAACAAGTGAACAATAAACAGCCTAATCCCGGAACTGCCAAGTTGACTCCCACCTATACTAACAGGGCAAGTTATATATAAAAAATAGAGCAAATGCCACTCCCTTGTAACACTGGTGGTGCTACTTTTCATGTCCCTGTTAAGTTGCCCACTGAAGTGGTACCTATCTTATCTGTTTGCAATTGCCTGCTTTCAAATTGCTGGGTCAGCTGGAGTCGGAGCAAATGACAGTAGCTTACTCCACCACACGGCAGCGCTTGGGTCTCAAACGCGAGCTTGCCGATTGTCAGCCAGTGTCCTAAACAGGTGGAGCCACTGGGCTACCTTAGAAACACCGCTGTATCTCCTTAAAACCCAATGCACTTAAATCCACCTTATCTAGTCAGTTTCCAGGATATACTACAATTCCTGATAATACAGTTTGGACATACAGTAGCTTGTTTTTTCCAGATATACCGGTTGTTAACCCTACAATTTGGACCAGAGTACGAAACCACAGCTATAAAAACAAGAATCACAAAGCTGAATGTGCTTCTCCACACCATCCCTTTAGTTTCGGGTGAATGAGAAGGGGCCTGCCTGAGACTATGCTCAAGTTAGTTTCTTAGAAGAAGTTCAAGCCTTTCTTATTGATTATTGTGTGATCCAGCCCACTGAGCCTTTATTAGTAATCTGAGTTTTTCTAGGTAACTCGGGTCAAAGTATGCATTATGTTAGACAGCAAACATTTCCACTTCTTGGGAACCAGGTCCAGCAACAGTTTCCCATGTTAATTTACAGTAAAATTATGTACTACTTTTTTAACCCATGGCAGAATTAGCTCTGGCTTTCGAATATCTTGTTGTTTTTAATTTCCCTGAGGACTTTTATTTTGTTGTACTCCAGAAGAAACAATTTCCTTTTAAGAAAGATCGTACATGGGCTAAGGTCAGGGGTGAAATTCAGTCACCTTGCACCATCTCAGGAGACAGGTGATATGGATGATTTGAATCGGTTGGCCCCGCCCATACCTGCCCACTTTTCTTTTAGAGATTGAGGCCCACCAAGCCATGCCCACAGAGCTGGTAGGAAAAAATTTTTTTTTTATTTCACCCCTGGTTACAGTATTCCACTTGTCAGTTTATGAAATGCAAGTATGATATCATCACCTTTAGCAGATGACCTTAAAAACAAGTCCCACTGTTTCAACTGAGCTTGTTTTCAAAGATACTGTATATAGCCCTTGGAGCGTTCCAGATTTAATAGTTAAATACCAGAATGAAACTTTTAATTCAATATTTAGTAAGTTAGTTTTGATGCTTTCTTGTTATAACAAGACCTTTCAGCCAGTGCTGGTGCTGCTTTTTTAAACATAAAGTCATTATCACTCATCCATTAGAACAAGCTCCAGTTCTTGGAAATCTTGAAGCTTCGAGATGTCTTTGACCTTTCTTAAAGCCCTGTATTTGGCTTTCAAATATCTTGTTGAACAAAACAGAAAAATGTGTTGGGGTTAGTGAGCCTACTTGCCCTACCAAAGGCAAAAAAATACATCAAAACCAGACTTTGCATGTCTGGTTTGAATTCAATTTAAAAAATCAATGAGTGAATTTAAAGGCTTCCAGTGCCAGCAGTTCTGGCAGAGAAAAATAAATGTATACCCACCATCCAGTCAGAGCTGAAGAAGCTTCTTGGATGAGAAGTGAAACGTCTTCAAAGAAAAAACAAAAAGTCCAGTTGCCACTTGAAAAAGCACCTTTGCGACTACCAGGAGACTGTGAATTCTTAGGCATGAAAGCTGGCTGGGTGACTTTGGGTCAGTCATTCCTAGATAGCAGAAGGAAGGAAGGAATGTTAGTATGCTGGGCACTGTGATTTATTTGTAAAAATAATAAAGGCAGGAAACAAACAAACAATTAAAGAGGTGCTTCTCAGCCCAGGAGCACTAATTTTCACCATACAGTAATGATTTTTACACCAATGCCTACCCTGATCCAAAAGTTATTGAAAGATGCCTTAGGCGGGTTATTTAGGTGGATCACAGAAATACAAGTTCCAAGGAGATTATAATATATAGGACACTCTATGATCTAATTCTATCATTGTTTTCCTTTCCCCCATGATTCATAAAACCCTGATCAGACACTTCAATTCATGCTAAAGTTGTAATAGGATAGGGTGTGAGAAATGTCGTGTATTTATTTACTTAACCAACGTACATAGCCCCATGTATAAAAATGGAGCTCTGGGGGGTGAATAAAAATAAAATAAAAACATAACTGAGGAGGAATCTTTTTTTTTTTTTAAAGGTCTAGTTATTATAAAAAGACCCTAACTGCAAGCTTATTTGTTCCAGGAGGTGAACAAAAGAAATAATCATTTGTTTTTCTTTCTTTTCCTGTAACAGAAGCAAGCCAGCTTCACCAAAGAATAACAGAGAGTGTTTATCATGCGCCAATGAATTCAGGCAACTCCTCCAGGTATGGAACACCCAAACCGTGTGGCCTAGAACAATCTTGGCAACTTTATGACTTGTGGACTTCAACTCCCAGAATTCCCCAGCCAGCATGGCCTTGAATAGTGGTTCTTAACCTTTCCTTCACCACGGAATTCCTTTAAATACCCTTTGTGGCCACGGACCCCCAAGACTTAACTCAAGATTTAAATCATGACATTTCTTCAAGCATCCGTGAACCCTCTGTGATGACATCGCAGCCCCCCCAGAAGTCCACAGACCACAGGTGGTGAACCACTAGTCTAGAATCTTCCTGTGACTTCCCAGAAGTTCTGGTGGCTTCTGAGGTGGGAAACCAGAAGGTGGCTCCTAGTTTGTCTGAGGTGCCAGCAGGGAAACTCACATGGTTGTAGATGCCATCTTGACCATTTTTGACCTCTCCTCTCAACGGTAGTCATAAGTCAAGGACTACCTTTACAGAGGCCTAGTCTAAAGCTACTATCAGAAATTGCTTTGGGTTTCTCCTACAGAATAAAGCAGTAGAACATCTTTTATGGCCAGACTGTCATGTAATTTAATCTAAAATAAACATAAAGGTTCTGGAGGAAAGATGAGGCCAGTGAAGCTATAGAACAGGGATTAAAGCAGATTTAAATTTTGCTGGGTTTTGATTTGTTACACACATGAGAAGAAATTCAGAGAGGAAAAATCCACTGCACTCTAAGACAGCCTTAAGGGAAAACTGTAATGACATGACATTTATATCTTGTTTTTAAAGAATTATGATATTGCAAAGTGAATTACATCATGGCTTTGTCCTCAGGGTGATGGATTATAAAAAGGGGCTGAAAGGACGTGGGAACAAATAGCCAAGAGCATTTTCTACATGTGGCTTTTACTCAACTAAACATTTGGGTTGTTTCCTGATGAGGATTAAGTTGTCCAGAGCTATAAATTGATAGTTACAGAAATATAAATGCAGAATTATGGAACTTCATTTGCAGATTTCTTAAAGGTGAACCAGATAAACTAAAAAATATGCTAATCCACGTGTGCACAAATATGCAGAGAGTTGAGGATTTTACTTGCAGTCCAGATCAGTAGTAATAGCACCTCACAAATCAAACATAACAAGAAATGAACATGGGGCATGTTTGAAGATTGCAGTTCCCATAGTAGGTCTAAATAGGTCATTTAGAATTTCCCAGGAGATGGTACATAGGTGTTATGTCTAATCAGGTAGTCCTCAACTTACAATCATTCATTTAGCGACTGTTTGAAGTTACAACAGCACTGAAAAAAGTGACTTACAACTTGTCCTTGGATTTACGACCATCGCATGGTCGTGTGATCAGAATTCAGGCACTTGGCAACCGGCATGGATTTATAATGGTTGCCACATACATGTGATCATCATTTGCTGCTTTCCCAGGGAGATTCCGACAACTATGGCAAGAAAATTCATAACGTGTGGGGCAAAACTTACTAATAACTGTCTTGCCCAGCAACAGAAATTTGGGGCTTCCGTGCTGTAAGTAAGTCAAGGATTTACTTGCAGTTCTCTGGGGCTCAACAATAGACTGGCAATGAGTCAATGACAATGACTTGAAGACTCGGAACTAAAAAAGAGGTTGCTAGGCATGGCAGCACTCGAGTTAGTGGGGTGTGAGAAAGAACATACCAGGCATCAACTCATTGCTTCAACTTCTTAGTCTAGTCTAGTCTAGAGAAAAGAAAAACTAAGGGTGATATGATAGCAGTATTCCAGTATTTGAGGGGCTGCCACAAAGAAGAGGGGGTCAACTTATTCTCCAAAGCACCAGAAGGCAAGACAAGAAACAACAGATGGAAGCTAATCAAGGAGAGAAGCAACCTGGAACTGAGGAGAAATTTTCTAACAGTGACAGCAATTCACCAGTGGAACAACTTGCCTCCAGAAGTTGTAGATATTCCAATACTGCATATTTCTAAGAAGAGATTGGACAACTATTTGTCTGAAATGCTATAAGGTTTCTGGTCTATATTAGCATACTCCAAACCCTGAATCCGGATTGGTCCAGACAGACCGCAACCTGATTGGCCAACTAAGTGGCCGTGATTGGCGCGCTAAGAATCAACCGCGATTGGCCGAGCCGATCACGGGAGATTCAAAGCCCTGTCATTGGCCGCCGAGCCGCGAGCAATTCCTATATGAAGGGTTGCCACGGCTCCAAGATCCTGTACTGATCTGTATACCAAATAAAGAGCTGAATGAACACTTTTGGTCTCGCGTCTCTGTGGGAACCGATCTACACGATCTAACAGTTTCCTGCCTGAGCAGAGGGTTGGACTAGAAGACCTCCAAGGTCCCTTCCATCTCTGTTATTCTGTTCAGTGTGGCTTCAAGTTGCCCTTGGCACTACCAGGTGTAGTATTTTCCCTCTCCTCTTGAAACCATTTCTGCAATGGATGTAATTTAGTATTCTTCATTGAAAAAGAATTATTGCAATCTGCCCAGCTGCTATTAGACTGTTGGATTATTGGTCGACTCTCTACCAAGAGGAAGAACTAGGACCCCAGATAAAAATTTTTTTTTTTTTAATTTTATGGTGTTGTGGACACCAAATGTATGTTTTGCAAAGAGAACAAGTTGCTGGCAATTTGCTATCAATGCAGGTGTCCCCCTTTCTTTTCCTGACCTTTAGAATTGCCCTCTGTGGTCATTTTGGCTTGGGCTGCAGGAAAGATTAGATATCCAGCTGCCTTTTTGATGCCTGACTGGTGTTTCCCATAGAGTTGGTTAGATTTTACTCAGGTTGAGACAGTCTTAGCGTTCGATTGAAAGAGCTGTACACATTCAGCCAGTTGAATGTTGCAAGTTCTGTCTCCACAGGGTATATTACAGAATGTCTGCTGATGCTGTGATAACAGGCAGTTTGTTTACTATTTCTGCCACTTTCATTAGTTTGGGAAACATACCTGAGTGTTTCAACTGTTGACCAGCATTTGTCAAACTCTGCAACTTTTAAGATGTGTGGACTTCCTCAGGGAGAATTCTGGGAGTTCATCAACTCCACAGATCTCAAAAGTTGCCAACTCCAGAGATCTCACGTTGACAGACTTGGGATGTGGTTCTTTCCATTCTGTCCTTAAGTGAGTCAGTGTGTTAAGCGAACACAACTTGCGATTTTACTACCGGCTTCTCCACTGACTGGCTTGTCGGAAGCCAGCTCTGAAGCGCACAAATGACAATCGCGTGACTGAGGGGATGCTGCTATAGCCATAAATGCAAGGGCTGTTTGCAAATTTACTTTTGCAGCACTGCTGTAACTTTGAATGGTGGCTAAACAAGAGCGGTTGCTAAGCGGGGTTTACATACGCACGCAGATCCATCCCGAGAGGGATATTTTTAAAACAAGTGTCCCAGGAAGAAGGTACTGAGATGCTCTGCTTGGTGCAGCAGATCCCTTTCAAGATGTTAGCCATCACCTAACCATGTTTGTTACATGTTTGTTATATCTCACAAGGTATGGCAGAAAATCCATGAGTTTGTGCGAAAATAAATCTGAACTCTCAAGCTTGGAAACATCAAACAACCGGAACGTGAGCCCCAGCACCAGGCAGAAAAGAGGTAGGCTGTGCAGAAGAACCTCTCACCAAAAAGCTAGAAGGAAGGGGTCATGGGAACAGAAACTCTTGGGCAGTAAGGCTATCAAAATAGGGATTGATACAGTGAAATTGATGACTCTGTCGTGCTCTTGCAGAATAAGAAATTTCTCTGTTATAAGTCTTGCATATTCAGTCGGAATACAATTCATGTTGCCAGTTGGAACATGGAAAGAATCAACCCTGCTTTTTTTTTAAAAAAAAAAATACACTTTGATATAAAGCAAAGGTCTTCAAACTTGGGAAGTTTAAGACTTGTGGACTTCAACTCCCAGAATTCCTCAGCCAACATGACTGGAGGAGGAATTGTGGGAGATGAAGTCCACAAGTCTTAAAACTGTTTGAAGACCCCTGATATAAAGCCTCAGTATAAACAAGAAGTTGTGGCCCTAAAAAATAGAATGCAGAGAAGAGCAACAAAGATGATTAGGGGGCTGGAGGCTGAATCATGTGAACAATGGTTGCAGGAATTGGGTATGTCTAGTCTAGAGAAAAGAAGGAGTAGGGGTGACATGATAGCAGTGTTCCAATAACTAAGGGGTTGCCATAAAGAAAAGGGGCTCAATCTATTCTCCAAAGCACCTGATCAGCAGGATAAAAAATTAATCAAGGAGAAAAGCAACCTAGAATTAAGGAGAAATTTCAGTAACAAACCCAAAGCAATCAAAACCCTGAGGCCTGGAGTTTCCTCAAAGTATGAATTTATTAGAAATGTCATCTTGGCACATCTGGGGAAAACCCGACTCTGAAGGACCCGAGTGTCCTAAAAAAATATCCCAATAAAGAGGAACGCAGACAGACCACAAACAGTTATTCCTCTCTTAAGATGAGAGATTTATTTCATGAGCAATTTGGAACAATTTGAAGCTGAAATATTTATTGACAGGTAGGACATTGCAATAGATAATTTTATGTACTATACTTAGATCGGACCGAAGGCGGCGTAGTTCTAGGTTGTCTAGGTCTAAAATTTCGAGTCTGGTGGCAAAAGGTATTCTACAATGAGTAGAGGAGTGGAGAACTCTTCTTGTGAAATATTTCTGGACTTTCTCAACTGTGTTAATATCAGATACGTAATGTGGGTTCCAGACTGATGAGCTGTATTTGAGTATTGGTCTAGCAAATGTTTTGTATGCTCTAGTTAGTAGTGCGATATTACCGGAGAAAAAGCTATGCAGGATTAGGTTAACAACTCTTAATGCCTTTTTGGCTATGTAGTTACAGTGGGCTCTAACACTTAGATCATTTGAGATGAGTACTCCAAGATCCTTGACATTTGGAGTACTCATTGTACAATATTGACATTGACAATAAAGAGACACGACTTTGGTTCGTGTCTCTTTATTCTGGGGCCTGCTGTCATCCAAAGGCCTTATTGAATCTGCTAGATCAATAGCCTATATTCTTTTGTTTCTCTCACAAGGTTTTCCCCAACCAAATCAAAACTCCAAAGTAGTTTCCCCCAAGTAACGCGTCCATCACATGGTCCAATCAGGTCGCAGCCCCAATTCCGGCTGGCTTTTGTCCATGCCTCTCCCAACATCTGGTACAGCGTCCTTGGCTCCCACGGGAAAGAATATTATTTTGGCTACACATCACTCAGCTAGCTCTATCACCCTGAAGATGCTCCCAAAATGGCTTCAGGGCCGATAAGAACAATCCGTGGAATGACTTTTCTCCAGAAGTTGTGGGTGCTGCATCATTGGAAGCTTTTAAGAAGAGATTGGACAGCCACTTGTCTGGAATGGCGCAGGGACTTCTGTCTGAGCAAGGGTTGGATTAGAAGGCCTCTGAGGTCTCTTCCAACTCTGTTATTCTATATTGATCTCTCCCCCTTTGAGGTACTGAATGCTTAGGCTGGCTAAGGGTAGGAGAATCCAGTGATTCAGTGACCAGTTCCTGTAGACACCTACAGCACAACTTTTGTATTACTTGCAACTTGGCTATATGCCATCCTTTAAACTGGAGGTCTCCAAACGTGGCAACTTTAAGACTTAGGGACTTCAACTCCCAGAATTCCACAGCTTGCTGGAAAGGAAGGAAGGAAGAATTAGCAGAACTATTGTCAATTATACCTGGATAATATTAATAGACAAAAGACCCATCATTTCACCATTCACCAAAACCCCTTCAGACATCCACCAGTGTCAGGGGAAACAACAATTGCAACTATAACAGTCACTGAGGTTCAACTTCAACATCAGAAGAGGCAGCCAGCCAAGCAGCCCAGAATAAACCACCCTGGAGGGCAGCGACCAGTGACAGAAGGGAGGGAGCATTCCTGCCACAATGTACATTTGACACCGCTTCTACCACAAAAGCAGCTACATTTGATGCAGAGCAGGAAGAGAGGAAGAAAAGAAGTTATTTTTGCTGTAGGCGAGCGGCGGCAGGTAAAAGCAGTTAGGCTAGCGGCCTTGAGAAGCAGTTCATCTGAACTCACGCCAGGACAACCTGTTTGGGCAGATCCACACGGAGTCAATTTCATTAAGTTAAAATATTCTCTAAATCAGGGATCTCCAGCCCTGGCAGCTTTAAGATGTGTGGAGTTCAGACGCGCAGAATTCCCTAGCTGGGCTGGCTGGTTGAGGAATTCTGGGAATTGAAGTCCACATGTCTTAAAGTTGCCGAGGTTGGAGACCCCTGCTCTATAAATGGAAAAAAATACGGATGTCCTTTTCAAGTCTCCAACCTGCTTATCTTGCCCCTAGAAAACTATGGTTTGAACAAAATGCAATAGCAAAACCCAGTTAGATAGCTTCTTCCCTAAGGTTTAATGGTAGTTTGGACTCTTTTTTTCTTTTTCTTTTACAAATACTGTACAGCATCTCTTTGACTAATAAGCAAGTACTGGCGTGCATAACGCCAGACGTGTCACTGGAAGGCAAAAATTACAAAAGTAACTTTGAACATGTCCTGCTGGGGAATTCTCTGGAGAAAGCAATTACGTTGGGAAGAGTTTGCGGTAAAAGGAAACCAGGCCGTCAAAGAACATTCCAGTTGCGATGGGAACAAAGTTAACAGTGAATAGAACCGGGGATTTTTTTTAAAAAGAGACTATCAAAGTTAGCAGAGGCATCAATTACATACACCAGAGGTCTCAAACTTGGCAATTTTAAGACTTGTCTTAAAGTCTTAAGGTTGCCAAGTTTGGAGGCCCCTGGCATACACCTTTCCCTCTGTGCCTACTCTGAAGTAAGCAAGAGCCAGACATTCAGAGCAACAGTATGAAACTGAACAAAGTAAATTTATTCACTTTGCCTGTTTTGGAATCTGGACTTCTTTAGGTTTTATGGCAGAATTGCAACCGTCCTTGGTAAATACGTCAGAAGTGACAAACAAATACTTTGCCCCAGAGTGACCCCGCTTCCAGGTGTGAGATGAGGATAAACAGGATTGTTAGGGCTTTATTTAGAGTGAAGATTACTAGGTACATGAGAATAATAGCAAGCCTGGGATGAGTTGCCTAAGTGACCAGGTTGAATTTCCTTCAGAAACTCTTGTCTTAATTATATGACAAAGACAGAAGAGCTAAATTGGTTGGGCAGGACTAACCTCATTGTTTGATTATCAACAAGCCAAAGCAGGTTTTTTTAAGGTACAAAATTTTTTATTTTATAACAGGAAAAATCTTTTCTTCCTTCCTTCCTTCCTTCCTTCCTTCCTTCCTTCCTTCCTTCCTTCCTTCCTTCCTTCCTTCCTTCCTTCCTTCCTTCCTTCCTATTTCTAACCTGGAATACATGTATTGCTGGGTAGGAATCAATAGAGCAAATCAACAGAAAAACACAGCAACAAACCCTAATTTCCTTAATTTTCTTTAATCTCAATTTTACCTCTTGCATTTAGTCATCAACTTTAAAAAGTGAGATATTTAATATTTTAATATAATGAATTAAAGTTCAAACATGTTTAATTTTTCCACCCCAGAAACTTGTTTTTACCATGCTCAAAGTTCAAATCCCTTCCTTTGATTCTGGATTGCAAATTAATCTAGCCCAAGATACTGTTGTGCATGCAAATCATAAATTTACTGGGTTAAATATTGCTTGTTTCCCAGTTGGGCAAATTTGGCAGATTTAAGAAAGTTAATCAAGTCTACTAGGGAAGGCTGTATACTGGAGTGGAAGTCAAAAAAAGTATCTCAGAAGATGAAATTAATAGAAAACTTCCAAGAAAGCTGGAAATTATCCTCAGGAGCTGAGCTCAACTCAAAGGAGACATTTCTTTAGACTTGCTTGGCTCAGTATTTTGTTATTTTTCTACTAGCATTAGCACTAAAGCGTATACTTTTTCGACTAGACTAACACTATATTTAACAAAATGCTTTGTATTTGTTACTTTTAAACAATCCTTAATAACATTTCATGGGGGTGCGATGGCCTAGTGTTTAAAAAGGCTTGTTGATTGGAAGGCTGGCAGTTCAAGATCCAAATATTGCATGATTGTGCGAACTCCCACCCGTTCTTACCCCCGTTCCTACCAACTTAGGCAGTTTGAAAGCATGCAAATGTGAGTAGATAAATAGGCACCACCACTTTGGTGGGAAGGTAACACCTTCTGTGCACCTTTGGCATGTAGCCATGCTGGCCACATGACCCCAGAAATGTCTTGGGACAATGCTGGCTCCCTTGGTTAGGAAACAGAGATGAACACCAGTCCACAACTGGACAGGGGAAATGTTTACCTTTAAGAACTTTTCTTTATTTTCGAGAGAACTGTTGTTGTTTCAGTATGTCCTGCTTGTTTTCTTAAGCTGGAAAGTTATTCTCATATTTAGTAAATTCATGGATGTTCAGGAAGTCCTGTAACTGTCATCAGCCAGCAGATTTGGCTACCTGGTGAAGATTCAATAGGCAACATACCTCTTTTGTTCCACTTGTGGTCCTCTTTAAACCCAAAACTCTCGTACACAAACTAACGATAATTTTGTGACGGGTGCCGTATGAACTTGACTGCATGTAATTCCAATCTCCGCACTGGAATATTTTGTGGGCACTGACCTTTGCTTTTTTAAATTACTTTGCACTGAGTTGTCCTTTCAGGACTGCAAATCCTTCTCCCCCCTCCCCCCATTCCATGAAGCCCAGCTACTAAAACCCATTTTCCTGTGCATGAGAATACCGGTTTGGCTCAGCCGGTTTGATGCCTTGATTCCTTGCAGTCCCTATTCCTTCCTGGTTCCTTGCTCCACCACAGCTATGGGCTCCAACTGCCCAGCCATTCTCGGTCCCTTCCCTGGCTTCCTCAAGCTTGTGCCTTTGCCTGTCTTCCTAAGCTGCCAGATTAACCCCTTCTTGCCTTCCTTCTCTCCTCCCTCTGCCTTTCCCTCCTAGCCGATTCTTCCACCAGCCTTAACCTTGAGCGGTCAGCTCTTGCTCGAAAGCGGTTTACATTACAAGGGCTTTCCAACCGCAGAGCTCTACCCAAAGGTAAAACACCTCCACACCCGTCTCCATTCCATTCCGCCATCTGCCATCGCTGCTGCGGCTTCATTCCCATATGACCAGGGGTGGGGATTCAAACTTTTTAACAACCGGTTCTCTGGTCGTGGCTTAGTTGGTGGGAGTGGCTTTGTGGTCATGTGACTGGTGGACATGGCTTGATAGTCATGTTATTGGCTGGCGTGGCCAACTCAATATCACTCACATCGAGGCATGCATCTCCTTGCCTGGCCTCTCATGCCTGTGGGGATGCTGCAACAGTCTTAAGTGTGAAAAATGGTCATGAGTCACTTTTTTCAGTGCCATTGTAACTTTGAATGGTCACTCCACACAAGCAAAGTACCAGCAAAGGAGGGGGGGGGGAACTCCAGAGAAGTTCCAGAGACAGGAAGTCTAGTCCTGCCAAGAATGCAATAAGGGTTAATGGAGAGACAGTTTCTGTAAGCAACACCAGAATGTTTCCTTCCTGCCTTCCTTACAGGATTAGGCCAGTAATTTCTTCTAACAACCGGTTCTCCGAACTGCTTAGAATGTTAACAACCGGTTCTAGCGAATAGGTGGGAACTGGTAGAATCCCACCCCTGAATACGATCTGATTTGTCTCATGATCCCCTTCCCTCACGCCCTGTAGTAAGGTTTTCTTTCCGATAGCCATGTCTTCTGTTTGTCCTGGCTGTGCATCCATGCCTTTCACAGAAGGCTGATAACAGGCATGGGAGTGAACAGGGGGTGTTTCCTCCCCTCCCCCAGGTGTGCAGGTAAGCCACTGAAAAAGCTATACCCGTTCCAAGTGGGAAAGAAGATTTCATCAAGACCCCCTTTGAGAAAAAACTAGATTGTTAGATTCTAGATTCTCTAGAAAACTAGATTAAACCAATTTCTAGTTTAAAATTAACCAGTGGAAGAGTTTGCCTTCAGAAATCCTGGGCGCTCCATCAAGGGAGGTTTTTAAGAAAAGACTAGACAGTCACTTATCTGAAACGGTATAGGTCAATGATGGTGAACCTTTTTGTTCTGGTGTGCCGAAAGCGCACGTCCGTGCAATGCAATGCACCCCGCTCCCCCTGTGCATGTGTGTGCAACACCCCCACCCCCTTACCTGCACTGCACATGCGTGTGCCTCCCAGCTGATTGTTTGGCCTGTTTGAGGCCTTTTTCGGTCTCCCAGAGGCTCAAGGGAAGCCTCTGTAGCCTTTGGAGGCCAAAAAATGGACCCGTTTTGTCACTTCCGGTTTCGTCACTTCTGGTTTTGGTATTTCCGGAAGGCCCATTTTTCAGCCTCCCCAAGGCTGAAGAGGCTTCCCTCGAGCCTGTGGGAGGCCGAAAAAGGCCTCAAATGGGCCAAAAATCAGCTGTGAGGCACGCGCATGTGCAGTGCAGATAAGTTTGGCTGGGGCTCACATGCCTGCACAAATGGCTCTGCATGCCACCTGTGGTACGTATGCCATTGGTTCGCCATCACAGGTATAGGTTCTCCTGCTTGAGCAGGGGGATGGACTAGAAGACCTCCAAGGTCCTTCCAGCTCCTACTCTACTCTACTCTACTCTACTCTACTCTACTCTACTCTACTCTACTCTACTCTACTCTATGCTGCTCTACTCTACTCTAAAAATACAGGTAGTCCTCAACCAACAGTTCGTTTAGTCACCATTCAAAGTTACTGAACAGCACTGAACACAGTGACTGATGACCGTTTTTGACACTTACATCATCCCCATGGTCACATGATCAAAATTCAGATAACTGACAACTGACTCATGATGATTGCAATCTCCCGGGGTCATGTGATCAATCACTTTTTCTGACCTTCTGACCATGGGGAAGCCAGATTCCCTTAATAACCGTGTGAGTGACTGCAGTGATTCACTTAACAACTGTGGCAAGAAAGGTCATAAAATGGGGCAGAATTCACTGAACTGTCTCGCTTAGCAACAGAAATGTTGGACTCAATTGTGATTGTAAGTCGAGGACTACCCGTATCTCTAGAAGAAGTGAAGTATGGAGGAATAGGTTTCTTGGGTTAGCTTAGCTGTAGACCAGGGGTGTCAAACACAAGGCCCACAGGCCACATCCAGCCTGCAATGTGGTGAGACCTGTCCGTGGGGCCATCCTGGAAAATGTAAGGAGCCGGCCCATGTGGCTTCGGCCTGGTCTACCCAATGCAAAGAGGAAACATGCTAGCAGTTTGGGGAGTGGTGTCAAGCTGGCCACGCCTACCCAGCCAGGCACGTCCACCCAGTCGGCCACGCCCAGTGAGTGGCGTCAAGCTGGCCACACCCACCCAGTCAGCCACACCTGCCTGTTCCGGCCGAGGTCAACCACAGCCCTGACGCGGCCCTCAATGAAATTGAGTTTCACACCCCTCCTGTAGACAGGCCTCCAGCTGAGGTGGTGGACCATATTCTCTGTTCAGTATAAGGCCACCAAGGGAAGCAGGTGTCTTCTGCTCCACTTGTAGACTATGTTGTTATGCCTTCTTGAATTGTAAAGTTTTGTTAAGTCCCCAATCCCTGGGCTGCAGTCCACTACCGGCCCACGGCCCACTCGAAACCGGGCCATGTAAGTGGCAGGCTCTCATGTTCAAAGTTCCGCTGACGTAAATAGCGGGCACACACGGAACCATCCCCCCTCCACCTCACCCCTCCCCACCCATCCCGTCTGCCAAGCTACTTAGGAGGGTGACCACTGTTGTAAGTCGCATCTCTACATCTAACATCAAAGAGTCAGAAAGTCTTGTATCTGAAAGTTAATTCCCTGAGTTTCTGGGTTGGTTTTCCCAAAGTTTCGTTACCAGGCTAGATAACATCTTCAGCGGAGTTTAGGGGTTCAGCAGAGTTTAGTTCCCCTAAGCTCTGAGGAAGATGTCTTCTGGCCTGGTAACAAAACGTTTGGAAACCAACCCAGAAGCTCGGAGAACGAACCTTCACCCTCATCCTACACCCGAGCTACAGATATTCGCCACTATCACAAAGTCTCACATCTGTTCACGCACATATTGAGATTAAGAGGAATTTGGACTCCTAGTACAGAACGGCAACAGTAGGAATTACAAGCAAGATTTGATGAAAGGACTCCTAGGATTAGAAGAGAGCAAATAAAAAATAAAAAAATGGAAACAGTAGAAATGAAGGAGAACTGGGCTGTATCTTCAAAGTACTCACAACTTCTTAAAGATCTAAAATTTGATGTTATTGAAGAGAACATCCGGATTAAAGTCGGTAGAGGAATTAATAAAACCAATCCTGTTATTGGTGACTACTAATGTCCAGTTAGTATTAATACTGATAATACGCATCCCCAGTTAGTATTAATACTGAATTGCTGCTGAACTTGTTGATCAGAAGATGCTGAGCTTGTTGATCAGAAAGGTTGGCAGTTCAGCAGTTTGAATCCCTAGCACCCGTAATGGAGTAAGCTCCCATTACTTGTCCCAGCTTCTGCCAACCTAGCAGTTCGAAAGCATGTAAAAATGCAAGTAGAAAAATAGGGACACTTTGGTGGGAAGGTAGGAGCGTTCGGTGCACCTTCAGCATTTAGTCATGCCAGCCACATGACCATGGAGACGTCCTTGGACAGCGCTAACTCTTTGGCTTTGTAACAGAGATGAGCACTGCCCCCTAGAGCCAGAAACGACTAGCACGCATGTGCAAGGGGAACCTTTACCTTTACTTTAAGGTCCAACTAACCAAGAAGACAATGTAGTGGAAGCTTTCCAGAAGCAAAAGGGAGATAATTCGAAGTGTAAAGTAGCAGTGATGGGAGATATTGTATTATTTCAACAGCTGTTAGAAAATAAACCTTCCAAATACGGTCCTTTCAGGATATCCCTGACAGTCTTGTGGACATCTTTCTTATTCAGAGATGGAGGAATGCAAGAGAACTGGCTACTTTTTATTTGGAACTAATCGATAGAGAATATTAAAGATGAAGAAGTGAAAGTAGCAAGAACGTTGAGGGAGGGTAACCATATACAGGTGAAATTCTTAATTGGAATAAAAACTAAAATTAAATGTGGTTGAACACTCTAACTTGGACTTCACAAAATGGATTACAATAAATTCTGACAATTAGGATTCAATAGCAGAAAGAGCTAATAGGAGGAGATACAAAAGACAGTCTGTATTCAGATAACACATTTAACTTGGTTATAATTTAAAAACACATTAACCAACCCATAAACTTACCAAACAGTCTGGATTTGCATGATGTATTAAGCCCTCCACCACTTATAAACTAACTACAGCTGAGAACCAAGCATGTTGTTTACTAGATTTTTTTAAATCAATTATCTTATAGAAACATTACCATAATATGGGCTGTAAAAATCAATATAACCACTAGATGTCAGCAAATAATTCCACATTTAAGGATCTCACTGCTGCCTGTTGCTGAGAGTCTGGCATTTTGCAGCTAAGGTTTAGTTGTTCTGGTGAACACATTTTATAAGTCCTCCCGGCCATCAATTTAGCATCAATTTAGCAATCACAATTATTAGTGATTTGGCATCACAGCAATCCGGGGAGATTCTATAATATGTTATGAATCAAGAATGAGGAAAATTATACTCGAAGCCTATGTTGTCTGAAGGGCACTGAAGCTGGGCAGTGTTGCCTTTCAATTTATTTATTCATTTTTGCATGTTTTTACCTCACCCTTAACCTGCATTTATCTGCTCTCCCAGATCCAGAATCTAAAGAGAGAGACGTCCCCCGTCGCTTTTCCTTAGCTTCTTCCATCAACACCACAACTAACACGTCTTCTCTAACCAAAGGTATGGGCACACTAACTAAACCATTAAGCTGCTTAACTTCCTGTACATACATTGCTGCAAATACTGCTAAAATTATACAATGGAGCCGGTGTTCCACCTTATAAGGCACAGAGAAATGGGTTGCTGGAGTAGCAAGAGTTTTAGCATTGGAGTAACTCTGCCATTTGTGTAGTTGCGCCAGATTAACACTCCAATGAAGCGACTCTACTTGCGAGATAGGTAGTCCCTGACGTATGACCTCAATGGGAGGGCAGAATTTTTCATTGCTAAGCACGACAGTTCTTAAGTGAGCTGCAACTGTCTTTACAGTCTTTTTTTTTTTTTTGGCCATAGTTATTAAGTGAATTGTATAGGGCCATGATGGCGAACCTATGGCACGCAGAGCCATTTGTGCAGGCACGCGAACCCCAACCTGATGCGCCTGCACTGCACATGTGCACACCTCCCAGGTGATTTTCGGCCTCCCAGAGGCTCGAGGGAAGCCTCTGCAGCCTTGGGGAGGCCGAAAAACGGGCCTTCTGGAAATACCAAAACCGGAAGTGACGAAACTGGAAGTGATGAAACGGGCCTGTTTTTCAGCCTCCAAAGGGTACAGAGGCTTCCCTTGAGCCTCTGGGAGACTGAAAAAGGCCTCAACCGGCACGAAAATCAGCTGGGGGTGCGCGCATGTGCAGTGCAGGTAAGGGGGTGGGGGGGGTTGCACACGCATGTGCAGGGGGGCATCTCAGTCAGTTAGAAAAGCAAATGGAAAGTACCGTAAACCTACCAATTAATATCCTGGAAACACCGAAAGGCGATGAAGGGAGAGGAAAACCAAGGCCCAACTTTGTAATACTGTATGGAAAACCTTTGGATTACCAAAATATTAGTTTCTTCTGGAAACCTTTGATTCAGTTTGTTTGTTTTTTATTTATTTATTTGTTTGTTTGTTTGTTGATTCATTTGTCAAAAGCTTGCAATATAACAGAAACAAGAATAAACATAAGTTTAAATACAAGAAATAGGAACTAATAAATGGGGACAATAGGACAGGGATGGTAGGCACGATTGTGCGCTTATGCACGCCCCTTGCAGACCTCTTAGGAATGGGGTGAGGTGAATAGAGGTTAGTTTGAGGCTAAAGGAGTGGGGGTTTGAGCAGGTGACAATAGAATCAGGTAGTGAGTTCCAGACATTGACCACTATTTCATTGCTGAAATCATACATCTTATTTGTTTCTTTTTTCTTTCGTTGTTTGTTTGATTTGTATTGCTGCCTATTCGCCATGGCGACTCAAGTTTCTGTCATGATATTCAGCATGTTATCAATACTTAACTGAGTTTAGTGGGTGTCTGAAGTTAAGTGAGATCAGCGCAGTTAGTTCCAGAAAAATCCCAGGGCTGTTAGCTAGACTAGGAAATAAAAAATACATGGCGTTTTTCAGAAGAGTTGTTGAGATAGATAATTGCATGAAATTACAAGGTGTGAGGTGGATGCAGTTACCAAGAGCCGAGTTTGACTCAAAGGGCATCTTTACTTTCCTAGCTTATCTCTGATTAGAAACATGGTAATGCAATATATTATATAAGTTAGGGGTGTCAAACTCAAGGCCTGCAAGCCGAATCCGGCCCGCAATGTGACTAGATCTGGCCATGGGGCTGCCCTTGAGACACCGAAGGACCAGCCCCTGGTCCAGCGCGGCCAGGCACTAATCTATAACTTGATGGCTGCTGTTCAGAGTATTGCAATGTAAATTCAGTGCCAGAAAAGTAAACACAGATGGCTGAGGCTTCATTTAACTTCTTTATAAACACATACAGTAAATTTTACAATACCAGTTGTAGATTAACATAGCTTCAGAGCTGCAGAGCTTAATATAGAGCCACGCCTAGGCTACTTCTAGTTTCAGTTTCTAAACAGTCCTCATTGGCGACTTAGTTGCTATGCCTATTCATTGGCTGACCTTGTTACCATGCTCTATTTCTGTTCATAAATATACTGCCATCTGGGCTGGGATGTAGTCAGCCTTAGAAGAAAGGAAAGAGATGGGAATGCGAAGGAGAGTCGGAGGGAGGGAGATGGGAATGAGAGGGAGGCCGGGAAGCTGGGTACCCCCACCTTGGCCATGTCCACATGCCCCCCCAAGGTCAACTACAACCCTGATGCAGCCCTCAGTGAAATCGAGTTTGACACCCCTGATGTAAGTGAACAAACTTTAATGGCTAAGGGAAAAAAACTAAGGGGAAATTTAATATTGATCAATACAAAATGTATTCTTACGACCAACATAATATTAAAGGCTCTATTGCCCTATCCATTTTTAACTTCAATTTTCTACAGTCAGAGAGAACATGGAGACAGAGTTTCTTGCGCTGGAATCACGGTTACTTAGCTAAGGTTTCATGTGAACAGAAACTCATATATATGGGCGTGAAATGTAATAATTCTTAAAACATTAAGAGAGGAGATCGGTCTCAGCCCAGGTCCCTTGGTAGGAATCCTGTAGTTCTTTCGATAAGCTGAAATAATCGATAAAAACAAACCATTGGGTAGTTTGTTGCCGATCGCACAACATTGTGCTTCTTCCATCATCTTCTAAACCCTTTTTCCACACCAAAGGAGCTGGTCTGGCATCTTCTAACTCAGGGGTCGCCAACCTTTTGGACCTCAGGGACCACCAAACTCATAATTTTAAATCCGGGGACCAGAAACCCTGGGAAAATCCCCAAAAAAGTCTGCAGAAAAATTCCCCACCTCGTTTTCCTACCAATCAATCATTCTGGGATTACAGGATACCAGGATCGCAGGATCTCCAGCTTTGTTCTCGAGTGGGGGGGTGGGGAGAGAGAGACTTTTGGCTTCATGCAAGGAAAGCAGCAGAAGCAGCAGAAGTCTTTCTTTCTCTCCCCCAAATTCCACCAGAAATGAGTGTTTACTGGTGCAGCCTCTTAGAACAGGATGCCTTGCAGGGTCCCAAAGATTCATTTCTGGCAGAGTTTGGGGGAGGGAAAGAAAGACCTTTACTGCTTTCCTTGTGTGCAGCCAAAAGCAGAAGAAGAAAGAAGCGGAAAGAAACAGCCCAGTGGCCAAGCCAGGCATGTGGGGCATGTGGGGCAAGTTTCCCCCCTCCCCTCACTACCTTGTGTTGTTCACAATCCAAGTGATGCAAGCCTTGTGTTCCCACAGGCCATGTGGGTGGTGCAGTTCTCACACAGCCTGGATTAATTGCTTTGTGGTGTGCTTTGTGGGTGACATTTCTCTGCGGACCACCAATATTTTCTTGCGGACCTCCAGTGGTTCCCGGCCCACTGGTTGGCGACCACTGATCTAACTAACTGTATTTCCTATTTTTATTATCTGCAAACTTTGCACAGGGGCCCTTGTTCCTGCGGTTAAAGTCAAGAGGCACGAAATCAAAAGCGATCCAACTCCTTTCGGTTTCGAAGGTACAGCTCCCAAATCCATGCATGCTGTTGACTTGTAGATTGTCTTTTCTCACATCGCCCGCTAACATTTCAAAGCATCCTCTGAATCGCCATATCAGATGAACGTTGTTGATTGTCCATCATTGTATATTTATTACCTGTTCTATCTTGTCTGAAATGGTATAGGGTTTCCTGCCTGGGAAACTACCTCCAAGGTCCCTTCCAACTCTGTTATTCTATTTCTATTATTTCTATCTTGAAACACTCAAAGGTGCTTTTTCAAGAGGCGACTGGACTTCCTTTGTTTTCCCTTGAAGACGTTTTGCTTCTCACCTGAGAACTTTCTTCAGAACTGATCAATTACTTTAATCTATATATATATATATATATTTTTAAAAACTATAATCAATCACAGGTCTTCTTCTCCTGTCTCCATACCTCTTATTGTTTTGACATGAAACCCTGAAATGACATGATCAAAGGCAGCCTTAAACCTAAAAAAAATCTACTTTTGTTCAGGGTTCAATTCATTCTACTTTTATCTATTCTTGAGCTTCTCCATCTCCATCACTCATATTTGAATGAATGTAGTTCTGTCCTCATCTGTCTTTGAGAATGCTAACCCCTAGTGGCTTTAACTGCATGCTTACCTCTAGCGCCAATCTTTTTATCCGTGCTGTGCTTGATTAATGCTAATCTTGTTTAATTTGCTAATCCGTAATCACATGAAATGTGTTGGCAGTCCTTGGATGATATATCATCAGACATAAAAGGGAAATAATTCTGGGTGGATAGAGGTTCACCTGATTGATTCTAAACGGTGTCCTGTTGTGACTTTTTGACTGCATGCTTTCCGCGTTCAAATAGCACTGGCCTCTAACCTCTGACAGACTTTATATTCTCTTTGAAAGCCAAAAATGTTAAATTACAACATTCACTTATCATGGAAGAAGAAGGGTGGCGCAGTGGCCTAGAGGTGGAGCTCTCACCTGACAATCAGGAGACTGTCAGTTCGATCCTAGGTACAGGCAGATATTTTTCTCTCTGGATACATTGAGAATGTATCTGCTGAATAAAACTCCGCATGGGTGACAGGAACGGCATCCGGCCAGTAAACACTCAGCTCCATTCAGTTGCCCAGACTCCACCTGACAAGGGATTATGGGGCCTTTAAAAGAGGATGACGATTTAGCATGGAAGAGAATATAAAATTATTCCCGGCACAGGAGAGTTTTAATGTCGCTACTCCATCTAGTGGTAGGAAAGTTCAATTGGTGATACCTCAAGTTCTCCATGGAAATGTCAGGTGCCTTTCTCAAGTCTGTCCCTCTGGATTTTTTGCGACTTCTGGCTTTTCCATAGTTTGATTTAACCATGCGACTATTCTCAACAATAGGATGGCTCTCCCGTGTGTCAATGATAATTAATACCTTTATCTTGTTCCCAGTCCACAAGCAAGATAGATTTATAGGTAGTCCCTGACTTACAACCACAATTGAGCTCAATTATTGCTAAGCGAGGCAGCTGTTAAGCACCTTTTGCCTCTTTTTACGACTTTTTTTGCCCCAATTGTTAAGTGAATCACTGCAGTTGTTAACTTAGCAGCAATAGCCGTAGCGGTTATATAGGTGCTCCTCAACTTACGGCCGCAGTTGAGCCTAAAATTTATGTTGCTAAGTGGGAAATTTGTTAAGTGAGTTTTGCCCCCTTTTTATGTCATTTCTTCGCTACCTTTGTTGAGTGAATCACTGTAGTTCTTAAATTAGTAACATGGTTGTTAAGTGAATCTGGTTTCCCCATAGGCTTTGCCCGCCAGAAGGTCGCAAAAGGGGATCATCGCATGACCCCGAGATACTGCAACCATCATCAATCTGAGTCAGTTGTCAGGCATCCAATTGTAAATCACATGACCATGGGGAGGCTGCAACGGCCATACGGATGAAAAATGGTCATAAGTCACTTTTTTTCAATGCAGTTGTAACTTTGAACGATCACTAAATGAACTTTTGTAAGTCGAGGACTACCTGTATACTGCTTCACAGTGCTTTCTAGCCCTCTCTAAGTGGTTTACAGAATCAGCATATTTGCCCCCAATAATCTGGGTCCTCACTTTACCGACCTCGGAAGGATGGAAGTGTCAGCCAGCCGATACTGACAGGAAGGCCGAGTCAACCTTGAACCCAGTCAGAATCGAACTGCCAAAGTGCTGGCAGCCGGCAGTCAGCAGAACTAGCCTGCTGTACTGCACTCTAACCACTGCGCCACCACGGCTCTTAGTAACAGCCATGTTCTTCCATGTTAAGCTCTATAAAGAAACTCATTTTGAATCAGGTTAGTAACAGCATGGATTTGCCACAGTTTGGGAACAGCTTTTTAAAATGTTCTGTGGAGATTTAGAAGCAATTGGCAGAACCTTCTCTAAAAATATCGCAGTCCACTCCCCTCTTAATGTGACTGCCAAGAGCAGCTGGTCTTGCTTTCCAATTTGTCGGTGTATATAGCAAAGGCACCTACAGGGGAGGCTTCAGTTAAGGAGGTGAGACTGCCATCTTGACCCAGAGTAAGTGGCCCTGAGGACACCTGTTTTCCTTAACACAGCCTTTGAAATTTGTCAAGGAAAGTTTGCATGCTCACCATCTCATCTTTAAGATGGATGCCAACCAGCATTTTTAAAATTATAGAATACTCTGCTTCCTATCCCAGATGCCTTTGAAAGCACCCTCTTGGCTCAAGCTAACTCCAACACCGTTTCCTCTGCAAGGATGGTCCCCAGATCAGCTTCACAGACAGGTAAAAAAGAAACCAGAAGCATTTTTTTTGAGATCAGGTGCGCAGGCACTTGAGGACATCTTTGGAGAAAAAAGATCTGGTGCGGAGAAAATTTATTTGGGTTATGATATGGACTGGAACTCTTCTGCACAAGAAGAAGCCCTAGATTTTTAAATACGCTTTCAACACTTGACGGAGGTTTGTGCCAAAACAAACTTGATTGATTAAAGCATGAAAATCATTTTTTATTTCTTATTGACCACCAAACATTTTTTTTTCTACCATCAACTTCAGTTTTATTCTATTTATCCATTTTCTGTTTTCTTTTTCCCCACTTTGCAAATCACAAACTCTTCAGACTGTTGACTTTATCTGTGTTGCTTTATGAGTCTAGTTGATTCATGGTGACTTCATGGATTCATGCTTTCTTGGCAATGCTGCTGAAATTGTTTGCTATTGTCTTCTTTTGGGATGTTTTTTTTCCCCCCAACTTCCCAAGGATGCCCACAGTCTTTGGGAAGTCTCCCATCCAAATGTTAACGTGGCCAAGCCCCAAAAAGGTCAAGCAGAGATTGTCCCTTTCAGAACATGTCTCATGCGTTGCTGATATTCTCATCATGTTGTCATGATTAAAAGATTCCACAGAAGGTCCAATATTCCAGTGGTTTGAATCCTACCTCCGCGTGATGGCATGAGCTCCCGTCACCTGCCTCAGCTCCTGCCAACCTAGCAGTTCAAAAGCATGTAAATGCAAGTAGATAAATAGGTAACCACTTCGGTGGGAAGGTCACAGTGTTCCGTATTTCACCATACACTTTACACTATGGCATGATAACATGCTGGCCACACGATTGTGGAAATGTCTTTGAACAGTACTGGCTCCCTGGCTTAAAGAAATGGAGGTGAGAACTATCCCCTAAAGTCGGCTATGAGTAATGGAGTAAAACCCGTAGGGACTCCTTTATGTTTTATCATGATTATGATTTCAGAAGAAATACCTGTTTTGATTCTGATGGAGCAATCCTCAATAAAGTGTTGCTCTCCAGATATGTTTAACTCCTGACTGAGCCCATATAGGACAGGACACGATTCTATTTTTAAATCATCTCTTCTTCCAAAAATCCCTAAATACTATACATGACATGTTTTAGAAGCTGAACTGTCTCATATTGTCAACTGTCAACTATCTAATATTGTTGGGCTGGCCCTTTTAAAAAAACAACAACAATATTCTAAACAAAAGCAACAAATTAGCATTGTATAAGATATAAATTATTTCAGTAAAGGATTAAATTACATGAATTAATAAATGTATATTGTTAAATGCCGCTAGAGTCAGAGGACAGAGAAAGGGGGCTAATCTCGTTCATCAAGAACTAAAGAAATAAAAACAGGAATGGACTAAGGCCCTAAGGCTGAGCAGCACATGGAAATCCCAGCAGCCCAGGAAGCTCTGAGCAACCGAAGGCATGCAATACAGATTTGGGGAGATGAATTTGGGGCTACAATTATTATTATTATTTTTACAAGACTCCTTTTATCTTCTCTAAATCAAATCAGATTTGATTTGACATCTAAAACACAAACAGGAGATAATGCCAACGGTTGTGTTCTGGTTTTTGTTTTGTTTTTTAAATGAAGGTTGGCCTAGCAGACAGATGCCCTCGCTAGATACATTTGAGGACTTTGAAGCCATCCCATCCAGCACTGAGGACCTCTCAAACTCTTCAGACCTGGAGGAAGACAGCCACCCTTCTAATGTAGGTAACATCCTTCTGACCTTCGTGCAAGATCTAGACGTGTCAGTTTTTGCATAATTCAGGGCTACAGGGCTGTTTCCAAGATAGTTAAAGGGGCTGTGTGCTTCAGGGATGTTTATTAACAGAGATAGTTCTTGCTTTCTCCAGTGGAAGCAATTATGTTTGGAAGAGGTAGCGGTAAAAGGAAACCAAGCTGTCAAAAAAATACAGTGGTTGGACAATCACCAAAGCTGACACTAGCCAGAGCATAGAACAACTCGAAGAAGTAGTGCAAGATCGGAAGATGTGGAAAGACCTGGCCGATAGAGTTCCCAAGAGTCATGCATGTCTGAATGGATAACATTATCACCATTTCTTGCTTAACAACTGTTCAAAGTTATGATAGACTTCAAAAAAAAAACTACTTGTGACCTGTCCTAGTTCTTAACAATTGCCACACTTTCTCTCCTGTCACACAATTGCATTTCCGGGACTTGGCAACTGGTTTTTGCATTTATAACCACTTGCAGGCCCCAAGCTCCTATGACTGCAATTTGTGACTTTTGCTGTTTTCCAGCAGAAACTTTAGTGTTAAACTGATGCCAAGAAGGTCCAGGCCTTCAGATCTGTGCTTAACCATGATTCCTCTCTGGGTGACTTTGAGCCAATCACTTTTTCTCAGGCCAGCCTATGTGAGTTGAGTCCTGAAATGTTCTATGAAATACCCTTTGGAAAAAAAATGTGGTAGTCTAAAACAGGAGCTTCCAAGTTTGGCAACTTTAAGACTTGTGGACTTCAACTCCCAGAATTCCTCAGCCAACTGAGAGTTGAAGTCCACAATTTTTAAATTTGGTGAATTTGGAGACTCCTGGTCTAGAAGAATGTGTGCAGTAAACTTGCTTTTAAAATGAAATGAGTTTCAGCCTCAGCCTTAAATACAGAACATTAAGGATGTCAGAGATGTCAGCCTTGAGAGTCCAGACAAGAACATACCTAGTAATACCAGCATTAACTGTATGCCTGTTGTCTGACTGTTCTGCCCCCACTACACGTTAGTCTGTGTGTAGCTCGACATGCAGCTAAACCCACCTATCTTCCAATAAAGCAGACTGTGTGCCTAGATCTGAATGCTTTATTGAAAGAACAGGATATGGTGAAACGGGGGAAAATAGAGATACATACAATGAGAACCAAATACAAGATAGGTAGTATTAAGTTACTGCTGAACATAACAATTAATAAATACAAGCAATTTAAATCCCACCAGCACTGTGTGGGATGTGGGTTTGTCCTTGGATGACCATGTGCTTCTGCCTTCTCCAAATGCTAAAGGAAATGGAATCTGGCTTCCCAGCAAGCACTTGGTTTGAGAGTCTCAAAAAGTAGATGAGAGTCTCAAAAAGTAGATGAGACTAGAAGGCAACAGCAGTATATAAAGATCTTATTGTGTGGCTTGACACTGACTGTTGTCTAGTCCGTGTTCTTTTCTCCTGTTTCCCAAGGTCGTTCCCACATGCCATTACAGAGATTAAAATATAGTCATTGCTGTACCAAATATTGTAGATCATTTATATTTATAATATTTTTATACCTCCTTTCTATTTTCCTAGCATGGCTTATATTAATGAACATTTGCACTGTATCAGTAAAATACCAGCAGCTACTTTCTGGAATTACTCTCTTTGGCTTGGTTTTATTCATTTTTTAGGGATCGAATCTATACAGGGTAGAAGGGAGTTTTGATTCCTGTTTCCCAGACACCCTCACCTTGGAAGAGGGCGATCTAGTGCAGTTTATTCAGGAAGGAGAGAATGGACAATGGTAAGTAAATTATACCGTATCTGCTCCAGAGGTGGGTATTCAGCAGGTTCTGACCAGTTCTGGAGAACCGGTAGCGGAAATTTTGAGTAGTTCGGAGAACTGGCAAATTTCTGACTGGAGATTTTATAGTATCCTTCCCCCGCCACACCCATTAAGCCACACCCACAGAACCGGTGGTAAAAAAATTTGAATCCCATACTGATCTGCTCATACAATTTTTAAATCATAATTAAAAGGGAAAAAATGCTTTCCTTGGGTTCTTGGCTGAATCTTGAAAAAAAACAGAAATTGAAGGAGAAGGAAGAAAGGAGTGATTGTCTGGAAGAAAAAAAAACCTTTAATGATAATAGATGAATTTATAATTAATTTCCCAACCTCTAATTGCTTTCTACAAGAAGTATTTTTATGTGGACTGACTTTACAATCCTATATTTACTCAGAAAGATTTTATGCTATACAGTGGTTGCAGTGGCTGAAATGTGAAGAAAAAAAAAAGGAAATTAATGTTTTCTTTTTCCAAACTCAGGTTAGTGAAGAAGCTAGTTTCGGAAAAAACAGACTGGATACCTTCCAGCCTGTTACAACCAGCAGAAAGTGAAGCCAACAGCAGTTGTAGAATCAGCAATTCAGGTAAGTCATACGCAAAGTTTGAAAAGTTTTATGTTTCTAATTTAATTATGCATTCCTAAGCAGTAAAAAAAATTCTGGCATAGCATTTCTTTGGGAAGACAGAGCATTGATGATCTGTAATATTCTTATCATAATAATTATTAATATCCCAAACGTGATGGGATGCACAAAGGTAAAGATAAAGGTTCCCCTCGCACATACGTGGTAGTCTTTTCCGGCTCTGGGGGGCACTGCTCATCTCCGTTTCTAAGCCGAAGAGCCAGCACTGTCCGAAGACGTCTCCGTGGTCATGTGGCCAGCATGACTAAACGCCAAAGGCGCACGGAACGCTCCTACCTTCCCACCAAAGGTGGTCCCTATTTTTCTACTTGCATTTTTACATGCTTTCGAACTGCTAAGTTGGCAGAAGCTGGGACAAGTAATGGGAGCTTACTCCATTACGGGTGCTAGGGATTTGAACTGCTGAACTGCTGACCTTTCTGATCAACAAGCTCATTCTTATCATAATAATGTACGCATTCATATCCCAAACGTGATGGGATGCACATATGTGCCTGCAATTAACAAACTAGTAACATGCATGGTGTGCATAAGCGCACCAACGTGCCTACCGTCCCTGTTCTATTGTTTCTTTTATTTTTCTTATATGTACCCATTTCATGTATTCATAACTAGGCATACACTTATACCTATTATCTTGTAAGCGATTGACAAATCAAAATAAATAAATAAATAAAATAAATAAACATCAATAAGCCCCAGGGCTTTCTTCATCCCTCCTCATCCAGCCCCCCACCCCCTCAACAAAATTGGTTTTTAAAGCCAAATCCAAAATCTTACCTGCCTGGTTATCTTCATTGAATATAATCTTTTGTTTTCAGATTCTGTCTTCGAAGTTAATAGACCTAAAATTGTCTTTCAGCCATACTTTTTAGAGAAATATATTATTTATTTATTTATTTATTTTATTTGTCAAGCAAGTTTTAGACAACAGGTATAAGTATAAGCATGGTTATGAATACATGAAATGGATACGAATAAAAAGAAACAATAGGACAGGGACAGTAGGCACGTTGGTGCGCTTATGTACACCCCCTACAGACCTCTTAGGAAAGGGGTGAGGTCAATAGTAGACAGTCTAAGGTTAAAGTTTTTGGGGTTTGGGGAAGAAACCATAGAGTCAGGTAGAGTATTCCAGACATTGACCACTCTGTTGCTCAAGTCGTATTTCCTGCAATCAAGTTTGGTGCGTTTTACCTTGAGTTTGTATCTATTGTGTGCTCTTGTGTTGTTATGGTTGAAGCTGAAGTATTCATTCACAGATAGGACATTGCAGTAGATAATTTTATGTACTATACTTAGATTGAACCAAAGGCTGCATAGTTCTAGGTAGTCTAGGTCTAGAATTTCAGGTCTGGTGGCATAAAGAATTCTTCTACGGTAGAGGAGGAGAACCCATCACACTAACCATGAAAAACATGTAAGAGCCATAAGAAATGGGGTGCAGTACATTTACCAGAATGGGAGGGAAGGAAGGGGCAATGAGGATGGAAGATGAATGAAAAAGTAACTTTATACTTGACTTACAACCATTCATTTAGGAAACGAATGGCACAGGAAAAAAGTGACCTAGGGCTGTTTTTCACACTTAATGAGGGTGCAGTACATTTACCAGAATGGATGACGGACAGGGACAAGGGCAATTCTGAAGATGGAAGGAAATTACGAATGAAACTAATAACAGCTGCAGATACTTAACAAACTTGGCAAAAAAGGTCGTAAAATGGGGCAAAACTCCCTTATCAACTGTCTCACTTTGCAACATAAATTTTGAGCTCAATTGTGGTTGTAAGTCAAGGATTACCTGTATTGTGAGTTTCTTTGAGTTGAGGAAGCGTTTCAAGGTTGTATTGGTGATTTGGGACCTAGAAGGAATCTCCGGCAGAAAATTGACAATGGGGGCAGCTTCCACGAAAGCATCTCTAAAAGTTGTCCCACTTGAGTGGTACTCTTGATTCCTGTAGTCAGCAATTTTTTTCTCTGGAAATCCACTCCTATTCTCACACCATTCAAAGTGTGTTCATCCCAAATTCTATCGCTAAAAGTCTGTGTAGAGTCATCCAGGTCATGGTAATCCCAGAGGTACTTTTTCAGGAGGCAACTCGGCTTCCTTTTTTTTTTTTCTTTGAAGATGTTTCGCTTCTCATCCAAGAAGCTTCTTCAACTTGGACTACAGGAAGCAGGAGCACTTACTCAGGTGACCCCGAGGACACAGATAAACCTCCAAGTGGCCTCAACGGCACTCTAAAAAAGGATGCAAATGACCAGCAAGGAGTATAAATCCTTCCGTTCCCCATCATCCAGTCAGAGCTGAAGAAGCTTCTTGGATGAGAAGTGAAACATCTTCAAAGAAAAAGCAAGAAAGTCCAGTTGCCTCCTGAAAAAACACCTTTGGGACAACCATGACATGGATGACTGAGAATCTCTACAGACGTTTATCTCTCAAAGTTACATCGGTATTACTGATCCTGCTGGTGCATTCTCATTTCAGATGTTTACAGCGATACCCACAGCTCTGCATCCACAAACTCAGAAATGAAGGTGGAAGAGCTGAACAGAAGTTTAACAGCTGGACAGAAAGCTGGAAGCTGAGTAGACCAGGAAACATCTCCTCAGGGCTCAATCTTCTTTGTTTACTTGCAGATGCTGGACCAAATTGCCTTTCCACCCCCATCCACCCCAAGCTCCAGATTTCACAATTCAATATTTTGTCAACGTGAAACACATTAAAAAAAAAAGAAGAAGAAGAAGAAGAAGAAACTAGTCAATTTCAAAACCAGTTAAACTTCAGAGGTGTCCAAGTTACCTTAGTGTTTGACAAAACACACTCATCGTATGCTTTATTTGCACTGCATTTTTGAGCGTCGAAAATTAGCCTAAATTAGACAGACAGACAACAGATTGGGTTGATATACACCCCGCTCAGGTTCAGGGCGGCGTGCTGGATTCTTGAAACTCAGATCCTCGAGGTGATCTTCTCTTGGGCAGAATGAAAGGTTTTCGTTCGCCAGTTTGGATCAGCTGCTGGGGCCCTCGTTTTCCGTGGCTCGATCTACCCACACGTGCTGTTATCTCAAGACAATCAAAACCAGGGGAGCCCCCCCCCCCCCCCAAAAAAAATCAAAGCTGAGTGACGATGAAGAAAGTGCAATTCCTGAACCTGAGCCAACGTCACACCTTTGCACGGCAGCGAAAGGTGTTAACTTGCTGTGGGTTACGTGTAATCCTTTGTGTCTCTAACAGGGTGTTTTGGATGCTAACGGGAAGCAAATCCTTAGCAAAGGGGAATGAGGCTTTTGTGAAGGCAATTCTGGGATGTAACACCGACAAGCCAGCTTTGTTCCCCTCCGGAAGCTTCGCATCCAGTTCTGTCTAATGCTGCAATTCAGTGTTTTACACTTGTGTGGAATGCGTTTGGGCATTGTCCTATGCTGGGCTCTGGATTAGAATACAGAGTTTCTACCCCACCCCACCTCAAATATTTAATAACCCACCCACCCCCGTATAATGTCTCTCTTCCCCATCCCTCCCCCACCCCAAATGAGGTACTTTCAAAGGTGAATGGTTGCCAAGGAGAATGTGTTGTTGCTTGAAAGTTTCTTGCCATGTCATATTTCGGTGTGGGGGGTGGGGTGAGCATTGCAGCCCTCTGAACAATATCATGAATTTGCCATAAGTACAAAATAAAATCAGCCTGGTTCCATTTAAAAGCTTCAGAGGCTGTCATCCTGCTTAAACAATACAGAACAACATAGTTAGAAGGTCTTTTAGTCTCAAGCAAGAGACGCTATTCCAACGTTTCTCAATCTTGGCCGCTTTAAGGTATTGGACTAACTCCCAGAATTCCACTGCTAGCCATGCTTCATCAACCGCCAAACATTTATTATATGAAAATAACAAAACTTTAATTAATAGCACTATGAATAATAATAATAATAATAGCAACAGCGGCAACTATTTGGATAGTCCCATCAACCTTTTGTGGAGAGGTCATTAGTGACCACTTTGGAGCCTTGATTGAGGGCAGGGATGTCCAACTTGTTAACTTTAAAACCTGTGGACTTTCAACTCCCAGAATTCCCCAGCCAGCCATGCTGCTGCATTGGATTCTGGGAGTTGAAGTTCACTGCTCGTAAAGGGGCCATAGTGGCCCACTCCTGGACTGGTGGCACAGGGGAAGCCTTGTTGATGCTTTCCTGGTGCAAGGGCTCATGGGATACCAGACTTTCTTAGGGAAGGAAGGCAGGAACTTTGTCATCCTAAAAATGGGTCCTGGGGATAAGAGCAGTTGAGAAATGCTAGCTGGGCAATTCTTTGCTTTCAAGGCTACAAGTCTTAAAAGTTGTCAATGTTGGGGCGCCCGTTTCAGGAGTTTTAAGATTCGGATGGGCTTCCAGATCTCCTGGTATTTTCATCCAGCAAACTGAGCCAAACCATATGAGACAACAGTGTAGCCTGTGTGGCATAAACTGGTTCTTTAAACCAGGGCTCTCCAACCTTGGCAACCTTAAGACTTGCAGACTTCAACTCCCAGAATCCCTATGAATTCTGGGAGTTGAAGTTCCCAAGCCTTAAAAGTTTGCCACGGTTGGAGGCCCCTGCTTTAAATCATGCATGCATGTATGATAAGACCGGTAATGAGAGATTGTAACTTTAAAGCAGCATTTGTCCACCTCAGCAACTTTTAAGACAGTTGGACTTCAATTCCCCGAATTCCTCAGCCAGCAGGGGAATTCTGGGAGTTGAAGTCCACCCATCTTAAAGATGCTAAGGTTGACAGACACTGGTTTAAACAATGGGAATCCTATCGGGGTATCTTTTAATTTCTGATCTGCTTTACTAAGTACCACATGAATTGACCAGGAGTCACATTGACAACAATCTTGAGGCATGTAGATAGAAGAGAGAGAGAACAAAAGATTCTTGCATCCCAATTCAGCAAGAGGTTTTCTGTGTGTTTGCATTTGTCAAGAAGACGCCTGTTATTACACACTCACGCACACTCCAGGGCCCTTTTGAGTTTCCTTGATCCAGAGACGCTTGTCGTATTGGTTTGTTTGGTTTTTTTTAAAAAAAACACACACCTTATACTGCCCAATTTTAGTGGCGCGATTAGGAGGTTGGAAATTTCCAAAAATTGGTGATGAAATACAGTTGAACCCGGCATTTAGTACGGTACAATGGATAGATTCCCTTAGAACACACTGTGGCACCTTCTAGATATATTTGCATTAAATAAATTCCCTAACTTTCCCATTCTTTCCTTAAATACACTGAACAGCTTTGAAAAACATCTGGGATCAGAAAGATAGCATGCTACAGGTAACCCTTGACTTACCACCATTCGTTTACCAATTGTTCAAAGTCAGAACAGCGCTGGAAAATGTGACTTTTGACCAGGAGGGGGGCTCACATGACTTTTGCAACATCCCTGCTGTCACATGATCAAAATTCGGGTGCTTGGCAAAAAGCATATATTTATAAAGAGTTGCAGCGTCCTGGAATCACATGATCACTGTTGGCAACAAGTAAAGTTAATAGGGGAATCCGGACTAAATTAACAGCCATGTGATTCGCTTAACAGTGCAGCGACTCATTTAACAACCATGGGGGGGGGGAAACCAGGCACAATTCGCTTATCAACCGCCTTGCTTACCAACAGAACCTCTGGTCTCAATTGTGATCATAAGCTGAGGACTACGGTACCTGTATTTAAAATCCTCTTCTGTACTGTGTTAGCCTCAGAGCTGCTAAATTCTGCTGCTAAAACTCCTGCAAATGTTATTTGCAGGGGCGGGAAAGGAGTTAAAAGAAGAAGAAAAATCAAGGTGGCAGCCATGGCCACCTAATCAAAGCCCCACCTCTTTTTGTACCTGCCACATAGAAAAGAGACGAGGCTTTGGTTGCATCCTCTTGATTGGCTGCTCTCTTGACTTGGTTATCTCTTCCCTAAAGATGTCCTTGATGACTTGGCCCGGGAACTGTAATTTTTAAATTTGTTTTCCACGTTGAGGATAATGTTATTTGTGGTTCATCGTTGCTGGAAGAGAAGCAGGGAAATCCTGCTTTCTTCCCTTGTTTCTTGTTATCAGGACCGAATGTATGAATGTACTCCAAAATGTGTGTTTGTGTGAAGCTGAACTTTCTGTAAATAGACCATTACGAACTGTGTAAAACCAGTCCTTGTTTTGACTTTCTAAGAATTATAAATACCATGTTACAAAACCCATTGCGATCTTTTTCCTTACTTTCAAATGCGACGTGAAGCTGAGATCAATCCATCCCGGAAGATAAAACCAAAACATAAAGACTCAAAGGAGATCTGGTGTTAAGCAACCGAATTCGTTTCTTTTTTTTTTTTTTTCTTTCTTCCTTTTGTTAAATGCAACAAGATTATTGGGAGGGACCTTTTGGCCATTTTGAAAGAAAAATCTCCTTTCTGAGAGCTAAACATTGATTGGAAGGAGTCTGTCTCACAGGAAATATGCAAACACTGCTGTCATCATGAAAACATCGCAGTTTAGCATCCAAAACTAGTCAGAAGTATGCCATGATCCATTGTTTTGCCAAGTGTCAGGGCAGTGATCAGATGCCCAGGCAATTGATTCATTTGGATCCAGGCACAATAAAAGTTTCCAATAAATAAAGGGATTTTAAGATTAATTATTAGCTCTAGTAAATAGATTTAAAAGCGTAATATATAAACATACACGCAAGCAAAGGTGAAATCCAAATCTCTTACAAGGTGTCAGGAGCGCCTTAATAATGACGGCAGAGATACCCCGAAGGCGGTCAGGTTCCACAAAACTCAGTTCCCAATAATCAACAACAACCCCAAGGTTTTGTCAAAACTTGACAGAATGACTTCATGGCCCGGCTTTTACAATGACAAGACTGCAAGACCTTGATCTTGACTGAAGGGCACCTGATAATGGGGTAGGAACTGAAAGTGAGAGATTTTCACAGCTTTGCATCTATGTAAAGATTCTCCCACTTCTTTATTCGGCATGCAAGAATTAAAAAAAGCAAGCAGGTCAGCTCAGAACTGTAGACTTTTCTTAATACGAAGGAGAAATTGAAATTGCCACTAATCTCTTTGCAATAACAATGGTCTTCAGCATTACCATTGCATCCATCCATTTAAAAAATAATTATTAAAGAATCATGTCAGAACCCAAAGCAGGTGACTAAATCAGAATTATATTACTGACCATTATTTTCCGGAGTAAGGTAACTCCAATTCCTGATAGTATAAATTCATGTTAGGCCTTTGTTTGCCCAGCCAATAAAACTCAGAATATATTTATGATGGCTTTTTATTACGTCTATGGAGATTCTCAGTTGTCCAGGTGGTGGTTGTGCCAAAGGTACTTTCTTTCAAAATGTTTTCTTGTATTGCTAGAAGACACCTTTTTGTCCAAGAAGCTTCTTCAGTTCTGAGTGAATGGTGGAGAATGGACGGATTTCTATCCCTAAGGCTAACAACCACATGACTGCAAGGAATATAAACCCTTCCATTCTCCACCATTCACTCAGATCTAAAGAAATTTCTTGGATGAGAAGCTAAATGTCTTCTAGCAAAACAAGAAAACCCAGTTGCCTTTTCAAAGCTGTTTTTATTATGCTGGAATGACCATAGTTAACATGCTACAAAAGTGTGAACATTAACAAGCAGTACAACAAAGAGCCCAGTCAAAAGATGATTTCTTATTATCCGTGACAGATTTTTCTGGTAAGAAATAAATAAAAAGAAACATTGCTAGGAAATGCATGAATGTTAAAAATGGGAGGCAATGACCATGGATGGCCTTTACAATTCAGTGAATTAAGCAAGGAAATGACAAGATCAAAAGCTTTGGAAGAAGCGTTCAAACAAATCAACCAAGTAGATTTACTGTTTAAGTGCTACAACTATATGCAATGCTATTTTTGACCACAAGGAGGCAAAAGAAGGTTTTAGGAAAGATTTAATGTATATATTATTTCACTAAAGCAGGGGTGTCCAACCTTGGCAACTTTAAGACTTGTGGACTTCAACTCCCAGAATTCCTCAGCCAGCTTTGCTGGCTGAGGAATTCTGGGAGTTGAAGTCCACAAGTCTTAAAGTTGCCAAGGTTGGACACCCCTGCACTAAAGGAAGCTTGGCATGTTGCACAACAGACATTGTAGTTCACAAGGGGTAGCATGTGGCAACTCTCTTCTCTCCATTTTAGAAATGTTATCTCTTCGCTTACTCTGATCAGAAATTGTATTTCACAAAGTGTTGTGGAAAGTTTCCATGAACTCTGGAAGAAGAAAAAGATTAGTTACGTGATTTGGTGCTGAACATTTATCAAGCCTGTAAGGAATAATATTGGGAGATTTTTAAAAAAAATAAAAAATCACAAGATAAAGTGAAACCTTTTAGAACACTATCATATATTACTTTCAATATGGCTGTGAAGCATGCAATTAATAAATCTTATTCCTTCTACAAGATTTCTTAAGCAATTAATGACAAGCAATTAATGGAAAAAAATATTCTTTCTGGTAACTACCGTAGTTAAAAGATAAACTAATGCTGCCATGTCATTTTTTTTCCCTGCTTGATAACCTTGCCATGATTAGAGGCAAGGGATATTTACTAGTAAATTTATTGATTAAAATTCTGCAGAAATCCTTCCTTGGTTTCAATCGAAAGAAGGTTCCCATCATTGGAAAGGATTTGGGGTAGGATGGGAAAAATCACAAGGCTTTTTATGTTTTCTTTTTGCTTCTGAGAATCAACAAGATGTTTCCTGGATTAGTGTCGCTCAATCTTAATCACTTTTAAGGTATGTGGACTTCAACTCCCAGCCCCAGCCAGCTATGTTGGCCGGGGGAATTTTGGGAGTTGAAGTTTACATATCTAAAAAAGTGATCAAGGTTGAAAAACATGGTCCTAGAATAGATAATCAGGATGGATCCATTTGTCTCTGGGATCCATTCTTCTGCTCAGACTGAAATGCCTGTTGCAGAATTTTAACAAGAGGGTTCAAAGAAAATGAAATTAACCAGCCATAACCTCTGCAATCTTGCTTTTAATTTCAGTTCCGCCAACCTTTTAGAAAGCACGCTCACATGTTTCAAAGATGCTTTGCCTCCACCCTTTCCTTCTCACATGTGACTTACCAACTGCCTATATAACCCAGAAATTTCAACTCTCTTCGTGAGTATCACTTCCTCTTTGCTCAAACCCCTTCATCAGGGAACAGTGGATTTTTTTGTTCCCCAGAGAAGCGGCTGAGTGCACCTGCTAGCCAGGAAGAAACACTACCCAGGCCATTGTGGCATCTTAAGGACCAAAACGTGGCATTAATCCAACCCCTCTTCTACCATAATAATTCAGTTTAAAGTGGTGGCATCATGAGTCGGTGGAAGCCATTAATTGAGTTTCTTCTAATCACAGCTGGAGGTGAGTAGATACAGGCTTGGCTACATGTTACACTTTATTTGCATGTGATTGAATTATGTTTGTATGCAAGCGAAGGTTCAGTTCTGATTATCCAGGAAGTAGATGTTAGAAATTAAGGTGGGGGGAAAAAGATCTGTTGTGAAATAACTTTTATCCAACCTTTTGTCCTTGCAAAAGAATAGAACTTTCCATCATTCATTTAGTGACTGTTCTAAATTATATCACTGGAAAAAGTGATGTAGGATTGTTTTTCGCACTTACAACCAGACACGATCGTGTAATCAAAATTCAGATGCTTGGCAACTGACTCATATTTATGACAGTTGCAATGTCCCGGGATCATGTGATCCCCTTTTGCGACCTTCTGACAAGCAAAGTCAATTTTAGTAATTCAACAACTGCAGGGATTCACTTTACAACTGCGGCAAGAAAAGTCGTAAAATGGAACAAAACTCATTTAACAACTGTCTCGTTTAACAGTGGCAATTTTGGGCTCCATTGTGGTCGTAAGTCAAGGACTACCTGTATTTAACCAACTATGTTGGGACCAGTGGTGGGATTCAATTTTTTTTACTACTGATTCTGTGGGTGTGGCTTGGGGGGTGTGGCTTGGTGGTGGTGGCATGGGAAGGATACTGTAAAATCTCCATTCCCACCCCACTCCTGGGGGAAGGTTACTGCAAAATCCCCATTCCCTCCCCACCTGACTAACCTGCTTTCCAGCTCCGTTCTCCCGTGCAAGGCAACCAAAGAAGACCCAGCCAATCAACTGGGACTCCGATCAGCTGGGACTCAGAAGGCAGAGAATAGATGGGGGCAAGGCCCGTCAGAGGTGGTATTTGCCGGTTCTCTGAACTACTCAAAATTTCCCCTACCGGTTCTCCAGAACTGGTCAGAACCTGCTGAAGACCACCTCTGGTTGGGACTGAGAATATCATACTCAGTTTCTCCTCTTTGGACTTTTGTAATGAATGTTCCAATTCTTAAGGAACCTTGGGGTCCTAAGTGACATAAAAGAGAGAGCTCATTTTAGATCCCAGATTTATCAAATCCATCATGGCAAAGAGTCCCTGGCTGTGCCCCCCGCTTGACCAAAAGGTGGCCAAGTTAAGTTCTGGTAACTCTCATCTTCCTCACTCTGGGCACTGGCTCTCTCATCCCCAGCCCGAGAGCAAAACAAACAGAAATGGCCTTAAGCGATAACAACGCGACAGCCATCTTTTATTTTGATATTATCCGAAGGGCCCCCTCAGCACATGGTTCTTCTACTAATCTTGGTTAGCCAGGACCTTAAAGAGAAATCAGGGACCTGAAGTGAATAAATACAGGTAGTCCTCAACTTATGACCACAACTGAGCCCGACATTTATGTTGTTAAATTGTGAAAAATTTGTTAAGTGCATTTTGCCCCATTTTACAACTTTTCTGGCCACTTTTGTTAAGTGAATCGTTGAAGTTGTTAAGTTAGTAACACCGTCATTAAGTGAACCTGGTTTTCCCACTGACTTTGCTTATCAAAAGGTCGCAAAAGGGGATCATGTGATCCCGGGACACTGTAAACGTCCTAAATATGAACCCGTTTGTCAAACATCCAAATGTAAGTCACGTGACCATGAGGATCCTGCAATGGCCGTAAATGTGGGAAATGGACATAACTCACTTTTCCCGGTGCTGTTGTAACTTCGAACGGGTAGTCAACGAAGTGTTGTAAGTCGAGGACTACCCGTATAGAAATAAATTGCAGCGGGATAACCAATGGCAATAGGCACAGAGCACATTTCATGGGAGGACTGTTTCCCTTCAATGCAAAAAAGGGCAGGCAAACACTTTCGATTTGACAGTGTGGAAACACCCTGTGATGGGAGAGAGTGGAAAACAGGAAACTGAAGACTCTTGTGTGACTCTGTCTTGCAACGGAAACAAATACTCCAATAGAAATAGAGTTAGTGCACAACTGGTTCACAAAATTATATGAGCAATTCTGAAAGGATTTCAGAATGCTAAATGTAAAGCAATTCCTCCTCCTCCTCCTCCTCCTCCTCCTCCTCCTCCTCCTCCTCCTCCTCCTCCTCCTCCTCCTCCTCCTCCTCCTCCTCCTCCTCCTCCTCCTCCTCCTCCTCCTCCTCCTCCTCCTCCTCCTCCTCTTCCTCTTCTTCTTCTTCTTCTTCTTCTTCTTCTTCTTCTTCTTCTTCTTCTTCTTCTTCTTCTTCTTCTTCTTCTTCTTCTTCTTCTTCTTCTTCTTCTTCTTCTTCTTCTTCTTCTTCTTTCTTCTTCTTCCCCCTCCCCCATCCTCCTCTTTCCAGCAGCATAAACTCTAACAAAACTCAAACAGAATAACAGAGTTGGGAGGGACCTTGGAGGTCTTCTATCCCAACCCCCTTGCTCAAGCAAGAGACCCTTATACCATTGCAGACAAATGGTTTATCCAATCTCTTCTTAAAATCTTCCAGGGTTGGAGCATTCACAACTTCTGGAGCCAAGCAGTTCCACTGGTTAATTGTTCTCACTGTCAGAAAACTTCTCCTTAGTTCTAAGTTGCTTCTCTCCTTGATTAGTTTCCATCCATTGTTTCTTGTCCTGCCCTCAGGTCTTTTGGAGAATAGGTTGGCTCCCTCTTCTTTGTGGCAGCCCCTCAAATATTGGAACACTGCTATAATGCCCCTCCTAGTCCTTCTTTTCACTAGACCAGCAATACCCAATTCCAGCAACCGTTCTTCATATGTTTTAGCCTCCAGGCCCCTAATCATCCTGGTTGCTCTTCTCTGCACTCTTTCCAGAGTCTCAACATCTTTTTTATAATGTAATGACCAAAACAGGATGCAGTATTCCAAGTGTGGTCTTACTAAGGCTTTGTAAAGCGCTATTAATAAAGATTATAATCTTTCCATAATCACAGTTCCATAGTGGCAAGCAAATTTAGAAAATACACCAATAACTTAGGCTAAGGAGAATTCATTTTTTTTTATTGAGGTACATGAAGAAGCTCAGGGACATGCATAGTAATGAAAGCTGATGGAAAACAAGACTAACTCTCTTTTTTTGTGCACAACAGTCTTTTCTTGCACTGGTCACGTGCCGGATAAAGAGGCTCCAGGTAGGACAACCCTACGACCCACCTCATTTCTGCAAAGAGTACCACTTCCAGATCTCTCCCCTCTTTCCAATTCCCAAGCCACAATTCGTCCATACAGTCATTCACAAGCTTTGGCCAATCAATCATCAGGCCATGGCATAGGACGAGGAATCCCTTCAGCGCCCACGGCTGAGATGTCAAAGGCAAAATCCACCCCACTGACAAAATTGCAGGCTGTGTGGAAAACCATAGCGGCTGCAAGGACAACAACACTTTTGCCATCTGAGCCACAAACGGATTGGACCAAAGCCCACAAAACAAGAACAGCGTCTGAAGAAACAACCTCAACCCTGCCACTATCAGCTAGTCGGAAAAGGGAGATTCCTGTTCAGAGCACAACTAAGGAAAATGTAGATAAGACCGTCTCCGGGGCTACTGAGCAGCACACCACGAAGCTGAGGAAACACACAACCATTGTGACAACCAGTTCTGCAGCACACAAGAATACGACTTCTTCCCCTAGGCCAACAAATCAAACTGGACCAACATTGGCGCCTCAACCGTCACCCGCTGTTACGGGCACTTACAGTGTTTTCAACGGAACCACAGATTGCATTAAAGCCTTAATTGGCTTGACGATGATCGTTACAAACACTAAAACAGTAAGCAGCTGCCTAGCTGTCCCAACTCCTTTCTTTCTTTTTGTTCCTTGTATTGTCAGAAAGGGTTTAATCCAGTCTCCCCCAGACAAGTGACCCTAAAAATTAAGGTTTTTAAAGATGAGAGAAGTCAGAATCAGAGCTGGAAGGGACCTGGGAGGTCTTCTAGTCCAACCCCCTGCTTAAGCAGGAGATCCTATACCTGTGGTGGCGAACCTATGACACATGTGCCAGAAGTGCCACGCAGAGCCATTACAGCTGGCATGTGAGTACTTGCCCTGAAAAGGTCTACAGCGCATGCACTACCTGCCCGCCAGCTGATTGTCAGGTATCTGGCACATGTGCAGAAGCGTGTCACATGGGTTGCACACACATGCACGAGTCACATGGGTTGCACACACATGCACAGGAGGCATGGGGGGGGTTGAGGTAATTCCCCGTTAGGAGAATGAGCGCATACAGGGAGACGTAGTGAGATAAGTGTTTCAATAATACACACACAGCACACAGATACACTGTACAGTTAATGTAGGTTTTTACTTTCAATAAACGTTTAAGCACAGTCCAAACACAGTCCAAGTCATTCACAGGTAAAGCAGTCAGTGTTCATTTCAAGGATAATTCCAATATCAAAGTCCAGTATCAAAAACAGTTCAGTAGCATACTTACATCAATGATCAGTAACCTGTCATTAGGGAAAAATGGAGGAACGGCAACTCTTTCCAACAGAAGAAAACAGAGACTCACTCACTTCACTGAGACTCTCTTCTGAGACTAAGCAACCCAGGTTTCTGGCTCCATCTTATGGCCGTTTGCGGAACCACACCCAATTACAGTTTGAGGTTAAAGGAGTAGGGGTTAGGATGTAATTAAAGAGTCAGATAGTGCATTCCAGGCATTGACCACTCTGTTGCTGAAGTCGTACTTTCTGCAATCAAGTTCAGAGTGTTGAGTTTGTGTCTGTTGTGTGCTCCTGTATTGTTGTAGTTGAAGCTGAAGTAGTCATTGACGAGTAGGACATTGTAGCAGATAATTTTGTGTACTACGCTTAAGTCCAAATGTAGGCGGCGTAGTTTTATTTTTTTTTTTTTTTTTTATTTGGTTTGTCAATTGCTTACAAGATAATAGGTATAAGTAAAAACATAGTTATGAATACATGGATACATATAAGAAAAATAAAAAAGAAACAATAGGACAGGGACGGTAGGCACGTTGGTGCGCTTATGCACACCCCCTACAGACCTCTTAGGAAAGGGGTGAGGTCAATAGTAGACAGTCTAAGGTTCAAGTTTTGGGGGTTTGGGGAAGAAACCACAGAGTCAGGTAGAGTATTCCAAACATTGACCACTCAATTGCTGAAGTCGTATTCTAGGTTGTCCGAGCCCAACATTTCAAGCCTGGTGGTGTAGGGTATTCTGTTGCGAGCAGAGGAGTGTAGTACTCTTCTTGTGAAATACTTCACAAAATACTTTTCAGACAAGCGACTGTCCAGGCTCTTTTTTAAAAAAAAGAAACCAGTGATGAAGCGTCCACAACTTCTTAAGGGAAGCCGTTCCACTGGTTGATTGTCCTCACTATTAGGAAGTTTCTCCCGAATTCCAGGTTGCTTCTCTCCTTGATTAGTTTCCATCCATTGTTTCTTATCTTTCCTTCTGGTGCTTTGGAAAATAAGTTGACTTCTCCCCTCTTTTTTGTGATTTTCCCAAAACCTCAATATCCTGTTCGTAATATGGTGACCAAAGAGGTGTAGCTAATTATTCTCTCTTGCTCTAAATTTCTAAGCGGTAATAATTGGTCAGTCTCAGTTGAAATTAATGCATTGACGTCTTGCCTATTTCACAGGGCGATCTGGAATATTTTAATATTGATCCCAATGCCACAAGCACCGGCGGATATTGTGGATACGGTCAATCCATGCTCAACATCTCGTTTGAAGGTGGCTTCGTACATTTTATTTTTACTAAGGTAAGATTTTCTTCAAAAATGGTGCAGGTAAGTCCTCGAATGACAAGAGTTCATTTAGTGGCCGCTAAAGTTACAGTGGCACTGAAAAAGTGACTTTTGACCATTTTTCACTCTTACGGCCGTTGCAGCATTCCTGAGATCAAAATTTGGCCTCTTGACAATTGCCTCATATTTATGACAATTGCAATGTCCTGGGATCACACAATCCCATTTTGCGTCCTTCTGACAAGCAAAATCAAGGGGGAAGCCAGCTTCATTTAACAACTATGTTACTCACTTAACAACTGCCTTGATTCACTTAACAACTATGGCAAAAAAGATCATGAAATAGGGCAGTGATGGCTAACCTTTTCGTCATTGCCTGCACCCATAATGCAATGCGCATGTGACCCCCCCCTGCGCATGCTCACACAACCCCACATGCGTGCATCTTGCACGTGTGCCCTGACCCCCCGTGTATGCATGGTAGATACCTGGCAATCAGCTGGCTGTCGGGAGGCTCATGCGCAGTGCATCTCTTCCAGTCGACAGCTCATGTGCTGACAGAAATGGCTCTGCGTGCCACTTCCGACATGCGTGCCATAGGTTTGTCATCAGGGAAATAGAGCACAGTTCACTTAACAAATGTTTCACTTAACAACATAAATTTTGGGCTCCAACTCTGGTCGTAAGTTGAGAACTACCTGTATATTGGAGACTTGAGGGCTTTTGGACTCAATCAGCATGCCAGAATCCATGGTTAACAAAATCATGATTAATTCAATTAATATACATCTATATATCTAAATAATTATCTTTGTTTTGCTGAAGTTAGGTCAAGTTTCCTAAAGACAAAAAATGGTGTATCTAGCAAGCAGAAAATTCAACACACCCACACACAATGAACTAGCCAAACTAACCACGAGGTTTATAGTCATATTGACTTTGTACTTCTTACTTGTAGTGTTGTGAAATGCTTGGCTTTAGTTTTATTTGTATAAGATTCTCCCTCAAATGTTCTTTCAAGAGAAGTACTCAGATCATGGTTATCGACACACATGTATCCCTTTGCGTATGCCAATAACTCCAGTGAAGAGACTAAAATAAATGCAAATATCATATTTAACTTAAAAAAAGTCCAAACCACAGCAAATTCAGCCTTCTCAAACGGAAAATTGATCGTAGCTAGCTTCCTTAAGTCTTGCTTTGAACATTTGTGAATTGGTTACAAGTTTAGGCACAGTATAAAAACGAACTAAGACTAAGCCACAAAGCTTCCATTTCTTGGAATTAACAAGCCAACATTAAACAGGTTTCTAAGCTGTGGTTTTCTTCCCTTAACCAAGCCATGCTTTTTATCCATTGAATCAGTTCTGCATGTCACATGGAGCTGGGAAGAATATGATATGGAAAACACAATACATACAAAGGGACACATAATATATCTCTTTAAGAGAAAGGTCGCTTATAAACTTCTGGGATAGAAAAATATGTTGTATCATTGGGGAATAGTGAGGCAAAAAGTGTAAATAAACACCAAATAAAATAATACAATACTTCCCCACTGCATGTAATTTACAAGTTGTGATACTGTGACTTCAACCCTTTCTCCTTTTAATTTTCCATCATGTGATTTCCTTTCAATTTTTAATGTGGCAGTTCCATAAAACTATTTTAATTTCTCATGGTTCATGGATTACGATGAATGCATAATGCATAATGCATTTCTCTACTTCTGAGAGCATTGCAGTTGTAAGCCATGGTTCATGGTTTCAGGGGTGGGATACGACAGGGTTATTTGGGATTTACGAGCTTCCCTGCCCGCCGTGAGCCGCCCGCCTGTTAATCATCATTAGCACGCTGCTGCCGAGAAGCAGCCTTTGAAACAGCCCTTTTTTCCTGCTTTTTAAACTGCAGCTGTGCCTCGTTCGGCAGCTGAAGTTGAAAAATCAGGAAATAAAGATCAAGTAAGAGCCCAGGTGGGCAGGTGGGCAAAAACATCAGCAGACATAGAACCAGTTCTATGTCTGCTGCTCTTCAGAGCTACCAATTCTACAGAGGTGGACAAAACCGGTAGAAACCCACCCCTGCATGGTTTATTGAAATGCATCCAATCTGGAGAATCTGCAGAGGAGAAGATAAAAATAATCAAGATGGTGGACACATGAGCCACGAGAGACTTCAATGGCATATAGACTGGGTGAAACCAGGATTAATAGTATTAACTGGGAGAGGAATCTTGGGATCTTAGTGGACAACCAGCTAAATATGAGCCAACAATGTGCAGCCACAAAAAAATCCAATGCCATCCTAAATTGCATGAACAGAGGGATACAATTGAGATCAAGTGAGGTACTAAAACCACTCTATAAAGTCTTAGTAAGATCACACCTAGAGTACTGCATCCAGTTTTGGTCACCACATTAGAAAAAAGATGTTGAGACTCTGGAAAAAAATGCAGAGAAGAGCAACCAGGATGATTAGGGGACTGGAGACTAAAACATAGGATGAACTGCTACAGGAACTGGGTTGGCTAGTCTAGTGAAGAGAAGGACCAGGGGAGACATGATAGCAGTGTGCCAATATTTGAGGGGCTGCCACAGAGAGGAAGGGGTCAAGCTATTTTCCAAATCACCTGAAGGCCAGAGAAGGAATAATGGATGGAAACTGAACAAGGGGGTGGTATTCAATTTTTTTTACCACCAGTTCTGTGGGCGTGGCTTGGTGGACGTGGCAGGGAAAGGATACTGTAAAATCTCCAGTCAGAGGTGGTATTTGCCGGTTCCCTGAACTACTCAAAATTTCCACTACCGGTTCTCCAGAACTGGTCAGAACCTGATGAATACCACCTCTGAACAAGGAGAGATTCAACATGGAAATAAGGAAAAAATTTCTGACGGTGAGAACAATCAATCAACAGAACAGAAGTTGCCTTCAGAAGTTGTGGGAGCTTCATCACTGGAGGCTTTCAAGAAGAGACTGGACTGTCACCTGTCAGAAGTGATGTAGGGTCTCCTGCTTGGCGGGAGGGTTGGACTAGATGACCTATGAGGTCCCTTCCAACTCTGTTAATCTGTTAATCTGTTAAATACCAATTGTGTTTACCTTCTTTTACTTTTCTTTGATAATAAGCTGCACAGATTGAATTATCTATGTCAGACCAAGTAGTTCTGGATTATTTAGCTTGCTGTAATTTAGCACTGCCTGTTGACCCACACTTTGCACGAGTTAAGATCCGGGCAGCCTTGAAACAAAGAGAAAACAAGAGTGATCAATTAGTAAATAATTATTTTTGCTTTACTGAAGTTTGGTCAGTTTCTAAGGCACAAAATGCTGTGTATGCAACACACATACACATTACCTGATTCAGAGGTATGGTGTAACAAAAGGCTATAAATAATCCTTGAATGATGACCACAATTGGGACCAAACTTTCTGTCACTAAGTGAGGCAGTTGTTAAGTGAGTCAAACCCAATTTTACAATCTTTTCCCTCCTGGTCATTAAGTGAATCCCTGCGGTTGTTAAGTTAACTCTTGCCATTATTAAGCTTCCCCTCTGGACACAGGAGCCATTTGTACATGGTGGCTGCCGAACGTCTGAATTTTGATCATGCAACCATGGGGATACTCAACAGTTGTAAGTGTGAGGACCAATTACAGGTAGTCTTCAACGTACAACCACAATTAAGCCCAAAATTTCTGGTTGGTAAGTGAGACATTTGTTAAATGAATTTTGTCCCATTTTGTGACTTTTCTTGCCTCAGTTGTTAAGTGAATCACTGCAGTTGACAGATTAGTAACCTGGTTGTTAAGTGAATGTGGCTTCCCCATTGACTTTGCTGATCTGAAAGTCGCAGAAAGTGATCACATGATCTTGGGACACAGCAACGGTCATAAGGGTGAGTGAGTTCTCAAGCATCTGAATTTGGATCACATCATCATGGGGATGCTGGAACTGTCGAAACGGTCAAAAATGGTCATGTCACTTTTTTCAGTGCCATTGTAACTTTGAACGGTTTGTAAGTGAACTGTTGTAAGTGGAGGATTACCTGTCTAAGACACGTTTTCAGTGCTATTATACCTTTGAACGGTCACTAAACGAGTGATTGAAGGACTACCGATATTGTTCCAGATTTCACAATAGATCTGAGGAAAATGAAAAGACTCTCTTTGTCTTCCACTTGGACATAAATCATCATCATCTTCTTCTTTTAATGACCCCATCACCCCTTGCGGGGTGGAGTCTGGTCAACTTAATGGAACTGAGTGTTTCCTGGCCGGATGCCTTTCCTGTCACCAATGCAGAGTTATATTTAGCAGATACATTCTCATTGTGCCGAGAGAGAGAAATATCTGCCTCTACCTAGGATTGAACTCACAGCCTCACTGATTATGAGGTAATGGAGTAATGGAGTAATGGAGTAAGCCCCTCTTCATCTCTCCAACCCCCTGCCTTTCAAATAAAGGCTTGGCTTCTAGTGTTTGTGTTCCAGTTGTGTTCTGCAACTGAAGTATTATTTCACTCAAGTAAGATTTTAGAAAGGGCTGCATACTTGAGAGGCACATCAATGGCTTTCGTGAAACAATGATGTAAATTTTGAGTTGGCTAATCCTTCCCACTGCCCTCCAAGGCCGGTGCCTCTAAAGATATTGCATTGCATAATCTGATCCTTTCATAATTCAAGAAGTAGTTCAGATCTGATCCTTGAAATATGAGTAGAAGTTTCTCTCCCATTTCCTCAAGAAGTACATTTACCAACCAGAATCCGAGTTACTGGATTCCTAGTATTTAGGTGCTTTATAATTTTCCTTTATTATTGGCGTTTAAAAGAGGAAAAATATAGACAAGGTTTGAAAAGAGAAAGACCTGGCCATACTGTTGAGGTAATTCCCTGTTAGGAGAATGAGTGCACACAGGGAGACGTAGTGAGAGTAATGTTGAATAACACACACACAGCACACAGCTACACTGTGTGCTTTACACTGTAAAATGTAGGTTTTACTTCCAGTAAATGGTTAAGCAAAGTCCAACAAACAGTCCAAGTCATACACGCTTATAGCAGTCAGTTTTCAGTCCAGGGATAATCCAATAACAAAGTCCAGTATCAAAAACAGTTCAGTAAAAGACTCACATCAAATCCAAGAATAATGATGATCAGTAACAGTCAATAGGGAAATGCAGGAATGGCAACACTCTCGGAAACCAGGTTTCTGGCTCCATCTTATGGCCATTTGAGGAACCACACCCAATTACAATTTTAGCATTCCCCTAAAGAGACAATATTAAAATGTCTATCCTGGTTTATATATTTCCAACCCAACTGTTAGGTGACTTACATTCCTAACACATACCATAAATACTCTTACCCAATGACATTCACACAACAGTGTGTGAACAGGGTGTGTGTGTGTGTGTGTGTGTGTGTGTGTGTTATTTTATCACTATTTGTTATTATTTTTATTTTTTCTTTATCGTGTTTGATTTTCTGTAAGCTGCCTAGAGTCGCCATGAGCAAGTAGGCGGCTATATAAATTTTCCTAAATAAATGAATACCTATAATCAGACTGCTGAATTAACCTTTGTTCTGAGCTGTGAGAAACTTGGAATCATTAAACCTACCAAACAGGTTGATTTTAGATAAAGAAGGTAGAGAGAAAAAAGATTGATCGTAATCATGCTTAGCAAAAAAGCATTTGAAAAGACTTTTTCCCCAATCTCGTGAAGGATGTTGTATGAATGCAGCCACTGTCAAGAAGAAGGCTCAGATTCCCCCATTGTGATAAGCCGTAATATATGGTAGTTTGCTTTGGGCTTTATTTGTTACAGGTGTGCAACCCAGGAGGGCATGGAGATCAATAGTGAAGTATGAGCCAGCTTGAATGTGCAGAAATGCCCTAATTTATGTACTTGCTTCACATGTCAGAACACAAACACAAAATGGTGATGTTTGCTTTACGATGTCGTAGAGGAGAATCGTGTCCCTTATGCTGTGTCTTTATGAGGCTCAGCGTGATGTGTGAAATGCAGTGGACTATAAACCATACTTTATGCACAGGTAGTACTTGATTCAGGACCACAACTGAGCCCAAAACGCCTGCTGTTAAGCGAGACAGCTGTTTTTGCCCCATTTAACGACCTTTCTTGCCACTGTTGTAAAAGTGAATCACTGCAGCTGTTAAGTAACATGGTTGTTAAGTGAATATGGCTTCTGGGTTCAGTTCCAAGTGGGGAAAAAGACACTGGAAACATGGAGGCTGTTTGGAAAGATGGTTTAATGGTGGACAGGACCACATGGCTTGGAGCTTCAAAGTGAAAAGGATGGTTGCATGCTTCAAGGTGAAAAGAGAAGATCAAGAAGGGCTGGTATGCTGAGAGTGCCTGGGTTTTATAATCTTTGTTGGGATTTGAATTGGAGCTTGTATTCTGGGACTTCCGGTTTGAGCTTCTTCGGCGACAGACCCAAGCCTCGTCTCTGTGAGGCTTCGATCCGTGCTTGCCTCTGGAGCGCCCCGATCCGGGTGGTTTCGGGGCTAAGCCACCCCATAGAGGTGGTGAAGAGGGGGGAGACTGCCTGCAGGGTTGAGGAGAGCCACGTCTCTCCTCCCCAGCTGGCCATTACTCCCTTTCCCGAAGGCGGTTGTAGCGGTGGTCAGAAATGGCCACCACAAAGAAGAACTTGACCGGAAAAGAATGTGCAGGAGGAAGATAAGAAGAGAAAGTTTTGGTTGACCGGGTCAAACAGCAAAAGCAACAAATAAAGTACCCTGGAATTGAAACTATTAAAAAATAATAACATTGTTCCCTAAGAAGATTTTTAAGCTGTGAAGGAGAGAGAAACGGGGAAAAATTTGGTTTTTTTTCCTCATTTTCCTATACTGACAGCTAAGAGACTTAAGCAAGAAATTGGGAAAAAAATCCACTTTGACATTAATAGGCATTTAATGCTGAAAATAAAAAGTCAAAGGGATAATAAAGATTTCTGGATAATCAAAAGTTTTTGAAAACAGGAAAGGAGAGAAAAAGAAGAAAAGGGCAGGATCTTGAAGGGAGGAGACTGCCTGGAATTAAAAAGAACTTACAGCAAAATCTTAAGAAGACTTCCAAAAGATACATTCTAACTGAAATATCACAACAAAAACCCCAGGAAGAGAAAGTGGAAAAGGAAATAAGAAGATATCACTCAGGACTATTTGGACTACTTGATGATTTCTGGATTTTTGGTTATTGAATTTGAATGACTAAAATCAATTGGGTGGTTGTTTAAAACTGTTTAAAATGGCTCCACTTTTAGAAGAACTGAAAATGGAACTTAAAAAGTACAAAGAATATGCACAAGGAGGGAGAGGTTCTTTTGGCTTCGTATTTCAGTTTTTAGAAATGGATATTTGGAATTATTAGAAACAACAAGAAATGCCTGCAGAACAAGAAGATTGCGACAAAGAAGAAGCCATCTTTAATGAACAAGTAATCTTAGGTGGGGGAAAAAAGGAAAGAGGGGGAAAGAGAATGGAAAGTTTAAGATTGGGGAAAAAAAACTCCCCCCCCCCAAAAAAAAGAAATAGAGTGAAAAATAAGTATAAAATCAGAAAGCAACAGAAGAGGGAAATGCAGAAGAGAGAATTAGAAGTAGAGAGACAAGGGGGTACAAAGGGGAGGGAGAAGATGAGAGGGAAGAAAGAAAGGAAAAGAAGTTATAAAGGACAGAAACAAAATATAGAGAAACAGGGCCTATTTAGAGATAGTGGGTGAAAATTTATTGGAAAAAGGGATTCTGCAAAGGTACATAAGTTAGTATTGTTATATTAGAAACAGAAATAATTTTTAGAAAATATGAAACAATGTATGATTAAAATGTTTGATAAAATAGCTATCGTAATTCAGTGGAATGCTTGTCAATAAATAAATGTAACAAAATGAATATTTAATGATTTACAAAACATATGTGAAGAGAAATAAGGGAAAAATTAATTATGGAGATTATATGTGTCTTTTAGGAAGTATGATATTTAATTGAAAAGAAGTGTTAAAGATGTTAAGATTTTAATGATTATTAATGATAGAACTGAATTGGAATGGAATGAGGGTTTATAATTATATATATTTATAATCCTTTTTAAAAAAGAATATAGTGTGTATTATAAGAATGTACCAAGCAGAATTCTATTGGTAGTTATGTATTATGTATTGAAGGTCATAACCTTAAGGTATATATTGAAGTTTAAATAAGAATTGAATGGATGTAATTAAAAGATATAAAGGTGTCATACTCCAATTAGTGACTACAGGAGAAAATCTGTTTAATGAGGAAAGATAATATGAAATTGAAACAGAACAGACAAAAGTATAAATATAATGATTTGAATTGAGAAGCGATAATCAAAATAAAATTGAGAAAATTAAAAGAGGGGAAAAACTATATAGAAAATGTAGAATAGTATAAAGATATGGAATAGAACACAAAAAGGAGCATGAAATTGAGTTTTGTGTCTGTATAAAGAAGTTCAACCTGGGACCATGCTATTTTCAAAAAAGATGTTTTATTTGTATTTTGTGTGTGAAAACCCAAATAAAACTTTATTAAAAAAAAAAAAGATCAGCCTTGAAAAATATAAAGGCATAATGGGATGCATGAATCCAAGCTAATTCTAAGAAGTCATTGGCATGAAAAAAAAACCCACCCTTTATTTCTCTTCCCGTTGCAGAAGGAAAAAATCTATTATATCAGCATGATTGAAGCTTCTTTGACCATTCTCTCGCAAGGTAGGTACCAGGGTGTCTTCTACATTCAGGTGATGGCTTAAGTTGGAATCCATCTCTCCCTGAGATACTGTCACAACTAAATGCTGGATTACAAATATAAGATAGAATCTTAAGAGTTGGAAGGGAACTTGGGGGTCTTCTAGTCCAAACCAGTGATGGGATTCAATTTTTTTTTTTTTTACTACCGGTTCTATGGGTGTGGCTTGGTGGAAGTGGCTTGATGGGAGTGGCAGGGGAAGGATACTGCAAAATACCCATTCCCTCCCCACCCCACTAACCTGCTTTCCAGCTCCGTTCTCCTGTGCAGGGCAACCAAAGAAGATCCAGCCAATCAGCTGGGACTCGGGAGGCGGAGAATAGATGGGGGCGGGGCCAGTCAGAGGTGGGATTTGCCGGTTCTGCGAACTACTCAAAATTTCCGCTACCGGTTCTCCAGAACTGGTCAGAACCTGCTGAATACCACCAAACCCTTGCTCAAAGCAGATCTTATATCATCCCAGACAGGGCTGGATTGCTACGGGTTTGCTTGGGATCAGGAGAACTTGTAGCTAATGTTATGGCCGGTTCAGCAAACAGCCAAATCCCACCCCTGCTTGGCCCCTCCCCTCCCACCCCTCCCCTCCCAGAAGTCTCCTCGTGGCCCGTATTGGATGTGAGGTAAGTGCAGGGCCCGCACAGATGCTCGGGGAGGGCCAATCTAGAAAGTCTCTGGAATCTGAGGGGAGGCCATTTTCATCCTCCCAGAGGCTCGAGGAAAGCCTCCGGAGCCTGGGGAGGGTGAAAACGACCCCCCCACACACTGCTTTGGTGGAGGAGGCTGACTAGGCCACTCCCACCCAGCAACAGGGCAGGGAACTGATGGTGAAATTTTTGAAGCCCACCCCTGATCCCAAATGATCTTCCAATCTATTTTTAAAAACTCCCAGCGATGGAACATCCGCAACTCCAGCATGCAAGCTATCCCGCTGATTAATTTTTCTCATTGCCAGAAAATTCCCTCCCTTACCTCTAGGTTGGATCTCTCTTTATCAAGCTGCCACCCACGAATTCTTCTCCCGACCTCAAGATACTTTGCAGAATAAGTCAATTCCCTCTTCTCTGTGAAAGTCCCTCAAGCACTGGAAGACAGCTGTTAGGCCCACCCTTCATCCTTCTCTTTGATAGGTTAGAGTTAGACATACCTGATTGCCTCAACTGTCCATCATATTTTACCTCCAGATCAGTGGTGGGATTCAAAATTTTTTTTTACTACCAGTTCTGTGGGCGTGGCGTGGTGGGCATGGTGCAGCATGGTGGGCTTGGCAGGGGAAGGATACTGTAAAATCCCCATTCCCTCCCCCCACTCCTGGGGGAAGGTTCTTGCAAAATCTCCGTTCCCTCCCTACCCCACTAACCTGCTTTCCAGCTCCGTTCTCCTGTGCAGGGCAACCAAAAAGACCCAACCAATCAGCTGGGACTCAATGGGAGGCAGCAAATAGATGGGGGTGGGGCCAGTTAGAAGTGGTATTTGATTTCTGAACTACTCAAAATTTCCGCTACCGGTTCTCCAGAACTGGTCAGAACCTGCTGAATACCCACCTCTGCTCCAGGCCATTCATCGTCTTCGTTGCTCCTCTCTGCACACTTTCCGGAGTCTCGGCATCTCTTTTGCATTGTGGCCACTTTAAGATGTGTGGACTTCAACCTGGCTGGGGAATTCTGGGAGTTGAAGTCCGTGTATCTTAAAGTGTCCAAGGTTGAGAAACATTAGCCTAGTTCAGGGGGGGTCTCCAAACATGGCAAATTTAAGACTTGTGGACTTCAACTCCCAGAATCCCCCATGCTGGCTGGGTAATTCTGAATGTTGAAGTCCACAAGTCTTAAAGTTGCTAAGTTTAGAGACTCTGAACTCAGTGGTGTATTAACCATTAACCATTAAGCAGACTAAGCATGTGCTTAGGGCACCAGGCCCAAAGTGGGCACCACAAAATTGAGAATATGGCTTCGTTTGTATGTACACCAAGATTTGTCAGTGCTTAGGGCACCAGTAAGCCTTAATCCGCTACTGCCTGAAATAGTCTATCGTATGACTCCAACCAGGATTATCTAAAGCAGGCACCTTTAAGACTTGTGGACTTCAACTCCCAGAGTTCTTGAGGAATTCTGGGAGTTGAAGTCCACACGTCTTAAAGTTGCCACGGTTGGAGACCCCTGATCTAAAGCACAGCTCAGTGTTGTGCATTAGTTTTAGGGTTTGGTATTGCACAGACACAGAGACGTACCAGAGATAAAATTAGCCGTAAAGATCAACAGCGATGTGTCTTTCTCTGCCAATTTCAGGTTTTATGTACAACGGGATTAAAAATGACCAGCTCTTTTCTACACCGGTGGGAAATTCCTTCAAATGTTTCAGTAAGCAAACGGTGGCCTTGGCCAACAACTTTCAACTGCAGGCCGCCAATTCCCAGCTCCAAGCCTTTGACATCGTAAATAACCAATTTGGAAAAGGTTAGTATACATGCAATCCTGGGGTTCCTATGATTAAATGTTTTCTGCTGAAGGCACAAAGGGGCATTTTCACACCATGAGCTTTGGGTCTTGGGATAGATGCGAAGCGATGAAGATTTCACTGATTCCTCTCTCAGCCATGTTGCATTTAATCCAAGCCAACTTTGAATGCATACAAATATGTGCGTAGGACTCATTTAATAAATTTCCTAGTAGCCCCCAAAAGAACAAATGCTTTTTATAATTTTCAGATGTACAGACTGCCAGGAGGCAACACACAGACTTAGAACTTAGAATAACTTTATTGTCACTTTGAATGTACACGGATCGGCATACATTAAAATGAAACTTCGGTGCATACAGCCAGTGGTGGGATACAATTTGTTTTACTACTGGTTCTGTGGGGTGAGGCTTGGTGGGCGTAGCATGGCATGGTGGGCGTGGCAGGGGAAGGATACTGCAAAATCCCCATTCCCTCCGCACCCCACTAACCTGCTTTCCAGCTCCATTCTCCTGTACAGGGCAACCAAAGAAGTGCCAGCCAATCAGCTGGGACTCTGGAGGCAGCGAATAGATTGGGGCGGAGCCAACCAGAGGTGGTATTTGTTGGTTCTCTGAACCACTCAAAATTTCCACTACCGGTTCTCCAGAACTGGTCAGAACCACCTCTGTCTCCACCTCTCATTAGAGAAGGGTCTCCACTTCTAAACACGACCACTTTCAATCTTACTGGGATTGTCAAGATTCATAGCCTTATTATTTATTATTTTTATCATGCCTTTGTTGTTTATATAAATGCTTGAAAAGTGAGCAAATGGAAGACCCCTTCTTCCTCCTATTTTCATCACAACAATAACAAGGAGGGCCAGGGTGGGTTGAGCTGAGGGAGTATGACTGGCCCAAAGTCACCCAGCCAGCTTTCATCTCTAAGGTGGGACCTGTTTATTTATTTTATTTATTTATTGGATTTGTCAATCACTTACAAGATAACAGGTATAAGTACAAACATGAGTAAGAATACAGGAAATAGGTACGAATAAATGGGGACAATAGGACAGGGACGGGAGGCACGATGGTGCGTTTATGCACGCCCCTTACAGACCTCTTAGGAATGGGGTGAGGTCAATAGTGGATAGTTTGAGGTTAAAGGAGTGGGGGGGGCTAGAGGATGTAACAACAGAGTCAGGTAGTGCATTCCGGGCATTGACCACTCTGTTGCTGAAGTTGTACTTTCTGCAATCAAGTTTGGAGCGGTTAACATTGAGTTTGTATCCGTTGTGTGCTTTTGTATTGTTGTGGTTGAAGCTGAAGTAGTCAATGACTGGTAGGACATTGTAGCAGATAATTTTGTGTACTACGCTTAAGTCCAACCATAGGCGGCGTAGTTCAAGATTGTCCAAGCCAAAAATTTCAAGCCTGGTGATGCAGGTTATTCTGTTGCGAGCAGAGGAGTGTACTACTCTTCTCGTGAAATACTTCTGGCCGTGCTCAATTGTATTATTGTCCAATATACAGTGCAGATTCCAGACAGATGAGCTGTATTCAAGTATTGGTCTAGCAATCTAGACTCACAGTCTACTGGCTTTCTAGTCTGGTGCCTCGACCACTAGACCAAACTGCCTCTCTAAGGATTTGCCATAGTTCAAATGATTTTAACTGGTACGAAGATTAACTTTTACATATGGTGCTCACAAAATCTGGGATGATTTTCTATAGCTTTATTTGACTAAGATGAAAATCAACGTGGAAGATAAAAATCACTGTGGAATCATATGATGCTTCTTTATTGAAGTCTAATATTCCTTTTTTTTTTCCTTCCAAATTGCAGAAGAGGAGTGCACGTTGGACAGAAACAAGAAGTTGATCCCAGTGACAATTGGCTTAAGTCTGTCGGGATTAATTATTATCATCCTGTTCACTTGTGTGCTTTATAGAAGGACAGCTCACTCTGGATATAGCCGTATCTGAATCCCAAAGTTTATTTATGAATGGGAGTAGTAGCAACAAAGGATGAGGAAGAACGGAAAATTCTGCTTGCTTTGCTGTGGCAATCAGATATGCAAATAGCAGTTGGGCATCTTTAAGTGATTTTTAAATTTCTGACACTTTTAACACTTAACTAGAAATTAATCAGCTCAATGCAGATGCACAGACATCTATTATCTATATACATTGCTTGGGTGTTATTGGGTTTTTAAAAATTCATCTGCATATATATGCACGTGTAATCCATGCATTCAATTAATAGTAATACTGTGTATGTCACATCAGACAGATCTGTCTTCAGTAGACACATTGTTAGGGGTGTTTAGACTAAAACTTCAACAAACATTATGCCCTGAACTTTAATAGCGGTATAATAACACACTGAGGGCAGGACAAGAAGCAATGGGTAGAAGCTGGCAGAGGGAAATTCAACTTGGAAGTAAGGAGGAATTTCCTGACATTAAGAGCAATTAAACAGTGGAATGACTTGCCTCCAGAGCAGTGGTGGGATTCAGCCAGTTCGCACCAGTTTGGGGGGAACCAGTTGTTAACTTTCTCAGAAGTTTGGTGAACTGGTTGTTGGAAGAAATCATTAGGGCAGAGAACCGGTCGTTAAATTATTTGAATCCCACCACTGGTCCAGAGGTTGTGGGTGCTCCAACACTGGAAGTTTTAAAATAGAGATTGGAGAGCCATTTATTTGGGATGGTGTGAGGGGACCCCTCCAGGTTCTCTTCTATGATTCTATGGGTCTATGATTGAAATCAATTATTTTACATTACTCCTTAGTTAAGGGAATCGGCTGTCTGCCCTTCTCTATTTTTTGAATGTAGGTCATTATTTCACATCTGCTGCCAACTTCAAGGTTACAATAATGGGTGGATACACCCTTCGTACTAAGCGAGGACTTCATCATGACTTATCGAGTAGCCATTAACTGGCTTGGCAATAAAGAATGGCTTATAAAACACTCAGGCTGATTTTTTTTACAAGCTGTGCTAAAACCAAACCATGTTATGACATATCGTAGTGTGTTAATTCAACCAACTCTGCATACTTTCACACATACAGATTGTTGCTTCACAATATGCCTGGCCAGAATGGTTCAATGTGTAGCTCACTGCACTATACAAACCCAGGAAAATTGAAATACTGAAATAAACCATGTTTCAGTTAACTACAGATTGGTCCAATAATGCATTATCTGTTCATGTAATTCAATCTGCCTAGTCTAGTTTTCAAACTGCTGAAAGGTAGAATGGAAAGGGCCAAGCAAATTCTGCTAAGTCAGTTGACTTGAGGTTGCAAAGCCTGGTATTCACTGGTATTTAATCAATTTTCCCCTTAGTTATTCAATAAAAAGCATAACCTTCCTAGAGTTCAGTCTTTCCTTTAATTTTCTTGGCAGAGAATAGAAGTGATCTGCTACTCCTTTCTTCTTGAGATATATTTTAAACTTCTGTAAAAAAAGGACTATTTTCCAAGTCAACATTTCTGCAGAAAATCTTTAGGCAAATTTTACCTTTCTAAAGTTGTGAGATGTTTGTTTTTTAGGTGATCTATCTAAACTGTGGAGAAACTAGAAATACATTGCAATTACAAACTTTTTTTTATAACTAAGAACACTGCCACTGCCTTGTTAATTTCCTAGCTTTTGCATTTTTTATTTTTACCTTTTTTTACTTGGAAGTTTTGACCTGATCTTAATTTATGTTTTTATTCATGCTTTTATATGGTTTTATTAGGAAGTTCTAAATCGTCCCAACTCATTTAGGTAAGATGGCTGGTATAGAAATTTAATTAATTTGTTTTACTGTTTACAACTCCAGACTGTTTCCAGCATTTCATTTTTTTCCCTACAACACCAAAGCCTTATTCCTTTACCAATCCTATACAAACCACAAAAAAGATGCTGGATTGAATTTTCTTCCTATCAAATAATGTCGCCCAAGTACTCGCACAAAATGTGGATTCTTAGATGAAAGTGCTATATATATTTGCAAAGGAAAAAATTATGTTTCAAAACTTTCTGGAAGGCTAATCTGTGGTCCAAGTCTTCTATCCACTACAAACCAGATCCAATCATGGTTATTTTTCAAAGTCAGACAACTACTGCCACCTACTGAGGCTTGGTGAAGATGGTAGATCAGATACTTTCCTAAGAGAAAGCAATGGCCAGAATCCTATAATTTTACTTAGTTAAAAATAAATCTCAAACTCCAAAAGATGGGAGGAAAAAAAAGTTTACAAAATAGCTTTAAATTCACAGCCCAAATTTCTTGTTCCTAAAAATTATGAGTTTTCATTCCCAATACTTTTATCTGAAGAAAACAAAAAAAGCTCCATGTACGGGATCTTCCTACACTGTACTCATCCAAGAGGCCAAAAATAAGAATTCAGAATCCTCACGTTAAGAGACATTTCTGTGCTATGAGTCCCATTAATAAAAAAAATGCCATCTATCCTGACCCTGAAAGTGGGGGGCCTGTCCTTGGAAGCAGCATTCCCCCCCCCCCCACACACACACATTTTGTCACTGCCATTCCATTATAAACTAATAAAAAATTGTTAAGAAACAAATTGGGTTCACCCAATGCATCGACTCCTGCTGACACTGGTGCATGAAGAGCAAAGCTTGGTTGGTGTGGGGGGGAGTTGAGAATAGAACAGAACAGGACACGGATAAGGGATAAGGGATAAGGGATAGGATAAGGGATAGAATAGAATAGAATAGAATAGAATAGAATAGAATAGAATAGAATAGAATAGAATATAGGGATGGGGGCTAAGGAATAGAATAGAATAGAATAGAATAGAATAGAATAGGATGGGGATGGGAGATAAGGAATAGGATAGGATAGGGGATAAGGAATAGAATAGAATAGAATAGAATAGAATAGAATAGAATAGAATAGAATAGAATAGAATAGGGATGGGGGATAAGGAATAGGATAGGGGACAAGGAATAGGGGCTAAGGAATAGAATAGAATAGAATAGAATAGAATAGAATAGGATGGGGATGGGAGATAAGGAATAGGATAGGATAGGGGATAAGGAATAGGGGATAAGGAATAGGGGATAAGGAATAGGGGATAAGGAATAGAATAGAATAGAATAGAATAGAATAGAATAGAATAGAATAGAATAGGATGGGGATGGGGTATAAGGAATAGGATAGGAGATAAGGAATAGAGTAGAGTAGAGTAGAGTAGAGTAGAACAGAACAGAATAGGGGTTAAGGAATATGGGATTAGGAATAGAATTAAAATTAGAATAGACCAGAATAGGCCAAACCAGACCTTGGAGGTCTTCTAGTCCAACCCCGCTTAGGCAGGAAACCCTGTATCATTTCAGACAAATGGTTGTCCAGCCTCTTCTTAAAAACTTCTAGTGTTGGAGAATTCATGACATCTGGAGGCAAGTTGTTCCACTGATTAATTGCTCTCACTGTTAGGAAATTTCTCCTTAGTTCTCGGTTGCTTCTTTCCTGGATTAGTTTCCATCCATTGCTTCTTACCCTGCCCTCAGGTGCTTTGGAGCTGGACTCCCTCCTCTTTGTGGGTGTGCTTTAGAAGCGCCCCCAACTCCTTCCCGGACTTTGCCAAAGCCCTGCACAAACCAAGGAACTTGGCTAGCGAGATAAAGCTTTACTGGGAACGAAGACACGAGGGCAAAAACACCAGGCTGGGCAGACCAGGCCAGGGCAAGGCTCTCGGACGGCAGAGGCACCTGGAAAAGGCCCGGAAGCGCGACCTGCCCTTCTCCTTGGCGAAGGTTGCCGAAGTTGTCCTCCGCCCGGGCAGCTCCGCCGCTTTCCCCGCCCGAGCCCGGCCTCCTTTCCGGCCTCGCTGATAGGCCCAAACGCCGCCGCTAGCCCGGCCCAAGTCCCCCGCCTCTCCGTGCAGCTCCGGCGCAGGGATGGCGGCCTCGGCTTTGGCGCTGGGCAGCGAGGGGCGACGCCGGCTCTGGCGGGCGCTGCAGGGCCGGTGAGTGCGCAACGGCGCGGTCCGAGAAAGAGGCGGCGGAGCCTCCCGGACTCCGCTCGGGATTGCCGCGGGATTGCTGTGGGAAGAGAGCCCCGCTTTTTGCCCTCGGGCCCTGGAGCTCCGAGGTTGTGCCGAGCCGGTCCCTTGCAGAGCCCCACTGTCTTGACTGGTGGTCCCGAATGAAAGGGGGACCCCTGCTGTCTCCTGCCCCCTTTCCCCCTTCCTGGGGTTGGAGGTATATTTTTGAGGTCGCGCTTTGTAGATCAACCTGCACGTATGGACTGGGCCCGACGCGTGTCTACGCTTTCACAAGACCCCCGCTGACAACCTGGAGCAACTGGAGGGCTAGTGGTGATGGGTGAATGTCAGCCATTTGTCCCTGCCATATGGCACAGATTTGCTTCCACCATAGTGCAGAATGAGAAGAGTTGGAAGGGACCTTGGAGGTCTTCTAGTCCAACAGCCCCCTGCTCAAGCAGGAGACCCTAAATAAAGTTCCAAATAAATGGTTCTTTAAAAGCTTGGTGGTTCTTTGGGAGTGGCTGTATTGGGCCTGGAGAATTGTGTTCACACAACATACTGAACTACAAACTGAACTCTCCCTTGAAGCAGACTTGAATGTCACTACAGATAGTTCTCGTCTCACAACCACAATTGAGCTCCAAATTTAGGTTGCTAAGGGAAAATTTGTTACCTGAGTTAAAGTTTTACGACTTTAACTTGCCACAGTTGTTGTGAATCACTGCATTTTTGTTAAGTTAGTAACGCTTTTGTTAAGTGAATCTGGATTCCCTGTTGACTTTGCTTGTCAGAAGGTAGCAAAAGCGGATCGCATGACCCCGGGACCCTGCAGCTGTTATAAATATGAACCAGTTGCTAAGCCTCTGAATTTTGATCATGAGACCACAGGGATGGTGCAATGGTTGTGTGAAAAATGTTCATAAGTTCCTTTTTTTCAGAGCCGTTGTAGCTTTGAATGGTCACTAAATGAACTGTTGTAAGTCGAGGACTACCTGTATCCAGGTTGTTTCCTTGTCAACAGAATTGAATCCATTTAGCAGAGCTGGCTTTTGGGATATATATTTTTCCTGCTGTCAAATCTCCTGGTAGTCTCCTATTCAGATAACAGATCATCAGAGTTGGAAGGGATCTTGTAGGTCATCTAGTCCAACCCCCTGCCCAAGCAGGAGACCGTACACCATTTCTGACAGATGGGAATTCAAGTGCAAACTAGCTTATCACCCTGCTTAGCTGTCACAAGTTCAGCCAAAGTCATTTGTTTAAATAATGTGTTCTATACTAAATGGTCCAAGTTGTTACTTGAGCTTCAAAACCGTGTTTATTGAGAAAAACCATGGTAAAACTAGCAATGGATAATAAGTATATTACAGCAACCAGAATTGATGGTTGGAGCTGCTGGCAAAGGGTGAAGCCTTACTGCCCCATCTTAAGTGTTGGCATCTTTAGATGTTTCTGGAATATCTTGTGACTGGAAAATGCTTGTAAATTTCATTCAGTACTTTTCAGGATTTCAGTGGGCTAACTTAAGAATACAGCTTAGTCCTCGACTTACAACCACAGTTGAGATAGCAAAAGTGGTTGGTAAGCATGTCATGCCCACTTTTCTGACCTTTTTTTTTTGCCAGTTGCTAAGTGAATCATGGGATCCTTAAGTGAATCTGGCTTCCCCTATTGATTTTGTTTGTCAGAAGCCAGCTGGGAAGGTCACAAATGGGCAACGGGGCAATTGTTTTAAATCCATGCAGGTTGCCAAGTGTGTGAATTACGATCACATGACCTTGGGGATGCTGCAATAGCAATGGCTCTTAGACTTATATACCGCTTTACAGTACTTTACAACCCTCTCTAGGCGGTTTACAGAGCTAGCATATTTGCCCCCAACAATCTGGGTCCTCATTTTACCAACCTCGGAAGGATGGAAGGCTGAGTCAACCTGGAGCCTGGTGAGATTCGAACTGCCAAATTGCAGGCAGTACTGCACTCTGACCACTGCACCACCGTGGCTCATGGTGATGATCATAAGTTCATTTTTTTCAGTTGTAAGACAGGTTGTAAATCACATTTTTTAGTTCTGTTATTACTTTGAAAGGTCGCTAAATAAATGCTAAATTCTTTTTTGGATTTTTGATACTAAATTCTGTTTTGGATTTTTTTCCCTTTCACAGAAAATGGCGTTGGGCCTTGAGCACCAGAGAATATTCTTCTGTAACAGGTAAATTATTTGGCTTATTTTCTTTATCGAAAATTTTTCTACATTTCTTAATGCTAACATCTTATACAATAACTAGAACAAACTTTATTGATTGTAGAACTAAAATATCAAACAAACACATATACAACACACAGAAAAGAAAAAGAAAAAGGAAAAAGAAAATGATTAAAAACTAACAATTCTACTATTGACAGTCTATGGTTCCTTGTTTGTTATCAATATTGGTGATATATTTACAAATCATTGCGAATATATAATTACTACCTCTTTTACATTTTACGTTGTGTAGAAACTAGAAGCTACTTTGGAAGTCAGATAAAAACAATAACATTATCCTGGCGTTCTGATGATGTGGATGAGTTAGTAGTAATAGACTATTGGCATAATTATTACAGACCTAATTTCTCATGACATGCCTTTTGATTTGTAAAAACAGGTCCAAAGAATATCGAGAAAGTTCTGGTGGCAAACAGAGGAGAGATTGCTTGCAGGGTGATGCGGACTGCACGGAAGATGGGGGTGAAGTCGGTAGCAGTTTACAGTGAGGCTGACCGGAATTCAATGCACGTAGCCATGGTAAAATTAATCTGCTGACACTCTTAATAGCAGTAGCACTTATATGACGCTTCATAGTGCTTTACAGCCCTCTCTAAGCGGTTTACAGAGTCCGTTTATTTGCCCCCAATAATTTGGGTCCTCATTTTACCCACCTTGGAAGGATGGAAAGCTGAGTCAACCTTGAGCCTGGTGAGGTTCAAACTGCCAAATTGCAGGCAGCCGGCAGAAGTAGCCTGCAGTACTGCACTCTAACCACTGCACCACTGAGGCACCAAATAATTTTGTAAGTGAATAATATGTTCACTTAACCATACTTGGTGATACTGTGGGTGGCTTGGTTTAGATCAGGGGTGTCAAATTCAATGCCCAGGGCCTGGATCCAGCCCTTGGGGTGTTTAGATCTGGCCGGTGGACCCGCCCTGGAAACAGCGAAGGACCGGCCCGTGGTGCCTCTACCAGTGAAAATGGGCTATCAGGAGGGCTCTGTTTCCACTGGCAGGGGGTTGCAGGAGGCCATAGTGGCCAAAAATGGAGTCTAGGAGGGCCGTTGTGGCCAAAAACAGACCCTTGATGACTGACATCTAGCTGTGATCAATGCATAGGGCTTAATTACATTTCAGCTCTAAATCTATATATATAAAAGTGAAATACCATTCATGCATCATCGCAAAATCTCCAGAACCGCAAAGCCTACAAACTTGAAATTTGTCACGTATGTTCCTCTCGGCTTCTAGATGCTCACTAAGAAAGGGTTTTTCAAAAGGACCATCGGAGCATTAGTATTTCCTATATTATTTTTAACACGCTCTGATGCTAAGGAGTTCTACTCCCCCTCCCCACCTGAAAAGAAATCTGTTCCAAATGCAAATCACAGGCAAAGGAGAGGAGTTTTAGTTTCAGTTTTAGTTCCACAGCACCAAGCAGCTTTAGTACAGAACAGTTGAGCTAAGCCACGCCCGGGCTCCTTGCTGTCTCCTTGCTTATACAGCAAATACTGTTTCAGTTTCCAAACAGCCCTCCACTCTCACACACTGACAGGACGCTAGCCAGATGAATACCAATGGATGCTGGTAGGCAGAGGCAGAATTCCCACCCACCCCTTATTTTCCTCCCCCAAAACTAAGCCCGATCACATAGTTTCGTAGCAAAGCATGGGTATAGAGCTAGTAAAACAATATGTTTGTAATCAGTGTTCAAACTTTAATAGGAAGTCTTATGCCTAGCAGTGGTCAAAAAAGTCAAGATGGCAGCCTTGACTGAAGGATTGAAGCCCTGACTCTTTCTTTTTAACCAGTGCTGCCTCACCAATTATAAGGGCTTTGATACCGTGGTTGCAGCTTTCATTTTGATTTTTTTGCTAAGCTACCTTCTAGCTCAGGGGTCTCCAACCTTAGCAACTTTAAGACTTGTGGACTTCAACTCCCAGAATTCCTCAGCCAGCTTTGCTGCCTAAGGAATTCTGGGAGCTGAAGTCCACAAGTCTTAAAGTTGCCAAGGTTGGAGACCCCTGTTAGCTAGTCCAGTTCAAACCCTTCTGCTGCTTGAGTTTGTTCTTCATAGATGCATCAAAATCCTGTAGAAAAGTTAGTCTAAAATGTAACACAGTAATAAAATGGTGGTGTTTTCTTGTAGGCTGATGAAGCCTATTGCATTGGCCCAGCACCATCTCAGCAGAGTTACCTATCCATGGAAAAAATAATGCAAGTGGCCAGAAACTCCGCAGCACAGGTACAAATTCTCCTTCGTAACAGCTATGTTTTACTTAAAACTGGGTTAGTGCAACATAACATGTGTGTAAGTGACTTAAGACCTCACCTTGCAGGCTTTGATATTCTGATTGAATTTCTTGGAGCAATTTAAATTAATCCAGCAATTAATTTAATTAATTTAATGCTTTTTTTTGAAAAAAATGGTCTCATTTCCCTTAAAGCCATATTAATATTCTGCTAATGCCCCAGTTCTTTCTGTGGTTAACCTCTGTGCCTGCTACCTGTAGAGGTTCAACCATCCTAACAACATGTCACTATGCTACTGTTTCATAGGTCTTTTAAGTGCAACAGAGGAATAATCTCTGGGTGGTTTTGCACATCACTCTCGTAACAATTGATCAGATCATTTTGCTGGTACACACACAGTGGTAATTGTTAGGCAGGAGAAGTGGGCACTGAGTAACTGTTTGCATTCTCTTGTTGGTCAACTGAAGAAATGACCGATTGCTGGTAGTATTTTGAGGTCAGTGGCAATGGAAAAAATTATAGGTAGCTTCAATCTGCTTTTGAGAGTTTGGGGAACAGAAAACAGCATTGTGGGCCTTTCTGTATTTTGGAAGCCAGATTCAGCTTCTGGAGACCCCTAGAGCAGCTCAGCAAAAACATCACAAAGCCTTAAAACCTCTCACAAATATGCCTTTGATATTTCCTATTTTAGGCTATCCATCCGGGCTATGGTTTCCTATCCGAAAACACAGAGTTTGCTGAACTCTGTAACCAAGAAGGGATAATTTTCATAGGTCCTCCTTCATCTGCTATCAGAGATATGGGCATTAAGAGGTATTCTACGTTATTTCATGGCTAAATTTATTACGGAAAGATTGTTTTGTTGGAACTACTAGATTGTTCCTTGAATCTGAGTTGGGCTGCCCTCTTTGATAATATGCAGTGAATTGAAATTGGATCAGTTGAAAGAGAGGTGGGTTGTGGGAGTGAAAAAAAAACTATCTTGCAGAGTTCCTTCTATTGTTGACACTGAACGTGAAGTTGTGTTCCCTTGAAGTACTTCTAAGGCCATCATGTCTGCGGCTGGAGTTCCTGTGGTGGAAGGTTACCATGGGGAAGAACAATCGGACAGGTTTTTGGAAGAGCAAGCCAGAAGGATCGGCTACCCAGTTATGATCAAAGCTGTCCGTGGAGGTGGAGGCAAGGTAGCATCTGTTCCATGACGTTTCATCCATTAGTCTACCATTTGTTGCATCAGAATAGAATACAATAGAATAGAATTCTTTATTGGCCAAGTGTGATTGTGCACACAAGGAATTTGTCTTTGGTGCATAAGCTCTCAGTGTACATAAAAGAAAAGATTCATTCATCAAGAGTCAAAAATCATAAGGTACAACACTTAATAATAGTCATAGGGTATAATAAGCAATCAAATCATTCCTACTTAAGCTATAATTCCTTTCCTCTGTGTTGGTGCAGGAGTTAATCTGTGTACTCACAGTACATTCATACCTTAGCTAGATTCACTCCTTGCAGTAAACCAGGTCTCTCCCAACTTGGCAACTTTAAGCCTTGTGGACTTTAATTCTGAGAATTCTTCAGCCAATCATGCTGGCTGAGCAATTCTGGGAATTGTAGTTCATAAGCCTTAAAAGTAGCCAAGCTGAGAGACCCCTGCCATAAGCATGGTGAAATACATTTGTTGAACAAGCTGGACTTGGATAAGCAATCACAATATTTAATTTATTTGGTTAACGTGATGCTAATCCAAAACTGGTTTAGGGTTCCTGTTGGCACGTGTGAATGAGAGTAGACCGTTGTGAAAGAACATACCCGTGTGCAACAATGGAGTATCAATTTATTTGCTTGTTTTGCTAATATTAGTTTTATCCCTTATTTGCCCTAGGGAATGAGAATAGCATTTACTGAAAAAGAATTTCAGGAGCAATTGGAATCAGCTCGAAGAGAAGCAAAGAAGTCCTTTAACGATGATGCCATGCTGATAGAGAAGTTTGTTGACAATCCAAGGTAACACAACAATCTGTTAGACAGCTCTTTATTATTCCCTTTTAGTAGCTCCACTGCTAGGCAGGAAATACATTGTAGAGGAGGACAAGATGGTCTTGAAGAAAATATGCAGCAATACAAGCAATATAAGCTACGTCAGCCATACAAGGTAGACCAGGCAGAAAACAGAATAATGCGGTTGAAGGGACATTGGAGGGGTCTTCTAATCCAACCCACTGCTCAAGCAAGAAACCCAATATCATTTCAGACAAATGGTTGTCCAATCTCTCCTTAAAAACCTCCAGTGTTGGAGTACCCACAACTTCTAGAGGCAAGTAATTTCACTGATTAATTGTTGCCAGGAAATTTCTTCTTATTTCTAGGTTGCTTCTCTCCTTGTTGAGTTTCTATCCATTGCTTCTTGTCCTTCTTGCCTTCGGGTGCTTTGGAGAATAGGTTGACCCCATCTTCTTTGTGGCAGTTCTTTAGATATTAGGACACTGCTATCATGTCAACCCCAATCCTCATTTTCATTAGACTAGACATACCCAATTCCTGCAACTGTTGTTCATATGTTTTATTCCCTGGTCCCCTAATCATCTTTGTTGCTCTTCTCTGCATGACTCAACGAGCCAATTCTGTTTTATTGAAGGTTACATTAATAGAATCTTGCAACTTTGAAAATATCTCTCTCCCTGGGAACAATTTGCAACCCCAAACTAAGAATGGTTTCATCTGAGATCTTGCCTCCCTACATTCTTGCTGTGGGCTTAGCTGCCTTTTATCTAATTGTCCTCTGGATGATGCCTCATTGCCTTGTCTGCTAAGATCATTCCCACAAAGCATTGACATTTACCCTGGAAAACAGGAAAGCATGAGAAAGAAACATGAGATTTCCTGCCTTGGTTCTCTTTCATATAAAAGGGAAGAAAAAAGAAATGTCTTTGGACTTTCAGGATTCAATTTTTACAGCAATATTCATAAAGTAGAGTTCTAGTTTCTTGTGCCTTTTTTTTTTCTGACCTGGCCTTCCTCAAAGGACTGATATAGAAATCTCTGAGGTAAAACTCATGAAGAATATTGGGGGGAAAAAATTGTTCCACATCCTTTCATCCAAAAAAGCAAACTGGAAAATCCTGGTCTTGCCACATTTGAGGTATGGATTCCTCCCCTCCTCCCGTAGTATATTTAATGCTTTATGAAATACAGATAGGAGAAATGAATAAGCCTCATTTCTAGATCTAAAAAATTAAAACATCCCCAAAGTATCTGATGCGTTTTATTAGTCATTTTAAAAATAAAAAAAAATTGGGATTAAGAATAAGCATCGATGGACAATATTATGGCTCCACTTACAAATTTTAAAATGTGAAACAGGCATGTAGAAGTTCAAGTGTTTGGAGACCAACATGGCAATGCAGTCTACCTGTTTGAAAGAGATTGCAGTGTACAGAGAAGACATCAAAAAATTATTGAGGAAGCTCCAGGGGTAAGTAGACCACTTTTGAAAGATAATTCAAATAGCCGTGATTTTGGTGTTTACTATGTTAGCATAATGTTTGTTTTTCGTGCTTGCTGTTAAGACAGTCTCTGCCTACTATTTCTGCAGAAAATAATATTTTTTTCAAAGTCTGGAAATTCTCAAAGCATATTAATGTGCAATTTTCTATGTATCATATTGAACAGAGTGCAGTTTCCTTACAAGTGTATGATTTTACCATTCCTTCCTTCTTTCTGAGCATGGAAGGAATTATTTTTTCTAGAAAGTTCTTAGTGGTTTTGTTTTCAACCAATGGAATAGCTTGCCTTGAAAAGTCGCGGGAGCTTCATCCCTGGAAGCTTTCAAGAAGAGACTGGACTGCCATCTGTCAGAAATGGTGTCAAGTTTCCTGTTTGGGAGGGGGGTTGGACTAGATGACCTACAAGGTCCCTTCCAACTCTTGTTAATCTGAAAAATCTGAATTCTGTCTCATATGTTCCTAACCTGCGTTTAAATGCTTATGATGTCTCACAGCTAACAGGACTGTGATGATGCCTGTTATTTGTAACTCATTTGTATTTTGAATGTTGTGTACAGTATATGTTAAGTTTTCTGTCACCAGAGATAGTCCTTGACTTACAACAATTTATTTAGTGACCGTTCAAATTTACAACAGCACTGAAAAATGTGATTTATGACCGTTTTTCACAGTTACAACTTTTGCAGCCTCCCCATGATCACGTGATCAAAATTTAGATGCTTGGCAACTGACTCAGGTTTATGACGGTTGCAGCGTCCCGGAGTCACATGATCCCCTTTGCGACCTCCTGACAAGCAAAATCAATGAGGACGCCAGATTCACTTAACAACCATGTCCCTATCTTAACGACTGCAGTGATTCACTTAACAACTGTGGCAAGAAAGGTCGTAAAATGGGAGCATAACTCACTTAACAAATGTCTCACCGAACAATAAAAATTTGGGGCTCAATTCTGATCTTAGGTCAAGGACTACCTGTATGCAGTATTTCAGTTAAAATTTTTTAAATATTTTTCTTTTCCAAAATGCTGCGTTTGATGAAGTTGAGTTAATTGGAACTATAACGGTAAAGGTTCCCCTTGCACATACATGCTAGTAGTTTCCGTCGCTGGGGGGCGGTGCTCATCTCCGTTACAAAGCCGAAGAGCCAGCGCTGTCTGAAGACATCTCCGTGGTCATGTGGGCGGCATGACTAAACGCCCAAAGGCTCACGGAACGCTGTTCCCTTCCCACCAAAGGGGTCCCTATTTTTCTACTTGCATTTTTACATGCTTTTGAAGTGCTAGGTTGGCAGAAGCTGGGACAAGTAACGGGAGCTCATTCCATTACACGGTGCTAGGGATTTGAACTGCCGAACTTTCTGATCGACACGTTCAGTGTCTTAGCTACTTAGCCACCGCGTCCCTAGTTGGGACTATAATGGGGTTTAAATGGATATTAACAAATACAGGTAGTCCTTGACTTACGATGGGTCGTTCAGCAGCTCTTCAGTTACAGTGGTCCAACCTTGGAGCTTACTTATGATTTGAATTTCCGACAGCTCTTCCCCCTCCCCTCAATAGTCACATGACTGAGCTTTGGGCACTTAGTAACCGGGCTGCGTTTATGACTGTTTGCAGCATCCTACAGTCATGTGACTACATTTATTTATTTATTAAATCTATTTTCTAGCCATCTCATTGCTAGGCGACCCTGCTTTACACAAAGCCGCCAATAGAATAGGGTAGAGTAGAGTGGAGTGGAATAGGGAATAGGGAATGGAATGGGATAGGACCAGGGGTGGGATTCTACCAGTTCGCACCTATTCGCTAGAACCGGTTGTTAACATTCTAAGCAGTTGGGAGAACCGGTTGTTAGAAGAAATTACTGGCCTAACCCTGTAAAGAAGGCAGGAAGGAAACATTCTGGTGTTGCTTACAGAAACTGCCTCTCCGTTAACCCTTACTACATTCTTGGCAGGACTAGACTTCCTGTCTCTGGAACGTCTCTGGAGTTTTTTTCCCCTCCTTTGCTGGTACTTTGCTTGTGTGGAGTGACCATTCAAAGTTACAATGGCACTGAAAAAAATGACTTATGACCCTTTTTCACACTTACGACTGTTGCAGCATCCCCACAGTCACGAGAGGCCAGGCGAGGAGATGCATGCCTCAATGTGAGTGATATTGAGTTGGCCACGCTCACTCAGTCACATGATCACCAAACCATGTCCACCCAGTCACATGACCACCAAGCCACGCCCACCAACTAAGACACGCCCACAGAACCGGTTGTTGAAAATTTGAATCCCACCCCTGGATAGGACCTTAGAGAGCTTCTCATCCACCCACCTGCTCAACCAGGAGACCCTATACAATTTGAGACAAGTGGCTGTCCAGTCTCTTCTTAAAAACCTCCAATGATGGAGCACCCACAACTTCTGAAGGCAACTTCTGTTCCACTGGTTGATTATCCTCACTGTTAAGAAGTTCCTCCATAATTCCAGGTTGCTTCTCTCCTTCATTAGTTTCCATCCATTGTTTCTTCTCTTGCCTTCTGGTGCTTTGGAGAATAATCTGGCCCCCTCTTCTTCGTGGCAGCCCTTCAAATACTGGAACGCTGCTATCATGTCCTTCCTAGTCCTTCTTTTCTTCAGACTAGCCAAATCCAAATCCTGTAGCCGTTCTTCGTATGCTTTAGTCTCCAGACCTTTGCTTATCTTGGTTGCTCTTCTCCAAACTTTTCCAACATCTTTTTTTGTAATATGGTGACCAAAATTGATTGCAGTATTCCAGGTGTGGCCTTAGTACAGTTTTTGTAAAGCGGTACTAATACGTCGCGTGATCTTGATTCTATGCTTCCGTTTATACAACCCAGAATTATATTAGCTTTTTGGCATTGAGTTTTTGGCAAAATTGCCCCATCCATGGTGAATCATTGGTTTGCATAACACCCACAGCATTTCCTTCGTCACTGCAGCATTCACATAACAAGCACTGTAAAAACAAGAGGGTAAAATTGACTTGTTTTACTACCATCACAACTTACAGCCCTGATCAGCAGGCTCCATTAGGGTCATAAGTTGAGGATTACCTGTAAGGCAAAAGTTTAATACCCGTTGTCCAATGTGAATGTGTAGTCAGTAAAACAAAAACAAGTGTGTCTTGGTGAATTGTGTGAACCTAACCTAATATTATTGCTATCCTTGTTAGCCAGGAATTAAGCCCGAAGTGAGAAGAAGGCTTGGAGAGGCCGCTGTTAGAGCAGCAAAAGCTGTAAACTACGTTGGAGCAGGTATTGCAAACTCCACTTCCTTTTAATGCTGAACACAGGTTCATAGGGGAAAATATTTACCCTTTTATCCAGCTTTCCAACTGATGCTTGGAAAGAAATTATGTAAAAAAATATTGGGACTCTTTCTAGTCCATCAGCAGGTTAACTCCCCTGACAACTGGACAGGATTGGATCAAATTTATAATATGGGCGTGGTGAGCAATCTCAAGTTCGAAAGTGAGCCAGTTCTGGATTGGTGCTGCAAAAAAAAAAACATTTTAGGAGAAATTTCCCAGTGAGTCTCCAGCAGGAGAAGCAATTGATTGACAACTCAGAAGGATGGAGGAATGCATTCTTCTTCCTGCACCACTTCCACCTCCTAGTCGTGTGATTCTGAGTGGATAGAAGCTGGAAAGAAGTCTAAAAGCTTGGTGGTTTTAAGACGTGTGGACTTCAACTCCCAGAATTCCCCAGCCGACCATGCTGGTTGGGGAATTCTGAGAATTGAAGTCCACGTGTCTTAAAGTTGCCAAGGTAGGGAAACTCTGTTTTAGCCACTCACACAAGAGCAGCTTCCCCAAAAAGAATTAAAGTGGTTAAAAAAAAAATCAAAATGGCAGCCACAAGACTAATCAATGCACATAAATCAGGGGTGGGATTCAACCGGTGTTACTACCGGTTCGGTGACTACGTTTTGCGGTGACTACGCAAAACTATATCTATAGAGCCAGGCAGAACCGGTAGCATCCCACCCCTGTCATAAATGTACATAAAACCAGGCAGAGTTTCGGCTGAACCTAAAGAAGTCCGAATACCTGACCACTGACAACGAAACGACAGGCTCCATCCACGTGAACGGGCAGGAGTTACCGCGCGCCTCCACCTTCAAGTACCTGGGAACTACTCTTGGGGAAGAAGGCCTACTACAAGCTGAGGTGGCAGCCAGGATCAACGCAGCGTGGGGCAAATGGAAGTCCGTCATGGGCGTCCTCTGTGACAAGAAGATGCCGATGCGCCTGAAGGCGAAAATCTATAACTCTGTGGTGCGCCCGTGGCCATATACGGCGCAGAGTGCTGGCCGACGACCAAAGAAGTCGAAAGCAGACTCCAGACAATGGAGATGCGAATGCTCCGATGGTCGGTAGGCCTCACCCTACTCGATCGTGTCAGGAACGAAGAAGTGCGTAGACGGTTCAACGTCGTGCCCATCCCCACGGTCATGAGGCAGTCCCGGCTACGATGGTTCGGCCATGTGAGTCGCGCCAAGGAAGAATCCATCATCAAATCTGCGATGAAGGTGACTGTCGGAGGAGCGAGACCGCGTGGTAGACCTAAGCAACGCTGGATGGACACGATCAAGGCCGATTTAGAGATCGCGAAGGCAGACCCGACATACGTGGCAGACAGAGAGGCGTGAAGCAGTACTCAAGGACATTAGCGACCTCGCCAGAGCGCGAGACAAACGCTGAAGAAAAAGAAGAAGAAGAAGAAGAAAACCAGGCAGAGTTTCAACTGCACTGTCATGGCTGCCATCTTGATTTTTTTTTGACACCTCTCACTGAAATCAGTGGCCTGCTATAAAATAAGATACTTGGCTGCTGTAACCTCTTAAGTTTAAACTCAGCTTAGAGCAGCGGTTGCCAACTGGTGGGCCGTGAGAAAATTTTGGTGGGCCACAGAGAAATGTCACCCCCAGAGCACCCGCCCAAAGCAATCCAGACTGCGCAGAAACACTAGGCTGCACCGCCCACATGGCCCCTGGGAACCCTCCCCTCCCACTCACTCGTTACCCAGCAAACTTGCCTGCTCAATTGCTATATTTTCTTTTTCCGACCATCATCTGTTCTGCTGTGCCAGGAGATTTAGATTAGCTAGGAAGCAGGAAATGGTTGGATTCCTTGCTTTCTAGCTAGTCTTTAGATCTTCGCCTCTGCTTTTAAGCACAGCCGAACCTCCCTTAGGACTGAAGGTTCTATTATTCAGTGCAGACTCACGGCAAGCAAATTTGAGGGACTGAGCTAGCTGATGGCAGATAGATAGATCACTGAATGATTCTGTGAGCAACTCAATCTGCCTGCCTGATTTGCCTGATTTGGGGTAAAAGTTACTCTTTTTTAAATAAAAAATTCAATATTTATATAAATAGTTATAATATTTACATACAAGCCATGCCCAGCCAGTCACATGACCACCAAGCCACACCCACAAATTAGGCCATGCCCACAGAACCGGTTAGTGGTCCCTTGGATTTACAATTATGAGTTTGGTGGTCCCTGAGGTCCAAAAGATTGGCGACCCCTGGCTTAGAGGACATCTCATGTTGTCTGGGAATTCTGGGAGTTATGCTATAGGTTTTTCCTACCTTGTTTGCATTTTTAGAGAATTCAGATCAAAATCTGTTACAATACACCCCCAACGGAACCTAATAGCTTTTAAGGCTTCTTTTAAAGCAGCTGCATATAAATACCTGAGCAATTTTACTTTCTGAAGGATTTCCCAGTTATACATATATGTAAATAATCTTTAACTATTAGTTTGACCTATAATGCTCACTTTAGTAAGCGAATCTTGGGAACAGTGAAGCTATACTAGGATGGTATTCATTTGCAGTTTTAATATAGTCTGACCTTTGTATATTATACCTTCGTTAAATATTTTAGGAACTGTGGAGTTTATCATGGACAGTGCACATAATTTCTATTTCATGGAAATGAATACCAGGCTGCAGGTGGAGCATCCAGTTACCGAGATGGTCACGGGAACAGATTTGGTAGAATGGCAACTGAAGGTAAGACATAATAGAGAGCAGGAATATCTGTTGGATTCTCAAGAAGCAAGATTGTTCTTTCGCTTGCAGCCATTAATTATATTTTTCTATCAAAGAAATAAGGAGATGTGGCATTGTTGTTGTTTTTTGTTTGGCTTGGGCAGAAAGAGGCACTATGCATATCCATCCTCCTCCACTTATTTACAAACAGGTGCACTGTGGGTGAGGTATGGGGTGTGTGAGGTTCTGCATTGTGAAGGTCAAGGATTGAAAGATTAGCTGACCTGCAATATTATTGGCACAGAATTTTACTCGTAGACCTTGAGAGGCAGAGATTTTCAGCTGGAGAAGCAAAATTTGGGAGAGCGCAAGAGGCTTGGGAAACATTTAATGGTTAAAAGATTATCCACAAAAGTCTGTGCAGATAAGGAATTCAGAAATGTATTTCTAAGAGCGGGAGTTTTTCAGATTATTATGCAAACAGTTCAGTGATTGCTCTCTGTTCAGAAAAACCACATGACTTTATTTTGTCTTAGCTGGGCAGTTTATGTAATGCTGGGGGTTTATTTGAAGTGTGCTATCAAACCTACGTCAAGCTGAACCTCTTGGTATCTTAGACCCACAATATTTGATCTGACATGAATACTGGGCAGAAGATGTTTCTCTTCCTACTAAAATTAAAATTTATTAGAGGCTGAAGCAGGCTCAACAACGCATGAAAGATACACAACTGAAAGAGCATTTCTACATCAAGCTGAACAATTGCTAAATCGGTGTACCTGAACAATTGATGAATGGGAGAAGTGCCTGAATTGTCCCTTTCTATACTTCTCTTTGTTCTGAGTTGCTTGTCTTTGTATGCTTGTTTCTCCTGTAATATTTAATATTTATGCTTTGCAAACATTTTTGGGCAGATAACTTGAGGTAATTCTAATCTGCTTCCAAAATCTTTGCATTACACATGTTGATCAAAAGTGTATTTTCTTGAGATATACAGTATCTCCATTGATAAAGCAGTTCTCACTGCCCTGGTGGCATAGTGGTTAAGAATGCAGTATTTCAGGCTAACTCTGCCCACAGTCTGGAGTTCAATGCTGACTGTTTCAAGATGGACTCAGCCTTCTATCCTTCCGATATTGGTAAAAGGAGAATCCAAGATTGTTGGGAGCAAATATGCTGATTCTGAAAACCGCTTAGAGAGGGCTGGAAAGCACCGTGAAGCTGTATATAACTCTAAGTGCAATTGCTGTTTAACTGTGGGGTGTTCGTACAGAGTTGTCGTTAACTTTTTGGAACTCTGTCTAAGCATCAGACAAGAAATTTGTGACTTGATTATCCCTGATAATCGTTCTTTCAACTCTGAGTTCTATTAGAAATGCTGTCTTTAAATGACAGATTCTAGAGGAAGCAATTTAGTGCAGGTTGCTTTCTATCAATTAGCTTCTTTCCAGAACCCTTTTCATTTCTATGGCCTGCGATCAGATGCTTTTTTCTTGAAGTTATTTTATATTCCGATTCACTAATAATTTACTCCAAATTTTGTCCCAAAGGTGCTTCTCCCCCTCCTTCCCCCCACAAGAGGCAACTGGTCTTTCTGGTTTCTCTTTAAATATGTTCTCATCCAAGAAGCTTCTTCAGTTCTGCAGCTTCTTGGGCGAGGAGTGAAATGTCTTCAAAGAAAAACCAGAGAGTTCAGTTGCCTCTTGAAAAAATGCACCTTTTGGGACAACCATGACCTGGATAACTAAGAATATCCATGAACATTTACTGCAAATTTTGCAGGTTGCAACTCCTTGATCTCATATTAGCTAAGCTTTCAGGGATGTTCCCTTCTTTATTTACCATATTGAGTATTGTTATTTTTCATGTTTTAATTGTGTTTTAATCAGTGGTGGGATTCAAACATTTTTACTACTGGTTCTTTTGGGCATGGCTTGGTGGATGTGGTGCGGCTTGGTGGGCTTTGGTGGGCGTGGCAGGGGAAGGATACTGCAAAATACCCATTCCCTCCACACCCCACTAACCTGCTTTCCAGCTCTGTTCTCCTGTGCAGGGCAACCAAAGAAGACTCAGCTGATCAGCTGGGACTCGGGAGGCAGAGAAGAGATGGGGGCAGGGCCAATCAGAGGTGGTATTTGCTGGTTCTCCGAACTACTCAAAATTTCCGCTACCGGTTCTCCAGAACTGGTCAGAACCTGCTGAATACCCCCTCTGGTTTTAATAGTGTTGTTTGTATGCCACCCAGAGTCGCCTGACAATGTGGTAGATGGCGTATAAATTTAATAAACAAAAATAAACAAATTACTGTACAGAGAAAATGGACAATGCTGTGCTTTACAGGTGGCTGCAGGAGAGAAGATCCCTCTGACTCAGGAAGAGATCGTCCTCAACGGACACGCATTTGAAGCTAGGATCTACGCTGAAGATCCCGACAACAATTTCATGCCAGGAGCTGGGCCTTTGTTGCATTTGTCCACACCACCTGCTGACAGCTGCACCAGAATAGAGACTGGGGTAAGACAAGGTAAAATGAAACCGTCTCACTGGGGATGGGCAGAAACGTCATCTGGTTTTAAAAGTCCTGTTGATGGTTGTGTCAGGGCTCCGGTAGTTACCCTCATTTAAATCATGAGTCAGATTTTCAAAGCTTAAAGAAGAATTATTAGGAGGAGACATGCTGGTGCTGCCTGGGTGTAGCCGGCTCTGAGGCACATCATTGTCACCCTTAACCCTGGTTTTCCCCCACCCCCTGGAGGTATCATAAGTCATATTCTCCAATGGGACACATCCATAGCAAAGAGTCATCAATCATGCTCTCCAGTTAGAATTTTGCGCGGCAGAAACTTCAGTCACCTGGAAACTATCTACGAAAACATTTATGGAATGCAGTTTCGATTTTGCAAGCTGCTGCACTGCTCCCCCTTCCCTTTCTGTTGGCGACTCTAAAAAGACCATAGAAATATTTTATGAGTTGACAGGCTGCCTTTGTTGAAACATGTCGGATAACCGATATCGTTGGTTTCCTGCTACTACTACCAAATCAAGGGTCTACGACAACTGGCCACGGCAAACTGGCCACAGGACAAGAATTACTTTAATACCAAGAAATAGCGGAAGAGAATCATTAAAGAAAGGATGCCAAAGGAAGGACAAAATGAAATGTGAATGACAAAAATTAAAACATACAGTGGAACCTTTGGGTTGTGAACGCTCCTGTTCGCAACCAAATCAGGTGGCGAACAAAAAACCCACCTGGTTTTTGAATGGGGTCACGATTCAAAAATCGGGTGGCAAACAAAATCGGTGTGGAGAAGATTCCCTTTCTGTGCTGATTTCCCTTTCGCCGCCATTTTGTTTGTTTGTCTGCACATGCGCAGACAGTCGTGCTTTTGGTCACGACCAAATTGGGTTGCAGCCAAAATCCTGGAACGGATTACAGTCGCGACCCAAGGCTCTACTGTATTTAAAAAAATATTTTAAATCATTAAATTATTGAATTGTCCCGCAGTGAGTTGGCCATGGTGTGTTGTCCCCTTCCGCCAAATCAGGTTCTCTTTTCCTCAAATGTTGAGGTTAAGTTTTATGGCTCTCCTTCCCATCAGTCCCAACAGCATCTTCTACATGGGTTTGATTTTAAAATATTTTGTAATTTTTGAGTAGAATCCCAGACCAAGTAGTTCTCGAATTACAACCACAATTGAGCCCAAATTTTCTGTTGTTTGTCAGAAGGTTGCAAAAAGCGATCACATGACTCCTGGGATATTGCAACCATCATAAATATGAATCAGTTGTTAAGAGTCTGAATTTTGTTCATGTGATTCTCCAATGGTCGTAGGTGTGAAAAAAAAAGTCATGAATCATTTTTTTTTCACTGCCACTGTCACTAAATGAACTGTTACAATTCAAGGGCTACCTATTGTGCTTCTGTAGGGTGAAAGTACTTCATTGCTAACCTAGATTGATTCTTTCTAGTGTCAACCTTACAGTTGATATTGTTAATCTAGAATAGTTTCTAGAGTTGTTCTTTCAAGCTGCAGGACATTCATATTGAATTGTGAGTAGCTTGCTAGGAAAAAATGTAGCTGTAAATGTCTTAAACATGGGAAATCCAGCGGCTCCTTCTGAGGGAGATGGGCGGTTCAAAAATGTGAAATATAAACAAAGATTTATTCTGGCAAATCATTTTTTCATATGTTTCTATTTTAGGGGATGAGGTTTCTATACACTATGATCCGATGATTGCTAAATTAGTTGTTTGGGCAGAAGATCGCCCATCCGCTTTAAGGAAATTAAGATACTGCCTCCAACAATATAATGTAAGTGTAAAACTTTGTTAAGTGTTTAAAATGGCACACCTGATAAAACATTTTCCAGATTTCCCCTCTCTGATGCTATCAGGCCCATAGAGATTCAGATTCCCAGAATCATCAGACAAGATACCGTGTTTTTCGGAGTATCAGACACAGTTTTTCCACCCCCAAAAGTGGGTGTAAATGTCTGTGCGTCTTATACAGCGAATGTTGGCCGAAGCCCTGCCCACCTACTGGCCCCCACCCTTTGGCCTCTGCCTCCCAGCAATTTGCCTCCTTACAGCAAACAGCCTGTTTCAGTTTCAGCACATCCTGATTATCACAAGTCACTGATTGTCGGTTGGATCGGCCTCCCAATGATCAACTGTTTCAGGCCGCGGGGATCGCCATCACCTATTGTCGCTTCCATGCACCCCATTTTCGGCCTCCGCATCACATTTTTGGCCTCCATGTGCCCTGTTTTCGGCCTCGGCGTGCCCCGTTTTCCACCCATTCTGATCCCCGCCGCCCGGAATGGGCGGAAAATGGGACATGTGGAGGCCGAAAATGGGGCATGCGGAGGCGGCTATAGGCTATGGCAATCCCTACAGCCTGAAACAGCTGATATTCGGCAGGGGGACAGTCAGCTGCTTTTGCTGATTAGGGTATGCTGAAACTGAAACAGACTGTTTGCTGCAAGGAGCTCCCTGAAGGCAGAGTCCCCAGCCGCTTCAGGGCATGGCGTGACTGCCCGTGTTTCCTCGCCATTAGGCAGTGTCTTTTGGGCGATGGAAGCTCCCCAAGTGCAATCACCAGCCACTTCGATCGGCCGGTAGAAACGGCCTCGGAGCGAGCGCACACACACACACACTCCCCTCGAGGCCGCTTCTATCAGCTGACAAAAGCTCCCCGAAGGCAGAGTCCCCAGCTGCTTTGGGGCAAGGCGTGGCTGCCCGTGTTCCCTCGCCATTAGGCAGTGTCTTTCGGGTGATGGAAGCTCCCCAAGGGCAGTCACCAGCCACTTCGATCGGCCGGTAGAAGCGGCCTCGGAGCGAGCGCGCCCACACACTCCCCTTACCGCGAGGCCGTTTCTATCAGCCAACGAAAGCTCCCTTGAAGGCAGAGTCCCCAGCCACTTCGGAACGTGGCGTGCCTATGAATCAGGTTCCCAACTGCAAACTCAATGCAACTACAAACTCAGTGCAACTGCAAACTCAATGCAACTACAAACTTAATGCAATGTACATATGCTGTTGTCAGAATAAATATCAGACGCCCCCAAGATTCCCGCTGCATTTCTGCTTCCTGAGCCAGCCGCTCTTCTTCGTCCCCTCAGATAGCCCTATTCCCCCTCCCTCCGCCTCGATTTCCCACTGCAACCATGTGGATCGCAGGAGGGTCGCTAAAGAAGCTTTTGTCTTCTCCTGTCCCACTCTTTTAAACTTCTCTCTGCAGCCTTGGAAATCCCCTCTCCTGGGGACTCCATCCCAGCTCCATCCCTGCTTAGTTTCCATCCTAGACAAGCCCCCTCCCAGGTGCACTCTGGGAATCCAAGGCTTGTTTCCTCCCCCACCCCCCATCTCTGACTTGAGCAGAGCAGGCACTGGGGGAGGGGGGGCAGGGAGGGGGCGGAGTGGAGGGGCTCCTGGTTTTTTTTTTTGCCTGAGCTGGGTGAAGATCATCCTGGTGGCCCCAAAGGGTGGTCTTTCAGATTGCTTTAATGATTAACAGGACACTTCCCTGAACCCCCAACTCCCTCCAGTGGGGAGGACGGCGTCTTGCTGGGCCCAGGAGAGATGATGGCTGCGTTGCAGGGAAGAAACACCCCCAAAAAAGCCCCTTGGGGAAACATAAATGAATGAATAAACTCAAAGGGTCTTGGGACAACCCCCCAGGTAAATTGCACCAACGAAAGAGAGGTGGCGGAAGAGCAGGGACCTTCAGGTTCATAAACTCAGTTAAGCACAAGCTGCTACTTCTTCCCTCCCTGCCCTCATTTCACGTTGCCTTTGATCACAAAGCAGATCTTAATGATAAACAACCCTTTTGTAACTTACCAATTGCATGCCAAATCCCAGCCACCACCCCCAGGGGAACCACAAAGCAACACTCCAATTTATTAAAAAATCCACCATTTTAATAAAAATAAATAAACCAAGCCATTTATTCAAATACAGGAACAATTTATTCAAACACAGGAACAATTTATGCAAACATACGTAGGAACAATTTATTCAAAGACAGTTATGTCATCTTCTTCTGGGACATCGTCATAACACTCCGAAGCCTGAATTCCGCCTGGCATCTCTTGTGATTCCATTGCCTCTAAAAGAATTGGTCCCAATCGCTGATGTTTAGCAATAGAGGTCTCCTTAAAGGAGTATCTCTTGTCCATGTATCCTGCTCGTAGTGCATTGGCAACACAGGTGTCAGTGATGGTATCCCATGCCTTCTTCACCCAACTCACAACCTCTGCCAGGCTAGGCTTCACAAAGTTTCCTCGTGGGTTTCTCTCCATGCGATTCTCAATATAGTCATTGATTTGTACCTGCAGATTGTCCTTGAATGGTTTGTTTACTGCAATGTCTAAGGTTTGGAGATGTGCTGTCATTCCTGCTGGGATCATTATTTGATCCACTCTTCTTTGTGCTAGGAAACGCTTCATGTCTTTGGCACGGTGAGTGCTGGCTGCATCCCATATCAGCATGCCTCTTTGGCCACCTCTCACACCAAGTGGCAGGATTAACTCGATCCACTTCCTTATAACACCCTGTGTGCACCAAGCCTTTTCGGTTTCAAGCACATAAGTCCCTGAAACACGTTCATTTTTTTTCTTTTTTGCCCTTGGCCATGATAAGAGGTGCGACTTTTGTCCCATCCAGGCGAATGGCCAAGATGCACGTAATACGTGCGCTTTCATATCCAGTTGATGGAATGTAAATTGACGAGGCACCCCTCTTATCAATTGTTGTTTGAGCCTCTTGGCCCATAAAAACTGCAGTCTCATCCATCGCAATCATGTGAGAGACATTATATTTGGAGAAATCAATGGCGTCAACAAATGATTTAAAAGCAAGTGCCCGTTTGACAATTTCAGCATCTTCTAGCTTGAAGAGCGAGGTGGATCTCCTGAGAGACAATTCATATCGCTGAAGGAAGCCATCCAGCCAGCGATGAGAGGCTTTGAATTCTCCTTGGGTAATTTCAAACTGTGGTGCCATTGCAAGGGCAAATGCTTGAATATCAGCCCTGCGTACAACCAAAGCCTTTGCTTTCCTGTCAGCAATCCATTGAGCGATGGTGTCTTCGAGTTCAGGATATAATGGATGCCGACCTGATCCACACCTGCGCTTCTTGGCATTTCCCTTCTGCACCTGTTGACGGAGGTTATCATACTCAGCTCTCCATTTTGGGACCATACGGAGATGCAACATATTCTCTTTGGAGAAAGCGGTCAGATTCTTACCACGAGAATCCTCCACGATTGCTTTCTTGAATTCCACAGAGTAGCTTTTTCTTTTTAAACTCATCTTATCTCTAGACCAAAATAAAAAATCACTTTAGATCATTAACTCAATTAATCAATTAACCCAAACACATTAAGCCACCTGGGGTGGTGGTGGCTGGGATTTGGTATGCAGTTGGTAAGTTACAAAAGGGTTGTTGGGGGGTTTGTCCCAAGACCCTTTGAGTTTATTCATTCATTTATGTTTTCCCAAGGGGCTTTTGTGGTGGTGGGGTGTTTCTTCCCTGCAATGCAGACATCATCTCTCCCGGGCCCAGCAAGATGCCGTCCTCCCCACTGGAGGGAGTTGGGGGTTCAGGGAAGTGTCCTGTTAAAAGAGTGGGAGAGGAGAAGACAAAAGCTTCTTTAGCGACCCTCCTGCGATCCACATGGTTGCAGTGGGAAATCGAGGCGGCGGGAGGGGGAATAGGCCTATGAGGGGACGAAGAAGAGCGGCTGGCTCAGGAAGCAGAAATGCAGCAGGAATCTTGGGGGCGTCTGATATTTATTCTGACAACAGCGTATGTACATTGCATTAAGTTTGCAGTTGCATTGAGTTTGCAGTTGGGAACCTGATGCATAGGCACGCCACGCCCCGAAGCGGCTGGGGACTCTGCCTTCAAGGGAGCTTTCGACGGCCGATCGAAACGGCCTCGCAGTAAGGGGAGTGTGTGTGTGCGCTCGCTCCGAGGCCGCTTCTACCGGCCGATCGAAGTGGCTGGTGACTGCACTTGGGGAGCTTCCATCGCCCGAAAGAGACTGCCCTAAAGGCAAGGGGACACAGGCAGCCACGCCACGCCCCGAAGCGGCTGGGGACTCTGCCTTCGGGGAGCTTCTATCGGCTGATGTTCTATTGGTAGATCTGGGTTTTCTAGCCTAGGCTACCTGCAGGGCACTCCTAAAGGCAAGATTTCTCCCCACCCCCCTGCCCTTCCCCCCCATTTCTCTTTACTTCGTGTAGTTCTAACGAACGATGTGAGAAATGGCGGGATAAAATAGGCCTAAATTTTGGGGGTGGGGCTTAATTTCACCTCATGCCTAGAAATCATGCTGGGCCTTCCTATTGGTGGAGGCTGTATTGTTGGAGAAACACGGTAGTTACACAAAATTTCACCACTGCAACAGCCAGCAATTGGGTTGATGGAAACCATCCTGAGACGATGTTGCTAGATTGGCCAGGGATTCAAGTCATGGCCTATAGCTGTGATGGCGAACCTATGGCACACGTGCCAGAGGAGGCACACAGAGCTTTCTCTGGGCACACGAGTCATTGCCCCAGCTCAGCTCCACCGTGCATGTGTGCACATCTCCCGCGGCCAGCTGGTCTTCATGTCTCTGCTGTGCATGCCTGGTGTGGCGCATGTGGAGGGTGGGGCTCATGCAGGGGGACATGTGCATGCGTGGGGGTGGGGCGTATTCACGGGGGGATGGGTGTATGTGCAGGGGTGGGCGCTTGTGCAAGGAATATGCACGCATGTGTGGATGTGTGTTCACATGTGTGGGGGAAGGGCCCATGCATGAGGGGGGCGAGCACACTTTGGGCACTCAATGCTGAAAAGGTTAGCCATCACTGCCCTACAGGATTTTGATTAGTCTCTTTCCTCCCCTTCCCCATCCTTGCAATCTGGACATTTGCTATTGTTCTTCTCTTGCTACTTGCTACTCAATATAGTGGTGTGCAAGTTGAATTGATGAATTAATCCTTTGCTCTTGCATAAATTGCTGCAGATTTGTTGATTTATTGATCGATTTGTTAGTTAGAAAAGCGCACCTGTTGCTTGATTGGCCTGTTTCTGGTGAATTTCTTCCTCCCTTAACAGATTGTTGGACTGAGCACCAATGTGGATTTCTTACTGAATCTCTCAGCCCATCCAGAGTTTGAGGCTGGGAATGTTCACACTAATTTTATCCCTCAACACCACAGTGAGCTCTTCCCACCCAAACGGTCAATTTCAAAAATGACTTTGTGCCAGGCAGCTCTTGGGCTCATTCTGAAAGAGAAACTGGTGACCGATACCTTTAGACTCCAGACAGAAGGTGAGAAAGCTGCAGCTTTTTCCTGTTTTGTTAGTGGAAAAGCTGCTTTACATATTACTTACTATATCAATGTTTCTCAATTTTGGCAACTTTAAGATGTGTGGACTTCAACTCAGGCTGGGGAATTCTGGGAGTTGAAGTCCACATATCTTAAAGCTGCCACAGTTGAAAAACACTCATGTACTTTAAAAACTGCGGGCGTTTCTGTGCATCCTGCTTAACTACTTTTCATTTGATTATCTTGGGATAGCTACAAAATGTAATCGAACATATAACCTGATAAGCATACCATCAAATTGCATGATTTGATCTAGGTTGCTGGAATTCAGAGTCTGTTTTGGAAGCATTTGGGTCTGATTCAGAGGTGGTATTCAGCAGGGTTCTGACCAGTTCTGGAGAACCAATAGTGGAAATTTTGAGTAGTTTGGAGAACCGATATATACCACCTCTGACTGGAGATTTTACAGTATCCTTCCCCAGCCACCCCCACCAAGCCACGCCCACAGAAGCAGTAATAAAAAAAAATTGAATCCCACCATTGGCCTGATTCATTAATAGATGTTCTGATCCAGTGTGGATTCTCATAGACAGAGACTTTGAGCAATTTGCATAAAAGATTGTTCCCAATTTTGTTGCATGGAAAATTCCAGCTTGAACAATTGCACCCAAATATAAATTTGTACCGAGAAGCTCAAATGTCTATATAGTCTTTATGTGTGCAGCGTTATGCAGAGTAATTATCCAATTGTAAGCAGGTTTCAATATTGATAGCATTATCTAATTCAGCAGAAATATGTATTAAATACATATCTTTTTCTGTATTTAATATTCCAGATAAGTTCTCTCCATTTGCATCCAGCAGTGGCAGGAGAATAAATGTCCCCTATGTTAGAAATATAATACTCCTGGATAATGAAAAAAGTAAGTGGCTGAACAGTAAATAAATAACTGAAAATTGTTTATGAAATGATAATGAACATATCTGAACTCCATAGTTACGCAGCTGAAAAAGGCAAAAAGAGATAGCGTGATTGGGTTGAGTAGCCTATTTTGCAACTGGCTGGGAAATTCTGGGAATTGAAGTCCGCCCATGTTAAAATTGCTGAACTTGATTACGGGTTATTGGGCTTTGTATTTAGACTTTTATTACTGTAGTATGAGTTGGGTGACTATGTAAGTCTTCTGAATGAATGAATAAATGAATGAATACAAAAACCACCAAACAAAAATAGAGACAGCGGGTAAACAAGAGAGATTAATGAGCCTTTGTTTTAAAGTTTATGTGTCGGTTAACTATATGCCTAGTGTTGGATTTACAATGTTCCCTAACTCTTGAGTTAATTTAAACCTTTATTTTTACAACAGATGTGAATATTGCCGTGCAGTATAATCATGATGGATCTTATGACATGCAGGTGAACCTCTTCATAATAATGTATTAAACAACTTCAGAGCGTTTGCAGCGTGACTGCTGTTATGAGATAACCCAGGAGCAAAACATAGCACAGAGAGTTAGACATTTAACAGTGGTGGGTTATATTATATGCAGACCATTATATACAGAAATATACATGGTAGGCAAAATACCTTACAAGCAAGCAATTTTCTTAACTCTACACATGGAGAACTCTGCAATGAATACCGGACACAGGGAGAGAGGACACGCCTTCTAATGGCTGCCTTTATATAAACACCTCTTAAAGGGATAGAACCCAACCCCAGTCTTAAAGGGAAATACCCATGCTATGCTGATTCATTCTTATTGCATCAGTCTATATTGCATAAGCTTCACTGCTGTTTGGCTCTTAAATACCAAGACCTTAACATTCAGGCTTTGTGTTGTTCAGCCCATTCACTCTAGTGTGTAAAAAATGTAATGGCACATAATTATTGGACACAGTCTCATTTCTAGACAGAAGAGGGAAAAACAGTTAGGTGACTGTGAAATAGTATTACTATTTTGTGCTGTTTTATTGAGTGTCATTATTGATTAATTTAGGTCCATTACCCAACTTGCTTGCAGAGAAAAATGAGAATGCAGGCAAAAAAAGGCTCTTTTTTGGTTTTCCAGAGTCTTTCTCACATGACGTATCCAGAATTTATTTTACTTTTTTATTCTGTCCTGCCCTTTTCTGAAACCTTTTAACCTCTCCAACTGCACATTTCTTTTGAGCGAAGAAGCTTTATGTTGAGTCCAAATATGCTAACTTCCAATAATAATTGTATGAAGAGAGAAACATTTCTTCTGTTTTGATTTATAAAGCTTAGCTTGTTCTTTTTTTATACATCACTGTTTGTTTCTCAAAGGTAATTTTGTACAGATTTTTGGAAAGGCTAATCTTCTGAAGTGCATTAGAAAATTTATGACATAGTTTGAACAGATGGGTATGTTTTTAAGGTAGAATGTTGATTGATTAGATTGGAGTGGCCAAGATACATTAAAAATAAATTAAGTGGGATTCTCCTACAATATAAACTATTTTTGATATTTCCTTGTTTTAGGGGGGGAAAGGGGGAAGAGAAAACAAGACTTGAGAAGCTTCTGGTTTCTAAGGAACAAACATTTTTGTTCTTGTTTTTGTTCTTTTTAGTTTTTTTTCCTTGAAAACATTCCTTAAAAAGCAGTTGATTTTTCCTCTCTCTGGCTGAGTGATTTTCCTCAGGAATGGTACATAACTCCTTGTAAATTTATTTCAGATAGAAGATCAGTTTTTCCACGCTTCTGGTTGCCTCTCAAGGGAAGACGACATAGAATATATAAGATGTTCAGTGAATCGAGTTGTATACCAGTCCAAATTAGTAGTTCTGGACACTGCCATTTACCTCTTCTCGTCGGTAATGTGTTTTGTGTTATTTGTGCGGGGAATGAAATTCACAGAAAAGTAACTTTTAAAAAAGCAGTGTTGATTTCTAATCTACGAGGGCTATCCACAAAATAGATTATGTTTTCGTCTGTAGCAAGAAGGGGCGGAGCTAGCACGCCCATCTTTGGTCTGTGCGTCCGCCGCTCAGTCTGCATCTAGTGCTAGTGGGAGGTTCGTATCGTTGCCCGTTATTTCACAGCAAACGTTTGAAATGTGTGCTGCAATTGAAAATCCCGCGAGTTGTGAGGTGCGATCAGTGATAAGGTTTTTGTTGGCAAAAAACCATAAACCGATTGAAATTTTAACTGAAAAATTGAAAAACTAAGAAAAGCAATTCAGAACAAGCGTAGAGGAAAGTTAAGCTCAAAAATTTTGTTTTTGCATGACAATGCCCGACCACACACAGCAAATCGCACTCGAGAAGTCCTGAATGCTTTCGGATTAAACTTTGAAGCTGTGTGTGGACTTTGTATTCTGTTTGGCTTTTTACAGTTAATTTGGCACTTTAGTTGTTGGCAGCAATTCAAAGGAGATAAAGGTGGGTGCTTATCTCGAGAGACTATTTAGGACTCATTACGGGCTGGGAATGAACATAATTCCCAGCACTGAAAGAAAAAGAGAGTTGTTTGCTTGCGTGTGCTTAATTTGCATGTATGTGTGCTTAATTGCATGTGCTTAATTACGGTCTCAGGAATCCTTGGTCAGAACAGCCTGGCTACAACTGTCCAAAGGTAAATAGTAGGGCAGCTCCACCACTGCTATCCTAATTTTTACCCATGCACTCTAGAGTAGATAGGGTCTTAATTAGGGCTTATTTTTGGGGGGTACGGCTTATATTGGGCGCAGTTGTAAAAATGTAGCCAGGAATTACTTTTGAGGTAGGTCGTATTTTCAGGGAAACACGGTAGTTGTAAAATGTAGAATTTGATTGTAAAATGGTTGATTTTGTTTTCTTTAGGAAAGTCATGAGCAGATTGATCTTCCGGTGCCAAAATATTTAACTAGCACAAGTTCAGGAGGAGGTCACAGTGGGGCTGTAGCTCCCATGACAGGGACAGTGGACAAGGTAATTCTGAACCTTTATGAAACTTTCGTTAATGTACATTTTTAAAAAATTGGTTATGGAAGACATGAGAATGATTCAGAAAGGCTAGTATATCACAACTTATTTTCAGGCTGCTTACCATTTCTCACTTTACCACCTGGGTAGTTTTCAGATGTGTAGAGTTTAATTCCCAGAATTCCCCAGGCCAAGATGGCCACTGCGGAGACTTCTGGGAGTTGAAGTCCACTCATCTGTAAAAAGCTCATATCGGGAAACACTGGATTGAGTTTGTGGTTTCTTTCGGCGTTTGATATGCTCTTGACATTCATTTAAACCTGTTTTTTGTTTTCTGAATTGTAATTTTGGTTTTTAATTTGATTTTAAAGGGGGTTGTATTTTACTGAGTTTTGGATTTCTTTCTGTTTGTTATAATGATGTGAGCTGCTCAGAATCCCAAATGGGACATGGGCGACTATACAAATTGAATGAAGGAATATATATATTTGAGTTGACAACTGAACAGGCATTATCTTTAAATATCCTGCTGGAAAAAAATAGCTCCAGAAATAAGAGCAGCAGGTTCCATTCTTCAACTTTGCCCAGAGAACCATTTTGTTTTCTTTTGCTATCTGTGGGTCTACAGGAAATACAATCCTAATGATGCTCATAGCGGAGAAATAGGACATGATACTCAATTCTCATTTGTTTGTTTTTATTTTTTAGGTGTTTGTGAAACCTGGAGACAAAGTTCAAGTTGGAGACTCCCTTGTGGTGATGACAGCTATGAAAATGGAGGTATCTTTAGAAAAACTGTTTTTGTTAGTCCTCGACTTAACAACGGTTTGTTTAGTCCCTGTTCAAAGTTACAACGGCATTGAAAAAAAGTGACTTACGACCATGGCAACGTCCCTGTGGTCACATGATCAAAATGCAGGAGATTGGTAACTGATTCACACTTATGATGGTTGCAGGGTCCTGTGGTCCCCTTTTGTGACCTTCTGACAAGCAAAGTCAGTGTGGAAGTCAGATTCACTTAATAACCATGTCACTAATAATAACTGCAGTGGTTCTCCTAAGAACTGTGTCAAGAAAATGGGGCAAAATCCATTTAACAAATGTCTCACTTAACAACAGAAATTTTGGGTTCAATTGTGGTCATAAGTCAAGCACTGCCTGTAATGTCTTGATTGCAAGAGTTTTCCAGTTGTAACATTAAATGGAATGGAATAAATGGAATGGAATATTCCATTACAGATCCATAAAGGATGTTCCTTCAAAATATACTACTGTCTCTGTAGGTTGGAGTAAAGTTCCACTATACCAGTGTTTCCCACAATGGCTAATTTTAATCGTGTGTGCAGTTCAACTCCCAGAATACTCCAGCCAGCAATGGTGGCTGAGATATTCTGGGAGTTGAAGTCCACGCATCGTAAAATAGCCAGGGTTGGGAAACACTGCATTATATCAAGCCAGGACAGTCAGTAGAAGGGAATTAGGCCAGCTGTAATCCAAAGTAAGCAGGGCATGAATTCTCTGTGAGATTTCCAAAGTCAGGTCCTTCGTTGGCATTGGAGCGATAATCTCTATAGAGTTACCACCGTACTTGAGCCTGGCAATTTTGCTGGTAAGTCATGAGGGTCATAAGATAGGTGGCCATGTGACCAGACCCCATTTTGCAACTTCTTTTTGCAGTAGTCATTAAGTAAATGTGGCGGTCCTTAAATGAATGCCGCAGTGGTTAGAATAGAATAAAGAGTTGGAAGGGACCTTGGAGGTCTTCTAGTCCAGTGGTCCCCAACCTTTTTTGTACCAGAGACCAGTTTCACGCAGAAACACTTTTTCAAGGACCGGTTAGGTTTTTTTTTAATTATTATTATTTTTATTTTATTTTATTTTATTTTATTTTATTTTATTTTATTTTATTTTATTTTATTTTATTTATTTTATTTTATTTTATTTTATTTTATTTTATTTTATTTTATTTTATTTTATTTTATTATTATTTTATTTTATTTTATTTTATTATTTTATTTTATTTTATTTTATTATTTTATTTTATTATTTTATTTTATTTTATTTATTTTATTTTATTTTATTTTATTATTTTATTTTATTTTATTTATTATTTTATTTTATTTTATTATTTTATTTATTTTATTTTATTTTATTATTTTATTTTATTTTTATTTTATTATTTTATTTTATTTTATTATTATTTTATTATTTTATTTTATTTTATTTTATTTTATTTTATTTTATTATTTTATTTTATATTATTTTATTTTATTTTATTATTTTATTTTATTTTATTATTTTATTATTTTATTATTATTTTATTTTAATTTATTTTATTTTATTATTTTATTTTATTTTATTTTATTTTATTTTATTATTTTATTTTATTATTTTATTATTTTATTATTATTTTATTTTATTTTATTTTATTTTATTTTATTTTATTTTATTATTTTATTTTATTTTATTTTATTATTTTATTTTATTATTTTATTTTATTTTATTTTAATTTATTTTATTATTTTATTATTTTATTTTATTTATTTTATTTTATTTTATTTTATTTTATTTATTTTATTTTATTTTATTTTATTATTTTATTTTATTTATTATTTTATTTTATTTTATTTTATTTTATTTTATTTTATTTTATTTTATTTTATTTTATTTTATTTATTTTATTTTATTTTTATTTATTTTATTTTATTTTATTTTATTTTATTTTATTTTATTTTATTTATTTATTTATTATTTTTTATTTTTATTTATTTTTATTTTTATTTTATTTTATTTTATTTATTTAATTTATTTATTTATTTATTTATTATTTATTTTTATTTATTTTTATTTTTTATTTTATTTACTATTACACTATCAACTCACCAAAATTAACCAATGTTGGAGGGTTACTAAAAATGTGTATAAATGCAAGACTAGACTCCAATAAAGTCATCATGATTCAGTTTGGCAACATATATGTTTTCTCCAAAAGCATTTTGTAAGGTAGTAATCTGCAATTCAGATTTTACATTTAGGATGGGTTTGATCTCCCATATGGTCTTCAGCTTTCCACAATCTCAACAATTGTAAAGTGTGTGGGGAATTCAGAGAGTCCAAGTCCACACATTTTAAAGATTTGTCATATATATATAGTAGGGATTTCACTAAACATATGTAAGTGCAAAGAAACCCTTTGCCTATCCAGTGTTTTCAACTCCAGCAATTTTAAGATTATGTGGACTTCAACTCCCAAAATTACCCAGACAGCATACCGGACTTCTTAAAATTGAGAAACACTGCTCTTCGCTTTAAAAATGTTAAACAGATAGCTACACTTTTCCACTCATCCCCACACATTCCCCTTCTTCCAAAATATCTACAGCCCAAATATTTTGTCTTCACCCATTCTAGTGGGATCTGGATGCCACAAAATGGATGCTGGTCTTCTTGATTCATTTGATCATGATATGGAGACAATATTCCACTCATTGAAAAGCTAGTTATGACTTAATTTAATTATAATCAAAGTTGGATTGGATTTAATAATCATGGTTAATACAGGAATGATATTCCCTCTGAAAAAAATTGGGACCGGCCAAAAAGAGACCCGCGCTGCGCCAAGAAATCACACACACACACACAACATCAACGCTACACACCCTTCCTTTCCAGCCGGTCAGGTGTGGATCAGCTCCGAGCTGGGCAGTCGCTTCCCTGGTGGCGGGGCCGAGGCCGCCGCCCGGGAGCGCCCGCTGCTTTCCTCGCCAGGGCCGGGCGGTGGCGTGTTGCCCTGCGCTGCGTGGCCCCCGCCTGGCAGCGCTTCGGCACGAGGCAGCCGGGTTGCCCAAGGAGCCCAGCCGGCCAGGCGGGAAGGCAGCGAGGGCCCTGTTGGGCTGGGGTGGAAAACCCGCTGCAAGGGGCCGGGAAGCCTGCGGGTGGAGGACCAAGCGCGCTGGGAGGCAGAGATTCGGCCGAGGCCGTCAGACGGAGAGACGGCTGGTCTGTGGCTGCCCAGCTCCCTTTTCCTGCCGCTCACCTGAGTAGCCTGTAGCCGCGTGTTGGTGAGATGTGTCGAACAAGATGGCGCCGAAGCAAAGTAGGCGGCCCGGTCCCAAATGATCCACGGACCGGTGCCGGTCCGCGGACTGGTGGTTGGGGACCCCTGTTCTAGTCCAATCCCCCCTGCTTAGGGAGGAAATGTGTTAAGCAAACCCATTGTTCCCTACAGGCTGGTTTTTGTCAGAACCAGAAGTAAATGCTGGTTTCTGGCAAAACCATTGTAAATCATGGTCATATGGCTGTGTGATAAATGACTCGTGTGATTGCATGATACATGACTGCAGGGGACACCCGGCATTGGAAGTTTGAAACTGGTTTATCAGTAACTTTTGGGGGTCCATTTTAACTTTGAATGGTCGAGGAATCCCTGCAGATGAGTGTTTCTTAACCTCACCAACTTTAAGATGTGTGGGATTCTGGGAGTTGAAATCCATGCATCTTAAAGTGGCGGAAGTGGAGAAACTCTGCTATAGATGATGTTTCAGGGTGCATTGTGATGGCAGCCTCACAAAGCATGCTTTCATTTAAAATTGAAACCTCTCTTGAAATCTTCACATTTTTATTGGAGAAGGCAGTCAACAGTTTAGGACACGGAAGTTCTTGGGTTGGATGCTGAAGTCATTTCAAATTCAGGATTAAGATATCAACCTATTTTCCAAAGCACCAGAAGGAAAGAGAAGAAACAATGGATGGAAACTAATCAGTGAGAAAAATTAATCAGTGGAATAGCAGAAAGGACTGGACAGCCATTTATCTGAAATGGTTTAGGGCAGGGCTGTTAAACTTGCAGCCCATGGGCCGGATGCGTCACACACTGACCATGCCCAGGCCCGGTTTAGCGAAGGGGAAAAAAACGTCATGTGATGATGCTGTGGCGACATGAGTTTGACACCCCTGGTATGGATGCTTGAGCAGGGGGTTGGACTAGAAGATCTCCAGCTCTCTTCTGACATGTAAATCATGTGTGCCTTCGCAACTGTGGACTAAAGTATGCATCTAGTTTGTATGACATTGTTTTCGGTTGAACTCAGAACTGATGTAATATATCTTTTCATCTGCAGCATACCATCCGGGCTCCCAAGGCAGGGATAATAAAGAAAGTCCTTTATCAGGAGGGTTCACAGGTCAACAGACATGCTCCGCTGGTTGAGTTAGCAGAGGAAGACTGATCCAGAATCATCCCCAGCGGTTGGAGGTAAATGTATTTTGCATCTCAGTTGTTCCTTTCCCCCGTTTCTCAAGAATCCATGTTTATTTCTTATTTACTGAGTAGATTATCAATGCGTCTTTTGTACAGGTAGTCCTTGACTTACGACCACAATTGAGCTCAAAATTTCCATTGCTAAGCAAGACAGTTGTTAAGTGAGTTTTGCCCTGTCTTATGACCTTTCTGGTTAAGTTAAGTTAATAAGAGTTAAGTGAATCTGGCTTCCCCATTGACTTTGCTTGTCAGAAGGTCGCAAAAGCGGATCATGTGACTCGAGGACATTGCAACAGTCATAAATATGAGCCAGTTGTCAATCATATGAATTTTGATCACATGACCATGGAGATGCTGCAACCGTCGTTTGAAAAATGGTCGTAAGTCACTTTTTCAGTGCCATTGTAACATTGAAGGGTCATTAAATAAAACATTAGAAGTTGAGGACTACCTGTATATATATATTTTTTGTATTCTTCTGATGTTTTCCTATCACAATTTCAGGAAGAACTGCCTCCAAATTACTTGCTCACAAGAATGAAAGAGAAGAGTCCAAGGATTGGTTTAGCTATGCACAGCCATGCTCGATGATCCTCAGCGTTTAAAATGATCCTTTCTTATTGCTGGATTTCTTAGCAGTTTATTACTCTCCATGAAAGCAAAAAATGGTCCCCAATGAAAAATATTTTGTAGCTCCATTTGAGATGCTGTCTGTTACAACAGAAAATTGTGATGCCTACATGGGGAGTCCAAAGATTTTCCTCCAATCTTACCAGTATGCCTTTTTGAGAATTGGACTTGAAAAGTTTGTGATTATATTTTCATTTAAGCCAGCAATGTAATCTGATAGTCCTGGACGAGCCGAGCTCTCAGATTTCCATTGGCGTAATAATAGCTTGACCCAGGACAGTCAGTGGGGATGAAGGACTGAGTCCACTAAAGAACAGAAGATAATGAAGTAATGCACCTTTCCAGAATCTGTACTCATTTGAGGGATCAATGATAGCCAGAAACTTACTAGAAAAAAACACTGTACAAACACTTTTTCCTCCATGTGTTGTCTCTTTGGAAAACAGCTGCAATGACCATTTACAGCTTCAAAGGCCAGATTCAATTGCTGCATTGTTTTAAAACATTTTGAAAGCTGTGGTTGGGAATGAAAAATTGGGATTTGTAACTTAAAACAGGGAAGGTTCGTTCTGATCTCTCTTTGTCCCAGGTTTGATTATCTGATTATGGAATTTCTAATACAAGATCTCTTATGTTTTATACAGTACATTTAAAAGGTTAATTAATATGTGGTTAATAATACAGCTCTGCAAGTATTTTTCCTATATTTTCATCTCTTGTGATTTGTAGAATTCTTGAGTGGAAATAAGAATTTGCACATGAGTTCCTGCAATTTAGATTGGATGCATATTTGAAGGTGAAAGCCCGTTTTCCGATAATTTCAACAGTTTGAACAAATAGATGAAGTTAGGTTTGAGAGCAATTCTGTGGGAAAAGATGACTGTTGAATTTAGAAGCACATTGACCTGTGCTTGATCTGTTTTCCCCCCCCTCCTAAAGCACTAATTGCAATTTAACCAGTTCTATGACTTAGATTAATAAACTTCCCAACCAGCTTGTGCTGCTATATGAAACTGACCAGACCCTAATCAGTTTCTTACAAAAGTCTTGCTTTTGTCTCCTCTAAGTGCAACCAATGCTTCCCATTCCTTTTGATGTATGTTCCCCATTGCCTACTTACTCTTTTAATCCCTTTCTCTCCAATGGATGTATATTCAAATTACAATTCTTTTCTTGTTAATGATCAGAGCTTTCATGATCACATGGTCACGTGCATTCCAAAGGGCAGGAGAGTAGAAAAAGGGGACTGTAACATTTGCCCTTTTACCTAGCTATCCCCACCATTTGGGTTCCCAGGTCTCTTTGGGGATGTATCTTTCTGATGCTGTAAAACAAAGCAAAGCTGAAGTAAAACCCTAGGCCCGTGATGGTGAACCTATGGCACATGTGCCATAGGTGGCACGCAGAGCCATTTGTGCAGGCAGCGAGCCTCAGCCAAACTTACCTCACTGGGCATGCACACGCTTCCCAGCTGATTTTTGGCCTGTTTGAGGCCTTTTTCGGCCTCCCAGAAGCCCAAGGGAAGCCTCTGCAGCCTTTGGAGGCCGAAAAACAGGCCGTTTCGTCACTTCCTGTATTTCTGGAAATACCGGAAGTGACTAAACAGGCCCATTTTTTGGCCTCCAAAGGCTGCAGAGGCTTCCCTCGAGCCTCTGGGAGGCCGAAAAGGCCTCAAACGGGGTGAAAATCAGCTGGGAGGCACGCGCATGCCCAGTGCAGGTAAGGGGGTGGCAGGGGGGAGATCGTGCACGCATACGCAGGGGGCGTGAGGGGGCCATGCACATTGACTTCTGGGTGTTGGCATGCGCGCGAGCATGTGTGTGATTTTCTGTACAGCCCAAAAAGGTTGGCCACCACTGCCCTAGGCATTGTCACGTTTATGTGATTTTTCACTTAGCAACTGCTTCGCTCAATGATCGGGTCATCAGAACCAAATGTTGCTAAATGTGGACTGCCTGTATAGGCATCATATGGAACATATACTTGCTCAGTAAGGAACTATCCACCAAGGGAAGAATATGAAATAGATGGGTAAAAAAATAATGAGCTGCCTCTATATTCGACTCGACTTCAAATCCACAGACTGAAAGAAAAGATGTTAATAAAAGCACTCACTGATTCTTTCCAAACTTCTGGTTATTTGCGCAACTTGCCCTATGAATTTTAATGACATTTAAATTTAGGCAACCTAGTTTCAGCAGTAATATTTGTTTGTCCATGGATGTTTTCCAGGAAGTCTTGACCATGTTTTGGAGATGAGTGGATCATGCTTCTCTTCCACAAAAGGCTCATCATGTTTACTACTGATATAAAGCATCCATATCCTACAAATTATCCTCAAAGATGGAAGAGTTATTCACATTATGATAAAAACCAAGACTGTTCCTGATCTGAAGCATACAAAATAAGTCAGTTAATATAACTTCCAAAATTATAAAACGGGAGAATACATTTGCATACATAATATAGGCTCCTTAGCTCCTCCTCCTGCTCCTCTCTGACTTTTATGTTTATAGACAAGAAATAAAGGATGAAAACTAATTGAGAGATCCAATCTAGAACTAAGGAGAAATTTGCTGACAGAATAATTAATTAGCAAAATGGCTTTGCCTTCCAGAATTTTTGGGTGCTCCATCACTGGAGTTTTTGAGATCAGATTGCCATTTGTCCAAAATGGTGTAAGGTGTCCCTGTCTGAGGAAGGGGTTGGACTAGAAGACCTCCAAGGTCCCTTCAATTCTGTTATTATTTTTCTTGAGCCAAGCAGCTGAGTTCCAAGCAAGATGTCCACCCATTATTTTTATTTTAATCTTTTCACTTACAGATATAATTGATAAATATTCAGAGAGAGACTGTCTTGAAAATAAAAATGATGGTAATTTATTTTGTTGTGTGTGGGTATGTGTAAATACACAGGTACACGGGCATACATACCCTTTGGAAAAGTGACCAATAAGCTAAATGGGAGTCAGGGCTGTTACTTTGAATAAAGAGTGTTGTTGTTGAAACATTTTTTTTTTTAGAAAGGAAAGTTGTGAGATTGATCCTTGGTGATTTCAAGGAGAGACTGATATTAATTTTTTTTATAAAATGTGGAATTAATTTGCCTTTTTAAGGATTTCCCCCTCCCCCCAACTTTCCAGTCTAGTAGTTTGGGTAATTCATGTCAGTTTCCCCTCAGTTCTAACCAGGTTTAACCCCACTTAACATTATTCAGGATTAGCCAAGGTTATTGGATACTCAGAGACTCTTCTGAAGAAACTGGGGATTGTAAGAAATAAATATAGTACAGAAAAACAAAAACAGCTCCCAGAAATCTGTTTCAGGAAGTGATGAGAATAATTAGGCAGCCGTGCCCAGAGGCAGCCAAGAGGATTACAACTTGGGAGCACAAATGGGATGAAATTACGGATGTGTGACCTCAACCCATGATTTGTAGCTTTCTGACGTGTGTGTGTCACACAGTTCCCTGGTATTTAAAAACAGCTGAGAAGGAAATGGGAAAAGACTCTACCCACTTACATTTCAAACAACACAAGAGATAAAAATACAAAATATGAAATACACAATCTAAAACATTGTTATGTCTATAGATTAACAGATATAATTTTTTTCATTTGTCACAGCCAGGAAATCGGCAAAACTTTCTTTACAGGCTAGTTTTGACGCTCTTGAGACTACCTGTTGGACAGTTTGTTTTTCAGCCCCACAATCGCAATTTGGTGATATTTCCCCCACTGATGGGAGGAGAGGAGAAGTGCACATGGAAGAGGGCGTTTCCATACCCAGGCTTTTCCAAATGCAAACAAACATACCTATCACGCTAATCCTTTTCAGAGTAAGAAAAATTAGGCAAAGTAGAGAAAACATACAGAGGTAAAAGAGCACAACTAAACCTGGCTTGTATCAATGCTGTTCACTATACTGTTCCATGGGTTTCTGTTCTTGTAAAATGCCGTATCCATAGAGAATCTCATTTAGAGATACCTCTTAGCTGAGAACTCTTTAATGACATTCTGAAGCTACGATACCCTTGGAAAAGTGACTTACCACACCGGTTCTTGAAGTTAACAACCATCACTACCCCTAGGCACGTGATCACAATTCAGGTGCTTGACAACCAGCTCACGAATAGAATAGAATAGAATAGATTTCTTTATGGGCCAAGTGTGGTTGGACACACAGGGAATTTGTCTTGGTGCAAATACTCTCAGTATACATAAAAAGAAAAGATACATTCATCAAGAATCATAAGGTACAACACTTAATGATAGTCATAGGGTACAATAAGCAATCAAATCATACTAGGAAACAGTCCATACAGATTGTAAGGATACAAGCGACAAAAGTTACAGTCATACAGTCACAAGTGGGAGGGGATGGGCGATAAGGAGTGATGAGAAGATTAATAGTAATAGTAGTGCAGACTTTGTAAATAGTTGGACAGTGTTGGGGGAATTATTTGTTTAGCAGAGTGATGGCGTTCGGGGGAAAACTGTTCTTGTGTCTAGTTGTTCTGGTGTGCAGTGTTCTATAGTGTCGTTTTGAGGGAAGGAGTTGCAACAGTTTATGTTCGAGATGTGAAGGGTCTGTAAATACAGTATTTTCACAGCCCTCTTTTTGACTCGTGCAGTATACAGGTCCTCGACTGAAGGCAGCTTGGTAGCCATTGTTTTTTCAATTTTTCAATTTACAATAGTTGCAGCATTTTGTCATCACATGGTCATGATTTGTAATCTTCCCTCCTGACTTCTGATAAGCAAAGTCGGTTGGCGGACTTGGATCACCCTGTGATCCACTTAATGTCTTGTGATATGTGTAACATGGGAAAAGTCATAAAATTGGGCGCAGTCACACAAGTCACTGAACTGCATTGTTTAGTGTCCAAAATTCCAGTCCATTGTAAATTGAGGACTACCTGTATTGCCTTTTGTTTTTCAAAGCAGTGTTTCTCAACCGTGTCAACCTGAACATGGGTGGACTTCAACTCTAGAAAATCCAGGACTTGAAATCCACGTGTCTTCAAGCTGCCAAAATTGAGAAACGCTGAAGAGCTTACCTGTTTCTTTAAGGATCACATTAACTCCATCCAGTCTTGGCCTTTCCCATCAATTCTTGGGTGGGGAAGTGGAGAAATTTTAAGATGTGCCACGGCCAGTGGGTAAAAAGCGATCCGCTCTGAGGAATAATTGCTGACAGTAGCAAAAATGGCCGAAGCAAAAGATTGTAAGGAACAATAAATGCAGATGAAAAAATTGCACAGAATCAGAGGCTGGGTTTAATCGTGCGAGATGGTGTCCGTTAAACTGAAAAGTGGACCCTGCACCAATAACACTAGGATGAGGGTGAGGAATTGCAAAAATGCTTGGTTTTGCCCATGCTGTAGAAAGAGTCGAGTACTTTAGAAGAACTTTCCTATCAGTGAGGACAACCAACCAGTGGAACAGCTTGCCTTCAGAAGTTGCAGGGACTTCATCATTGGAGGTTTTTAAGAAGAGAAAGGACAGCCACCTGTCTGAAATGGTATAGGGCCGTGATGGTGAATCTGTGACATGCATGCAGGAAGTGGCACGCAGAGCCATCCCTGCCGGCATGCGAGCCAATGCCCCAGCTCAGTTCCACTGCATATACGCGCACCCCTCCTACCACCCGATTGTCGAGTATCTGCCATGCATGCATGGGAGGTGGGGCGCATGCACAGGGGGGTGGGGGGAGCATGGGGGTTCACGCACTCATGCACAGGGGTGCGGGGGGGTTTACACATGCATTGCATTATGGGTGCAGGCACGCGCACGCACACACTTTCAGCATGCGACAACGAAAAGCTTAGCCATCACTGGTATAGGGTGTCCTGCTTGAGCAGGGGGCTGGACTAGAAGACCTCCAAGGTCCTTCCCAGCTCTGTTCTTTGATTGATTCAAACATACAAGTGGGAACGGGATTGTTAAGAAGGGTGTGGGCCAAACTCTTAAGAGCTGGGGACATGAATGGTTGGATGCTGAAGGAATGGGGAAGAAACACTTGCTTATTGAATCACAAAACTGTGAGGAGACAGGAAAGGCAGACTAAGAATCTCTCCGCTGGATCTTTTCCAAACTACACGGCCCTGTTATGTCACAAGTGTCCTTAAGCATTATTTTTCCATCAGTTTGGAAGGGGCCATTGGGGCTTATCCAGTCCATATGGCTCAATGCAAGGAATTGAAATGGAAGCACCTCAGAGCGAAGGGTCTTCCAGCTCTACCCAGATGCCAGCAGGGAAGAGGAACTCAATGCCGGATGACATATTAAGTAAACCACAACTTCCTGGGTTCACACGCTAAACCACGAACAGAAAATATTTGGCGTGAGAATCCGAGTGAGAATTCACAAGCGGGAAGAAGGGACTGTGTGCATTCATGCAAACCACCATTGCATTTTATTCCTCTATTCCATGCAGGTTGTGTGACATGTAAAAAAACCCAATCAGTGGAAAGGCTTGCCTTCAGAAGTTGTGGGTGCTCTATCAGTGTTTTTTTAGAAGAGATCGTACAACCATTTGTTTGAAAAGGTATAAGCCGGTCTCCAGCATGAACAGGGGGTTGGATTAGGAGATCTCTAACGTCCCTTCCAATTCTGTTATTGTTATTCAAAATTTGTTTGGGATTAGATTGCTTGGCATCAGAGGTTTCCAGGGGAGCGACAGTAAAAAAACAAACGCCAAAATGGCAGCCCTGAGCACGTGATCAAAGCCCCGCCCCTTAATGTTATGACACATGCAAAACAGGGCGGAGCTGTGATCACGATTGCAGCTGTCCTCTTGACTTTTGTTGTCTTTTGTTGACATTCTGCATAGTAGACAGGATGTTTTCCCAACAGGAAAAAGGAAGGAAGGAAGAAGCGCTTTGACGGCTAGCAATAATTGGGTGGATTCTGCTAGAGCGGAAGAGAAAAAGATTAAAGCCTTTGAGTTTTCGTTCCTTTCTTGTCTGCCCAAAGGTTTTTTTTTTGACCATCAGTGAGTTTTATGCACTAAAGTGCTTATTTAACTTCTCATAGTTGTAGATGACCAGACTGAGCCCAAGGGAGGGATCAAACACGTCGTCATGTCATGAGATTTAACTCCAGCACACCTTGAATTCCTTTCTATTAACTCCTGCTGATTTCCTTTGAATGTTAGTAGTTCAGATTCTTGTAGAGAGCTCAAGCTTACAATTAATCCTTATATGTCGCGTTGAGCGACCGGTCTGTTGTTTCGATCTTCTGGTTGATTGCTGAATTCCTCTCAGAACGGGACCCTCGCAAGAGTGAGATACAGAGAAGCCCTCGCAAGGGCGAAGTTTGGCAAAAGCAGGACCCTATCCAGGGTGAGTTTGAGCCAGCAGATGGCAGCGGAACCCTAGCCAGGGTGATTGCGGGACTCTCGCAAGAGTGATTGCAAAGCGGAAAGAAAAAAGAACACAAGACGAAGATTTCTTTAGGTGAGGCAGCGCATTGCCTGGGGCAGATGGAATTGTCCCGGCTGAGCCTGAGACAGATGGATTGTTCAGGCTGCCAGCTTGCTCTGCGCTGTCCTCTTTTATTGTACTGAATAAAAGAGGGAGGGTGAGGGGGATTGCAGAAAGACAAAGAAGTTACAAACTTTATCTTTGAGACCAGGCTACGTGATACAAGTAACAAACTTTGTGACTGATAAACATGTTTTACCGAATACACATCTTTTATCCGACAGACTTTTGTGAAGTTAATCTTATCAACTTCAGCTTCTTCCTGTCAGTTCTTTTCCTGTCAGCTTAGTGAACTTTGCTCTGTGCTAAGCAAGATTTTGTTTCATGGAAATTTACCAAGACAGAATAGCCACACTTATACACATTTGAACTGTCTGGATCTCCTGATTTTCCTAGAGCTTGACAATAAGTTTCTGCCCTATCTGCCAATGTATGTAGTCATGTCAGACTCACAAGGTATCTTCAAATAGATCCTGCTGCATTGAATACATCTTTGTGATATTCGTAGGATAGATAGAATACTTTATTGGCCAAGTGTGATTGGACACACAAGGAATTTGTCTTGGTGTAATACTCTCAGTATACATAAAAGAAAAGATACATTCGTTAAGAATCAAGAATCATAACGTACAACACTTAATGATAGACATAGGGTACAAACAGTTGAGTTGTTGATTAATAAAACTTTCCAGAACCTGCCTGCGCTCTTCAATTTCTGGGGTCGGCAAAAACCTTTTTTGACCCAAGATTTTATCACTTGAATTGGCATCCTTCAGTCTCAAGAGACTGTGATATTGTGCTATGAAACTGCCACTTCCCTGTTGTTTCGATGCTGCATGCAAAACTGGAGTGTCGTCTCCAGAGCACGAGGCCTGGTAATTTAACATGGAGGATAAACTGTTACCCAAGCAGCAGATCCCTCCCTTTGCACGTCACTGAAATAGTTTAATGGAATGGCAGAGCCGATGTGGTTAGTTCTAGCTGCGTCGCAGGAGTTACCAGAATGTGATTGTACACAGTCACAAACTGCTTCTGGGACACCGGCTCTGGATTTTGCCTCAAGGTTGACTCCTGTAGCCTTTTCCAATGACAGATATAGCCACAAGGCAGTGGAGGTTTGAGATCAAGAGTTTCCCTTCTTCTAGAAGATGATTCTACTGTTTTATCTGCCGTTGGGGCGTAAAGCCCTCTTCTGCCTTCAAAACTGTTGACCATCTTCTCCTATAACCTGGAAAGGGCGAGGTGCTACCAGCCAGGCCAGCTGGACCAAGGTTTTTTAAGGAGGTATTACTCCTTTTTTTGACCCAAGATTTTATCACTAGTGTCGGACAAAAAAAGGAACAAGAGTTGAACAAAAGAGTGAAGGCACACAAAGTTTTCAGTGCGATGCTGAATTTGATTCCTAATTCTGTTTGGGGAGCCTAAGGGTTAAAGACAAGAGCAAACACAGGTGGTCCTTACTTAACAACCACTTGTTCAGCAACTGTAACACTGACAACCTAATTCCTGGTCCTTGTGGTTGCAGCTGGTGAAGCATCAACCACAATCTGCAACCACATGATGATGATGATTAGGTTTTTGGCAACCAGTTTGCAATTCCAGTGCTTGCTAGGAGAATCCCGTGCAGTCATTATGATCCTCATTTGTGACCTTCACTGCTAGCTTCCCACAAGCAATTAATGGGGAAGCTGGCAGGAGGCTGCCAATGGCGATCATGGGACATTGCATCTAACAGCAGTGGGGTTGCATCAAACAACCACAACTGGAACAGCTGCAACTCCCCACTGTAAGTCACTGCAGTCACGTGACATTGTGCTTTACAACCGTGTTGCTTAGTGATGGAGTTGCTGGTTAGAATTACAGTCACTAAGTGAGGACTACCTGTAGTACAATCCCCACTCTTTTGTCATTTACTTGATTCCTTTCCATTCCTTCTTCCTTATTGAAATGTGCATCCATAAGCGCCCAAACTTCAGTCAAAACTGGAGAATCATGTTTCTGAATAGAACAACGTTCTCCAACCTAAGGCAAGTCAGACGTGTTGGACTTAACCAGCTTAGGACAATGAGAGTTGAAGCATAGCCAGTTTGGTAAAAGCTACACCGGCGTTGCTCCATTTCCAGAGCTGTGGACTTCAACTCCCAGAAATATCAACAATGCCCATACTGGTTGGGGAATTATGGGGATTGAATCCCTCCGTCTTGGAGGTGGCCCATATGGAAATCACTGGAATCTATCACTTCAAGGAGAATTCTTTTCTTCACTATTTGTGCGGAACAAAAACCTGATCGGAATCTCAACACTACCATTTGATGCTTCCACCAAAGGGCTGTGTTTGTCGTTGAATTTAAATCCTAGCCTTGGAGGCGGGGAGAGGAAAGGATAGAGATCATCCTAGTCTTCCTTTGCAGCCCTGAGAGACGCTGTACATTAAATGAGAGATGTATAATTATCCCAAGGCTAATAAGTAAGTGAGACTGATGAGAGCATTTGCAGCTTAGTGAATGAGTGTTACACTCATTCACTAGCAGTCTTTGCACCCTTAACATGTGTAGACTTCAATTCCCAAAATTCCCCAGCCAGCATGCTCTAGCACTCTTTTTCTGCCCTTCCCAAACCAGTGAGGATGTATGGCTTTCCAATATATACTTCCAAGAAGAAAACAGAAAAGCAGAAGGATTGTTTAAAATGAAAGCAGGACAACTTAAAGAGTTTCACAGCAAAGAGCAATAGTCACACACTGCAATTTTATAAAATTTGAAATCTTAAAAAGATATTTCCAGTGCAGGTCATTGCCTACCAACTCTATAAATTTTTCATTGGTAGCCCAAAGTTTTCCATTTCTGCATACAAGTGGCCCTTGACTTACAAAAGGAATTTCTATCATAAGTTGTTGGAATAATAAGTCGAGTTGGACCTGGTTTTATCACAATTTTTAGTGGTTCTTAAGCGAGTCATGTAGTAGTTAAGTGAATCTAGTTCCTCCCTGGGGCATTATTTGCTGGAACTCTGCAAAAATGCTAGCAAATCACAACTGCATAATTGCTGGACACCACAACTGGTCACAAATGCAAGCCAGTTGCCAAATGCCCGAGGTGAAATCACATGACTGTGGTGTGTCTGTGTGATTCAATGGTTTTAAGTTTGAGTAGAGGTCATAAGTCACTTTTTCCAAGGTTGTCATAACTTTGAGCCACTGTTAAATAAATGGTTGTAAGTCGAGGACTATCTATCTGTATAGTGAAAAGGGGGTTATTTGTTATTGTTATGTTAGTGAACATTACAACATCTTGCCATGTGGCAAAAATACGATTTATCTTAGCATATTAAGGAAAATGTAATTGTGAAGTTATAATAAAATGTCTACTATTACAGGAATTCCTACACTTGCAACTATTCATTTAAAACAGATAGAATTCTTTATTGGCCAAGTGTGGTTGGACACACAAGGAATTTGTCTTTGTGCAAATACTCTTAGTGTAGATAAAAGAAAAGATACATTCATCAAGAATCATAAGGTACAGCACTTGATAATAGTCACAGGGTACAATAAGCAATCAAATCATACTAGGAAACAGTCCATACAGATTGTAAGGATACAAGCGACAAAGTTACAGTCATACAGTCACAAGTGGGAGGGGATGGGTGACAAGGAGTGATGAGAAGATTAACAATAATAGTAGTGCAGACTTTGTAAATAGTTGAACAGTGTTGAGGGAATTATTTGTTTAGCAGAGTGATGGCTTTCGGGGAAAAACTGTCCTTGTGTCTAGTTGTTTTGGTGTACAGCGCTCTATAGTGTCGCTTTGAGGGTAGGAGTTGAAACAGTTTATGTCCGGAATGTGAGGGGTCTGTAAATATTTTCACAGCCCTCTTTTTGACTTGTGCTGTATACAGGTCCTCGATTGAAGGCAGGTGGGTAGTAATTGTTTTTTCTGCAGTCCTAATGATCCTCTGAAGTCTGTGTCTGTCCTTCTGGGTTGCAGAGCCAAACCAGACAGTTATAGAGGTGCAGATGACAGACTCAATAATTCCTCTGTAGAACTGGATCAGCAGCTCCTTGGGCAGTTTGAGCTTTCTGAGTTGGCGCAGAAAGAACATTCTTTGTTGTACATTTTTGATGTTAGGTGTCCATTTTAGGTCTTGTGATATGATAGAACCTAGAAATTTGAAGGTCTCTACTGTTGATACTGTGTTGTCTAGTATCGTTAAGAGGTGGTAGTATAGGAGGGTTTCTTCTAAAGTCTACCACCATTTCTATGGTTTTGAGTGTGTTCAGTTCCAGATTGTTTCGGTTACACCACGAGGCAAGTTGTATAACCTCTGTATGCGGATTTGTCGTTGTCTCGAATGAGACCAATCACTGTTGTGTCATCTGCAAACTTCAGTATTTTAATAGATGGATCGTTTGAGATGCAGTCATTGGTATATAGGGAGAAGGGAAGTGGAGAAAGCACACAGCCCTGTGGGGTGGGTGGGCTGTGCTAATTGTACAGGTATCAGATGTGATTCTGCCTAGCTTCACCTGCTGCTGTCTGTTAGGAACATTTAGTGACAGTTCGAACTTACAACAACGAAAAAAATGACTTATGACTGGTTTTCAGACTTACAACTGTTGAAAGCATCCCTATGGTCTCATGATCACGTGATCAAAATGTGGATGCTTAGCAACTGGCTCATATTTATGACTGTTACAGTGTCCTGGAGTAATGTGATCCCATTTTGTGACCTTCTGACATGCAAAAATCTATGGGGAAGCCAAATTCACTCAACTACCGTGTTACTAATTTAACAACTAGAGCAGGGGTGTCCAACCTTGGCAACTTTAAGACTTGTGGACTTCAACTCCCAGAATTCCTCAGCCAGCTTTGCTGGCTGAGGAATTCTGGGAGTTGAAGTCCACAAGTCTTAAAGTTGCCAAGGTTGGACACCCCTGAACTAGAGTGATTCACTTAACAGGTGGCAGGAATGGTTGTAAAATGGGGCAAAACTCAACAATTGTCTCACTTAGCAACAGAAATTTGGGGCTCAATTATGTTCGTGAGTCAAGGAGTACCTGCACACATCTGCACAGAGATGTAACTGGTATGTCTTCCTCAAGCCAGGGGTCCCTACGCCGCTTCTCTCCGTAACTGGAACAGGGGGGTCTTCCTTTGAAGGCTTTCACCCACACTGTCGTTTCTGCTGGGTTTTGTTCTGAAGACAGTAAGTGAAACAACCTCCTCATTTTCTTCCTTTTCTTTTCTGTAGCGTCAGAACTGTAGGGCGTTTCATTACTTCAGAGTGAGCCTACCGATTTCAGAAGAAGATATGAGCCACTTAGTATGCAGATTAAGATTAAAGAACCAGTTTAGCAATAAAAAAGACAATGGGGAAGAAAAATAAAGGAAGTCAATGATTTCTGCCAGCAGCACACTCTACACACATACACATATATGGATAAAAGATAACAAGGCACATGAAGAACAGCCTAATATGTAGTTCTGGGTTTCCCTAGATTAGTCTTATTCTTTTTTTTCCCTTTAACGACCCCTTCCCATTTTTAAAAGTTATGGGAGACCCCAAAAGAGTTATTCTTTGTATGGGTTGTATTTACTGATAACTACTCTATTAAAAATTAAAACAGATGCATTTGCTGCCATGGCCACTTCTCACAATTGTTTGATGGGATTTTAATATTTCATTTTTTTCAAAATATGCTGGCAAATAATTTTGATTTTGTGGATTTCTTGGGGAAAGCTATGGGTCCTCGGTCACACTTTGAGAAACACTGTCCTTGATAACCCAATCTTTTTTCATGATATATGGTGGTTGGTTCTTCCCTGGCAGAGGTCTATGATGGAAGTGAGAACAATGAACCAATGGAACAAAAGTTGCCTTCAGAAGTTGTGGGAGCTTCATCACTGGAAGCTTTCAAGAAGAGACTGGACTGCCATCTGTCAGAAATGGTGTAAGCAGGGTATCCTGCTTGGGCGGGGTGGGTGAGGGTTGGACTAGATGACCTACAAGGTCTCTTCCAACTCTGAAGGTCAAGAACAAAGCAAAATCCATCCAGCTTGTTTCCAGGAAACCAGTGGGATGAGAAAAGGACCTTCTGCAGAAGTCTTTCCTGTATATAGGACACCAGAGCCAGAATTTTAAATAAAGACAAAAACTCCCTTAAACTGAAGGCCAGTTGGAATCACCCTCTTCAACTTACCAATGTAGTCTACTTAGTAAAAACATAGAAAATTGACAGCAGAAAAAACCTACTGGTTCCTGTAGTGGTCCATTGAGTCTGCCCTTTGAGTTTATTTGCTTTTTGTTTTCTTTTTAATTAATTATTATTTTTAAATGTTTTAATTTTTATTGTATTTTTGGGGGGTCAGGTGATGGACATGTATTTATCCTACGCAAATTTAAACTCAATGACTTAGCCTTCCATCCTTCCAAGGCTTGTAAAATGAGGACTCCAAATTGTTGGGGGGGCAATATGCTGAGTCTGTAAATCGCTTAGAGAGGGCTGTAAAACACTGCAAAGCAGTATATAAGTCTAAGTGCTATTGCTATTGACTTAAGTTACCTTTGCTGGAAGTTTATTTTATTTTATTTTAATTTATTTATTTTTTATTTGTCAATTGCTTATAAGATAATAGGTATAAGTATAAACATAGTTATGAATACATGAAATGGATACATATAAGAAAAAAAACAGTAGGACAGGGATGGTAGGCACGTTGGTGCGCTTATGCACGCCCCCAACAGACCTCTTAGGAAAGGGGGGAGGTCAATAGTAGACAGTCTAAGATTAAAGTTTTTGGGGTTTGGGGAAGAAACCACAGAGTCAGGTAGAGTATTCCAGACATTGACCACTCTGTTGCTGAAGTTGTATTTCCTGCAATCAAGTTTGGTGCAGTTAACCTTGAGTTTGTATCTATTGTTTGCTCTTGTGTTGTTATGGTTGAAGCTGAAGTATTCATCGACAGGTAGAACATTGCAATGTATGATTTTATATACTATACTTAGATCGGACCAAAGTTGTAGGTTTTCTAGGATTTCAAGCCTGGTGGCATAAGGTATTCTGCAACGAGTAGAAGCTTCCATCACTTAACAACTAACGTGATTCACTTAACAACAGCAGTGATTCACTTAACAACTACGGCAAGTAAAGGTCGTAAAATGGGTCAAAAACTCACTTTGTCTCGTTTAGCGACATAAAATTTGGGGCTCAATTATGATCGTAAGCAGGGTAATCGTCCCCAGTCCTGGGCCACCTGGGCGGCTTCTCCAACTGAATAAAAGCCTCGATCGGGATCTTCCGTTCGAACAGCCCGGGGAGGCGTTTCTGAAGCGGGTGGGGGGGGGGGTGTAGGCAGAGTCGGGCGGCCGCAGGCGGCGGGAATGGGCGACCCAGCCCCGCCGTCCTTCCTTCCCTCCCCGCCGAGAGGCTCAACGCGACCTCCGCGCGCTGCCGGGCTGAGGGCTCGAGGCGGACCAAGCCCTCGCGAAAGAGGAGGGCCCAGCCCGGCAGCCGGGGCCACTCGAGGTCTGCCGGCTAGGCCGGCCCGGCGAGCGCGGCCTGGGCGCAGTGCGCATGAGCGGCGGAAGGCAGGGCCCGCGAGGAGGAGCCCCGGGAGCCGCTGCTGCCGCCGCCGCCGCCGCTGCCGCCAACCTTGGTCCGCCTCCTCCTGCTCCTCCTCAGAGTCTGCCTGAGCCGGCCCGGCGGGGAGCGAGGCCCGCGCGCAGCCCCACCATGGTGAGAGCCCGCCCGCTGAGGGGAAAAACCGCCGCCGCCGCCGCCGCCATCGCCTGGCAACGCGCGGCCTAGCCGGCGGCGGGAGGGCGCGACCCCGCAAGGCCGCGCAGGGGGCGGCCAAACCCGCGGCCAAGGAGGGCAGGCCCGGTGGGAAAACGGGGACCGACCCCCCGCAACTCAACCCGGCGGTGGGGATGCGGGCTATCATTTGCCTGAGGGTGAAAGGGCCGCTTCTCGATTCAGACGCCCGGGCTTGGCCCGCCGGGATCTCGGGTCGTGCCCTTGCCGGGAGGGCGTGTTGGGGGGGACGGGGGACCTTTGGGGTCGGGGATGGGGATCGCCGTCCCCGATCCAGGCCAGGCATGAATTCCGGAGCCCAGAAGTATTTTCCCTGTGAGATGGAAGCCTTTGTGGGTTGTGTATGAGGTGTAATGGGGGTGAGGGGGGGGGGATTCCTTTTGCACTTCATTCAACAAGGAGTTTGGGGTACTCCTGGGTGTAGCCCCCCCCCCCCTTTCAGGTTTTGGGGAAATGGGCGCCGATGAATTGAGGGCTCTTTCCCCTCTGCAGACGGGATGGAGGCTTGTGGGTGGATGGGAAAGAGATGGAATCAGAGGATAAAAAAGTCCAGCAATTGTTTGGTCTTCATTGCAAGGAGGAGAGAGATGGGTCAATCCGTGGTGGCCAAACATCAGGAATCTCCCCCCTCCGCCCCCCATAACCCCAATTTCACACACACACACACACAAAAAGACACTCACTTTCCATCGGGGTCCAGGATCTTGTGCCCAACATCCCAGGAATGTTTTTGTGGGCTTACAAAATTCGGTGCACAAAATTCCCATAGACACACGTTTTTTTTGTGTGTGTGTGAAATGTATTGGTGGGAAAAGGTGCTGTCCGAATTGGGATGGCTTGATCTTCAGAAAGGACAGGGATTCCCTCTAGCTGGATATGGTCTGATGGTGCTGGATTAAGGAATCGAAAAGGTGTAGTAGATTCAAGTCCAGTTTAAAGATCTGGTATCTCAGAGTTGATTGCTGTTCCTTCTCTCAGCCCAACTTATCTGGCGAGTTTGTTATTCGGGTATAAATTTAACATATACATTAATTTCTTCATCCACGGAGTCCCTCCCTGATAAGAGATTCTGATGGCAGGTTTCATCAGAAAGATGAAGCTGTAGTTTGGGTAGGTTTGGGGATAAGAGTGGTGTGGGAAGCCAGGAATTATGCTTTGTAAACATTAGGTGTATGAATCCAATTGATTGTAGAATATGAATGAAACCATGACTGTTTATTGGATAAGTCACATAAAAACATAGGTACAGCAGCAAATGCAAAGTTTTGTCCCAGAATGTTCTTGTAGAATCTAACAATTCAATAATAAGGATATCAATTTAATACAACAACAATAATAACAATACAGAAATGCCAAACTCAGTCTGAACATTTGGCTGACTTTGCGATGATAAGTAATAATAATAACAATCCCAGGCTTGGTTTATTTGTTTATATGTTATAAAAGGAGTTTTCTACAAGAAAGAAACTAGACCAAAATCTGACATCAACTTTTAGAAGGTGATGAGGCAGTATTTGAATCATCTTGTCACTTTATTTCATCTCAAATATCCCTATTCTCTTGCAGAAATCTATGAGAATCTGGTTTGAAGTAGAATTTAGTGTCAGATTTAGTTCAGTTTGGTCTGAATTTAATTCAGACTGTTAATTTGTTTTCCACTCTTGGTGTAAACTAGTATTACACATCTTTAAAAGTCAGTGACATCATTAATTACTGTTGGAATGCATTATGCTATTTGGGTCTTGTTTACTTGAATAGTGTGTTGACCTGTTGATATGATGTCATGATCTTCTGCATGTATTTCATACACACATACACACACACACACACACACACACACACTCATACACACTTGGAATTGCCCTGGGAAATTGAGGAATATTTTTAATTAATTTGCTGGCAATGGCTGTGTTCCACAAAACTTTAGTGCTATATTAGTTGGTCAGTATTTGAAGTAGGGATGAGAACATGGGCCTTATTCAAATGTTAGCTCATAGCATCCATATGCTTAAATTAACAATTTAAGAATTCAACAACTCATATTTTGAGATTTTCACCTATTTTCCTAAATGGCTAGGTTTCATTTTGAAAGACACTTTAGTTCCCAAATCTTTTTTTTTTTTTTTTTGGTCATTAGGAATTCTTAAAAATTCTTCGGAGTTTTAAACATTTGTATTTATAGGTTAAAACTTTCATATTTCCTGTATAGTGCACTCTTCAAATGATTTGAAGAATATAGTCTGAAAATTGGTTTGTAATTTAGTTTAGGGCAGATTAGTATTGTAAATGAGTTTATATTATTTGAAAACCTTTTCTTGTGTGTGTGTGTGTGTTTATATGTATGTCTATATATGTCTATAAATGTGTGTGTATGTATGTATGTATATAAACACTTTCTAGATACTTATTACCTCAGTAATGTGCTGCCCAAAACAGCATGTAAAATTCTTCAGGAAATATAGTGAGTTGTACCAGGACTCTTGGTACTTACAGTTGTGTTTAGGTGCAGTTAATTTTACCTTCAGTGTACACACCCAGGATGTTTCTCCTTAGACTAATTTATTGCCTCTGCATTTAGCTTCCTAGGAAGAGATGTGATAGGCCATTTTTCTATCTCTGGCAAAGTGTATTCGTACTGTAGCCAGCATCTAGTTAACCTTGCTTGAACTCAGAAACTAAGCAGAGCTAGTACTTGAAGAGGGGGTACAATTTAAAATCCCAATGACATTGTCATTGCCTGGAAGACAGCGACAAATAATTTCTTTAATATTACCAAGAAAATTATACAGATGTGTCATCTGGATTAAATTTATGGTTCACATTTTTGCTCCTATAGTTATATGGGCCTCCTATCCCTCATTATTTCTGCCCATCTCACCAGATCTAGTAAGGAAGGCATGCTCTGGATCCCTTCCATCAAACAGTGGCATTCACAGCCTATATCCCCTAATCCTAATGGCCCCAACCATGTTAGTCTTTTGTAAAACTTTGAAGACCTGGCTGTTACCTCTGCCATTTGAGCCAGAAGCCAGGCAAAGTCTACAGGTGATTGTATTCTTTTATTATTATTTGGTTCCTCCTGGTTTAGTTCCTTGGGTTTCATTGTTTGTATCTTTTTGTTTTTTAATCCTTGTACCCATCTCCCCTAGTCATTGTTGTGTGGTGGATAGTTATGTAAATCTATTTAAAACAATAAGGGTGCGATGGCTCAGCGGTTAAGATGCTGGGTTTGTTGGCTGGAAAGTTCGACAAGGTTCGAGACCTGAGCATTACTCAGTGGGGTGAGCTCCTGTTCCTGGCCCCAGCTCTTGCCCACCTAGCAGTTGGAAAGCATGCAAATGTGAGCAGATAAATAGTGGGAAGATAACAGCGTTCGTGTGCTTCACTGTGTAATCGTGCTGGACACATGACTGTGGAAGTGTCTTCGGACAACGCTGGCTCCCTCAGCTAAGAAGTGGAGATGGATGAGACTGGACAGGGGAAATCTTTAGCATTGCCTATTTTAAAAATGTGAGTTTATATAAAAGGAACATCTTATTAAAAATATGCTAAAGTGGAATCCCTTAGAAAAAGTGAAATGTCGGTTGCAAAACTGGGCACATTATTATCCAAAATAATGTAAGATGACATTCTACAATAACCATACAGTACTTCTACATTATAATTTTCAGCACGAGTCTCTTGCTTTATATTCCCAGAGCTGGGGTAAAAGAAGCAGCTCTACTTTCTCAGGGACATTTTTCTGTGGTCCTGTTCCCTGTTGCCATTTTAATCTCATTGGGCCATCAACTCGTGCTAGATTGCCAGAGGTGGAGTTAGCTAAGAGATAGGGGCAGATACATGTAGATGTAGCTGCTGTTTCAAGTGCTGTTCTGGGAAACTAAGAAGTTTACATCTATTGCTTGATAATATTCTTTGTGTTCATTGATAGACAATAACTCATGTAACCTTCTTGGGCTGTTTGACCATGATTTACCTTGTTTTTGCCAGAAACTGGTATTTACTTTGACCACAATTTGTGTTGTTTGTGCCAGAAAATGGCAAAAAAAACCCCCACCCCATAATGAACAGTGGGTTCACCTAACAACCCCGGTGTGCATTTTGCAATACTGCGTTCACTTAATGACCACTGCATTTTATGACCAAAATTTGCAGACTCAAAGTACTACTATAAATCGAGGACTACCTAGGCATGTATTGTTGTGCTGAATTTTGATACTTTTTTGTTAAATTGTTTCACATTTAACCCTCAGTTAAACCTTTTTTTTCCTCATCACTTCTGAGTTCAGTTGATGTCCTATTAGATTTCATATGAGAATAATTTAGAGGGAAATTAGTAGTGGTATATTAGCCTTTTCATTAAGCTGTTCTATTGTATTCCCAAATCAATTAGTTTCTGAAAGCTAATCGATCACTTTGGATATGTGTCAGGAGCATCCATAGATAAGTTTTTTTTTAAAAAAAAAAAGCAAACAAGTGATGCTTCAATCATTACAGCTACCATCTTGACTTTTTTGACCATACTTTGTAGACACTCCTGGTAATTAACCTTACAGTCTGTTATTGTTTTTTTTAAAAGCTCTCTGTTTCATGGAGCCTTAGCAGATATTGTGAAGGATGTTGCTTCTATCTTGAATAACCTGAATGAGCCCATAAATCACATTGTTACTAATACACTGAGAGTTGTGTATTTCGTTGTTAATTCCACCGTAGTAAGCTCATCTGACTTGTGAGGTGCCTGGAGCAATGGTGAACAACATGACTTGCAAGTAACTTTTGAATTCATCTGTGCAAAGTTAAGAAATCAATATCCTAATCGGGCTTTCTGAATATCTGCCTTACTTCGTCCGCAACTGATATTTATCATGTATGGAGTTTTCCTTTGAGATATTTCCTTCTCAGGGCAAAACAGGTATAAAGTTTTTCTGCTCTTCTTTTCAAACTTTTTTTTTTTTAGAACAAGTTGAAGTCATCGCAAAAAGATAAAGTTCGGCAGTTTATGATCTTCACCCAATCTAGTGAAAAAACAGCAGTGAATTGCCTGTCCCAGAATGACTGGAAGCTCGATGTTGCAACAGATAATTTTTTTCAAAATCCTGAACTTTATATACGAGAAAACATTAAGGGATCACTGGACCGAAAGAAATTAGAGCAACTATATAATAGATACAAAGGTGAGTAAAAAAGTTTTTATTAGTGTTTTGAATGGTTGAACTTAGCTACAGTTGTTGGTTTCAGCCGGGCCAGGGGGTGGGGAAATATGACTGAAAAGGATAGATGTTTGGCCCTTACATATTGCAACACGGTTTGTTTATTTAACTACCTTATTTAAAGTAGTCCTTGACCCATTCTTTCCCCTAAGGAGCTTAGGGGGGCAGCAAACATATTTATCGTCTGTTATATTACAGGTAGTCCTTGGCTTATGTTTGCAACTGAGCCCAAAATTGCTGCTGCTAAGTGAAGCAGTTGTTAAGTGAGTTGTGCCCCATTTCATGACACTTCTTGCCACAGTTGCTAAGTGAATCCGTGCAGTTGTCAAGTTAGAAACACGGTTGTTAAGTGAACCTGACTTCCCCCATTGACTTTGCTTGTCAGAAGGTCACAGAAGTTGACCTCAAGATGCTTCAACTGTCATAAATATGAGCCAGTTGCCAAGCATCCAAATTTTGATCATATGACAGTGGGGATGTTGCAACAGTCATAAGTAAGTTTTAAGCTGCTTTTTTCAGTGCTGTTGCAACTTCTAATAGTCACTAAACCAATGGTTGTAAGTCATAGACTACCTGTATTACAACACAGGTGGAAATATAGTTCACTTCTGAAAAGTGAACTGCTCTGATTTTCATCCTTAAACCCCAATCCCAAATTTCTTGAAAAGTTACTCCCAAACAATCCTTGCTTCTTCCACTCATATCCCTGGAAGGCCACCTTTTCCTTGGTTAGGAAACTAGATTGAAATTTCCTGACTCTGAAGATATTGCTCATTTCTTTCCAGAGCATAATATTTGGGAGGGGGTGGCTTTGATAGAGCATGCTGTGTCTGAATTCAACCATTTTTGGTTTATACAATAATTCCAGTTTTAACAGATCATAACTTTCTTCAACGTGTAAATATTGTTAGTTGACTCAAGAGCAAAAGTTTGGGGACCTTCTAACATCAGAAGCCACGTTCTTGTGTTTGATCTAGTTACCTGATCTTACCCACATTTCTACTCTGACTTTCCTAAAATTATTTGTCAAGCCATTGCTTTTTCTTCTCCCCAGAGCCTCTTAACCTGGACTTGCAGGGAAATGGATTTTTTTTTAAAAAAGTCCTTCATGAGAGGTGAATTGAGATGTCTTCTCTCTCCCTCTTGTGAAAGAGAAAAACTGTCCCATTTTCAATTGCAGTTGTGATTCCAGGCAAGAGAAGGACTGTGAGACACTTCTTACACCTTTTTATAGTGCAAAGATTGATGTGAGGTGGCACCTGCCAGCACTTAATGTCCCTTGAGTCAGAAATTAGTTTCTCACTCACGTGATTTGTTTTGAAATCACACCTACCCGTACCCTTGTTGCTGGAGTGCGTGCTTCTAGGAATTTTTACACGTTTGTTTGTTTGTTTGTTCATTTATTTCTCCTTTAAACCTTTAAGATCCTCAAGATGAGAATAAAATCGGCATAGATGGCATACAACAGTTTTGCGATGACTTGGCACTAGACCCCGCCAGCATTAGTGTCTTGATAATTGCCTGGAAATTCAGAGCTGCGACGCAGTGCGAATTCCTAAGGATGGAATTCATGGATGGGATGACAGAACTTGGGTAAGTGCTGGAGCCCCTCCTGTGAGGCATGCAGCGCCCTTTGGGTCAAAGCAGCATGAAAACCCTGCCCATAACCCTGTTTGATTTTACAGAAAGGCACTCCCTCTTGATTTCCTGCCCACCAAGCTCTGGCCTAGTTGCGCATTGATTCTAGCGAATAACGCTTATACGCTCCTTTGTGGAGTATTTTATTATCTTTTTTTTAATCATCAAGTGAAAGGAGCACAGCGGCTTGAGCGGTTGAAACACTGGGCAGGAGGGGTTAGCAAGCCCGCCTTTGAGACCCCAGAACTGCCATGGGGTGGGGTTGAATCCTTCGCTTCAGCACCAGCCAGGGACATGAAAAGGGCCCCCAACTGGGCATCCCCAGGGCAACGGTGATGTCACCGGCGGCTAATTCTTTCAACTGGAAGCGCTTCTGACAAAAATAATCATCAAGAGTTACAGCAATGTTTTTTTCTTTCTTTCATAAATTGGGTTGCTTTTAAGATGTGTGGATTTCAGCACTCAGAATTCCCAACCAGCATAGACTTGCAGGCTGGGGGATTCTGGGAGTTGAAATCTATACCTCTTAAAATGGCCATGTTTGAAAAACACTGAGTTATACAAGGTAATACAGTGACAGAATTAAGAGGAGCAATATTTTCAATCCCCTTTTTAAAGAGCATTTTTGAAGGCTTTGTTTAGCTTTTGTTTCTTGTTTTTTAATTGTAATAGGTACAGCAAGCTTTACTGTCCAAAGTGAGAAATCGTTGTATTTTCATTGCACTGTCCGCTAGGGCCCGAAAACTTTCCTTCTGTGTGTTCCACTTCATTAAAATATCAGATGAGACCATATCTGGAAGTGTAGAATAAAATATTCCTTACAGATATGTCAGTACCAGAACTGAACTTGTACATTTGTTTACTCTTTTGGCAAGTGTGTTGATGCAAGGTATGAGAAAACTGTGGAGCAACATAGATGATAGTGCTCCATAATATCCTTATGGCAGCTTTTATACGCCCGATGTTTTCTGAACTGACTTTGTTTACTTGCAAGATCAGGAAAATGAACAGACTATCAGATAATTGATTTAAATATACAAGTAGCTGAATTTCTAAGGAATTTCTTGTAAGACGTAACCTTTTTCTGGTATATATTTTTGCCTTGGTTACCATATTCATTGATTCAAGCAAACAAAGGGAAGCTGTGATCATTCTTGCAGAATTGTTCTAAACCTCTGCCTTGTGTGGAAATTTCATCCCTAGGTGATTTGTAAGTGTGTAGATTAATTACTATTTTAATAAACCAAATTGTAGACAACTTCAAATATCATTCATTCTAAAAGCAGTTATAGTCCTCGATGTACAACCACTTGTGTAATGACTGTTTGAAGTCACAATGACCTTGGAGAAAGTGATTTTATGACTAGCATCCACATTTACAATTGTTGCATGTACCCCAAAGTCATGGGATTGTAATTCTGGCATTTGGCAACCAGCTCCCATTTATGACCAGTGGCAGCAACGTCTTGGAGGACCACGTGATTGTGATTTGCCAACTTTATTGTCGATTTCCTGCAAAAAAAAAATCCCCATTGGGGAAACTGTATTCACTTAATGACCATGTGATTCACTTAATAGCCATGGGTTTCTCTTAATGGTCCTAGTAAAAAAATGGTCCTAAAATTGGGTCCAATTCGATCTGCAACCACCAGGTCTTATGACAGAAATTCCAGTCCCAATTGTGGCCATAAGCCAAGAACTACCTATATAAAGGATACAGGTAGTTGTTGATTTACGACCATAATTGAACCTCAAATTTCTGTGGCATAAGCAAGGCAATTCCGTGAGTGAGATTTGCCCCATTTTACAACTTTTTTTTTTTTGCCCCAATTGGTAAGTGAATCACTGCAGTTGTTAAGTGAATCATGTCATTAAGCAGAGCTGGCTGACTCCCCCATTGGTATTGCTTGTTAGAAGCCAGCTAAAAAAATTACAAAATTACAGTTTCATGACCCTGGGATAATTCAACTCTTATAAATACATGCTGCTTACAAGATGCTCAAATTTTGATTCTGTCACCGTGGGGATGCTATAGTAGTCATAAGCATGAAGACCTGGTCAAAGTCACTTTTTTCAGTGCTGTTGTAACTATGAATGGTCACTAAACAAATGGTTGCAAATCAAGGACTACCTGTATTGCTATAATTTGTAGAAGGATTTAAAAACATGAGGTCTAATATACTGACTGAAGGAGAAATAAAATCTTTTGATGTATCAATACAGATGTGACAGCATAGAAAAACTAAAGGCCCAGCTTCCTAAAATGGAACAAGAATTGAAAGAGCCAGGAAGATTTAAGGACTTTTACCAGTTTACTTTCAACTTTGCAAAGAATCCAGGACAGAAAGGTTTAGGTATGTATGCCACTGTTTCCTAGCTCAGGGAGAAGTAAGACTCATGTCACATACTGGAAAGTAAATTCCTCAGCAATCTCTGTGGCTGAACAGGATGATGGAAACTGCCTTTTCCCCTCAATCGAGACAAGTCCATCAAGGTCCCTTAGCCAAAGGTGCTTTTCTCCCCCCCCCAAAAAAGGCATTTTGGAGGGATTTTCCCCCTTTGAATACATTTCGCTTCTCATCCAAGCAACTTCTTCAGTTCTGAAGTTCACGTCTCCAGAACTGAAGAAGCTTCTTGAATGAGAAGTGAAAGGAAAAAAACAAAAAACCCAGTTAAGTTTGCCGTTTTTAGAAAAGCACCTTTGGGACAACCATGACCTGAATGATTGAGAATCTCCATAGACATTTAGCTCAGCAGGTGTCACTTAACAAAGTTAAACCATAGTTTGCGAGACAACCAGCCCTGAGAAAGGTGCTGTCGAAGCTTTGGAAGAGTTCAGCAGCGTTTCTAGCTTTTCTTCCCTCCCTGAAGGGCTCGTGTTGCTAATCAAGACAACAAGGCCGCCTCTGAAATTTAGGGTAGGTTCAGAAGCAAACTCCCTGCTTATTGTGAAGAGCTCAGCAAAGGGAATAAGGGAAATCCCATGGCAAACTTTTGCTTGCTCTTTAGCCCAGGGTCTAGTTGAGATAATCTGATAAATCTTTGAAGGAGATGAAGATGAAAAAACCTGAAATTCAGGAACTTTTGAAACATCTTTGTGCTACATATTATTATTATTTTTTGCTTTGATAATTAATTATGCATTCCAGAAATCATTCTGGATCATAATGTTTTTGTTTTTTTGGATTTTTTTTTAAAATCTCTTTAATGTTACAGATTTAGAAATGGCCATTGCCTATTGGAACTTAGTACTCCATGGAAGGTTTAAATTCCTAGACTTGTGGAACAGATTTTTATTGGTAAGTTCAAATACTGTTTCTAGCAAATACATACATATTGAGTGTGTGTGTGTGTGTGTGTGTGTGTGTGTGTGTGGTATGATCAATACCATTATGAAAAGGGTCTAGATCAGGATTTTTTGCCTATGAACATAATAATAGATCAGATTGACATTAGAGCGAACTGGCAGCTTTTTTTGTCTCTTCTGATAGTCCTTGACTTACAACCAATGGCTTAGTGACCATTCAAAGTTACAACAGACCTTCCCAAAGCTCCTTAAGACCAGGCTATCTGGTTTAGCCTCCACCCTCACCCCATGATCACCTGATCACATTTTGGACACTTATAGCTGTTTGTAGCATCCCCCAGTCACGTGGCCATAATTTACAATTATTTTTTTTTGTCAGAAACTGACATTGCTGGATTCACTTTGTGACTGCCGCAAAAATGATCATGAAATCTGGTGCGGTCACATGGTGACTGCTTACCAATCCGGACTGTAATTCCAGGCACAATTATGGTCATAAGGCAAGGACTACCTGTATTTGTAAGACACAAGAATAACTTGGTTGAATTGGGTGGCTGTGGGAAAGAAAGAAAGAAAGAAAGAAAGAAAGAAAGAAAGAAAGAAAGAAAGAAAGAAAGAAAGACAGACAGAAGAAAGAGAAAGAAAGAAAAGAAGAAAAAGAAAGAAAGAAAGAGAAAAAGAAAGAAAGAAAGAAAGAAAGAAAAAGAAGGAAAGAAAGAAAGAAAGAAGGAAGGAAGGAAGGAAGGAAGGAAGGAAAAGAGAGGAGCGAAGGAAGGGAAGGAAGGGAAGAAAAGAAAGAAAGAGAAAGAAGGAAGGGAAAGAACAAATAAGATCAGAAATCCCAAAAGAAAAATCTTTAGTTTTAATGGCAAATTTTTGACCCAGTGAAATTTTGTTGACTGAACAAAGGGATGTACGAATACTCATTTTAAATGTGTCCTTGGCCTTGGAAGGGTTGTCTAGGAGTTATCTGGACCATATCTGCTTTTGTCAATTCTGTACGAGCCCATTTAATCTGGTGCAAAGCCTTGAAGAAGCACTATTTTAACTGAGCCTCCAACCAAGGCCTCCTTCGGTGGCCTTTCCCAAAGCAGCACAAAGCCTTCCTAATTCTGAGCACTGCACTGGAGCCAATGCACAGCAGCGGCCCTTCAGCGGAAGTAAAACAACCCCTCTCAGTGCTTCGAAAGTCTGGAAGCCACATGCCTTTCCAGTCCTGCTTCATTCCAACCAATGGACTAAGCAGCTCTGAGAAGCAAAGCCACGTCGCTCTGCGGAACCATGGGGCTCGGCAAACACCATTACTTTAGAACGATCCCGAGATCTGACCTAGAGATCATTTCCGCCTTGCTGTCCAAGAAACCCGAAGAGAGATTTCCACTCTTAGAGCCACAGTGCGCTAAGCATACGTTCCTGTTGAGGAACCAATAGATAAGTCGGGTCTTGAATTATGACGGTGGGATTTTCTCTCAAACAGGAACATCATAAAAGATCTATACCGAAGGACACTTGGAACCTTCTTCTAGACTTCAGTGCAATGATAGCAGACGATATGTCAAATTATGACGAGGAAGGTAATGTTGCTTCTTGGTGCTATTGGAACTATTGGTCCAAAGGTTCATATTTTAACAGATGTTCCCAGGTTGGCTTCCTAGCTCCCAATTTTTTATTTTTATCCCCCCCCCCCGCCCCCGCGCTTTTATTTTTATAAATAACGCAAGGTGGCGAACATACCTAATACTCTTTCCTCCTCCTATTTCCCCCACAATAACCACCCTGTGAGGTGGGTTGGACTGGGAGAAAATGACTGGCCCGAAGTCCCCCAACCAGTGTTCATGTCTAAGGTGAGACTAGAACTCACAGACGTCTAGTGTTTATCCCAAAGTCACTCAGCTGGCTTTCATGCCTAAGGCAGGAGTAGAACTCACAGCCTCTTAGTGATGTGCCCAAAGTCACTCAGCTGGCTTTCATGCCTAAGGCGGGACTAGAACTCACAGCCTCCTGGTTTCTAGCCCGGTGCCTTAAGCGCAAGACCAAACTGTCTCCGTGCCACTGACACTGCTAAAGTCCATTAGTCATTTTCTTCAGACCTTATCTATTTGTTCATCAGTTCTCAGAGGGTTATTTAAAAAATGATAATTGTGAAGAATCCAGGGAGTAAACAGTGATCTGTTTGTCCAACATTTGAAAACAAGACTGGTTGGTCGTTGTCATAAAGGTGATGAACCAGCCTTTAGCAAGCTACGGTATAAAATTCGGCTTTCAAATGAATGGCACTCACTGTCATTTCCCTGCTCCGAGGTGGTTTTTTCCCCCTCCTTATTTCAATAAAACCAGCTTGCCAAACCAGCTACTGCTGAGTCACTAATCCTGCTGTGTTTCCCTTCTGCAACTCAACAGTTTATTGACCGGGCAAATGGGTTGCACCATTTTAACATTCTGTCACACCTTTTTCTGTCTATGTTTTTTTCTCTCTTGATTGCTTCAAATGCCTACTAATATATTTTGCTGTTGACTTTTAAGGGCCTTTAAATCCTGTAACAATTTAGGGCCTGATTCTTTGAGGGTCTCCGTCTCCTACACCAAACCTTTTGGGTTAAGTGGTTCTGGGACACCCACACACACCCCCCGAGGGCGTCTGTCAAATCGCAACTATTTGCCAGACACTGAAGTTAATTTGCAGAAATTCGAATCGGCGTCACCCTTGTTATTTGGGTCTACTATTGTTATTTTCTCACGATTCAAGAAATAATTATTTGATGAGCGTGTCAATTTTAACTTTTAACATGGCAAATATTGATAAGATATAACCCATACAAAGAAAAGCTGCTTTAGGGCTCTCTCTAATCTTTAAACGTGGGAAGGGTCCTAAGAGCAAACTCTTTAAGAAATACCGTCTTAGATTGTTCCTTTTAAAAACACCCTGGCAAAAAAGTTTAATATCAATTGGCTTTTCTGTTTGTTTGTTATTGGTTTGTTTTGCCTGCTTTGTTGAGAGAAGGATAAACTAGTCCAGTTTGTCTTCTTCCAGATTCACTGGCTACGGTTCCCTGGAGCTGATTGTAAAGACACACTCTGGGAGCGGAGGCAAATATTTCCAGGATTGGGAAGCATGTTTTAGCTTAGTTCTGAATTTCTCAGGAGAGGGGAAAAATAAAACTGAGGAAGGCTTTGTTCAAGGAAGGAAAGAAAATGTAGGTGGATTTCAGCAGGAGAAAACACGCTGATTCTCCCATTTTGTAAAGCAATGTCCATTAGATTAGGGGGTCTCCAACCGTGGCAACTTTAAGACTTGGCGACTTCAACTCCCAGAGTTGAGTTGCCTTATGGGGCAGATGGGCAAAGCTGCCACAGATGGGGCAAAGGTGACTTAACAACTCAGCAGGAGAAATGTTGGGCTCCACTGGAGTCATAAGTTGAGGACTACCTGTATAGTGGAACTACAAAGGAAGGTAACACAGAGGAAGTTTTGCTGGAGGATAACTGGTAAGGTTGCATGTTTGGAGACATTTTTAATGCAGGTTGCTGGCGAGTGAAGTCTATCATTTGTCCTCACACAGAGCCCAATCTATTGACTTCTGGGTTAGCGAATACACACATACATTTCACATCAGAAGGAGAGCGTGGCAGACTTTTAATTATTGTCCCAATATACCAACAAGGAACACCGAGATGCTTGAAATAAGGAATGGAAAGTATGATTTTGAGGGGACTTTTCCTCAATTCTAGAAGAGAAGATAATATAGAATATAGAATATAGAAAAATAGAATAAAATGGATTCATTATTGGCAAAGTGTGATTGAACACACGAGGAATTTGTCTCCGGTGCATAAACTCACGGTGTACCTTTAAACAGCAAGTAGAATCATAGACTCATAGAATAACAGAATTGGAAGGGACCTTGGAGGTCATCTAGTCCAACCCCCTGCTCGAGCAGGACGGTCTATTCCAAATAGTATCCTCTACCTAGGATCAAACTCACAGCCTCCTGATTGTGAGGCGAGAGCACCACCTCTAGGCCACTGGAGTCCCTTTGTCAGAAATGGTGTAATAGGTAGATAAATTTACAAATTAATAGGTAGACAAAAATAATAGGTCATAATCATGGTTACAATCATTAATCATAAGTTACAAACAGTCATTCAGAATAGAGCTTGGAAGGGACTTTGGTGGTCTTCTAGTCCAGCCCCCTGCTAACAATAATAATTAATAATAACATTTGATAAATCACAAGAAGCCAGCAGGAAAGATAAGGTGATGAAAGAAAGATGGGAAGTGAGGCAGTGTTGTGGGAATCAGGTGTTCATCAGAGTGATGGCATGAGGGGAAAAAACTGTTCTTGCGTCTAGTAGTTTTGGCATGCAAAATGCCCCACAACATCTTCCTGAGAGAAGAAGTTAAAAGAATTTACGTCCTGGATGGGAGGGGTCTATATATATATATATTTCTCAGCCTTCTTTCTGATCCTTGCCGTGTACAGGTCCTTAATGGAAGGCAGGCTGGTTGCCATTGTTTTTTTCCTGCAGTCTTAACTATCCCTTTATCTGTGGTCATTCTATGAATCTAGAACACGGGTGTCAAACTTGTGGCATCATGTTACCGTCACGTGACCTATCGGCAACGGTTCCCCCCCCCCCCTTTGCGGAGCTGGGATGGGCGTGGTCTGTGTTTGACACCCCTGATCTAGAAGAAAAAAAGAAAGAAAGAAAGAAAGAAAGAAAGAAAGAAAGAAAGAAAGAAAGAAAGAAAGAAAGAAAGAAAGAAAGAAAAAGAAAGAAAAAAAAAAAAGCATGGTCTTTCAAGTTGGGAAGATTTAATCACCTTTGTCTTTTTCTGCTCTCTTTTTTTTTTTTTCTCCCCCCCAGGCGCCTGGCCTGTTCTTATCGACGACTTTGTGGAATTTGCACGACCGCAGATTGCTGGAATCAAAAGTACGACAGTTTAGTGCTATCGGAACCTTCTAACATGTACCTAGTCTGTACAAATAAACACAATGGGGAAAAAAATTGCAGTCCCTTTCTGCCAATGACTGAACTGGACCGAAGATCAATCCTCAAGAGATAAGAGCTGAGGGTGGCTGCAAACTTGTAAGGATTATTACCTTGGACCATATCAGACTACAGGTGGCTTGGCCCTCTCTTCCCAGCCTGGGCTGCCCTTTACCCCTCGGAAACTCCAGCATTGTGGATATATCATCTTGTCCCACCCCACGTTTTTTTTTTAACGGAGCCTCCTAATGCTTTCCATAGATCTTTCATGGTTTTGGATGACTCTTTTTGACATTTCCGGTTTCCACACCTTAAAGTACGTTCTGTTTTTTTTTTTTGTTTTTTTTTTTGTCACCAAGCAAACTCTTTTTTTGGTATTCCCATTTTCACAGTTCGATCTCACAATCCAACTTGTCCTAATTCTAAAAAAGCCGAGAGGAAAAACAAAATTATCTTCAGCTAACATATTTTGGGGCTATCTGCAACGACTGTGCTGAGACTATCCTAAAACAGTGTGTTTGGATCCATTATTGTTTTTATTATTATTATTATTATTATTTTTAAATGGTTGATTTACAGCTGTTGTCAGTGTGAGTGGCAAGGGCTTGTTGTTGTTGTTGTTTGCTTGTGTGGTTGAAAGCAGATGTCGAAAAGACCCAGCAAAAACCTGGATTTTTGTCCCTTTGTGGAGCAGGCCAGCTGCATCGGTGTGTTGACACCTAGGTCGTTGGCTAATGACTTTGCGTTGTCCTTTGATATCAGATGGATTGGGTGCCTCATGTCCAAGACGGATGAAGCTTCCTTTAGCATCCTTGCTTCTGCTGATGGGTGGCTTTTCTTGCTGATGAGCACCACAGCTCTAGGCCACCTTGTTTCTGCACCATGTTGTGTGTGCGGCATCAAAAGAAAGAAGGATGATATCGGAGTGCTTCTTCTCATCTGACCACCGGTAGTGTTCCTGCTAACTTAATTGGGTCACACTGTTTCTGAGGCAGGTGTGGGCAGCTTCTTCTGGGAATTGGATCATTATTCCATATTCCCAAAGGGAGAGAACCCGTCCACGTTAGATCACATCACTGCTATTTCCGTCTCCCCTATTATTTTTTACGGAGTGGTTGAAATTAGAGTATTATTGAGCCTGGCTGTTCTTAAGTTTCAATGGGTGAAGCTGTGCCCAGTAAGGACCAGTAGGCACTCTAATGCAGGAATAGGGAATTGCTTGCTGCTGTTCTTAGACTTGCCCAGTCTTATTAGTCTTGGAATTTCATCAGTTACCCAGTCTTATTCATTGTTCATTAATTGCCCAGTTGCATTAGCCTTGAAATGCTCATGTTCTCTTCAAGGAACTCTCTCCTTCCGCCAGCCACTAAGATCTACTGAATTGTTAAGACTTGAATGCAATACTCAACTTGTAATACTTGCTACATTTTATAAAACTCTTTTGATTTGAGCCCGGGAAGGTTTTCCAAAATAACCATGAATGTAATGCAAATTTATTCGAGGCTGAGTAGCATAAGCCAAACTCACCCGACTGTGAGTAGGACTACCACGGGGGAGCCTTCTTCGCCTGGAGTGGGTTTTTGTTTTACAACTGCAGTTCACTGTGATCATCACACAGAGACCATCCCAGCGGCCAGAGCAAGCTTTTTCTGTGGGCCTATGCAAACCTCACCAGCCTGATGCCTGCGGATATTTAAAATGTCAGATTTGACACTGGGAGTAGAGGGTTTGCAAGTCTGATAGCCTCCAGATGAGGGAAGGATGTTAGATAGCAACTGCACGAAGAGGAAACCTCTCCCCCTCCCCCCCTTTGCATTGACCGCAGTGGGGGGGTCTATGTGTGGAGTAATGATTTACTAACTATAGAGTTCCCGCTTAATAGCAGGGCCTTCTCCGTTTGGTCATCCATCTTTTCCATGCCACTCGAAATTGTATCGATGTAATCCAACCAAATAGGTTCAGCACTTTCAATGGAAGAGAGAGAATCCCTTTTTTACTTGATTTGCCATTATAAGAAACGGAGAGTAGCTAAGTTCTTTACCATGGCTGGATCGTAACTAAGAATTTTGTTTTTAGTGATAAAGGGGGGAAAAAAAAAATCAAGATTGTCCTTTTGGGTACCAGCAAAGGGGATGGAGGCGACATGTGCGATGCCCTCATCATGTCAATGCTTGCACCAGACACACGTGTAAGTGTAGCGTTGGCATGAAAACATCATGACATGCATGTCATTGAGTGGCCACTGCAACTTGCTGCAGATATCACTAAGTGCCCCAGAGATTTCCCACCTACATACATTCATTCCCCTCTTCTCTTTTTCCAGCATAAAAGCATATTTAAGCTTTGAATTTCACTGAACTAGTTAGCATCGACTAGTTGAAAACCAGAAGATGTACTTTAAGTCAGGAACTATCTCGAGTCCGCAGATTGCAATTATTGCAAAGGGTTCACCATTTTGAAACACGTGCTTAAATGGAAAGAATTTACCCAGGCAGGTGGAGGGAGATCCAGAGGTAGAGAGAGATGCAGCATTTTCAGGTTTTTCAATCATGATGAGAGATCGAAAATGCTACACCCACTGTGGCCCTGGTATGTTTTGGTTTGCCACTGTTTTTTTTGTCCAACCGTAGATTTTTTTTTTTTTTAACTTAACATTTGTGGTTTTTTATTCTTTGTGTTTTTATATGATAGCAGCACTTGAAATACCTCCTGGCTTTTACTCGTTTTTAACACCACTTTGCCCTTTTCTTAAACAAAAAATAATCATTCAATAGAACAACATTGGAAACATGGATTCGAGGTATTTCCTTTGTAATTTTTAAAAATGAGAAGGGCAGGTTTGATACAGTTCATGATGTTTTCTTGCTAATGTCTCTTGTATCCATGTCATTAAAATGCACTTTTTACGCAGATGCTAAAATAATAGGAGGAAAAACCTTAATTGCTTGATTAAAGAACAACCTGTCAGGATCCTATAGCCACTCCCTCGGTAACCTGTTGGAAAAGTTTAAGGAAACCATTGAATAAAATTGGAAATCTTTTAGCTGCTGGAATTGGCAAAGTCAACTATGTTATTTACTCTTTGTTTCTTGTGTAAATATCAGCAAAAACTTGAATTATGAAAACTCTACAAGGTGTGCGTTTTTCTGTCTTAAAATTTGGGTACAGCTTTCTCAGAATGAGTCGTTGATGTATGCTGTGTATTTTTTGTGTTTTAGTGTGTATGTGTTTTATTTTTTAATTTTAACAAGATGTACTGAATTCTATCCCTGTGCTGAAGATTAGGGCATAGATGCCATGCTGTACTTGTTTTTTTAAGATGATTCCTTTTGCAATGTTGAGGCCTTTTCAACAAAATGGAATTTGCCATCAGTTTGGTACTACACAATTTATAATTACTGTGTAATTATAAAACTGCATTACATAAAGCATTGCTGTCTTAAGTAGCAGAAAAACTGAGGTTGTTTGTGTGATAGCATTCTTGAATTTTAAAAAGTGATTTTAAATCCAGAGGCAAAAATTGGTCACCTGCTTTTCAGTGGGACGTGTACTGTCAAAGTGGTGCTAGGGTTTGACTGTGTTTAGTGGCAGAAATATTTGGCTTAATTATTTGTTTCTGAATGTAAAATGCCTGGCTCTAGCAAAGACTAAAAATGTTCAGACATATCCCCATGTATGTGTGCATGATTTTTTTTAAGTTTTAAAAATGGAAACTGATTTTCAACTTGGGTTGATTTAATTAATAAAAACCACCCATGTGTGCATCCAGCGGTAACTTAACCCTTCCTAGAGAATTTCCCTTTTGCCAAATACCAGACAAGCAGTAAATGCTTTAACCTTATCTACTTTTGGAGTTTTATTGTCGTATGTAAGACTAGATCTTCTCAGCCATGCAGATCACTTGGTAATTTTATTTCAGTCACCCGATCAACAATTTTTCTGTGATTTGAATTGTTACTACTGAGAAAAATACTTTCTGCAATCCAAAGTCAATAAAATACTAGCCCAATTGTCATGGCAAAACCTTCACATGAATTATGCCATTGGAAAAGAAGCAAAATGACTCTTTTCTTGATTAGTTTTATTTTTTTTTAAAAAAAAATCATGGTGAGGAGAGGAATAAGAGAATGTTGCAAATTAACATTGTGCTTGCCATATAAAATATAGATTATGGTTGCACAAACGGAGGGTTTCTTTTTCCCAAACATGGTTTGAAGTTTCTAATTTGTGGGGTGAGAAAAAAAAACAAAGTGGTACCTTGATGTTTTCTTTGGTTGGTCCAAAGCTATGAATTGTGAACCTGCTAAATAAAGTAACTTATTTCTTCAAAACTACCCTGTGATGCCCCTTTGAAGGCCTTTTTTTTAAAAAAGAAACCCCCTAACTTTAAAGGAGTTAAACACAATGCTTATTATAAAGTACGTCCAAAAGTTTTGGCTGGTCAACTTTTGAGCAAGATGTACAGATAATATTTGATTTTTTTTAAAATTTCATAAAAACACGTAACAATACATGAAGATTTTGTTTTGCTGTTGAGATGTTGGGTGCCATTGAACGAAGCTTGGTCTCTGGCAGCTGTATGGATAAATGCCTACCATTTTGACCTGATCCCATCAAAAATCGGTCTCCCCTCCAATGATATTCCATGGCTGTCCCTACTCATGTTCATCCATCTTGTTTTTCCCCTTTTCTCCAACCTTGCTCATGTTTTTCTTGTCCATCGCTTGCTTGCATTACAATACCCAAAGAATGTGAGTTTCAGCCTTTGTTTGGCCTATGATGGATTAATATGCAGTTCTTGAAATCTTCAGGATGTTTGAAGAAAATTCAGATTTTGCACGGAAAGAGCATTATTGATATGGTTAATAAGGAACTACACTAGAAGACCACGAACCCTGTCAAGGTCTCACTGCACATCACTGTGTTTCACAATCCGTGCCAGATTGACCTTAACTTACTTGAGTCCATGACTTAACAATCACAGTTGGGACCAGACTTTTCCATTGCTTAAGCAAGCTGTGCTTGAGTTGCATTCAATTTTAAGACTCTTTTTTTTTGACACATTTTGTTAAGTGAATCACTGCAGTTGTTAATGATGTAGTTGTTAAACCAATCAGCTTCACGGATTAACTTGGCTTATTGGGAGAGAGCTGGAAAGGTCACACCTGCTGATCACATTACCCTGGGATGCTGTGGCCATTATAAAATGCACTAAATGAATAGTGATCAAATACAGGTGGTTCGGGACTACCTGTATTTGACCATTGCATAGGAGTAATGGCCACATCTTCCAAGCCTAGCATAAGGATAGCTGCAGGTAATTTTCAACTGAATATTTCTGGAGATTCTCAGTCATCCAGGTCACGGTTGTCCCAAAGGGGCTTTCCAAAAGACATCTTGGACTTTGTTTTCTTTCCTTGATGTTTATGGACTTTGTTTTTTCCTCAAAGATGTTTCGCTCTTCATCCAAGAAGTTTCTTTAAGTCTGGCTGAAGAACTGAAGAATACTAACCAGAACTGAAGAAGCTTCTTGGATGAGAAGCGAAACATCTTTGAGGAAAAAACATAGTCCGGTTGCCTTTTAGAAAACACCTAAATGTTGCTTGCACATCATGTACCTCAGTTGCTAGACCTGTGGTCTTCAGAGATCCAGTGGTTAAAAAGCTCTTGTCAGCCCATTGCAGAAATAAAAAAAGTGTCATTGAGAAAAGGCAGGGAATGCTAGCTGCAACTCTGAGAGAGTGCCAAATCCGTTATTACAATAAAAAAAGGAACAGGTATTTCAGGTGCTATGAAATGTTCATCCTCAGGTATCTTAAAAAGCAGAGTAAAAATGACTGAGTCTAGCTCAATGCCTGGTAATAAGGATGCAATTTTTCGGCAGTATCCTAGGGACGTGTATTGCCAGGTTTTGTTTTTTTTTTGGTAACTGCTGAGTCAACAGCCCAAGGATTGAAGCCACCAATTAAAGCCAGGTGTCAAAATAATCATCATTAAGAGAAACAACAGGCAAAGGACCTTTCTTATACTATGGCTGCATTCATAAAACCTGATTAATCAGTTCATTGGGTTTTATTTTCTGAGTTCAAATAGCCCATATTGGCTAGTTTATGGCTCAATGTTGGTACTCCAGGTGAGGTATCTCTTTAAAAGCGTAGCACGTTCTGCAAATGTATGTGCCAAATCATCTAATCAGACTGTGTGTGTGTGTGTGTGTGTGTGAGAGAGAGAGAGAGAGAGAGAGAGAGAGTAGGGACAACACAGTGAAGGCATTTGAGGCAAGTATGAGAAAGAAACATTTCAAACCTCATCTCAAATCATTCTCATGTCATTCAACTGTGGGTTGAATTAGATTCAATGTCAGTAAATGAACCTGGAATGTTTTGAGAGGCAATGGAAGGAAAATGATACACATATGCAGGAGCAACATATGTAAGAGTTTGAAAATAAAACTGGATGAAAGTTTAAACAATCTTTAGCAAAGAATCAAGGCTTTGCGTTTTGTCCAAAAACTGACACTCCTTTCTGTAACTCTGTCCATGCGCAGCATTTTTGTAAGACTTGCTGCGTTCAACCTGCAATTCACCATCGCTGAACTGTTCAGAAATAAAATCAAGGCAGTTAAAAGTCAAAATATTTTATTCAATAAATATAATTTCCATAATTTTTTTGTATAACAACGTATTAACATAGCAGTACAAGAAGCTGCATTCGACCGTTTTGCCACAAAGCATCTTATGATGGTGGGATGATCACAGTGTCTGAACTCAAGAGTCCTTTGGACCACCAAGTGATTGCTCCTGTTTCCAGTTGTTCTGCTTCAACCACTGCACACGACCGAAGCAACTCAAAATGAGATCTGTCCTCCCAACTGGAATATTCAGTGCCCTTTCCAAAATTTAAGGCCAGTAAACGCAATCATGCTTGTTTAAAAACAGATCATCCCTTAGGTTCATTCTTCAAGAGCATAAGGATAGAATCAATTAAGCACATTTAAGGGAGCCATCTTTGGCATAGTGGGAATAGCAATCTAAAATTCAAAAATACAGCATTTTACAAAAAAACGGGCGCGTACATCTCTACATCTACTACTAAAATAAAATAGGGATGGATTTCTCTTAAACAATGGCCATTCATTTGGAAAGTACAATAATTGGTACTGTCAATTATGTTGGGTTTCTTTAAAACCAGACATCTGGCTCTAATCTGTCGATAGTTATGCCTTGCTGAAATCAATTTATTAATTAAACACATAATCTTTTATGTCCCCCCCCACAATTAAGCATGATTATGTTTAATTAAGCCATTCCCAGATTAAATACACATAGGACCACAAACTTAAATGGGTTACTGTTTATAGAGGATGAAGCTTTAAAACATTTTTAACTTCTAGAATTTATCTCAAGAACCTCTACAATACAGAACAAAGGACCAAATGTCTGAAATAGCTGCATTACTGCTGCATTACTGCTACATTACCGCTAGCATTTATTTATTTATTTTAAATAAAACTGTGGTGACAGCACCAACTTAGCCAGTAGGGATTTTTTTTTTAATTAGAGCTAGGATCTACCTTTAATTCCATCCACCACTAAGAACTAAAAGCAACTTTACAATTATACCTTCTACTTCATCTGCTCTACTGGATCTGTCCTAGGATGGCTGGTGATCTTTAGTAAATGCTTAGTTTACATTGAAGAAACTACAATCTCCATATTGCAACAATGACCAGTTTCGTTAGTAGGTTGCTGGACTGTTTCCTAGTATGATTTGATTGCTTATTGTACCCTATGACTATTATTAAGTGTTGTACTTTATAATTCTTGACTCTTGATGAATGTATCTTTTATGTACACAGAGCATTTGCACCAAGACAAATTCCTTGTGTGTCCAATCACACTTGGCCAGTAAAATAATTCTAATTCTAGGTTTACTACAATGACAATGCATATTAAAAGAAACTCTCCTATGATAGATCAAATCTCAGTAGTCCTCAGTTAACCATCCTGTTTTGCAACCAGTTATAAGGGCGCTGCAAAAACCAACTTTATAACCAGTCCTCAAACTTGCAGCTGTTGCAGCCTCTCTGGGTCACACTACAGCTGGTGGGCCTTTATGACGATCAGCATCCTGCTGTCACAAAATCACCATTCGTGATCTCCACAGCCAGTTTCCAACAAGCAACGTCAATGGACAAGCCAGGAGTGCAGTGAAATCACAAGTCACATGATGCCTCACTCCATGACCTTGGATGATCATTTAACGACTGCACCACTTAGAAGTGGCGTTGCCAGTCCCAATTGGGGTTGTTAAGTGAGGACTACCTCTACCATAACATTCAACCAGCAATTGAATTCCTAAGTTTCAGGAGAGTTACTTCAACGTTTACCTGGTGATGCCGGTATTGAAACAGAGTATTTCTCCATGCAACATATATTTTGGATCACCAGCCCAACTGCAGTCCTAAATCAATTTATTTGTAGACAAAGACCTACAGGCTCCCACATTACGTCAATGGCATGGGAAGAATTCTGAAAAAGCAGGACAGTGTCATGGCTTAGAGCAGGGTCCCCAACCACCGGGCAGCGGACCGGTACCGGTCCGTGGAGCACTCTGTACCGGGCCGCAAATAAAAAAAAAAAAAAATGGCGGCTTTCTTCGCCTTCGGTGAATGCTGCTGGGATCAGGGATCAAGGACACAAATGAAAGAAGGGGAGGGAGGAAGCAACCAAAGCCTGTCCTGCTCTCCGGCTCAGCGGCCGGTTTCCTCCCGCCTCGTTCCCCTCTCAGTCGCTCTCTCGCTCCTCCACCAGCCCAGGAAGAAACTGCTTCAAAGAAGCTGGCAGGGTGCTTTTCCTGTCGCCTCAGCTCCTCCGAGCGCCCGTTCACCCCCACCCCACCCACCTGCGCACGGTTCAATCCAGTGTTCCGTTCTGCCTGCCTGCCTGCCTTCGTTTCTGGTTGATTCGGAGCAGCTTCGGATGAGAATAATAACTATTCGCCTCTTTTTATCAGCGAAGCTGCTCCGAAACAACCAGAAATGCAGGCAGGCAGGCAGAACAGAGCACTGGATTGAACCGCGCCTCGTGGGCGGGGTGGGGGGTGAAGCAGGCGCTCGGAGGAGGTGCGGCGACAGAAAGCCACACCCCCGGCTTCTTTGAAGCAGTTTCTTCCTGGGCTGATGAGAGGTCCATCGTAGCTCTGAATGATCCCTAAACAAGGACTACAGGAGCTTCCTAGGGAAAACACACTGACTAAATGCTCCTCATTCAATTCCTGTTTTCACCAAACAGAGATAAGAGAAACATCTGCATGAAATTTTGTAGCTACACAGCTGGGCAAGACCTAGAACTAGAGAGACTGCAGTCAGGTGTCTTTAATGCGAGTTGTAGGGTAAACATAAAGTTTTGGGAATGGAAAATAGAACACCCCGCCCTGCCGCCGCCGGTCCTTGAAAAAGTGTTTCTGCTTGAAACTGGTCCCTGGTACAAAAAAGGTTGGGGACCACTGGCTTAGAGTAGGGGTCTCCAACTTTGATAACTTTAAGACTTGTGGACTTCAACTCCCAGAATTCCCCATCCAGAATGGCTGACTAAGGAATTCTGAGAGTTGAAGTCCACAAGTCTTAAAGTTGCTAAGGTTGGAGACCCCTGGCTTAGAACAGGAGTGTCCAACCTTGACATCTTTTAAAGACTTGTGGAATGACAGAATGGCTGGCTAGGGAATTTTGGGAGTTGAAATCCACAAGTCTAAAAAACAGCCAAAGCTGGACACTCCTGACTTAAGAGCATTAAGTGTGTAGCCACAGTATGGTTACAACTGTGTCTTGTTCAGCCAAACCAGCATGTTATGGTTTAGCTTGAGGCATACTCAAGATTGCTGGTAGACAGTCCATCTGTGCCTACAGAAGACCACATCAAGCAGTTGAACTAATCTCAATTTTTTTAGACAGTAACCCATGTTATGTAGCTAATATTAATAACAGAAATAAACACAATTCTTAGCACCCAAGAAAGCAATCTTGACAACAACCCTATGCACAAAATTGAACAAGAAATGTAATACTTAAAAACAAAATATATGTACAGGTAATCCTCGACTTACAACAGTTCATTTAGTGACTGTTCAAAGTTACAACGGCGCTAAAAAAAGTGACTTGTGACCATTTGTCAGAGTTACAAACTTTGTAGCCTCCCCATGATCGTACGATTAAAATCCAGACACTTGACATCTGGTTCATGCTTATGACCATTGCTGTGTCGTGTGATCATGGGCTCATCTTTTGCAACCTTTTGACATGCAAAGTCAATGGGGAAGCCAGATTTACTTAACAACCAGGTTACTAACTTATCAACTGTAGTGATTCACTTAACAACTGGCAAGAAAGGTCACAAAATGGGACAAAACTCACTTAACAAAATATCTCACTTAACAACAGAAATTTTGGGCTCAATTGTCATTGTAAGTCAAGGACTACCTGATTTGTCGATGTATCAAATCTGCCCCATCACTGGTTGTAACTCCATTTTTGTTACATTTTTGGTCTGCCTTTATTACTTTAGAAGTAATTCAAGGCAGTGAACATACATTAATACTCCTCCTATTTTCCATACATAGAAACCCAGTATTGGAGTGACTAATTATGACTGAGCTTTGAAGTTTTACACTAGTCTCTGATCACTTATTAAAAAATACAGAAAATCTAGACATCATTTTCGAACAAAATGCGAATTCCTTTTATCCTGAGAGAAGTTCAAGCTAAAAAAAAAAAGTACATTTATGCTCTTTGGAATGCTGGGCAATGTTTAGCAATCTAAAATGCATCTTTTTCCCTGAGTGTGATTGATTTACTGAGTGAGTTTTTATACAAGTTCAGCTACGCTTCCCTACCTGTCTTTAGTTAAAAGTCCCAAACTAATAAAACTGTATAATGGCACCACCTTTCTTAATAGGACATACAGGAATAAAATAATAGAAGTATAGAGTTGGAAGGGATAACTAAGATAATTTGATTCAGTGCCTTATGTGGCGCAGGAATCCTGCTAAAGCCTTTTGGACAAATAATTGGTTAGCAGTTCTTCCCATCAGGAAATTCCTGCACTGCAATCTCCTTTACTGTAGTTTAAGTTCATATGGGGGGGGGGGGAATCCAATCTGGCACAGGTGAGAAATTAGTTTGTTTTTTTAGTTGCAAAGACAATGGACTGAATTTGAGGAGGCATCACTGTCTATTGCAGGGGTGGGCAAACTACGGCCGGGGCCACATCCGCCCGTTGGTCTGTCCAATGCGGCCCGCCCTGCAAAAAAATCGCTGCCATTGGTCTGTCCAATCCAGCCCGCCCCTGAAAAAGTCGCTGGGCGTGGCGTATTGCCCTGTGCCGCGTGGCCCCCAAAGCTGCAAAACAGTGCGGAGCGATCTAGGGGTAGGAAAGAAAAGAAATTTGCAAAGGCCTCGGCTGGGAGTTCGAAATCACCTTCAAGTGCGACCTCTCCAAGGTGAGTCCCGCCGATCCCCTTTTTTCCGGGGCTTCCAGGCTTAAACTTTGCAAAGGCAAAGCTTGCAGGCTGGAGCGTCTTCCCGCCAAGGAGCGGGAAGGGTTCCACCCGGTGGGCGGGGCGGGCTGCTTGGAGCCACCTAAAGCTAGGCCGCTGCTGGTGGAGCCTTGCCCTGCCTTGGTGCCCCGTTCCCGGCTCGGCGGTCCTGCTCGGGCGGCACTTTAAAAGCCTGCTCCCAGCACCCGAGCAACTTCCCAGCAACTTTCGGCTTCCTTTTAACTCGCGGGCGCTCGCGCCTGGCCCCGAGCCGCGTGGCGTAGGGAAGCCCGGCAGGCGGGCGGGCTGCTTGGAGGAGGCGACCCGGCGGTGCTCCGGCAGCAGCAACAGGCAGTTTCGCCGGGCTCCGCTCAGGTGTCCGGCTGGGGCTGTCAGGAGTTGCTACCGCCGGCGCAGCTCCGCGCAGCTCCAGTCCCGTGTTGCCTTGGGAAGGAAAAGGCAAAACCAGGAGCCGCTGAGCCTGAGCCTCCGGTGCCGCTGCTCCCATTGCAAAGCACTGCCGCGGCTCTTCCTTTTTGCCTTTCCCTTCCCGAGGCAACGCGGACTGGAGCAGCGGGAGCCGCGCTGGTGGTAGCAACTCCTGACTCAGGGGCCTCCGAGGGAGGGAAGGAGGAGAAGGGGAAGGGTGGGGGCGATTCCCAAAAAATCTTGTGCTGACCTGGCCCGTCTGTCAAATTTTAAAAGTCAATGCGGCCCCGAGCCAAAAAGTTTGCCCACCCCTGGTCTATTGGATCATAAAGAAATAAGTGATCAAATAAGTGATTTGTAACGTGGGTTTTGTGTACCTATGGCGACTGAATGGGAGGATAGAAGTCAACCCTAAATTATTTCTTTTAAACAGCCATATCGCCAACTCTTTTGTGTCATATGGTGCCATGCTTCACTGGAAATTGGGGTGGGTGGGGATGAAACCTGGACCATCCTATGGTGGAAAGAAAAATGGGGCTTGCTTCATTTTCAATGAGCATGCAGAAGATGGATTTCCGTGCTCCTTAACATCTCATCCTGCAACTGACGTAGAAATTCCTGAGACCAACCCAGATCTGATGCCCTTTGAGTTCTTCAACGCCATCCCTATCAAGGACTGAGCTCCTTCTGCTCCAAATCCTTTACCCCGCCGGGCTTCATGGGTCAGATGCTCCACTCTGTTCACCCAGGACCAAGACCGAACACAACATCAATGGCATCTTTGTTTGTAATAGGGGATTCTGCAACTCGGTGGAAAGCTGTGGAGCAAAATACTAAGTGAGTGTTGCCAGAGCAAGAGCCTCAACTGGGAAGTTGAAAACCATTCCACAAAATGGGACAATCCTTTTCTGAATAGCTGCCAAGAAAATGACATGACCACGTCCATGAAGTTTATTGGTCTTGATGGAAAGGAAAATGGCTTTCTTTTCGTGTTCTGCAGACTCTCAAAAGACTTAAGAGAATTTATCCCAATGTCCCCCCAAAATATAATGAAGAAAAATCGTCTTCCTTCCTTGGCTTATTTCAACTGTTATTGCTTTATCTGCGGTCATTCATTCATTTCACAGGAGTTTCCTGCGTTTTCTTTTTTCTGTTCTGCAATGTATTTTTGGCCTAATCCTCAACCTAGAAGTAAATATGAGTTTACTGAAATACACAAAACATTCAGAGAAAGAAAGGACGAAACTTAATGGTGATCCGACGTATAATACATTTGCTTTCCTTCCATTTGACCCGAATTGCTGGTCATAGAACAAACAATAGGTCTTCACTCGGTTGTTACTTTTGCCCCTTAGTTAGAAACTGATACCCGGCTTGGATAGATGGAGTCTTAAACTCTTCCTGAATTTGTTTAAATGCATGCTTCTTCTGCACCCTTACACACACTGAGGAGGGACGAGAAAGAAATGGGAATTTAAAAAAACAAAACGAAAAACACATGGAAGTCAGTTCCAGTCATTGTACATCTGCGAAGAAAAAGAGTTAAATTCTAACGTCATACAAAACCAAAGCAGAAACATTAATTGCACGATGATGTGGATTTAAATAAATGCTTGGAGTTTTGATTGTTTTTGAAATTTTGGATCCTTTCACAATTCATTGTGGGGATAGTTTTGGTGGGGAAACGGGGGGGAAGACAAACCAGAATGGAAAGGATGGATATGAGTGATCTATGGATCTATGACAGTGACGAAATGATGCTCCTTTAAATGAGAACTCGGGCTTAGAAAGGCAGGATAGAAATAAAACCAGTAAATGATATTTGGAATAAGGGGAACACATTAAACATGTTGAAATAAGGGCAGGCTGCTGATTGTGAGGTGCATTTCCCTGAAAAGCTCTGCTTTGTCTAACATACTAACACACAGCAGCGTCTCTCAAACTTGGGAACTTTACAAAGTGTAGATTTTTCAACTCCCAGAATTCCCCAGCCAGCATGGGTGGCTAGGGAATTCTGGGAACTGAAGTCCACACATCTTAAAGTTCTCTGGTTTGAAAACCGACGTATTGAATCAATCTGTTGGCTCGTAACAGGGGAAAAAGATATCAGCATTAAAATATAAATAAAAGGAACTGGCATTCCTAAAAGATATGCAAGTATATAGCCAGTTCAGAGAGTTTACACAGTGGAAGTGTCTGATAATTGCTCCATTTTGAAAGCAATGGGCCTGCCATTTGGGCAACTGCACCCCGAATCATGGGGAGGGGAAGATAACCTTGTAACTGATCCGCAGGGACCCTGAGAAGCATTCAGAAATTGTGAAATTGTTGGCATAAAAGAAAAATCCCCCCCCCGATCATTTATGATGGGTTCTCTGCCAGCCACAGAGGGTAGAACCGGAATAGCAAATGCCGAACTTTTTCATCTCATGTGAAAAACGTGGGAGCGAATGCTTCCAATGGTCCTTTTGTGGCCCACCAAGCCCTAGTTGATTGAGATCAAGAATTCACAGACGCAATTTCTTTTGGCTAAAGGCCTTCATCTCATTTATTGTCCTGAACAGCATGCTCTTCATTTGACACAAACTATATACAAGTGTGGCTGCATTTATTTTCCTCTTTTTGCCGCCCCTGCAAAATCAGGGAGAATTCTTAAGTGCTCTCAACAAGAGTGTAAGATGACTAAATAAATGGTTGAGAAGGGAGGAGTGGAGAAGGAGAAAAGTAATGCCTCAAAAAGCATCCTTTCCCCCAAATTTGAATCAAGAATGTCCAGAAATAAAGCTAATTTATTTAACAGCTTCCTCCCCCTCGCAAATGAAAGTAAATATATGTGTCCCAAGATAATGTTGCAGGATCCAATCTGAGTCGGACCAGAGGTTTATCCTTCCAAGTTTTCGGGCTTATGCTGGAGTCCATCCTCAGGGAACTTCACTCTCTCTCTCTCTCCAGAGTATGCATGTTCAAAATCTTTCAGAATTAGCTAAGTCAATTTAAGAAGGAAGATCTATGCATCTTGTGGAGAAGAATAGAAGAATACCGTTTCCCAGTTTAGCAAAGCCACTCATATTTTGCTAATCAGTTGTGGATATTTGGGAACCAAAGCAATCACTTTTCTGAAGGGTTTCTAGCAAGTTATTATTGCTAATGTGACCATGGAAAATTAATAGCATCCATCTAAACAATGCTAATGCTTCCACTGGAATGTACAGTTTTTCTTTTTTCAATAGTATTTGTTGCAAATACCAGGCTTCAATCCCTCGCCTGCCCCAAATATATGAACCTGGCCATGACATTTAAAAAGGAGGCCATAAGGGGCTGGTAGATTGGTTACAACCAAGATGTCATGGTTTTTCCACAAGGCATTGAGAAAAGTCTCAAGTAATGGATTCCATTGTGGATAACGTCAAGAAGCTTCCATCGCTGGTACAGAAAGGTTCCATAGAGCTCCATGATCTAAAGTAACAACAAGAAAGAAACGTTTGCTGATGGGAAACCAGTGTTTTGGTCCCAGAGGCGTTTTCAGAGACATATATCCAAAATGACTAAGATATGGTCCAAAGTTCTGGTGGCAAATCAGGCACAGAGAATCAGAAAATCCCCAGAACCAAGATCAGAAAAGGTAGGGTTGCATATGTTTCTTGGGAAGGCCCATATTATTAGATCAGAGCTGCAACCTGACTTGCTTTCATATGGTTACTCTAATCCAGAGTTCCGTAGGCGTGAAGGTTTTATGTAAACACACAGGCGTGCTCTAAAGCAGGGGGTCTCCAACCTTGGCAACTTTAAGACTTGTGGCTAAGCAAAACTGGCTGAGGAATTCTGGGAACTGAAGTCCACAAGTCTTAAAGTTGCTAAGGTTGGAGACCCCTGCTCTAAAGCAAGAGGTAGGGAACCATAGGCCCTTTATGACTTGTGGACTTGTGTCCCAGAATTCCTGACACAGCAAGGGCCATAGTTCCCCACCCCTGCTCTAAAACCTTTCCTTCTCATAGAAGACGGGGCCTGTATTCTACCAGGCTCACGCATCTAGAATGCTGATTATGCAATAAACAGAGCTATTAAGAAACTGAAGGAATTCCATCATTGGTGTGCAACCACCCCAAATGAAAGACCATGCAAATATCTACCCCAGCCACACAAAATCAGCTGAGCAAAACACTGCAAGTGAATATGTTTAATAACACAACATTGAATTTGGAGCAATCAATGCAAGTGACAGTTTGATGGAAGAGAAATGAAGAACAGATTTTGATGATTTGGAGAAAACTATGCCCAATGGAAACAAGAAATGGCTCTAAGGTTTTGTTAATTGAGTTAATTAAAATGGACGTTCACTCTGCTAAAGAGCATGTTAGGTACTGTATCTCTTTCCTTTATACTCCAAGCATTTAAGCACACAGTTAGATGAAATATGAGATCATTCATCCAAATTATTGAATAGATTTGATTTCATACACTGATCCTCATATTTGACAGAATATCAAGTACAAAGAAGATTTGGTTGGTAACACAATTTTCTCTAGTAGTTGGTAAAAAAAACCTACATAAATCAGTTTAGATGTGTAGATCCTAGGGTAGTGCAGATCTGCCAATTGGATATGAGTCTTGAACTCTCCACCTGAGACCTATCTTTATGGGCTTCAGATAAGGTAGATCACCTCCACAAAGACAGACGTGGAGGGTTGTCTAATGCCATGCAGATGAAGTAAAAAGCTTGTTCCATCTCTACTACTACTAATTATCTCACAATGGAACAAATGGCCTGCAGAAAACATTTTATTTGGGTCACTTCTGTAAAGCATTATGGATCATTTTTGTAAACCACTGTGGAAATATTTTTAACTTCTATCCAGGTCAGCTACTATTGCAAGAAAAGTGACTAATACATTCTCAAATCAAAATATAAGGCTAAGTCACCTTGATAACTATGCCTGCTCATAAGGAATGGTTATGAAGTAGGTGAGAATTTTGCACCTTGAAAATATGCCTTTCTTAGTATTCTGCTTAGGTAGGAAACTATATTCCAAAGGGTTATATGTCCGAATTATTTTGGTCCCAACCAAATCTGGGAAATTACTGTACTATCCCAGATTGTCATTACCATTAAATTCTTGATTTTAATGAATCAAGTTCTAACAATTAGATCAATTGTTGCATTACGAAATGCTTTAGTTTAGACCCCATTCAATGTGCCTGGAAGGCAGTACAATTTTAAACCTTGTATTTTAAAACATACATTAACGACAATTTAGAAGTTTGTCCTAATTGGGAGAAAAACCAGCAGAATTTCAAAGTACTATTTTGGCAATCCGTCTTCCACATATCAGCATGCAGATCAGATGAGGGAGGAGTACTTCATCTTCTATCAAACATGAGAGTCAAACCATATACTTGTATTTGTTAAAATACAGAAAACAGAAAAAAAAATTTTAAAAAAATCACAAGATGTATTTATTCAACGTTGATTTTGAAGCTGGCGATACCTACCTTTTGCAAGAACCATAGCTAGGACTTGTGAACTTCTCTCTGAGTGACATTTTTATATTAAACAATGAACAAGATAGCACAGACTTCTGAATATATATTACTTGTTTCATTTCCAACAATGTAGTATCATATTGTCGTATGACTTAAGATGGGGCTAATGAGATAGGAGTAAACCTCTCTCAAAATAACTTCAATTTCCAACGCAAGTAATCTGCATTCAGACTGCATGCTTACCATCATTAACTAATTTAATCACTTTTTGTGGATTTGCACAATCTCTGGTTCCATCATAGTCTGCACGTTATGCTAAACCAGAGAAAAAGACTAGCCAGGGTTACACCAGTCAAGCTTAGCATATAATGAGAATGAATCTGCTATGTTTTTGCCTGAATGGAACACATGTGTTGCATGCACACAACCCAACAGTGACTACAAACATAACTCTCTCTCCCATGTAAGAATGAGGCGGATAACAATCATTTTAAAAGGTGGACATGAAAGAGCTTGATATGAAAATTCTGGTGCAATCAAGGTTGCTCTCCTTGACCAGGGGGCTGAAGTAGGACTATCCACAGGGGCTGGTTAAAAAGTAAAGACAGCAACCATGATGGTTTGATCAAGGCTCTGTGTTTGGTGTGCAATGTGTACGCCTCTGGGTTGAAGTAATCCTGAAACATGCAGAGGAGGGAGTTCAAAGTATCTCTGCATGGTGAATTACAGAGACACACTGTATACCCTCTTGCCAGGCATCCCTGACACTGACAAGACCTCATTCCATACAAACTCCAATCATAGTAGTGGCAGGTAGGCATTCTAATGGTAGAGGATATCCAAGAGGTGCAAATATACTTTTGTCAGAAATCATTACCCCGGGGGAGAAAAAGCTACTGTTAGATCAATCAGATACTGCTCCTGTTTTAAAAATGTCTAGGAAATATTTTATTTTATACATCTTGCCTTCTTTCTTTACAAAGAGAGACAGGTTACTATTTATTTTTTAAATCAGGCTTGTAACAGTTCCCATTTTATGAAGGAAAAAAAACCAATCATTTTAGTAAAAACTTAAAATGGAGCTGCAGAGGGATTAACACATTTGAGGACATTGTTTTAGAAAAAAAAATCAATAAGAGAAGGAAATATTCAGAGGAGCTGAGCATGAAAATTACAATTTAGAAGTGTCCACAGTAAGTTTTCCAACAGTTTTTTAAAAGTAACTAGCTACTAGTAAAAAGCTACTGCATCCTTAAATGAGGACTGCAAACATCCAGCTGACCAACGGATAGCAGCAAATAAAGAGAAAACTAACTCTCTATGCCATCCAATGGTTGTCTGGCTTTTTTTCCATAGAGACCTGGTAGCCGTACTCCCAAATTGTGTGGGCCATCTGTAAGATCTTCAGATGTTTCTCCTGATCCTTTGAAAGCAGTATCCTCCAAGAGGACTTTGTTCAAGTCTGTCTCCCCCAAACTGAGAATCTCGCCCTAATAATTTGCTTGATCTCATCTTATCTCAACTCAAACTGCTGTTTAATTGTGACCAAGGTTGAACAATGTTCTCTCAAATAATGCTTCAGAAGGATGGCTAATATCATCAAGGAAAGAAGAAAACAATCGTAACCTGGGATTAGAAACACTGGGCAAAAACTCATTCCTAACCTTCTCTTTCTACAGCATCTCCATAGAGTTTTCACTTGTCTGTTTTAAGACAGAACCTTCTGTAAATTAAGAAAGGTTCTCATTGATACTCCTGTTGAGGATCTTTTCAAATTTTTTTTTAAAAAACCAGACCTGTATAAATTAGCGAACACATAAATAGGCTTAGCATTTATTTCTGAATGACTTTGTGTTCGTTAAAAAAGGTCTACTTTTAATCATAATTTGGAATGGCTTTAGATTATTATTTTACTCAAATATGAGCTTTGTTTCGTAATGTTAAAAATAATTGATTTTCACACAGTCGCTGAGCAAGAAATAGAGGAAACCTACCAAACTTTCCTCCCCACCACCCCGAAGTGAAAATTTCAGGGGAGAAAACCCCAAACCTTGGAGTTAAAAGGAGACATGTCTAGAAGGGGAGACACATAGTGATCAAACACAGGACAAGCCTTCTGAGTTCAAAAGGCAAAGCAGCTAAAACCACAAGAGGAGGGAAATGAGGACCGGGGTCTGACTTTCAGGGGGAAAACAAAGACATACAAGGGAAGGGGGAGAAACTATACTGAAACGCACACGTTTATGTAGAAAGGCAAAAATGATGCTGACAGGGAGCTCAGAGCAAGAAAAAGCTCGTGAAAAGCTTGTGAATCACTGGCCGGTGCTCGAAAAGAGCAGGGGAGTGCTTGCCTGAGACAGCTTATAACACTGAAGCCACTAAAGGCACAATAGCAGTTACGGGATCAGAAAAAAGGCGGCGTCATAAAAAAAAAACCCAAAAAACCCCACTATTCAACCAGTTTTTCAATAACAATCAGTTAACGCAACGATCTCTCATTCCCCCCCACATTCAAAGCACAAATTTGGATCTTCTCTGAAGATCTCAGACTGAACCTAGGAAGACGGTTTCCTGTCTCGGACTAGACATCTATATTTGTCGGTTCATCGTGTTCCAGTTTATAGGAGAACTGTCTGCAGCAAAGGCATTTCAGAGAAATTCCACACCTGTTGACTTGGGTGGGGCTGCACCGTCTCATTATTCGCTCCAGCATTCTTCTAAAAGGTGTGCAGGCTGGTTCCCCATGGGAGAAGCAACACATGGACTCCAGGCAGTTGACACCTGGACCTGTCTTAGTAAGCTGTGGGGGAGAAAAACAAAACAAAACAGGGAAAAGCGGGAGAGAAATTAGAAAACCCTCTCCAGGATCTTTGGTTTTTTGTTAGTACAGTTACAGACATTTTAGAAGCACAGATGCAGTTCTGATTTAGCTTGCATGCATCTTCTGTATGTTTCATGTCAGCACTGGGAAGCTTAATTCTATAAATATTCTGAGAATTATATGATAGTAGTAACGGTTCATTTGCCTCTTTGACAATTGAAGGCCAGAAGATGTGAGAACTAGGTTCCAGTCCATTAGTTGCTTGTCTCTCTACCTCTGTGATTTCATACAACTAGCACTTAGAAACCTATTTGCAAAGTCTGGCTGACTCCAAGGGAAGTCAATGGACTGAAATTCTGATAGAAAAGAGGCTGAAATCTATTCACACCTATTTCTCTCTCTTTTTTCTTTCTACGACCCTTTTAATCCCTTACTTCAGAGTGGGGTCGGGGCGACTGAATGGAGCTGAGGGTTGACTGGCCGGATGCCCTTCCTGTGGAGTTTTCAGCAGATATTTTCTCTTTGTGTCTTGAGAGAGAAACATCTGCCGCTACCTAGGATTGATCACTCAGCTTTCTGAGTGGGAGACAAGGGCTTCACCTCTAGGCCACTGTGCCGCTATCTATTTTTCTCTCTATTCATACCTATTTTTCTCTTTCCATATAAAATGGCCTAGGGTATACAATCAAAGATAGAGGAAAGTAGTGATTAAATAACCTGACAGCAGCTATTAAAAGAGTTGGAAATAATTTTCATCTTGCACAAAATGGCCACAAGAACTCTAAAGAGAGAACAAAGCAAAACAAAACAGTTTATTTATCTGAGACAAGAAACAATGTCATTAAGGAAAAACAAGGAAAAGCAGGATATTCAGCTGAAATTGAAAAAAGATGCCTCATCATCAGAATCCAGTGTGAAACTGGTTATTAGGAAAAAAGGCACTGAGGAGTTAAAAATAAGAAGTTAGTGAGGCACTGAGGACTAACAACAAGAGGCAGAAATAGTTTACATAGCTAAATTAGAAATTAGTTTTAAAATCCATGTCAGAAATATCACAATACTGCTCAGAAATACTTGGAAAATTCCCTTTTCTCAAATGAAAATGTTTACCTGTTTCATTAGAGCTTGAACTAACAATTAATTGCCAGTTTTCTGTTGTAAATATTAGTAGAACTGGAATAATTTGTCTTATGATTTAAAGCTGGAAAATCCAGCTTTGTACTCACAGATATTGTAAAAGAATCAAAATAAAAAAGACCAGATGAGTCTCACTTTCAAATATTTACTTGCAGCTAACCATGAATGGAATTTGAGGAAAAGATAGATGCTGATAAATCTGTAGCTCTTTAAACTGTTTGACCCAATTACCCTTTATCTTTGTTTTGAATAAAGTTATTATCCCCCACCAAAAACAAAACAAAAACAGATTGTGTTATTTTACAGGTGTCTTGCCAACAGGAGACCCAAACTGGATCCTTGACAAGCAATTACAAATTGCTCCATTACACCATGTGCCCATCCTCCCTCCCAACTCCCATCTATCCCTGAAAGTCCCAAAACCTTCTCACTGTAACATTCAAGATTGCCCAGAGGATTACTGAGAAAGATTTATTATCCAGCCCTTTCCTGAAACACACACCTGCTTGGAGATCATTTTCATGAAGAAGCAAATTGGAGAAAAATTCTATCTCCCATTCAAACCCAACAGAAGATAGCACTACATATTACAACTTGACACAAAACAAGGACCGCAAAGATGGTGTCCAGCTTGCAAATAACAGCTTCCTAACCACACTGGAAGGTTAAAACATCGATGTAATGCAGGTTTCTGAAACTGGCTGCCTTTAGCTAAGTTGGAATGCTCCCCTCTCTGCCCATAGCTCTGTGGTCCCAAAAGGTCTGGACTGCCCTTGATTTTTTTTTAAAGCTGATGTGCAGGAAGGTGACATTATTGTGCCTATTGGTGGTAATCAAGCTCTTCAACATAAACCAAAATACCTCTACAAAAACTTCCTCTGTTCATCAGAAGACAGGGAAAAAAAATCTTGAAAGATTTCCTATCCTCTTTTTGGGATTAAGAAAAAGCTCAGCCAGGTCATTTTCTTACTATAGCAACATAAATGTTAACATATATGCTGGTTTATGTAGAGTTGAAGTGCCAATATTAGAATAAGCATTTTATAGATTACAAAGATTTTGTCAAGACAAGAGTTTAGCACAGCAACAGTAGGGAAATGTGTGCTTGCCACATTCTGCATTGTCTCAGGAAATAAGGCTGAGTCTCCAAGCATTGGAGAATCTAGAACCTGACTAGTTAATAATGATGGTCTTGTATATTTCCCACAACTGAAAACTATTAAAAGGATGACTTCTCAAAAATGTTAATTTGTGATGGGCAGCCAGCCAGTGGCCAAGCTGTACCAAAAGGACCAGACACTGTCTTCCATTTCTTACCACCCAAGAAAATCCAAGGCAGATTAGACATAGCTGATGGAACTAATTCAGAATTTTGCATTTTGTAAAACTGCAGAAAAGTCATGGTTACATTTCTTGTCCTATGAAGTGTTTCATAAAATACCTCCCATTTAAGCAAGACACACACATTCTTTTCTTTGCTAGTTGGAGACCTCAGAGTGACCTCAACAGAAGGGAATTATGAATTTTCTTCCCCAACACATGCTTGTATTTTAGGCAACAGTTTTAAGACTGGGAATGGGAGTTAAACTGGTTCCATTTCTATTCTTGGGCACTCCCATAAATTCAGAATGATTGGGCGAGGGATGGACGATGACTTTCATGCAAAATGTAATGTCACGGGTCTTCCATTCCCACAGCTACCACTTGTTTTGAACAACATACTAAAAATCTTGCTGTCAAAAATCAACTGTTTGCAGTTGATGGGGGGAAATGAAGTCGTCGAATAACCCATTCCAATTCTATACTCAGCATATATTCAGGCTGAGTGAATGAGATACTGAGAACAAAACTTTGTCAAAAACTGATAAAAACGAACAGGCTCCTGATAATGCAACCAAAGAAATAAATCCATGTAATGGAATATAAAATCAAGGCTTTATATCTAATAAAGCCCGCTTGTTATGTGTATGCCTCCTAAAAAGAGCTTCAATATGTGGTTCATATACAATTTCCAATCTCTACTTTATTTCTAAGCTTGGCTGCCCAACTAAAGGTCCATGGTGGTTTATTATTGTTCTGGATTCCTGGGTGCCTGGTTCCTGTCCAATTTACCTCTTATGTTCAAGGCAAACAGGAAGTCATTCCTATGTCAACAATGGCACATTTACCTTAAATATTCCCCAAGAAATATCTGTGGGCCTCTAGTCCTCCAAATCTGAAACCTTTGATGGAGGTCTAATTCTAGGTTTGCAAGGGGAAAAAAAAACCCTTCAAAATCCAATATAACTGAAAGTGCAAAACAGTACCACCTTTGAACTTCAAATTACACCATGTCTTTCATAAATAACAAATGATCTAGGCTTTGTGATGTGGCTCTCTGGGAATCAGAAACTTAAGCAGAGGGGAACTTGACATGTTATCCTGTAATCCAGCATTTCTCAACCTTGGCAACTTGAAAATGTGTGGCCCAGGAATTCCCCAGTCAGCATATTGGCTGGGAAACACTGGAAGCTGAAGTCCACCAATGGTCAAGTGGCCAAAGTTGGGATACACTGCTGTAACCAAGGACAGAAATTTGGCCTAGGGTGTTTTTTGACTGCAGCAGAGTGTTTTCAAATTGAAATAGTACATATAGATTCAAGTGGAACTGGATTTTTGGCAGTGATAGCATAGTAAAGGGAAAAAATTATAAAGTTGTATGAGACAAAAAAGGAAACGTAGAGATGTTTATTAGAAAGCCTACAGCACCTTTGAAAATACTCCAACATTTTAATCTTCTACTTACCAAGACACTTGGGAAAGATTGACACTTATGAGGTATTGATTTGCTCTCCAAACATCTGCAGCAAATAAAACCTTTATCTTTACTCTTGTTATTCAAAAATATTTGAATTAATGAAGACCACAGTTCCAGCTAATAATTCTGGAAATCTCGGGGTCTATTAACTATGAATGAAACAATTTATGATTTATCTTAGTGTTTTTAATTTCACAGCAGACAAACTGCATCTTGCACAGCCCTTAAAAGTAAGTGAAAATGGACAATTTACTAGGGAATGTCAAAATGAATTTGATATGAATTTGGACTGACTTATGAGGTCCCTTCCAGCTTTATGAGTTATGGTTATTGTTATGCCCCACTTGTATCCACAGGTGAGCAATCACAATTCTGAAGTTCCAAAAAATATAAGCAAACAGAAACAAACCCCAAACAAGATAACTGCTGAAGTTTTTCCAGTCCTCAGCAGTAATTCCGTTATCTGTTTGGCAAACCTGAAGTGCCTATAAATCACAATGCCTCAGAGAATCTTCACAAGACTTTCGCTCCAACAAAACACTTTGCTTCTGGCAAATTTCTCAAGCCCATCTGTTTCCTTTTATCCCCTAAGGGGGCGTGTTAGTCTCATCAATTAATCATCGGCTCGACGCCTCCTTCCCAATTGAGATTGACGTCTCAATCTCCGTCTATTTCTCACATCAAGCCAGGATCCCTCAAATCCCTCCTCCTCTCCTGAAACCTCTCGCCCATTTTCCTGACTATCTGCCACCGGCTGCTGCACAATCAGAGAGGGAGAACTGGAGGAGGCAGAAGACTCTGTCAGCTCTAATAAATTAGGTTCATCTCTCATAGCCAAGTCCACTTCCTCATCCTGGTTATCTTCGAAATCACTCAGCAATGCGGGCTCAAATTTCACTGCCAGATCCTCTTCACTCGAGCTCACATCTGCCAACGGAACAGATTCAAATCCCGGAGTCACAACAGGTTATGTGATATGGAAATTCATTGCTATCTTGGGAAATGCCATAATTTATTAACTATGGAAAATCTATTTAAATACATTTACATTATTCCTTAGTAAAAGCACTAACTAGATGTTACCATTGTTCCTTTCTTCCTTCTTCTGATTGGTCGGTCAGTCGGTCAGATGTTTAAACTAAAATTGGCATTTTTATCCACCAATGGAGTCCTTCTCAAGAATCTGAGATAAACAGATGTTGTCGTTCCTTGGTATTAAAGGTATTGTAAGCTGTTCCAAGTTCCTTTTTGCTCTTGACCAATGGTTATTTTGTCAATGCCGAGGGTCTTCAAGGGCTGCTCCAGATGTTTTGAGGTTATACCCAAGGAGCCTATTACTATTAATAGTATCTTTGCTTTTTTTTGCCAGTTGTTTTACTTCTATTTGTAGGCCTTTGTATTTTGTGATCTTTCTTCAGTTCTTTCTCTTCTGTTCTGCTATCTCCAGGTACTGTGTACTACGTCCACTATCCAAACTTAGTTGTCTTTATAAATGATTATTAAATCTGGGTGTTGTGACAGGTGCTTGTCTTTTCGAATTCTTAAATCTCGGAACACTTTAGCATCTTTATTTTCCATTGTTTTGTCTATTTTGTGTTCCCACCAATACTTCCTGATAGTTAGAACAATTAATCAGTGGAAGGACTTGCTTCTAGAAGTTGTGGATGCTCCAACACTGGAGATTGTAAAGAAGAGATTGGACAAGCATTTGTTTGATATGGTATAGGGTTTCCTGCTTGAGCAGGGGGTTGGACTAGAAGATCTCTAAGGTCCCTTCCAACTCTTGTATTCCTTGTAGGCAAATGATATTTCTTGCAGATATTCCAATGTACTGTTTTTGCTATTTTGTCATACCGTTATTGGCAACCCACTGTCATGGTTTTTAAAACAATTGTTCTCTTCTTGAAGATAGTAACAACAGAAGGGCAGGAAATCATCTGAGATCTATTGATTACGAATAGGTATGTTTACATCACTATGCATTTGTATACTTGCACCCTTTCTCCTCTCGCATATCAAAATACTGTCTAAAGGCATATGCTTAACCTCTACTATTTAATATATTTGGCCCTCTCATTTTGTGTTTCCAATAACAAAATCACTGCCAGTATTTATTAGTTTGCACTGGCCTTCAACATATTAGACAGGTAAAAGGATTGACAGCTGGAAAGAGACTGATGTAAAAGGTATGATTTGGATGGACCCCTTAAGGCTTTTTCTCTTGCCACCAACAGATTGGCCAAATTTGGAGGGGCACATTAATTCTGGATGTCTTAATGCTCCTTATTTACTGAGTCTTTGATGCACAGAATCACCATCTTGTTATTTCTTCTAGAGCAGTTACCATGGTTAAACCATCATTTGGTGCTGATGGGAGGAAAGAGGGGGGTGACACAAAGACTGGGTAAATCTTGGTTGGTTAAAGAAAAGTAGACCATGCTCAATGTCAATCTTACATCTTAAAGAGGCACACATCTTTTGCACCCCCTCTCCCTAACTTGGGCTCCTGCAAGATAGAGACACTTCAACGTCTAGATTTTCCAGGCAGTCACAGATGAAAATTCTGGGAGTTAAAGTCCACATAAGTGGACTTTTCCTTGATTGGGAAAATTTGGTTTATATTTTACACTGATAAACAAATCTGGGTAAATCTGGAAACTGAGATCCAAGTATTCCATATAGTCTTCATATTGGTGCAAATTACTCCTATACTTAGCAATAGATTTGTATACCGCTTCATAGTGCTTGATAGCCTTCTCTAAGTGGATTACAGAGTCAGCATATTCCCCCCAAACAATCTGGGTCCTTATTTGACTAACCTTGGAAGGATGAAAGGCTGAGTCAACCTTGAGCCGTTCAGGCTGGCAGTCAGAAGAATTAGCCTCCAATACGGCCTTCTAACCACTGCCCCACCATGGCTCAATCTTAGTTGCCCAGAGATGGGATGCTCAGTTTTTGGCACCCCATCTTTGGCCAATTTAATCTCCTGACCCAATGAATCAGCTACAGATTTCAACTGCAAAAGTCCTCATCCAGCCCATTCACTTTCAATCAACTGTCTTGTTAAGTAGACAATATCTGTAATACACTTAGACGCAAAACATAAACATAAACCTACGCAAACAGTAAGAGGAGAAAGAATCTAGTTAGCAAAAGGCACAATGGTCTACAAAGGACAGATTCTTGCTGCAGCTGTTCCTATTTGACTCGGCATGCCACATGCACCATTGACATTGTGGATGGTTGAGTTAGGCAGAAGCGCTTAGACCATGCTTGGGTTTTTTTGTTATCTTTATCACAAAACATGGAGTCGACTGGGATTCTGCACCCGATCATCATGTTTGCAATTTCCCCTTGCCCCTCCACCCCGAGAAGTATTAGGGAAGAAATGAAACACATGCTATATTTGGCCTGCGAACAAACATATGTAGCAAAGCTAAAGGGAAGTCAGAAAGGTACCAACTTGTGCAGCTGTGACTGCCCTCTTAGTTCACACTAGAGTCCAACATGCCTTTTCCCCTTCTCTTAAGTGCTGGTTAGCTGACCTTCATCATGCATAAAATTGGATGGAGAACTGCCCCTCCTACTCTACCTAATTTTGCTCAGCTGACTTGTTGCCCTGGACAACGGCTGTAGTGCGATGCATTCGTCACTTAAAGCAACTCTGCTGGAGTACATCTACAAGTGGACAAAGAAGGGGATGGAACACACAGATCAGTGAGAAGTAGTCACATTGTTCAAAAAAGGCAGACACAGGACAAAGTTCTCAAAAAGATACAACTTTCATTTGCAAAGCAGGTATGTGCAGAGACACTGGTTTCTGAAGGATTGAGGGTAGGGAACAACATGATCCATGCAGGGAAGGATTTTGGTTCTCAGTTTAATACAGGCAGTATTTATACCCATCTGCATTGTTTAAGGGGAATTTGTGATAAATTCACTTCCCGGTTACGATTCCGTTTAACTTTTGTTCTTGGAGTTGCAAACCAGTGTTCCTTACACGTAGGAAACTTAATATAAGCAGGCCATTTTCTAAAAACCATCTATGTCATTCAGTCTTAGCTGCCGAATTTTAAAGCTGCTGTTGCATTTAGAGACAGGGGTTGGGATGAACAGATAATCCACATCTTATTTTTAAAAAAGGGAAAAGGGGGGATTTCTTACTGAGATGTTTTCCTTAGAGGTATATTTCTCCCCTCCTAGGAACTAAATAATGCCATAGAAGATGACAGCAAGAAGATATAAAACAGTAAAGTCAAATCAAGACTGCATTTCCACTTGCAATTAAATTGAGAAACAGCCATTTTGGCATATGCAAATATCACACGATAAACAAAACATGCCTTCAGGATCTTCCCCACAATTAAATACAAATTCAAAAGAGATACTGGATGCAAATAAATTTGGTTTTCAAGGGCTTCTTAAATGCTTGTGTGATCAGAGTTCAAAACAATGGTTGTATTTACAGGGCATAGTCATTTATCTTTGTAGAAAGTTGTAGAAAGCTTGTATGTCAACAGAATTGGACTTCCATTTCACTGGGAATTCTTAGCAAAATAAATAAACCAAAAATTGTTATTTCTTACACACTTAAAAAAAATCTAGATCTTTATGTGATTACATGATTCTAACTTGGCTTTTTCCAATCTTGTTCCCTCCAGATGAAGTAGTAATATAATCAGATGATCATATATTTGCCCTTTGAATGTAATTTAATTAGACAGTCAACTTTTCCTCTTGATCTAAAGTTAAAAATTAGGCATTTACATGTAGCTAGTTTTTAAAATGACTACAACTACTTCTGAATGGTACATTTCATCCCCATTCAGACTTTCAGTATCAATTTCCAGAAGAAATGTCATGGCTTTCTAAATCAAGTAATAGACTTTTAAAAAGCCAAACTCCTAGTCCACAACGAAGGTCGAGTTAATTACATGAAAATAATTTGAATATTGATATAACAGACTTACTCAATAGGAACTTTGTATTATCACCCTTAATGATTTGAACATTAGCAGAAAAACTTCTCATCAGATCTTAAGAATTATCAATTATTAGCTGGGTACATGCAAGATGTTTAACGTGGTTAATAATTAAATCAGTTGAGCTCACACAAGAGATCCAGCATCACACTCTGCCCCTTTAGAAGGTTGTACAAGTAGTCCTCGACTTACAATAGTTCATCTAATGATCATTTGGAGTTAAAACAGCACTGAAAAGAAGTGACTTATTTCACATTTATGACCATGGCAGCATCCCCATAGTCACATGATCAAAATTCAGATGCTGACAGGCAGTCAATGGGGAAGCCAGATTCATTTAATAACTAACTTAACTGCAGTTAACAACTGTGGCAAGAAAGATGTAAAGTGGGGCAAAACTCACTTAAGAACTGTCTCACTAAGCAACATATATTTTGGGTGCAATTGTGGTTGTAAGCCGAGGATTACCTGCATAAATGCAGCTGAAGGTTTTGACACTGACCTGGTTAAGGGCATTTGTCAATATGAATGGTAAGATTCTTGTATCTATCATCCTATTCTGCTTGAGACCATAAGCAGGTTCTCACCTATTGTATACGTACTGAAATCAGTTTGTAAGAAGTGTTCAAATATGTCAATAAGAAAGATGTTGACTTTGCTTTTTCTCAAGATAACAGTCGGAACAGTTATATGGACCTGGATTTTCTTGGATCACTTTCTCTACTATAAACAGGCAATCTAGATTTTTTTTCTACATGGATTTTTCACTTGAATTAGCTCTTTATAATTAAAATTGCTCTTTTCATGCTTATCATCTTCAGACAATCTTATCACAAACAGAGTTCTTATAATTTAAAAATAAAATTCCAATAAAGGTGAGTGAAAAATAGAAGCTGCTTGTTGACCAGGGCTATAAAATATATATAATAAAGTATTTCTGCTTAAAGAAGCAGAAAGGTTAGTCTTAAATAGCAAGTGTCCATTTCTTTCTCCTTAAAAATGAAGTTATGTTCAATGGCTGCATACAATTCTATAGGATGGCAGAGGTAACTTGGGGATTTTAATCAGATTTGTTTCAGTGTAACAAGAAGCAGGGATTGATTTCAGTGTGGCCGGCACTTGTCAAATAAGACATGAATGGAGAACATGGATTCTTCCAGATTTTGCTAAAGTACAACTTGCAACAGCCTTGGGTTGAGTGGCCAATGTAGGAAGATGTTCTAGTTCTCCTACATTTAGGAACCTATAACCTCTTCAGTCAAGTAAGAAGACAAAAGCTTTCAGATTAATCCATTTATTTTACCATTGCACATATATTTGATTAACTTTCCAACATGATCCAGTCCTGCCACGTGGACAAGTTAATAAGTTGCGCATCTGAGAGAGGACGAAGAAAATAAAATGCTTACAAGCATACAGAAACACCTTCCTAAAAAAAACCACGAAAATCAGTCTTGCTTTATCTCTAAGTGCAAGTGCTCTGTTCAGATCCATGCTTTCAAGAGATTAAGGATGTCATTACGAGTCCCATTCTCTAAAGCAATACTGTTATCCCATACCAGTGATATTCAATCTGGTGCCCCTCTGGATGTATTCACTGTACTCCCTCCCAACTCATCTATTAATTTCATTTTTGTTGGGGAAGGCTGTTCAATGTTACAGAAACCTTCTGATTTTTTTTTTAAGGTATTCATTGCATAGGATTGATTGGGAGGGAGATTTTAAACAGAGATTAGGACTGCCATGTTATTTAAATAACTACATTTTAAAAAATAGGAACAGGAGATAATGAGCAGGTAATCTAACCTTGGCCTTTTATTTGTGTTCATTTGTCCCTTTATAACTCTCTGCTTAATATGAGCTGCTGTGGTTTTTGGTCAAGATAAACAAAGTACACACGTCAATTGTCTGTGGGAGTAATACTGGGTACAGCAACAACTTAATGTTGCTAGGAAGTCTCAAGACCAGCTGATAGTATCCTGCACAGACCCAAGGACATTCAACATATTGCACAGGCTCTCCTAATAAATGGACTTCAAAGGAAAAATCAACTGCCATTTAAAAAATAAGAGGAGACACTTCACTTTCACATGTTAACTATGTGAAAAAACGAAGAACGATCTTGCGCAGAGACCTCTAAACTTGGCAACTCTCTAAGCATGGCTGACTGAGGAATTCTGGGAGTTCATAAGTCCATAAGTCTTAAAGTTGTCAACTTTGAGATCCCCTGATCTAGCATTTTTATTCTGCTGAATGAATTTATGATAACTGCATGTCCAACTACGTGATGGTTAATATAACTATAATTTTAGCTTGTAAGTAAGCATATGATTCTAACAGCATGTAAGAACAGTGTACAGGGGTAATTTTTCATTAAGTGGCAAACTAATGAAGAATGCCTTTCTTTCATGAAATGTAGCTAAAAAACTATAGGATGCATTGCAAAGATTATTCTCTGAGGTGAACCACAGAGAAAGTTGACTTTTCTCAGTTCAGAAATGTCAGATTCTATTATATTGGAAATGATTCTGTAACGGAAACCAAATGGTCATCAGCGCTCTTGCGACACCTCCCAGAAAATGCACTACAGTGTAGCTCAACAAGACTGTGGAAAAGTGTTTTCTCCAAACCAGAGATGACCAATAAGTGATCATACAATAAACTCAAATATGGGAAAGCAGAACTATAGAGCAGATTTTTAAGATTCTCTCCATTCCCCAAAGTTTAAAAAAGAACCTACGGTCAGCAGGATCTGATCTCTTTCAAAAGACATTCATTAATCCCGCCATTCCTCACAGTATTTTTACCTGCTGGATTTCCAAACATTTACCAGCTCCTTTTCTAAGCAATTGCCAAAGGCAAAGAAATGTTGGGAATGGTATCTAATCTGGTATGTGTCCTCCAGATGTGTGGACTTTTTCTGGAATTCCATAGCCAGCTGGAAATTTGGGAAATTAAAATTCATCCATCTGTTGGGAGTCTAGGTTGGGGAAAACTATTCTAGGTTGTGCTACAGTAAATTTTAAATATTCTCCATGCAAGAAATCAATGCATCTTGGGGGAAAATAGCTACCTCAAATCTCAAGGTCATTTGATAACAGTACTTACATGTATTACTAAATCATTATGATAGATGCTAAGTCAATATTTATTTACTAATAATAAGCAATTGAGCTGGCAAGAATGGAACTAGTTCACAACTGAATCATTGGATATTTAATATTTCACCATGGCTCAGTTAAGAATTTTTAGAAAACTTACCCCCTTAGCTTTATTAATACTTTCATTACATTGTAATATGACCAAGAGGAAAACAAAAACAATTACATTTTAATAGCTGGAAAGTAGGTATTAAAAAAAATACTCACCATAGGGTCACGGTAAATTAAGAATTGCAAGTAAAATAGCAACAAAGAGTCAAGGAAAGGCTCAAAAATTTAATCTTCCCAATATCTTCAATGTTAAATCAAACCATTTATAAGCAAAAGTTACCTGGACTTTTTCTGTACTTGTGGGCAGCAGCTGTCTATACAACACTTTTTTCACAACATCAAGAAACAAGCAAGTGACAACTATGATGATTATGGCAAACCAAGCAGAGCCGCTGGACAGCAACTGAACAAATACAAAGTACATGTCTTGGGTGTGCAAAAACGGCCTGGAAGGATAAAGAGACAAGAAAATGGGAATTAACAAGCAGCAAAGGAAGACATTAGGTCAGTGGTCCCTAACCTTTGCAGCTTGGTGGCCTGGCTGGAGGCGGGGGGGGACGGGGGGACAGGGGAACAGGGCCATGCAAGTGGTAACGACAGCGTTCCAGCAAACCTCCACTCCAACCAATAACTCCGAGACTGGCATCTTTTCAAAATTTCCTTTTACTTTGGATAGTAATTGGCACAACTGGGCAATCCAGCATCTGAAAGCTCCGGCTTCCTTGCAATAAGTAAAAAGTACAACTCCATCCCTTGCACCCATCATCATATCACATGCCCCAATCACCATCTGTCCCAATTTAAGACTTCCCCACACTTATGCACAAAATAACATGACCCTGAATTAGAAAAACAATGTTATTATGTGTAACTACATACACTCCAAGAAATTCCCCCCTCCCACTTTACCAGGCTCAAAATGTGGCAGCATGGGAGCATTTGGTCTCAATATAGCTTTCAAAGCTGACAGGTGGGCTGGCGCATATGTGCCGCCCAGCCATTTGTGTCAGTAGAGCTGCGTGCGCACATTGGCCTGCTGCTTGTGTCAATGGAGCTGCGCGCATGCGCTGGTCTGTCTCTTGCGTGGCCCAGTTTCTGACTAGGCCATGGCCTGGTGGGAGGCCATAACCCCTGGGGTTGTGGACCCGATTTAGATGACACTCTTAAGAAATGTTAAAAATTGAAAAGTGATGAAATTGTTAAGTACAGGTAATCTCAACTTATAACCATTCATTTAGTGACTGTTTCAAGTTACAACAGCACTTTACAAAGTGAGTTATGACTGTTTTTCACACTTAAGACCAATGCAGCATCCCCATGGTCATGTGATCAAAATTCGGACACTTGGCAACTGGTTCATATTTATGACGGTTGCAATGTCCCAGGGTCATGTGATCCCCTTTTGTGACCTTCTAGAAAGCAAAGTCAACGGGGAAGCCGGATTCGTTTTACTACTGTGTTACTGACTTAACAATAGCAATGGTTCACTTAACAACTGTGGCAAGAAAGGTCGTAAAATGAGGCAAAACTCACTTAACAACTGCCTTGCTTAGCAGTGGAAATTCTGGCTCAACTGTGGCCGTTATGTCGAGGAGTACTTGTATCTCCCAGGGAACGAATTCCAACGATATAAAATCCATAACAGAGAAAGCCCCGTTCCTAGTATCTGCCAGCCTCAGGGCTTTGCAGCTAGAGAACATCTCTTCTAACACGGATCTCAAAGTCTGGGCAGGTTCATAGCAGCAAATATTCAACTTCTGGTCACGTGAAACTGTGCAGCGACAGACTCCTTAGATCAGGGGTGTCAAACTCAAGGCCCATGGGTCACATCCAGCCCATAGGGTACTTAGATCTGGCCCACAGCAAAGAACCAGTCCGTGGTGCCTCTGCCAGTGAAAACGGAGCTCAGGAGGGCTGCCCTCCTGAACTCCATTTTCACTGGCAGAGGGTTGCAGGAGACTATTGCAGTCAAAAATGGAGGTTGGGAGCCCCTTGTTGCTGGCAGGGAGCTCGGGCCATCATAGGCACCCCCGACACGAGAGACATCGAGCTGGCTACGCCAACTATGGCCACACACCCCAAGGTCAAACACAACCCTGATGTGGCCCTCAATGAAATTGAGTTTGACACCCCTGCCTTAGAATATTGAAGGGAGATAATGAGGAAACTTAAGAGATATGGAGAGTGATAATAATAATAATTGGCAGTCAGCTTCTCTGATGAAGGTAGTGGCATATGACTTTTTGAACTCAAGAGACACAAGTTTGCATTCCTAAGTAATCAGTCAATGAATGTAGCTCCAATCCTTTTGAAGTTTAAAAGTCTGACTGTGATTTAGAAAGGAATGAGGATCTAAAGTAAAAAAAGGAAGGGAAGTACATTCCAAATACATCCTTATTTTAACCCCAGTAAATCGATAATTGTATTTTGCATTTTGAAAGGCTATGTCAATGTGCAGTCAAGCCCTAAAATTCTGGAGGTTTCAGCTTTTTATCCATTTCTCTAAAAATTAATGTGGCAGAAGTTTTGGTTTTCATGTATTTGAAAAATGGGACACTGAAATAATCAATTATTTATTTGTCCCTTAGATTTATTTCCTGCCTTTCCTCCAAAAAGAGAATACATGTAACTCAGGATTGAGTTCTGAGGTTCATGATACGTTCTGACTTAGTTGTTTGCTTGTAGATGTTTCATTACCCAACTAGGTAACATCATCAGTGCTAGTAAGTGTGGGGTTTGTTCACTCTTTATAAACAGTAGCTTGCCTGTGTAAAAACTAGCACGGATTGGTCATCCATCTCTGATACTATGTCAAATTCTAGTTTTAAAGTAAAATTAAAACTCCATCTTCAAATTTGGGCAACAAAGAAGGGCCATTATAGAACAACAAAGCCCTCCTAAATGGATAATGAACAAATGGATAATATGACGGTATTTCTATTTTTTATTATTCTTTTCATTTTATGTGCTAGATTGTTGGTTTAGCTGCTCAGAGGAATGCAGCAATACAAGTTCTGTTTGTGTATACATACGTATGCATAGTGTGTAGACACAAACACATGCACCACTGGTCACAGCCTGCTTACAGGTCCAAACATGGTTTTGTTGATGGCAAGAATTTAAGGCAGCAATATTTTACTACTCTTTTGTTTACACAGAGTTAACTACTTACCAGATTATTCCGCCATAGAATAAGGAAAAGATGAAGTAAAACCCAATGGACCCCCAAGTAACAAAATGATTTATCCAAGTCCAAAAGTGAGTCTCTATTGCCATCTAAGCACAAAAAAAGAAATAAAGAAAATTGTATCTCTAAATAAACAGGTAATTACAAAGTTAAAGCCTGTGAAAACATTGCATGTTTGTATGTGTGTGTGTGTGTGTGTGTACCATGAAGTCAGTGTTGACTGCTGGCAACTTTCTGAACAAGGTTCACAATTTTCTGGGTAAGATTTTAGTAGGGGCTTGCCCCTGACTGCTTCCCAGGGCTGAAATAGAAGGACTGCCCCAAGATTACACAGGTGTCTTGGTGTCTAAGGTGAGACTGAACTCACAGTCTCCCAGTTTTTAGCCTGTCTCCTGGTTTCCAGCCTGATGTCATAACTGCTACGCCAAATTGCTCTCATATGTTTTTGAGAGCCATATGTTGGGAATTCATATTCTAAATCCAAGGTGTGCTCAACTCCTAAAACAACATTGGTTCTGCACATGAATGCCTCCTTCTCTGTAGCTGATTTTTACACTGGTCAACTGAAAAAAGGCCAGTTCTTGATCATGGCAGAATATAGCCGATTCTGTCCTTGGGAAGGACTTGGTACGTGGATAAAAATGCAAAATTCAGCCTAAACATCTGGCTGGTTTTATTTATTTATTTATTTGATTTCTATAACCACCTACCTCAGCAAATGACTCTGGGTGGCTCACAATTCAAAACATATAATTGAAACATTTGAAAGCAATAAAAACAGCAAAAAGCATTAAAACAATGAACACATTGTTGATTGTGTGATCAATAATAATACTATGGCATTGTTTAGGTATCAAAGAATTCTCCTTGCGCTAACTTTTGTACTTTCTTGAGCCTATGTTTTTTCCAGCTGAGGAGTTCTTTATAGCTGGGTTTAAAGACAAAGATGAATCTTTTGACATCATTTGAATAAATAATTTGACCTCAAAAAACTGAATTTGTAGGAGTGGTTACATTTTCCAATGGAAGAATACAACCTCACTGGGAGTTTTCAGTTAGAAAAATCCCAACACAAACGAAACTGATGGGTTTCAATGTTAATTTAACTTAATTCTTCCAGTTAAATATAGTCAAATCACACCAGCACTGATCTCAGACTGTTATTAAAGATAATTAAAAAGAGCTTAGAAAGCAAAATCACAAGTTCACTGCAGTACCTTCATTGTAACAGTTATAACCATAACTGTGAAGACCAGAGTACCAAAGGTCCAATTTCCAAACATCTAAAAAGGAAAACAAGAAATTCAATTAGACAGAAAATACTTAAGAGGCAACACCACCATTATGCTAACAAGCTAATCCTACCAGATGCTCAAATGAACACTTGCCTATTTAGAACAACTTAGTAAAATCAGCAGGGATAAAAGATAAAACAAGCCAATAGGTAAATGAATTTCTATTTTTAAGTGAAAAATAAATTGCAGTTGTCCCTGTTAGATTTCTGTATAATTTTTCAGCTCATGCCTCTAAAGAATCAGGATTATTTTGAATCTAATTCTAGAGTACTGGTTATACCACCCAGTTTAGTTTCACCCGCAAAAATCTGATATTTCCTTTACCTGTTTCATGAAAAATCTAGACTTATGCACTTATTTCTTGAAAGAGCTAGATTGTGTTAAATATTGTTTCTCCTCATTTCAAGAACTATTTTTAGTTAATGGGTTGTTAAATGCAGTCCATCTGCTTGTTTGTGTTGCAATGCTATTGGAAGCCTTAACTAATAATAAAGTAATGAGATTGGATCTGGGTTAGGAACTTCTGTCCTCACTGAGAGTTGTGTGTGTGTGGGAGGGGTGCACGAAGGGAGGCTCAGCCAATCTCATTGTACATATATTGTACTCTGACAATAAAGATAAATAATAAATAAAACAAATATAGATTTGTACAGAAAAAAATCCAGCCTAAGTATGGTTGTGGAGGAAAGAGCATCATCCACTGACTGCATCATATTCACTTATTCCACTACATTCTAAAGAAGACATTTTAAAACTGAAATTATTCCAGGCCGGAAAAGGGATTTTGGTACAGAGCTCAACAGGGAGGTTATCCAAGATTCCCTGCAAAATAGCCAAGCCCAGCCCATAAGGAAGAAGCAAATTCCATAATCAATAGCAATGCTGTCCTCTCACTTTATACCTATTAACAACATGTTGATCCTTTATTAATTCTCCTTTTCTTGGATTGCTATCTGTAACCAGGCAATTGAACGTTCTGAGAACTGAGAAAAATCTGAGCTTGGTGAAAAGGATGAGGATGCAAGTCCCCTTCACCTAAAGATGGTTTGTCTTATGAAGAGTTTTCTTTAAGCTGGCAGAAAGCAATTACTATTAATTAGTAGATGTTTGCCAGGGAGACTTTTAGAGGTGGAAGAGAAGAGGATTTTGGTAAACATTCCAAACCGCCTACAGTTTGCGTTAAGGATTGTGTTTGTAGAAAGGCAGGGGGTGGGGAGACCAAAGACAAAAAGCATGTAACTTGGCAACATTTCACTAATACACAAGAACCTTTCCTTGAACACAACTATAATTGTCCACTTAGAATGAGAAGGATGGGAAAGCTCTTCCAATCAGTTCTTTTAATGTGTTCAAGGAGAATGAGTGATGCATTCTTGACTAAGACTACAAAGGTACTGCATTTAGTGTCTGCACGTCTTTTATCCTACAACATAAAATCTTACCATTTGCCTCTTAGGTTTGAATACCTGATGACATGCACAGCATGAAAAAAAAGGGGCAGTTAGAAGGAAGCTAAAAGTGCAAAATTGTGGTGTACAGCTGTTACAGTGCAAAGCTAAATCAACCTCTCAGAATTCACACGTAACAACATGGATTCTTTCTTCTTGCATGCCAGCTATGCTGAAATTAAGAATTCACCCACAGCTGTACTTTCGTATTCCAGCTAAAAATAGCAGACAGTAGTTAGACTATCCCAGATTCCTGATGGTGCCCACAGAATGATTCAGAAACCAAGTTCACCCAGGGTATGTTAGATAGTTGTATAACTGAAATATAACAGTTCACAAATAAGGCTATTGGAAAGAGGTTTTTGGGAAACCTCTGGGAAAGAGGTTTTTGCTCAGCTCTTTTCGTTTTCAAAGATGCTTATTCACAAACTGTCAATAAATAACTTGAGCACCCAATCCTCTGGTTGCAAATTTGTGGAGGAAATACACCACACAGAATATAAAACAGAAATATGAGCAGTTCACAGTCAGCTCCTGAAATCCCAGAGTCAATATCCATTCAACTCTGTTTGGTATCTCAATCGATATGTATTATTTACAGAACTCTTAGTTTATCTTTAGGCAAATTTTTTTTTTCAAGGAAATGTGTATCTCACATAGGTATCTTAAGAAAGCACAAACATTTCTGGCTGAGATATGTTTTACAGTGATTCAGTGTACATAGCACATTATATATTCCACAATACAGTTTTCATAATAGGTTAGCATTCTACTTTACCTGGCCATTCCCTAACAATGAAGTGTCTTTTCCCATCAGAAGATAGGAGCCAAAGAAGAAAGCAAATGCATGAAAAAATCCCAAGAACGTCCAGTAGAGGAAAGGCTTAAAGCCCAAGTGGGCATTTTTACTAATGTCTCTGTAGAAAAAGATGGGGAAAAAAAGATATGATGCTCTGGCAGCGTATTTTCAAGGAATGGAAATTACTTTGATGCATGAGGATGTCAATGTTCATAAGATCATATTTAATGTTTTAGAAACACTCTTAAAATTCATCTATCCATCTTTTTACCTATTCTGAGAAATTGCTACAAATGCTCTTCAAAAGTTGAAAGGAATCAAATATCATACTTCCTATTGTTAAGTACTGACCTTGAGATGTTTCATGGCTACTTGCTACTGAAGACTAATGTTTTGGGAGAAAGGATGATGCCAATTCCCTATTTTCTTTCCCTACCGCACCCAATTACAATCTTTAATCAATGAGCCAGCTTATAAATGACCAAAGTACGGCCACATTTCCAAATAAATTTGTATAAACCGACACATTATTTTTAAAAATGGTGTAATTGGAATCAGAAATCTCTTTATCATTTAGTCTCTTTCAGGAGGAATAGGATGCGGAACCTCAAATTAATTACATAGCATTATTTAGCAATGTTTATCAGTCACCTCCAAATGAGATGGGCAGCACATAAATCTAATAAGGCTAAATGAATAAAATAAATAAAACCTACAAGTGTGGGCACATTATGGCTGCATTTCCACACTAGAATAAGGAGGAGAGTGTAGATTTCAGGGATTCTTCTGAATTCACACACATTCCTTGGGAGTGGAAATCAACCAGAGGCAGCATTGCTATTGAGAGGCAGTGGGTGCAGTGGGTAAGGCACTGAACTATAGGACTGGGGAATGCAGATTTCTATCTCACAGATTTACTAGGAAAAATACCAGGAAGAAGCAGTATACATCTTGAGCACCTGTGCACCCAAGGTGAGTTATAAATCAAACAAAACATACAGATAAATGTATAAATGAAGGATGAGACTGAGGACAGTGGTAGGTGGGCCTCCAGCTGTACATTGAATACAATCATTTTCTTTCTCTTTCTCTTCTTCCCAACAAACTATTCATGACATACAGATCTCCTTTCCTCAATCCTTCCATCTCCCCCTCCCACCATCCGGTCAGAACTTTCAGCCTCCTACCATACTGGTCCCAACTGATAAGTACCTATCCTTCCCCCCCCCATCAAAACTGATGAAGATTTTGGATGAGAAACTAAATGTTTTCTTCCTCCTCATGGAAAAAACGGCCCAGTTGCTTTTTGAAAAAGCACCTTTGAGACAACTATGACTTGGATGACCGAGAATCTCTCAGAGTGTTTAAGTTAACTACTTGCAAAGGGCTTCTAAAATTATGCTAACAGTGACAATTTGAACATCCCCTGCTTTCTATACTCTGATCCTTTCTTCTCTGGCTTCTCTGGCTGGCATATCCCAGCCAGAGCAATTTCTGGCTCTGCTTCCAGAAACTCTTTGGAACATCTTTCCTCTTGAGGATAGATTGCCTCTTCTATCCTTCTGCAGGGGTCTGAAGACCTGACTCTGCCAGATGGCTCGGGGCCCTAATGGGAAAGCATCACACTGATGGAGGGGTTGTTGAAGACATTTATTAGGATTTCACTGAATGTCTATGGAGATTCTCAGTCATCCAAGTCATGGTTGCCCCAAAGGTGCTTTTTCAAGAGGCAACTGGACTTTCTGGTTTTTCTTTGAAGAAGTTTCACTTCTTATCCAAGAAGCTTCTTCAGCTCTGACTGGATGGTGGGGAATGGAAGGATTTATATTCCTTGCAGGAAATGGGAGGGGATAGATTTTACTGTTCTAATTCTGGAAGCCACCCATGGTTTTTTTCATTCAGATGGAGGAGAAGGCAAATAAATTCAATAAACAAACAAACTCATTAACTGAAGATGGCAGAACTGACTCTACAATAAATCTTAAGATATAAAAAATATGCTCCATCATGGCTTAACTGCATAGGGATTCCTCTAATATTTCAAATGAGTATTAGCCATTTCTACAAACAACCTAGGCGTTAAAACTCAGCATCCTTTGGGTTTGACAAGTGGTTCTTGAGTAGGAGGAGCCGTACAACTTATCTCTTACCAAGCAAAATCCTCTCCTGAACAGACCATGCTTACCGGTAGAGAGTTGGCTTGCTGTGCAATACATGAGGATGCACATGCTGTTCAAAAAGACTGTACATGAGGACTGGCAGGGAAGTGAAACAAATGTTGTACAAAGTCAGGTACACGCTGTCATACAGAGTCTGAAAGGTGAGAAAGGTGGAGAATTGGTGATTGTTTAAAAACCCATATACACAGAACTCAACCAACCCCCCCCCCCCATCTAAATGTCTGTTTTATTATATTAACATTAACAAAGAAGAAATGCAATAAAGATACCATACTTAAATTTCTTCTTTCCCCCCTCAAACACATATGGTCTTAACATTCTTTCTAATAAAAATATCAGTGTAGAGAAGTCCTGCAAGAACAGGGAATGTTGTGTTTAATTCTAGGTAAGTATGGGTTAACAGGAGTTCTTTGGTGCAGTATCCAAAAAGGTATAAAAAAGAACATCAACTTGGAAAATGCTGTGTGCGTGTGTGTGTATTGGGAGGAAAAGGCTTTAACATTGGACAAAGCTAATAGTCACTTTATGTCAGTGTTTCTCAACCTGGGCAACTTTTAAGGTGTGAGGACTTCAACTCCCAGCATGAGGTATGCTGGGAAATGAAGTCCCTACATCTTAAAGCAGCCCAATTGAGAAACGCTGCTTGTAGATGATAGATGCTGAGTGGTCACCTGTGGGTTTTTCTTTTCTTTTTTTACTTTCTTATTGAAGCAAAGAGTGGTTTGTCACCAAATTCAGTCCAGATCATCCCATGATCCATGTAAAAGAAAAGTTAAGAACTGGAGCAGCGTAGAAGGAAAGGCAGGAGAGGTGGGAAGGGTGTTTGCTATCATCTTATTCTTCACTTCAGAAAGAAACTCCTTCTGTTTAAATGGTACCTGGTTTCTTTTCAGTCAACCCACTTTTTAATTTCATATTGTTGTCTGTTTAGAATAATACTTAGAATACTGAATTTAGAGGTAGGAAAATCAGCCTGTGATAAGACTCCATTACTAATCATTCTTAAATGGGGGCACTCAGGTTTCTTTTCAGTCAACCCACTTTTTAATTTCATATTGTTGTCTGTTTAGAATAATACTTAGAATACTGAATTTAGAGGTAGGAAAATCAGCCTGTGATAAGACTCCATTACTAATCATTCTAAATGGGGCACTCAGGATTATCGATAGTCTTGATTTGGCTATAACTGTCACTTGCCTCCCAGATATAAAATGAAATCCGTTCTTTAAAAGTGCTTTTGGCTTTCAAACATAGAAAAAGAATTAGCAGAACTAATCAGCACTATCCAAAGATAAATATTACTTTGACTAAACTCTTATTCCGTACGGAACTCTTTAACACAACTTTCAATTTTTATCTTTCTGATTGCTTAACAATAAAATGGTTCTCAACCAGAAATGGGATTGTTCTTGGATATATTTTTACAGACAGAAAAGGTAAAGGAAATATATAGGGATGGAGAAACAGATGCTAATGAAACATCATCTAGCTGTTTAGTAATAGGTGTTTGATTTTAGTTCTGATACAGTGTGAATTCTTGGTGGCTGCCTACAAATCAGAATGTGAAGACAGAAAGAGGAGAAGAATAAAAAATCTGACTACTCACTTGTTGTGAAAATAAGCAGAAGAATTGATATAAAAACTGCGGTGTAATAAAACACACATTCTGGAAAACAAGATGTGATGCAACCAGTGAGAGACATAAAACACCAAATTCTATCACGCTCATCCAAACATATCTTGAATATCAAAAGAAGTAAAAAACACCCTCATCTACTGAGATTCATCATCCAGATGGATAATGGAACTCACTGGAATTAAACTACTCATTGAAGAAAGTGGTGGAGAGGAAGTTCTCCCACAAGGCACTCGGGTTCCATCAATGTCACAACCAATGAAGCAATCTTCACTAATACCACCACCACCACTCTAAACTTCGTAACACCTTCTTTGAAATAGAAAGCATGAACTCTTTCCTGACTCCTAGCCAGAAGGCTCTCATCTCACTTTGCCTTTTAACTGTGATCTGGATGATGTGCCCATCAAAAGAGATCACAGCCTGTTTATAATCTAGATTCTGTAACCATGATTAAAAGCTGGTTTATCAGAAATAGTTTTACTGCAGGTATGTATTGGCTTGGAAGTGAAGAAATTAGCAGCAACTTAGTGGAAGGTGATGGAAGCTCCTACTGAATAACATCAGGGAAAAAACTTTACAAGTAGTCCTTGACTTATAGCCATTCCTTTAGCAACCGTTCAAAGTTACAATGTCATTAAAAAGTGACCTATGACTAGACCTCACACTTATGACTGTTGCAGCATCCCGGTATCATATGATTGCCGTTTGGAACCTTCCCATAGTTTCTGACAAGCAGAGTCAGTGAGGGTGGTCAGATTCATTTAATGACCCAGATGTTTCACTTAACAACTGCAGTGATTTGTTTAACAACCCCATGGGAAAAATATTGTAAAATTGGGCACAACTTAGTCCCCACTGTGTGTCCTAAGTTGAGGACTATGTATCTATTTGACTATATTCGTAGGTTGTTTTTCTAGAAACCAAATCTCTGTGTTCATGGTTTGTTTTAAAAAGTGCTTTTTGTAGAATGCTACAACATATATTTTTTTCTCTACAGCAATGAGGAAAGATGGGGTGAAACGGAACTCCATTTGGATGGTTTCATTTTTGTCAGCCTACATTCAATGAAATTAAGGGAATCAGAAGGGAGGGGGACGAATAGGATGGAGGCATTTGCATTCCTGCATAAGGAGATGCACAGAACTATGGGCTATCCCATATCATTTTAGCATGGTTAATATGCTGTCATTGTTACGCTGGCACTTGAAACAAAATTTGGGAAAATGCTAGTGTTAACAATGACATAGGACAGGTAGTCCTCTACTTACAACCACAACTGAGCCCAAAATTTCTGTTCTTAAGTGAGACATTTGTTAAGTGAGTTTCCCCCCCATTTTACAATATTTTTTGCCCAAGCTGTTAAGTGAATTACTGCAGCTGATAAGTTAGTAACCTGGTGGTTAAGTGAATCTGGTTTCCCCATTGACTTTGCTTGTCAGAAGGTTGCAGAAGACCCCGGGATGTTGCAACCGTCATAAGTATGTTGCCAGTTGGCAAGAATCTGAATTTTGATCACGGGGATACTACAAAGGTCATAACTCTGAAAAATGGTCATGTCACTTTTTTCAGTGCCGTTGTAACTTAGAACAGTCACTAAGTAAACTGCTGTAAGACGAGGACTACCTATAGATCCAGTTTCTACAACACCCCTTTTCTTAATATCACCCTACTAAACTTTACACGTTCCAAGCATAATCGTAATGATAATTGAATATCAGAGTTTATGCACTACCCACTTTTGCAAGTAAACCCAACTATTTAAAGAAAAAGTTCTGAGCTAAAAGAATCCCCAGTAATATGCTACGGACACTTACCTTGTAAAAAAAGTACTGTACAAGGGTTGCTATCCTAATATAATAAAGGTGGCCATGGACAAAAAGTAACTTGGAGAGGAATTTAAATCTTGCTATTGCATAGTCGCTGTTTCTTACAGCTTGTCTGCCTTCTTTTCCCATGATACCTGCAATTTGGGTAAGCAAAAATAACAAAATGAACTTGTCTTTTTAAGCATGAGGACACGCATAAGTCAAAGTGAAACAACATATGCAACAATAATGGAAGATTCAAGACCCTTTTAGGGTGCTGTTTGGAGATTTAAGAGGCCTGACCAGATAAGAGCACACCTTTTATTCCACAACAGAAAGAGTAGTGGTTGTATATATGTATGTAGGTATTTTCTATTGCTCAGTTACACAACCAAGCTCTTTTTTTCATGGAAGGGCCCAGAAATATTTTGGGGGCTGGGGGGGTGGATTCTTCTACCAATAGCCATATTCACCATTTACTATCCTGCTTCAGAGGATAGTAAATGTTTGAGACCAAAATGTCTCAAACATTTTGGTCTCAAAACTAATTTTCATTATTAAACATGGCTGAGGATCACAGAGAGCTTCAGTTGATGTGGATTATGTCTATCAATATATATTGTATTAGAAATTAGAACTGAGAAATGTTGCCATATTTTGATTTTGCGGACCCCTGAAGGGATCTCGGCTACACTTTGAGATCCTCTGCTCTAGAGGAAACAGCTTGGAAACAGTGGCAAGCCATCAATTCCCTTAGAAAAAATAACATTTTTTAAACCTTTTTTTACTAACTTAGGTTCCTTCAAATATGCTAGGACTATATACCCAGCTGGCATTAACACTCACAGCAAATTTGGTGGGCATCAAATTGCAGAAGGTGTGGTGTTATTAATTTATTTACTTACTTGGCTTATCATTCTACTGCAATCTGATAAAAATTTAAGTGGCCTGCATTTCCATCTTACATTAAGATGATTATGATAATAATTACTATGATAATAATCTATCACTATTGTTGTACGTACGCTGAGAGCTTATGCATTGGAGACAAATTCCTTGTGTGTCTAATCACACTTGGCCAATAAAGAATTCTAATATTCTAATTAAAAGAAAAACAAAGTTACAATCTAAAAATTAACAATTGCAACTAAATTTTAAAGGAAATATTTGCAACCGAGAAGATGCAATCATAAACCCAGCACAGGATCATTACTTATGCCTTTCTTAAAAAGCCAGGTTTTAAAAGATTTTCTGAAGCTTGGGACTTATTCTGAATTTGGGATGATGCTTTTAAATTGAAGGCCTTTTTCAGAAGACATTCCTGGTTGACAAGTTGGATGTAAGGATGCTTTACTTATTTAAGCATGTTTTACTTTTTATTTCATTTAACTGAAAGGCTCCTGTGTACATAGAATCTAGTTTATTACTTTTTTATCTATGGAGATTATACCCGTTATAAATCCCAATTAACAAAGTTTAAATACAGTGAGACTTTGACCATCACCTAAATATTACCTATGCCAACATGAGCTTCTTGTATCATGCTCACATCATTAGCTCCATCACCGATAGCTAATGTGATAGGCTTCTCTGGAGATGTTTTCAGCAGCCGTACAACCTGTAAAGGAAAGAGAGACTTCTTTTTTTAAAAAATTGACATTATTTGGGAATCAGTACATACAGTACATAGTGGTGATTCCCACTTCTGAAGTGGTGATTCCCACTTCTGATCAAGACTTCTGAAGCTGACAGGTAGGGAAATGTTGATGTACTTTGGGTACCAGTAGTGGTTGACTTACGATAACTGAACCCAAAATTTCTGTTGTTAAGTGATCTTTGCCCCATTTTACAATCTTTCTTGCCATAGTTGTTGAGAATCACTGCAGCTGTTAAGTTAGTAACATAGTTGTTAAGTGTACCTGGCTTCCCCACTGACTTTGCTTGTCAGAATTTCACAAAAGGTGATCACATGACCCTGGGACACCGCAACCTTCATCAATGTGAGTCGGTTCATAAATATGAGTCAGTTGCCAAAGTGTCTGATATTTGATCACGTGGCCATGGGGTTGTGAAAAACGGTCATAAGTCACTTTTTCCAGTGCCGTTGTAACTTTGAACCGTCACTAAACCATTCAAAGTTGAGGACTACCTATACACCTATAAAAGCACATGCCAATCATATGGCAAGACAGTCAATAGCAAGCCCTACTGCCTATCTCTTTTGTAGACAGGTGGGCAGGGGGTTATTAGGCAGAACACTCAATCCTTCTAAACTCAGCTGGAAACAGGAAGGCTGAGAGAGGCCGAGGCAGGTTATAGCGGCCAAACACAGCTGGTGCTCAAACTTCATGAGCTCCCGATAACTCACCTTTGCTTTCTGAAGGGGGGCCATGCGACAGCACAGGACAGCAGAGCAATTTCGGCAGACCTCCATGAAGAGTTTCTCGTGTTGCCTGAGGGCAAGGGAGAGGCTGGTCCCATCCACTACCAGCCCGTGCTGGATTACGTGGTCATCCTTTATTCTAACAAAGGGGGAGAGAACAGGACAAACAAATCCATCGTTGTTTCATGAAGGACACCAGTCAGACACATCAAATGCTTTACAATCAACTGCAGACAATGAGAACAGACTGAACTAGGGACCCTTCCCACCTGCTAAGCAGCAGGTTCATTAACATATTATATGCTCATTTTTGCAGCGAAGATGATGTAATAAGATTGCTTTGTTTTCATATTGAAAATTTCGTGTTAGTAACGTTAAAAAAAAATCTCAAGTTGGAAATGTCCTATTTTAGTTATTTCTGAGCTGATTAAAACTGTCCCTCATGTTGTTTACAACCACTCTAGAAGTGCTCCGAGTTCAAAATAGGGCCATTTTGAGCTTAGAGTACTGTTGGTAATGCCAACAACACAACTTATTCATAGTTCAAAACCAGGTTTTTCTAGTTTATAGTCAAGTGTATTGAAAAAAAAAAGTTAGAATCTTTTAAAACAGTGTTTCTTAACTGTTTTTTTTTCCTCTCAGGACTTGTATGCTAGAACTGTATCGGTTATTTTGGAATATTCTGAACAACATAAAAGTTATGGAGGACCCCAAAAGAGCTTTTCATATTATGGGTTCATATTTATTGATGTCTGACATATTAAAAATTAAAACTGATGCATTCACTGCTGCTGCCATTTCCCACAACTGCTTGTTAGGATTTTAATATTGTATTATTTTTTTAAACATAGGCTGGCAAATAATTTTGATTTTGAGCACCCCTGACAGTGTCTTGGGGGACCCTCAGGGGATCTTGGACCACACTTAAGAAACACTATTTTAGAAACCTCGGTTCCCTATCAGAGGCTGTCGACATCGGTTCGGAAATGTGCAAGGTTTTACCTCTTGGCGAGCTGCCTTAATTGCTCCACACACGTACTGTCTGATTTGTGCTGCACTAGTTCCAGGATGTTCATGGTTCTGTGGAAGTGTCCGCATGATAAGCTAACGCTTACTGCCGTTTCGTGCTTGTCTCCAGTGAGCACCCACACTTTAATCCCCGCCAATCGAAGAGCTTCTATGGTTTCCTGGACTTTATCTTGCAGCCTAAAAGTAAGCAAAGTGCATTGGTGAACAATTATCGGAACTGATTGGTCAGGATCAAAATGTCTCTGCTTAGACACATTGTAGCATAGCTGCTGTAATCTGTTAGTACAAAATCAGAAAGACTCTGATAGGGTCTTTTCAGACTAACAAATTTTATTCAGAGACGACTGCAGGTAGTGCTCAACTTACAACAGTTCATTTAGTGACTGTTCAAAGTTATAATGGCTTTGAAAAAAGTGACTTCAGACAATTTTTCACACTTTTTTCACATCCCCATGGTCACGTGATCAAAATTCAGACCCTTGGCAACTGGCGTGTATTTTTTGGCCATTGCAATGTCCCAGGATCACACAATCATTTTGCGACCTTCTGACAAGCAAAGTCAATGGGGAAGCCAGATTCACATAAAACCGTATTACTAACTTAACTGCAATGATTCACTTAACAATTGCTTCAAGAAAGGTTGTAAAATCAGGCAAAACTCACTTAACAAATGTTTCACTTGTGGTCGTAACTTAACTGTGGTTGTAACTTGAGCTGTACTATTTTTACAGCTCTGACGAAGATGGATGTGATGAAGTGAACTGTAGTACAGGAAAGCTTATCCCTTTGAATATATTTTGTTTGTCTGGAAGGGGGCTACCGGGCTCCTGCTGATTTTTTTTTTATTTTGTTGAGATTATCTGTTTTCACTATTAATAGAGAAGATCGAAAGGATTGCCTTCGAACCACTGGATATTTTATATTCAAACACTTCGGGTATTTCATGTCTGAGCATCCAATGCATTCATCAAACTTGGTCAAGCTATTTCCATATTCAGGCTAATTCCAAGAATCAACAACTCAAGAAACTAGGTTCATTTTTAACAGGCACAACAGTGGAAAGTAGCACCTAGTAACTTTGATTGCTCTTGGGGAAAAAAAGCTAAGTAGGAAGGATCTAGATCAGGGATCCCCAACCTTTTCGACGCCGCGGCCCGGTTCCGACATCAGCTGGGCGCCGCGCCCGGCAGCGTCAACTGGGGCCGCCATCTTTTTATGACGAAAAGGCGCTTCCGGTGACGTCACCGGGCGAGCTGTTTACAAAAGATGGCGGCGCCAGCGCTTCTGGTGAGCTTTTCGGTAGAAATGGCTTTCTACCCGGAAAAGCTCACGAGCGCTGGCGCCGCCATCTTTTATGACGAAACAGCGCTCCGTGAGCTTTCTACCCGGAAAAGCTCACCAGAAGCGCTTTTTACCAAAAAGATGGCGGCGCCAGCAACCAGCGGCCCGGTAAGGCTTGTTCCATGTTCGGTCCGTCCACGGACCGGCGGTTGGGGACCCCTGATCTAGATCACCAGGAATCCTACAGTATAAGCTAGACGAGGAAGTTACAAACGAATAAGTATTCCCAAAGAATGCTGGGGCAAACTACTTCTGCATTGTAGTGAAGAAAATGTCACCAAGAATTGAATTTTACTCGCACTGTCACCTTTATGCATCAAGGCCATCAACAAATCTCCAAATACCTAGGCAAGGGTCCTCTTTGTACACTTCAGTTCAGCATTCAATACCATCATTCCAGACACTCTTCTAAGTAAATTAAACCAACTAGCGGTACCTGAACACACTTGTAAGTGGATCATAAGCTTCCTAACAGACAGGAAGCAGCAGGTGAAGCTAGGTGGAATCACATCCGATACCTGTACAATCAGCACAGCAGCCCACCAAGGCTGTGTGCTTTCTCCACTTTTCTTCTCCCTATATGCCAATGACTGCATCTCAAATGATCCATCTGTTAAAATACTGAAGTTTGCTGATGACACAATAGTGATTGGTCTCATTCGAGACAAAGATGAATCTGCATACAGACAGGAGGTTATACAACTTGCCTCGTGGTGTAACCGGAACAATCTGGAACTGAACACACTCAAAACCGTAGAAATGGTGATAGACTTTAGAAGAAACCCTCCCATACTACCACCTCTTACAATACTAGACAACACAGTATCAACAGTAGAGACCTTCAAATTTCTAGGTTCTACTATATCACATGACCAAAAATGGACACCTAACATCAAAAACATCATCAAAAAAGCACAACAAAGAATGTTCTTTCTGTGCCAACTCAGAAAGCTCAAACTGCCCAAGGAGCTGCTGATACAGTTCTACAGAGGAATTATTGAGTCTATCATCTGCACCTCTATAACTGTCTGGTTTGGTTCTGCAACCCAACAGGACAGACACAGACTTCAGAGGATAATTAGGACTGCAGAAAAAACAATTACTACCCACCTGCCTTCAATCGAGGACCTGTATACTGCACAAGTCAAAAAGAGGGCTGTGAAAATATTTACAGACCCCTCACATCCTGGACATAAACTGTTTCAACTCCTTCCCTCAAAACAACGCTATAGAGCACTGCACACCAGAACAACTAGACACAAGGACAGTTTTCCCCCGAAAGCCATCACTCTGCTAAACAAATAATTCCCTCAACACTGTTCAACTATTTACAAAGTGTACACTACTATTACTGTTAATCTTCTCATCACTCCTTATCACCCATCCCCTCCCACTTGTGATTGTAGGACTGTAACTTTGTTGCTTGTATCCTTACATGTATGATTTGATTGTTGATTGTACCCTATGACTATCATTAAGTGTTGTACGTTATGATTCTTGATTCTTAATGAATGTACCTTTTCTTTATGTATACTGAGAGTATTTACACCAAGACAAATTCCTTGTGTGTCCAATCACACTTGGCCAATAAAGTATTCTACATTCTACAACAGGATGGTCACTGCTGCTACAGGTCAGATTTCATGTCATAGGGGAACATGCTGGATAGCACAAGCTATCTCTTAATGATCTCAATTCCCAGTAGAGTCCATATTTTTTCTCTGAGCTTGGCTGTTTTCTTGTAGAGGTTTCATTCAGACAACTAAGCTCAGAGAACAACAAGGACTCCACAGTTCAACCCTGAGCTATAAATATTATATTTTATCGATTTCAATTTCCAGACTCACCACACTGAATCTTTTTAATTGGGTCTGTTAAATACCAATTGTCACCTTCCTAACTCATCTTATGGTTGTGGAGTGGCAGCTACAAAGTTTTGAAGTGAAACATGAAACGTGTTCAATAGGATAGAGGTAGTCCTTAACTTAGGACCATAATTGAGCCCTAAATTTATGTTGCTAAGCAAAAGTTAAGTGAGTTTTGCCCTATTTTACAACCTTTCTTGCCATAGTTGCTAAGTTAATCACCACATTTTTGAGTTAATAACATGGTTGTTAATTGAATCTGGCTTCCTCTGATTTTGCTTGTCAGAAGGTTGCAAAAAGTGATCACAGGACCCCTGGGACCCCGCAACTGTCATAAATATACACCAGTTTCCAAGTGTCCAAATTTTGATCATGTGATCATGGGGATACTGCAATGGTCAAGTGTGAAAAATGGTAATCACTCCCTTTTTTCAGTGCTATTGTAATGATCATTAAACGAAGGGTTGTTAAGTCAAGGACTATCTCTACTTGTTCACACAAGGCTGGGTGCTGTGATTCCAAGTGCCATCTTCCCTCTTTATGCTGAATGGAAAAATCCTACATATCACATAATACTATTTACGGAGAGATGAATGAGCATCAAGCTATTTTGCCTGTGTCAGAATTTCTTTTCCCAAATAAACAGGAAGTATGTACTTGTCTTCGACTCCTGTAGCTCCAAGTAATTCCAAGTCTTTTTCAATAAAGTTATATGCCTCTGCCAGCCGTTCTTCTTGTTGCTGCAAGGCAGTTTTTGCTTCAAAAAGACGTTGCTCCACTTCTTTATACTCCTCCTCTGTGAACTTTCTGTATGCTACACAAAGAGTCCTTAGCCCTTTCTGTGGAAAAAATAGAGAGCGGGTACTAGATAAGACACTGATGAAAAGGTTTACTTACTGATGGGAGTGCGCTGCTTGATTAAATGAAAGCCCTGACAGTTTAGGTCTCCCAAAAAGTGCCTTTTTTGACAAGGCACCTTCACTTATACTCCCATTAATGGAAGAGGGTGAAACCAAGCATAACAGACCAACGTTCAAGGACAGATGCGGTCTGCAGTCTGCCCCCCAAAATTGCTAATTTTGGAAGGCAATGAAGAGATTCTTCTCTCTGGGAGAAGAAGGTGCCACTTAAATCAGAGGCAACTGGATATGGGGAGAAGTAGGAGGAAGAGAGGGAAGTAGAGAAAGGCGCGGGGTCTGAAGAAGATGAAATGGTTTATTTTTCCAAATGCCATTCTCTCAAGATGTTTTGATTGCGATTCCTATAGTCTCTGAACATCAAAGCTGGGGCTGATGGGAAAGTTTGTGGTAAAATCAGGCACTCCCATCAACCCCAGCTTAATAACAAAATCCATAAATGGGGTCGGCATCAGGTAGCTATCTGAAGATCTCAAGCCAATGCACTCTGAATAAAATTTCCTAGCAATGCCCAACACATATGTAAATCAGCTCTTAACCCAAACACTTAATGGACCTGAAATATTATATATTATACTGCTTATTATAGTATCTTTGTATTTGTTACAGTAATAATTGCCTTTTAATTTAGCACAGGGGTGGGGAACTATGGCCCCTGTGTGACCGGTGGACTTCAACTCCCAGAATTCCTGAGCCAGCCATGGGGCCATAGTTCCCCACCCCTGATTTAGCAGCACCTCTACCATTATCTACCAGAAAGTTTGAAAGCAGTGCTCTGAACATACCAATGCAAATTCATCCACATGGAGTCTTGTTTTTTCTACCTCACCATTTTTACTGGTAGGAAGAATAACAGAATCTGCTCCTTTGGTAAATAAGAGTTTTTCACCTATCCAAGAAAACAAAAAGTGCAAATTAGTAGCGCTTCTCAGGGGCTATTAATGTTCTTTTTATAGAACTGGCTTTAGGGGGTCGGAGAATACGTAACATCAAAAACATCACATTTTTAAAAAATCTTACCCGACGGACTTTCTACGATCACACTCATTCTCCTACGATTGGCATCAAATTCCAGTAGATGTAGTAATTTGTACCTTTAAAAGAAAAGAGGCTCGTGTTTAATTTGGGTTTGGGAAATGAAGGCCATTCTTATGAAATGTAGAAAATTATGAAAACTGCATGCCTGCAATTCACACATATCGTTATACTTGACAGCATGCAGGGCCTGGAGAAGAGAAGAGGACTCTTCTCAACAGAGTGGCTGATTATAGTCATTTCTGTAACTGATGGGGGTAGAGAAACAGGAAGGAACAAAGGTGAAGGGACTCCTGAATGTACCATTTCCCCAAAGCCGTTTGCAGTTTACTTGATCTTCACATCTCGTTTCACTAAGTGGCTTACTTATAAGGATTCATTTTAAGTGGATTTCTATTTCTTCAATGTAGCCGAATACCACCTGTACTTAGGAAAACAAAGTGCTCACAGAAAGCCAGTTTTAAAGCTGACATATCATTAACTGTTCAAGTGACACTTAAGGAGAGGAGATCCTGGTTTGTAGCTTAGAAGGAATACCAGTATTTTAAGAGCACATTAATGGAAGATACAATGTTAAGAGTAAAAGAGTAAATCAAGAAAGATGCCTGGACCAGGTGGGTTATTGAGGCTGCATTACAAGTGTTTTGAGGATGAATGTTTACAACCTCTACAAAGCACAGTGAATTCTATTTTACAGGGAGGAAAAATATCAAAGAGAGTTGGAAAGAAGCCAATATAATATTAATGGCTAAAGAGGGATAAGATTTGACTTTAGCAACAAACTACAAACCAATGTCAATACTGACTAATGATTGTAAGTTGGTTACAATGATTTTAGCTGAAAGACTGAAAATAATTTTGCAAGAATTTATTCATGAGGGTCAGGGTGGATCTTTATTTCAAATCTATCCTGTAAATGGAACAACTTGCCTCCAGAAGTTGTGAATGCTCCAACACTGAAAATTTTAAAGAAGAGATTGGACAACCATTTGTTTGAAATGGTATAGGGTTTCCTGAGCAGTGGGACAGCAGGTTTCCTGAGCATGGGGTTTCCTGAGCAGCGGGTTGGACTGTAAGACCTCCAAGGTCCCTTCCAACTCTGTTATTCTGTTAAGTGTGAAGAACATGACAGGATATTTTATCATATATAGGAGGTGGGTAAAAAAAACCGCAAAAATTTTGGATAGAAATCAATGCACTAATTCAGAAGACATTAAAAACTAATGTATATCCAGACATTTTGGGATTAATAGACAGACAACTAGAAAAAAGCCACGGTACTTTGCTTTTATATATGACAACTGCAGTGAGATGGCTATATGTTCAAAAGTGGAGAAGTTCGAACACTACTCACAATAGAGTAATAGATGATAAAGATAATGGCACTTTCAGAAATGGCTAAATTATGTTTTTTTATTAGAGAAAACACAATTTCTACATTTATGATTGACTAGAAATCCTTTATAGACTTTCTGTATCAAACAGAAAAAATGCACTTTTGACTTGTGGTTTAGATAATTAGAAAAAAAAATAGGGAATAGTAAGCTATTACTCTGTAATCAGAGTAAAAACTTTGTAATCATACTTTAATATTTGCTGCAAAGGAAAATTCAGCATTGGAAGCATTTTTAAAATGCTTTTTATTTTTATCTTTTGTTTCTGAACTTTTGTCTTTTTCTTTTTGTTTCCTTTATGCTGTATTAGTTTGCCTTAGTTTTTATGTTATCTTTCAAAACTTTTAATAACCTTTGTATTTAAAAAAAGAGCACAAAGCTACTTTGCAAAACTGTTCCCAATCAAAATTAAAAGACATATAATATCACTTTAAAATTATAAAACTCAACTGATTAAAACATTAAAAATAATAAAAACCTGGCACCAATTTGTTTTAATGTACGATTATCTAATCTTCTCCCAATGCTTGGGGGGAAAGCAAGCCTTTTGCACAGGACATGAGACAAAAAAAGGCTGAAGAAACAGTGGACCACATTGATAGCAGTTGGCAAGGACACAGGCTGACCACAAACAATGGCACGACAAAGAAGCAACAATGGAGCATTGGAAGATCTGCAAGAAATATCCTTTGCCTGCAAGCAAAAACTGGTGGGATCATAAAATAGAGAAAGTCATAGGAAGTAAAGAAGCTCTGGGACTTTAGAATTCAAACAGACAAGCACCTGTCACAAAGCACCCAGACTTAACCACTGTCCATAAGAAAGATAAAAGTCTGGATAGTGGATGTAGCAATACCCAAGACAGCATAATAGAAGAAATAAGTCTAATAATAACAACAATAACAAGACTTCACATATATGATCATCAAGTTTCTTGGAGGAAGGCCTGGATACAAACTGGTAAATGCTAACCCAGTATATAGCCTATTTAACATTCTTTTGCTTCCTTCAGTTGAGACTGTCTTTTTCTTAATCCCAACAAATTTATAACTCGTGATCCAAAGATCTGAAGAAATACTTTGTTGAAAAAAAAAGTTATGTTCCTTAGTTATTATTTCCTTTTATATTGCTTCTTTCTGCACAGGGGGAGTGAGATAAAGATTCTCATGAAAGATTAAAATGGGTTAAGATTCAGAAATTAGGATCTTGTTAATCCATTTTGATGGGAGTTTCATTCAGCCTTCCATCCTTCCGAGGTCTGTAAAATGAGGAGCCAGATTGTTGGGGGAAATATGCTGACTGTGTAAGCCACTTAGACATGGCTGTAAAGCCCTGTGAAGAGGTATATAAGTCTAAGTGCTATTGCTATCTCTAGGACCATAGATTTTTTCACTCTTTTTCAATCGAATTTCAACTATTTTTTTTAAAAAAACAAGGAAACATCTTCTTTGTTTTTTACCTTTCTGGCTTTCCACCGCTTTTAAGCTCCATACTTTCTGCATTTGCCCCAGTAAACACAACACCAACCCTAAAAATTCAAAAGAAAGTGAACGAAGAGGTAGCCTTATGGAAATTAAAAACAATGTCTTAAGATAGAAAAGCAACATTACTCACCATTATCCAGGCATAGTTTTTAAATGTTTTTAGAAAGAATCTTAAATAACTGTTTCATGAATGTGCTTTTAGATTTCATAATAAGACTCTTGTTTAAGGATGGTTGAACTTAACAGTAACAAGCTGTATTAAAGCCAGTGAATTTAATCAAAAATTAAATAAATTTCAAAACTAACATCTAGACTCCAATTTTTGCTAATCTCTATGCAACGAGGTTAAAGAACAAGAATTAAAATGTATGCCGTATAGATTTAGTTACGTTAGGAAAAGGAACAAGATTGTACCAGTGCCACAGCGCAAAATCCCCACCGCTCTGTGCTCTGCAAATCTTGCTATGGCCAGCTGATGTACGTCATCTTCCTCCCGCCACTGACAAAGCACACAGGTTTGTCCCTATGCAAGGCAAGGGCTGGAGGTCCTGGACCTTCTTCCAGAGGCCACACACTCAATTCTCCAAATTACAGGCGCCCTCCATGTGATGCTTTGGAAAGCATCAGAAGTTTTCTGAAGGCTTTCCGAAGCATTGGAGAAGGCATGACCTTCTTGCAAGGTTTCAGCCTCCTGAAGTATGACAAAAACAGTATGCACAATTTAGGGGGTTTCTCTCAAGGAATTGCACAAGTTGATGTCAGGTAGGTGTCTGCTATGGATCCCTTATTTGGATTTCTACACTCAACAGGGAGTTTGTGGCTTAAATGGCATTCTCAGTGTGACATTTCTACATCCCTTCTGATTTTCTATCATGTCAATCAATGATTCTCAATCAGTAAATCATTGGGAATGATCAGTGGAAAAAGGAGAAAAGGCCGTCCTACCATCTTCTGGTTGGGCATTATAAAAGATGATACTGGGATGACAATGGAGGATCTGAAGGAGGAGGTGTGAGTCAGAGGGACATAGAGACTGCTGATTCATAGAGTGGCCGAGGGACGGACACGACTGATTGGCTGACAGTGATGTCTGATTCTCAAGGTACTGAAATTCTGCAATACTTTGGCTGCAGTTTTGTTGAGACTCATCAGCTGAATTTACGAAATGGAAGAGCGAGGAGGGTAAATCTAACAGAGGGCCCAGAAACAATCAGTTTGGTATGATGGCTTTTACTTTACTAACCAACCATAGTTGTGTTACAAACACTAATGCAATTACTCCTGGTAATTCATCCCTGGTATTCTAGAAGTCATACAACAGCACATCAGGTAAAGAGTTAAAGAAAGGCTGGGCAGTAGTTGGACCTCTCTTCTCCTTGCTTGCCTCCTCAACTGGACTCCAGACAAAGACTTATCCATTTATAATGCCTTATAATCCTTACCTGCGAGCAGCTTCAACTAAAGCTTTTTCATCTGGGGATGAGGCATAGTACTCCAATTCAGATGGTAGGCCATTGCTACGCCAAGGGCTGTCACAAATGCCATCAGTTTGGTCATTATTAATCTGCACTGTATGACAGAGACAAAGAGCTTTCAGGAAGAGTTCTTCCTCACGTGTCTGTTAAAAAAAAATTAAAGACAAAACACTGCAATGAATCTGATTGATTGATTTTATCTTTCTCCTATGAAGCAAACATCTACCAGTTATGATCAGCCACAAGAATATAAGCCTGTGTATTTCCAGAGTGAACATATGACCTACTGTAGCTGGAGGACTGTTCAGTGCTTTGGATAGTATTATGCTGTTTTTTAGTTAAAAGAAAACAACAACACACAATACTGTCCAAAGCACTGAACAAGGTCTTACAATGTTTTATGAAATCTCTGGACAAGGATTTTACATATTTCACGAATGGTCCTATCTACAAGTTTATTAAAATAGCTATTTTTTATTAACAATTAAAAGTCTACAGATAGTCCTCAACTTATGAAGGTAACTGAGCTAGAAGATCATTATATGACTGTGCCCAATTTTACAAGCAGGGTGTATGTGTTGCAGTCGTTAAGCAAATGCGATAGTTGTAAAGCAAATATAACGGTTGTAAAGTGAGCTCACTGTTCGCTATAGGGAATTTGGGAAATAAATGCCAGTTTCTGGAAAAACATTGTAAACTGTGGGACGCTGCAAATGACTATAAATGTGGGTTGGTTACTAAATGTCCGAAATGTGGTAATTTGACAATGCGGGAGGGGATGGGAGGTGGATGGTGGAATTTCAAATTCGATTTGTAAGTTCCTTTTTTAGGGTCTGTTGTAACTTTGCTAATGAGTTGAGGACTACAAGCTACCAGGTGTTTTCTATTATTTCATACAGAATCTAAACATGGGCTTTATATAATGAACATGTTATTGTACATATAGATATTACATATGTAGGAAGTCTAGTCCGTCAAACCTCTTTCTTCTTCATTTTATAATCCAAGAGACAGAATTAGGAGTACAATGCACATAATCTTCCCAGCTATTAGGAGTTTTTATGTAATGTTTAAATTTTGAATATGTTTTATTTTAATTTTGTTTAGAAGGTATTATTAGATACAGCCATGCAAGATAAAATTTGTATTTTTTAATTACTAAATTCATATCCTGCCTTTATTTTGTGCATCTTAAAGCAGCGTACATAATTCTCCCACCTGCTGGTCAAAAGATTAAATAGTTGTCCTACTTCAAGATCAGTCTGAATTTCTTTTCCTCAAAATACAGAGGCTTCAGTTAGAAGAGTATTAATAATGTATTACACTAACTGTGCTAAATCTGCATTGGCACTGCTGCCATCACATTCTGAATTTGACAGAGTATAAACACATTTAAATAAAATAACTGTTGGAGTTGGGATTTGAAAGTAGCTCTTTTGGATAATTGATACATTATACTCAAGCGATAATAAGGATCAATGGATTGAATACAAGGTTTTTAAATATAGGATTCCAAACACGGATGCTCACTCTCAATTAGCACAGAACATTAGGACAAATACAAAAAAATGGAGCAATTGATCTCTTTGCAGATAATATACTAATTTTTCTTAGAAACCCAAATATTAACAGATCTTAGTGTCAGTGTTCCAAGTAACAACCTCCTTCCCAGCTGACACTTAGTTGCAGTCAGAATTAAAGGGTTAATTTCATACAATGTAAAGTTTAGAAGTTACTTTTGGAAAACACTCATAAAAAGAGCTTCAAGAAGGATCCGAACTTTAGACCATAGAAATTAATTTTAGGAAGAACTTACAAGGCTGGGCTGTACTCCATTTGGAAAGTCTTCTATCAATCCCTCGGGAACTAATCTGCCATTGATTTCTTGGTATTTGAGGCCATTAATAGAACATTCCCGAAACTGCATCACATTTTCTGTCAATGTGCCAGTTTTATCTGTAAATACATACTCCACCTACAGTAAGTTAAGAAGTTATGTCAGTCAAATAAATGTAAGAGTTAAAAAAAAAAGCAAGTCTCCTTCACACCCACTAGTGCAGGGGTGTCAAACTCAAGGCCCGGGGGGAGGGCTGGATCCAGTCCGCGGGGTGCTTAGATCTGGCCCGCGGGGCTTCCCTGGAAACAGCAAAGGACTGGCCCGTGGTGCCTCTGCCAGTGAAAAGAGAGCTAGGAAGGGCTGCCTGTGTTCCTTCCAAGCTCTGGTGGTAGAGGGAGCTCAGGAGCCCGTTTTGCTGGCAGAGTGCTCAGACCACCACAAGTGCCCCCGACATGAGTAACGTTGACCTGGACACACCCACCGCCCCCCCCCCCCAAGGTCAAACACAACCCTGATGCAGCCCTCAATGAAAATCGAATTTGACACCCCTGCACTAGTGGGACATTCATATGGTTTGCAGATGCTGAATGCTGCACTCAGTTCAGACTTGTGCACATTTATTGTGCTTATCTGAAATAGGTGTAATGGGTTTATTTATACACACATGGAAAATAAGTATTAAATAATCTTTTTTTAATAATTACACAATGTATCCTACATGGCAGCAGTGCTCATTTAAAATCTCAGATTGTGAACCGCTGCTTGACCACTTTCGAATTACAACTTTTAAGTGAGACAAAAAGTTATAAAATATATAGGGAATAGTAACTGTGTGAAAGAACAACTAGGAATTTAACCACTTTTAATTAATTAAATCAAATCGAGTTCATGTTTCAAACACTATTTTGAATTATTTTATACCTGTCCCAGTTCTTCATTCAGGTCAGATGTATTTACTTGAGCTTTTTCATTTGTTTCTTCATGATAGAGATCAAGGTCCCAACCAATAAAAAAAGACCCAAGAAATTTCTGCATCTCCACAGTCACATAAAGTGAAATGGGTATAATGAAGTTGTAAAGTACCAGGAAAGCAAGAAAATCTGAAATGAACCTCAAGATCTAAAAGAAGAAAGGAAATAGTATTATTAAATTTAAAAAATAAAACAGAAAGCATTTGAGGACAAAGATTATAGCAGATGCCACCAAAATACAATTATGTGGAACAGCGATACTGATATAGTGAGGGTATATCCTGTAATAACCGAACCTACTTACAACCATAATTGAGCCAAAAGTATTGTGCTGGTCATTAAGTAGGTCATCCTGTGACTGACCCAATTTATGACATTTTGTGGCAATAAAAACAAGTCACAAAATCAAGTCATTACACAAATGCCATGGTTGTTAAACTGGAAGTAAACGCTAGTTATGACAAAGACCATAAATCACCATCATGAATCTTTGGGATACTACAAACTGTCATAAATGTGGGCTGGTTTGCCCAATGCCCAAAATGCAATCATGTAATTATGGGGGAATAGGTGGTGACCAAAATTTCAAATCCAGGTCGTACGTACTTTTGGGTCTGTTGCAACTTTGAAACATGCCAAACGCTTGGTTGTAAGTCAAGGACTATCTGTATGTCATCTAAGGACTACCAAACCAAAGTTATGTTTCTTCCAAAAGTAGTGACTTTTCTGTTTGTGATCAAATAAGTTTAAACCAGAACAGGGATCTTATCCCATATTTGCTATACTTCTGTCTCATCCCTTTTCCACTGAGCCCAAATTACTACAGGTAGTCCTAGACTTACAACAGTTCATTTAGTCACCATTCAAAGTTATAATGGTACTGAAAAAAATGACTTATGTTATGACTATTTTTCACACTTATGGCTGTAGCAGCATTCCCCATGATCACGTAATCAAAATTCAGACACTTGGCAACTTTTGCAGTTGTAGTGGTCCTGGGGTCATATGATCACCTTTTGTAAACTTTTGTAAACAAGCAAAGTCAATGGGGAAGCCAGATTCACTTAACAACCATGTTACTGGGGACTTCCGGTTAGGCTCCCTCGGCAACGGACCGAATCCGCAACTGTCTGCGGTTTCGGTTTCTGCTTGCCGCTGGAGGACCCCGATTTATCTGATTTGGGGCTGAAGCCACCCCATTGAGGTGGCGGAGAAAGGGGAGAATGTCAGCTGAGTTAAGGGGAGCCACATCCCCCCTCCTTGGCGAGGAATAAAAATCCTCTCCGAAGGCGGATGCAGCGATGGCCAAAATGGCCATCACAAAGAAGAAGATCTGATCGGACAAGATTGCTCAGGAGTGGAGAGAACAAAGGGGACAGTTTGGATGACCGGGTTAGCAGGATTAACATCTGAATACAAGGTACCCTGGAGCTAAAATACTTAAGAACTCTTAGGAAAATAGTTTTAGATCTGCGGCACAGAAGAGGGGGGGAAAAAAGTTCTGAAAAAGGAGTGGAACCTGGATATACTAAGAGTGCCACCTGATGCTGAAAGAAATTAATGTGAACTTTTAAAAGATTTTTAAAGAATAACAAAGTAAATGAAACATTGCTACAATTATAGAGCCCCTGGAAAGTGAAAGAGGAGTTTGGAACTTTGCAACAAAGAAAGAAGCGAGAAGAAACTGTTCTGGAATTGTTTGAGGATCTTCGAAACTCTGGACATTGGATTACTAGTAGATATAATTGAAATTAACTTTGGGAAGCAATCCTATAGAATTTGGTTGTCTAAAAGTACTGGGAAGTGTTGAAAGGTGGCAGAACTTTATTTGGAATTGAACATGGTTCTAAAAAATATGAAGGAACAATTGCAAGTGAAAGGAGAATCATTTGGCTTTGTTCTGCAATCTCTGGAAATGGCTGTTTTGGACTATGAGGATCAGCAAAAAGCTTTAGAGGAAGAAGAAGACTTGAATAAAGGAGAGGCCATCTTTAATAAAAAAAATCAGGAAAACGAGGTTTGAAACTCAAAAAGGGGAAAAAGGGACTTAAAATGGGAAATTGGAGGAGGTAATCAGAAAAAGGAACAGTGTGAGAAATAAACAAAATATAAGGAAGGAGCAGAAGGGAGGATTACAGCAGGAAGCATTAAAGAGGGGGGGGGGTCAAAAATTGGAGTGAGAAAAAGAGGGGGGAAATAAAGGGGAAAAGAAGTTATACAAAACAGAATCAGGAAATAAAGAAATGTGGGGAACGAACAAGAATTTAAGGGTATAATTTGATTGACAGACACAGAGATAATGGTTGAAATTACAATTAAAATAGAGGATTCTACATGGTGATAAGGCATTGTATAAATATTTTAGAAACAAGAAATTATGTAGAAAACAGGAAAATATATGTAATTAAAATGGAAGATGAAACGGGGATTATTACTTAATGGAATGTACGATAACAGCTAGATTAAATAAAAAATGAAAATATGCAAAATACAACTGAATTATATTAATGTATATCAAGGATTTATAAATTGTGATTGAAATTAATTATGAGAAGAATTGTAAGGAAATTAATGCTAGTCTTTTTTTAGGATAAATTTGAACTGATTATTTTCTTCCGTTTTATTCTTTTTTTCTTTCATTTTCTTTCTTTTAAACTTAAAGTTGTTTTAATTTAAAGGGGAAGTACCATGTGGAATCTGACTAAAAAATGGATTTATGCTATAATATAACTATTAGGTGATGGAGATTATAATTGTTTAATGGGATAATTTAGAAATAGAACATTTCATGGGATGTGAAAGGGAATTAACTATATGAAGGTGACACACTTTAATTGGCAATTATAGGGGAAACCTTGTTTTGTATGTTTGAAATATGGATATGGATTTAAATTGTACACAGGACAGATAAAAGTACAAGTATAATTATTTTGAAAATATGAAAACCTTGAAAAGGATATGTAATAGATTTAGAAATGAATGAGAGAGTTATAAAATAAGCCTGAGGGAAGTATCTGAGGGGAAAAAAACTAATAAAGAATAATTAAAGTAGTGATAAGATATGAAATTGAATATGAAAGATGAATATGTAACTGAGATTGTATCTGTATGGAGATTTGAAAACCTGGAACCAAGCTGTTCACCAAAAAAAGATGTTTTATATTTGTGTGTGTGTGTTTTGTGAAAACTGAAATAAATTTTTTTTTTTAAAAAAACAACAACCTTGTTACTAACTGAACAAGCGCAATGACACCTAACAGTTATGGCAAGAAGTTGTAAAATGAGGCAAAAGTCACTGAATAAATGTCTCACTTAGCAACAGAAATTTTGGGCTCAAATGTGGTCATAAGTCGAGGACTTCCTGTATATAAAATCTACTTGTTCCATTGGCCTTTGTTGGCAAATGATGTTATAGCTGAAGGGAGACACAGAGGCCTTAATCATGGTATCAGTGGATTCAGATAACATACTAAATCTGATCTCAGTTTGACCTAATGTGACATGTGAAGGAATCTACTTTCTCCTCTAAGACTGCCGGTTACTATATAAAGGTGGGTTTTCTTTGCTGCGTAGAAGTATTATTTCCTCTTCTTGCTTGGCACGAGAACATCAGAAACAACTGCTAAGCATGTGAGATTTTTTAACAACATCCCTTTAAGTAGATGAGTAAGTCACGATTGTCAATATTATCAGCTACAATAATGGAGCAAGAAATTAACCGAAGCTAATTCTTGTTTCCCTTTAGTTATTTTTATTACTCAAATCGAAACTTTCACATCATGCTATCGAAATGGGAAAACGCCTCAATTGGGCATATCATTTATATTTTACCTTACTGCTGTTTCTTTCATGATCAGTTTTCTGGTTATACCAAGGTTCATTCCACTTCTCTTCAGACTGCCAGGTATACTTCAATATTGTACTTAAGACAGCTTCACAAAGGAGGATTATTAGATAGATAATCAAAAAAGAATTCATAGATCTGAAGGGCAAAAGTGAGAGACAATTTAATACCCAAATGCCACTGAATTAAAACTGTCCTATGGGGGCAAAAATTAGATGAGCATTGAAGACAAAGGAAGCTCTGGACAATTCAAAGATATTTGCACATTACTTCAAAGAACTACAGCAACAATAATTTTAACAATCTTTGTGTTTTGTTCAGCCAACTTGAACTTTGCATTTGGGGGAGGGTGGAGATCCCAAAAAGGAAATGCTTTGTAGAATCACAAGGTTGGAGATGACATTAGAGGTCTTCTAGTTCAAACTCCTGCCCGGTGTAGGCTGGACTGATGGTTGTCCAGTCTTTTCTTGAAAACCACGAGCTCTGCTTTTTTTTGTCTTTGGTTGCAAAAAGAAAAAAAAGTTATTCTCTATTAAAGGCAGAAGATGGAAAATCACGAGAAGTTTCTTGCTTCAAGGCATGGTAGGACAAGATTTGAGGAAAAAATACAGGCTAGTTCATTAGACGTGAAGCAAAGTAAAACACTCAAGGGCAAACCACTATGCAGAGTGGATTCAGTATTTCCAGGGCTGTGTTTTGTCACACCCTGATGACCTATCAGATTATTTCTCAAGAAACTATCAGAAGGGGGTTTAGTTTGACTACATCCCATTTCACATGGTGATTTATTTCTAAGTCCTCTTGAAGAACAAAATCCACATTCAATACGTTTGAATATTCTGAAAGCAAATATTAATTTTGCTAAAGAACATGTGAACATTTATTAGCCTGATAAGAAATACTTATCAAATGGTTCAAGCAACAGAGATGTTCAAAAAAATGTTTTTAAAACATGTTCCTTTGTTTTTTAACACGTTTCTTTGTTCTTTTTTTTTTAACTTAGTGTATTTTATTTTGTATTTTTTAACTTTTAAAATTATTGTTGGTATTCTATCATGCTAGTCTATGACCATAATAAATATTTGAACTGTTCCCTTGCATGCTACCCCCTTACTCCAAATTCCTCATTTTACAATTTAAATTAATACATTAATCTTTAACGGAGTAAAATACTGCCAACCACGTACTTCTCTACTGCTGATCGTTTCTGTGATTTGCTCTTATAATTCAATGCCATCTTTGTCTCCATTCCTGTATACACAGCAACACCTATAAAAAAGTAAAAGAACGTTCAGCATGGCAGCAAAGTTGTGTGTAATACTTGAGGCTCGTTCTCTTCCCTTCCTTTTGAGAAGACAGACACAGATGGCTTCCTTCAATTTCTGGCTGGTCACTCTGTTGGGTTTCCAAATCCACTCTATGATTACAGTGATAGGTTTTTTTTAAATTCACGCTGTGATTTTTTAAAAAAGTGATTAGTTTTTTTTTCAGATTTTTAACTTGGAAATATATTCCAACCAAATCAAGTGGACCAGGAGTTAACAGATAAAAACTTTTACAGCAGAAAGCTTAAGTGGTCCAGGTTCCTGGAATAGAGGGATTGAAAGCACCAGTAGGACTTACAAAGGTGAAAGAAAGACAGACATAGAATCCAGATTTTTCTGGTTGCACTAGAATCAATTACAGTTAGTCCTCCACTTACAACTACAATTGAGCCGAAATTTTATGTTGCTAAGTGAAACATTTGTTAAGTGAGTTTTACCCCGTTTTGTAACTTTTCTTGCCACGTTTGTTAAGCAAATCATTGCAGTTGTTAAGTTAGTATCACGGTTGTTAATGAGTCTGGCATCCCCATTTATTTTTGCTTGTCAAAAGGTTGCAACAGAGGATAATGTGACCCCGGGCACTGCACAAGTCATAAATATCAATTGCCAAGTTTAAAATTTTGATCATATGACCATGGGAATGCTTCAATGGTTGTAAGTGTTAAAAATGGTCATGTCACTTTTTTCAATGCTGCTGTAACTTTGGTCACTAAATGAATTGTTGCAAGTGTAGGACTACTTGGTGCAAGTTATTACAATCTACATGACACTCTTCCTCTTAATCAGGAAAAGTGTCCTAACCTGGATGATATGCCAGCAATAGCTACTGTGCAATTTCATCCTTTCAAGAAATATTAACCAAGTTAGTGAAACTTTTATGTCACACACCAAAAATTTCTTTAGTGTTTTTCAACCTTGCTCCACGAAGTAGAAGACTTTTGGGTTCCAGTGGTCTGCAAAAGAAAAATCATTGTTTGTTCACATTGTTGGTTAAAGTGAGACAGTCCCTCTTTCTCAGGCCTGGGAAGAAGGCAATGGCAAACCACTTCTGAAAATCTGGCCAAGAAAACTGCAGGGACTAGTCCAGGCAAATCATCAGGCACACACACACTGACTTGTGCGCACGCACACACACACACACAGAGCAGGGCAGATAAAGAGTGAATAATTTTGTATTTGGGAATCAAAATAGTTTTGATCTAACTACCCCCTCAATTCCCTAGAATGTAGCAATTTTATTGGGCCTATCAGTAGGCAACTGCCTAAAAAGGAAGAGATAAAATTCATAGAACGGTATCACTGACACCTAATACATATAGTCCGGAGACACCGTGAACAGCATATCACGTAATGACCATCTCATTCTATTTGTGAACTTCATTGGGGTATCACCTGGTATTAAGATAAACAGATGCTATACTAGTCCTTTCTTTCAGTCCAGTAAGGCTATCAAGGTTTTTTTTAAATTTTGTTGTGCTATCTAAGAAATATACATTGAACCATAACCAACCACAACCACAACCAAAGTCAAACATTTTACACATATTTTAAAAAATCCTTTAGTATTTCAGCATATTTGATATTGTTTGTTATTCATGCTGCTCAGCTACTGTGCGCTTGGCTGCTTTTCACAACTCCTTCTCCAAGGAGTCCTAGATTCATCTGAATGTGCCACTTAAGAATAACTCCTTCATCCTACAAGCAAACAACACTTGAATTTCCCCTTACAGAGAATATACTTGATTTATGAAATGCTTTCGTGTTCTCAGTGATTAATTTCAACTCCACCAGCAATAATTCTTACAATATTTATACAGATGTTTACAAAGGGTCATGAGGATCAGTGAGAAAAGACCCTGAATAAAATTGTCTGCCATGTTGACCCAATGTTCAATTTTAAGACAAACCTGTTGGGCACTATATATCTATTGTGGCTTGAAATGTCTATGTAATTATTAGAAGAATAGCAAGTTTAACAGGTACATAGGACCTGAACTGGTCTATACCAATCCACAATGTACTGTTAGAAAGAAAACTAGTTTTTACTGTTATTTTAATATAACAAAACAACAACAACTAGCTGTATTTATTAGTACAAAGTGGTCAAACAAGTAAGTGGCAGTTCACAGCATCACTCAAACCAGAAAGGAATAATAGCTTGTAACCATAAATTACAAGAGCTTGCAATAGCTTGTATTCCTCCCAGTCTAATAAGTTGCCACTGCAACTTATTATTTATGCAGAAGTAGTTCTTTAAAAGCATTCTAGCAAAAAAAAAAACAAAAAAAAAACAAAACCTAGAACAGGGCAACAAAAAACAAGGAAGCAGAAAGATCACAAAAGTAGAGTAGGAACATCTGGTCGGTGTGCTTAATCTTCCCTGTGCTGGATGCATACAAATGCACTTTATTTCATTTTATTTATTGAATTGGTCTCAAATCGCATTCACCGAGAGTGAAGGCATTTGGCTTACCGCACTATTTCCTCAATTTGATGACTTATGGTTATACGCCCAACAAATCTGCAAAATAATATGTGTTATGATTATAAAATAAATAAAAGGAAACGTTAATTTTTCAATATGCCATTAAACCCTGACCATAGCAGTGTAGGAAATGAGTTAAAGAAACTGACCTGGTTTGCATGTAATGGTAAGCCCAATTCCTGGCATGCCATGATCAACAAAGCCAGGAATCTGAAGCCAAGAACAAACCAGGAAGCAACAATCAGAAATCCTAGTTCAGACATTGTGCTAAACAAACCACAGGTGGTAGCTTCCATGTTAGCTTAATTCAAAGCCACATTCTTTAACTTTCTTCCATTTCAATGCAATAGTTTAACATAGAACCTTTCCTTATGTGTAGCTATAATACAGGTAGTCTCTCGATTGTGTTCTGTTGCTAAGCAAGACAGTTGTTAAGTGAGCTTTGCCTCATTTTACGACCTTTCTTGTCACAGTTGTTAAGTGAATCACTGCAGTTGTTAAATTAGTAACAGAGTTGTTAAGTGAATCCGGCTTCCCCATTGACTTTGCTTGTCAGAAGATCGCAAGGGACACTGCAACTGTCATAAATCTGAGCATCCAAATTTTGATCACGTGATCATGAGGATGCCGCAGTGGTTGTAAATTTGAAAAATGGGCCTAAGCAGTGGTGGTATTCTACCAGTTTGGCCTGGTTCTACCGAGCCGGTAGTGGTGATGAGCAGCGGAGACCAAACCGGTTCTCTCCGCTGCTCTGCTGTTGGGCCCACCCACCTGCCTGGGCTCTCATACTCACCTTTATCTTCTGCTTTTGAAGTGCAGCTGCTTTGCACAGCACAGAACTGTGCCACGCGACACCTGCTGAAGCAACTGGAAGAGTGCAGGCTTGCAGGGGGTGAATTGGAATGCCTCTGCACCTGCGCAAATGTCTCGCGCCTGCGCAAAGTGCGTGTTTGGCACACGTGTGCACACAAAGTGCGCCCACTAAGCCACACCCACTGAACCGGTGGCAAAAGTTTTTGAATCCCACCACTGGTCCTGAACGGTCGGTCGAACTAAGTGAAAGGGTTGTAAGTCAAGGACTTCCTGTAACAATTTTTCTATAGCAAATCTGCATTGTCTTGGAGACTTGTTGGTAGAACTCTCAGTGTCAGGATGACAGAGAATCAAATGCTTCATCCTGGTTTTTTTTAACTAAGAAATGGGGAGTGAATGCTTGAACATTGGGGGAATTTTCCAAACTCAGGAAGCTCCCAAATGAAATTAACAGAGCATTCCCAGTAAGTCATGGCCTTGTTTTTTCTACGCCACATAGGCATTTATATTCATGACTCCATCACAAGAATTTCCAGAGCAGTTTTGGCCTAATATTTAATAGCCATAACTTCCTTTTCCAAATTCTTAAAAAAAAGAGAGATAGGCATTAATAAAAAACAGAAACCTGTAAAGATCTGCTTCTGGTTGCTGGCATTCAATAACAGCTACAAGTTTGTCCAGATTGGCAACTGACTGCAACACAGCAGTTTCTGGGACTGCAGTGTGTTTCTGAAAGAAAAAAGAGAAAAGCAAATGATTTGACAAGTCTTGGTTAATGTATTCCACAGATCTCCAAAGACCCAAAATCCAGTGTAAAAAAAATCCCTTACGAGCTCTTAAAACTGTATTCCTAATTTGCCAGTAAGTTGTCAGTGTTATACAAAATGCTGAGAAAAACAAGCCACAATTTGGTAAATTGGTCATCTGTCAATAGGAAAATGATACATTTCTTCCATCTGGTGGTGTGTTCATAAATTTCAGTCCTGACAAAATGATGTGTGAGGGTTCTTTGTTCATCCTAACGAGGGCAAGACTCTCTCACGTGAGGATCATCACTTGAAAAATAGTAGGAAAAAAAAAAAAACCCAGATCATAAATTGGATGGAGCTCTGTATTCTTGTAGAATGTTTACTATCAAGGGGGAAATAGTAGGAAAAATATTAAGATATACAAATGCCTGTAAAAAAAGATTGTGGATACTATGTAGTTTGTTACAAGAAATAAATAGTTGAAATAAATAACCAATGAGAAAGAAATACATTGAGGTGGGGATTGGTCACCTGGAAAGAATTAATGAGCATTAAATGCCAAGACAAATAAAGAAAGGAAGCATGAATGTCTTTAACAGGAAAGGAAAAAAGAAAGCTCCTACTGCTGGCTATTTTGGACTGATATATAAATCTTTCAGATTCAAAATATCTTAAACTATAATGTCCCATTTTGAATTCAACATTTGTTTACTTAAATAGAAACAGGTATTTCAAGCGCAAATATTTTAAATTTGAAACATTTTATGTACCTTACTGTCTTGTTATACCAGTTGACAAAATAAGACAAAAATTGGGCAAACTAGAGGAAAATAACATAGAAAACAGAAAGTATTTGTCCTTAAAGAACTTTCTAAGCATATCCATATCCTTTTTGTTTACATTTGCTAGTCACTTTCTGATAATCAGAAGTAACTATATTACATTCCAATTAATCATATCAACTGTGCCTAAGGAATTTGTTCTTATATTTTTCCTTAAATTCATAACAATGAATACAGCCATAACAACGCAGCCTTTGGCTATAAAAAAAAACCTGAAGCTTTGATATGAACCCAACAAAATTCAAAAGAAACTTAACACTCTTTTCTACATCAACATAATACCCTAGCCACAATTTCAAAAAACAAAAAAATTATCCATTTTAACAGTATGAACGCAGACCTTAAGATTAGTTTCTCCATCCAAACTTGCAGTCGTAACATAGCAACAGCCATGTTCTCTATCAGAGGACAGAAGTACAAGATCAGCAGGGAAAGTTTCATCTTTGGCTACTCTCACAATATCTCCTACCTGAGGAGACAGAAGAAGGCATGGAAAAACTGATTTGCAAAATTACTGGATTAAAACAGTCCAACGATTATCCGGTCTAATTAAATTCTTTGTAAAACTGAATAACAGCCATGACTGTTTATTTCAACCCCACAATTACAGAAGACAGACCCTCATTTTACGTGAGTAAGACACATACCCGAATGTTCTTTGATCTTGTTTTTACAAGGCCACCACTACGAACAACATACACTGGAGCTCCATTTACTTCATTGTCTGCTTTGTGCCGTAGCCAATCTTCATAACCCTGAAAAGATCAAAGGAAGTCACTAATTTATCTTGCCTGCCATCTCAAATTTTATCAGAGGATCAATCTAGGGCCTTAAAAAAATGGAATCCATACAGCTTATTTTCCCAAACCGCTTGCCCTTGAAAAACTCTGGACTACAGTCTCAATATTCCTTAATGGGTCATACTGATTGAAACTACAACTCTTAACAGCTCCAAAAACTTGGAAGGGATCAGGGTGGGGGAGATAGAGCCAAGGCAAAGTAGATAATCGGCTTATAATATGATATTCGTGCCACTTTAAGTGAGGGAGATGACAACCTATGTCTATTTTGAAAACATATATAGTAGGAATGATAAATTCAAGCAAGCATGCTAAAGGCAATTGTGCTGTGTGATCAGGGTTATGTTAAAGAAAGATTTCCAAGATAGATAAAGGTTGCCTGATAAGTCTTGCACGCATACCTCAAGAAAAGTCATGAGGGAAAAAATGAAATTGCATGGTCGTTCCTACTCAGATGGGAGTTGGGAGGCATATTCATTTAATAAATTAGGGTTAGTTGTATAGTCAGCCAGATGTTTAGACTGGATATGGCATTTTTGTTAACCTATTAAGTCTTTCCTAATGACCTGAGACAGGTAGATGTTGTTCGATGATATTAAAGGTACTGTTATATAAGCTGTTGCAAGTAAAACTGCCTTTTGTAATTGACTGATAGTCATTTTTGTCAATAGTGATGGTGTTCAAGCGATGCTCCAGATATTTTGGAATTGTACCAAGGACGCATATTACCATTGGTATTACCTTTGCTTTCTTTTGCCACAGTTTCTATCTACAGATCTTTATATTTTATGATTTTTCTCTAGTTTTTTCTCTTCTCTTCTGATGCCTTCAGGTCTTGTAATGTTCACTCGCCAACATTTTTGTCTTTCTCATCAACAATTGTTAATTCTGGGGCATTGTGTGGCAGATGCTTGAATTCTTAAGTCCCAGAGCACTTTAGCTTCTTCATTTTTCTCTTACTTTGTTATTTTGTGGTACCACCCGTTCTTGCTGGTGGGCTAAGAGCTCTGAGCCTTTAGAATTCAAACAGATAAATGCCGGTCACTCAACATATAAATTATGGTTGGTCAGACAGTCAGCCAGATGTTTAGACTGGATTTAGCATTTTGTCTACTTATTGGTCCTTCCCAAGGTCATGTTTGTAGAATATTATGTTTTTATAAGACACAGTCTTGACAAAAGTAACAAAACAGAATTTTAACAGCTATAAAGAATGATAGGTAAAACTGAATGCTGGATGAAGGTAATTTCATTTAAAGCAGACAGTGGAGGTTATATAGTAAATAAGAGCCATCCTGTGCTGCTTCAATGTATTATGCAGACTAGTCTTGAATTTTGAAATATTCTTTAAACAAATAAGTGAATAAATCTATTCTATCCATAGGTATAATAGAAGCACTGGGGGAAAATCAGGTCCCATCAACTTCAGGGAGCCAGAATACTGTGAGGAATCTCTAGAAACAATTGAATAATGCAACATCTCTCATTATGTAAATCAATTTTTAGAAGACTCCTTCGCAAAACCTCATTCCTTTTAAGACAGCAGGAAAAAATGGTATTCATAATACAAACTGAGATACCAACCTCCACAACTATTATGTGTCATTACTACCCACTGAAGGCTTTTATGTGGATCATGAAAACATATAAAAGCAATCCCAGGCAAAAACATGTTTTGTGTTTTGATTCTTAATACCAAAATGTATTTTCCAGTTTCAATTGAGGCTCAAATCCTTACAGGATACTGTTATATTTCAATGCAAGGAAAATGGAATAGCAATGATTTAAGGTATCTTTAGGGACAAAATAATTTAAGTTACCTCCTTCATTATCACAGTTGGACCAAAAAGATGAAAGGCTCCACCCAATATCCATATGATTCTTAAATCATTAATATATAAATATTCATATTTAAAATGCAAAACAGTAGCATCAGACATTGTTCTGTACAAAAATATCCCACTAAAAACACATTCTCACATCAAGATCCCTTTTTCTGTATAATATTTCAGACTGCATATTTAGTGTTTTGGATCCATGCCTTCGCTGGCTTGGCTTCTGAAGAAATACACCATGTGCTGATATTGCTAAACACATTAGCACATTGTGAGCTAACACTGATGGCCCACTTTTAATTGCAGTTCTGTAGTGAACATAATGTATATGTCTGTGCTAAGCAACCCCCCTCCTCCAAAAAAGGCACATTTTCTTACCTGCTTTATGGCTGTCACAGTTATAACAAAAAACAATGGCAATCCACTAGTAATTGGACTAGTAGGAGTATCTATCATAAGCTAGAAGAGAAACAGAAAGAATATGCGTATGAGTCAAATTTTGGAAAGTCTATGTTTACATTTGTATGTTATATTCAGAAAACTATAAATAGTGATTTGTGGTTGCTACTGTAACACCGCACACTGTATATACTACAATATTTTATTACTGTTGCTTACGACCATACCTGAGCCCGGAATTATGGCTGTAAGTCATGCTGTTCATTAAGTCGGTCATCACCACATGACTGTGCCCCATTTTATCATTTTTAACAGTTGTTAGGTGAACCCATTTTAGCTGGAAATGGGATTATCTGGCAATAAATATAAATCACAATTACGTGACACTGCAAAGCAACCTAATTGGGGGCTGGTTGCTAAGTACCCAAAATGCAAACACATGACCTCAGGGTGTGTGTGTGTGTGTGTGTGTGTGTGTGTGTGTGTGTGCAGCCAGTAAAACTTTGATACTGGTTATAAGTACCTTTTTGGAAGGTCTGTTATAACTTCAATGGTTGCTAAGAAACCAGTCATAAGTCAAGGACTACCTATAAAGGACTTTAATGGCATTTGGAAAACAGCCAGATTCTCACAGATTTTAAAATGGCCCAAAACTGAAAATGAACTTGGCAAAAATTTCCCTTCTATATTTGCCAGATTACAAGATGCTTGTGGGCAATCACACCAATGTGTTGTCAATAATGAAAAATACAGACTGCACTAAGAATTGTTGCAGGATAGTATGTGGTGGAAGTTCAGCTGCAAGATCTTGGTTAAACACGCAGTGTGAACACTGCATTCAAAGTAGAAATGGAAGAAGACTGTGGGCTCTGTGACAAAACACAGACCTCTTGCATATGGACCAATCCTAAGGGGAGGAGGGGAACGTATTTTATTAGGCAGCAGCTCTAAAGCCCAGTCTCACCAATCAATCAGTCAATCAATCAAATTTATATGGCAGTCTATCTTATAGAAAATGATTTTGGGTGATATACAACAGCTCAATAAAAGGTGTAGATGTATAAAACAATTATTACCTCATATAATTAAAAAAATTCTTAAAATGTATAAAAAACCATAAAGAGAAAACTAAAACAGAACAAAGAAAATAACAGAGGGATGTCAATAATAACAGTGCCACCTCATGAGTTCACCCGTTCCTTGGGATCCTGAGGGCTACTGACATAATCAGGTCTTGAGGGACATGTGAATGCTCAGAAGTGATGAGGTTTTCCCTCAGCATAAACAGGATAGGGATTTTGAAGGGGGTGCATGTATTTCAAGCATGAGCAATAGATTCAAGTTCCACAGGACTTAACTCGAAACATGCTTATTGTGATCATACTGCAAAAACAGACATCATAGTACGTTCTACCCTTGGGCTGTGTTAGCTGAGGCAAAAAAAGAGGAACGCCCCCCCCCCCGCCATGTCACTCTGTTTCTATTATTTGCCTGCTGTAAAATGTAAAGCTCCTTCCTGTGAGGAACAAAGCATGAATCCAAGAAAAAATAAATATAATTGCAGAGAGTTAAGCTAATATCAGTCTAAGAGATTTACTTCCTATGAGGATAATTGACCATGCATGCTATAAAGCCAAAAGCTTAATATTTTTTGCAAAAAATTAAGATGTTTTCGTAAACCAAAGAAATGCAAGATTAAATAAAGTTATGTAATTAAAAAAAAAGGTATGTATCCATTTTTAGAGAAGGCAGATATGCAAAATAGGAATTGAGTGGCTTTGTCCTTTTTAATTTAAATTAATATCATCTGGTTGTTTCACTGCTTTTTCTTTTTCATCTGAAGGAGGTCTTGTTGCTTTTACCATGTTTTGTCAACTTCAGTTCCTTGTGACTTTACTTTTTCTGAAATCATCTCTACCATTTCCAGATATTACTTCTCTTATGGCCCGATCCCCTTCCCGGCTCCTATGCGTTCACTATTTGTTTTCAGGTAATCATTTACCTTTATGTGCAGCTATACTGACATTTTCTGATTTCCATTTGTATTTCCTCAATGGAAATGTTCACAATTGTGCTTTTACCATTTCCCTTTGTATGAGCTTCCCTCTATCATAAGTGTCTTTTCCCACCAGCATCTCCTGCCATGAAATCCTACCTATCAGAAGCCATCTTTTCAAGCTCACAACATATGCATACAGTTTTAACTTTCTTTGAAGTCAAGAATTTGAGCCTACTAATCAATTTTTCTCGAAGTTCCTGATATTTCTACTTTTTAAACAAAATTTTCTCTATTGGAGATTATCAAGAATAATCGATTCTATTTCTATCCTCAGTTATACACTTCAGGAAGACCCTGGAATGACATACTAAGTAGAATTACCTCTCTATAGAGAGGTAATGGTGGCAATTCATCCTAGTAATAGTTGTATTTTACACATGAAATATGCTTATGCATAAGCACAGTACAAGCAAAGCAATAAGTATCACAGATGTGTGTCACCAAAGTCCCTCTCCACTAGTACTTCATTCCTCTTGAACTTGAACTTGGCAAGTTTAAGACTTGTGGACTTCAACTCCCAGAATTCCTGAGCTAACATGACTGGAGGAGGAATTCTAGGAGTTGAAGTCCATAAGTCTTAAAGCTGTCAAGTTTGAAGACCCCTGCTCTTGAATAATCTTCAATTTGCTTTTTGGATATAATGATCCACAACTGCCCCATGGATGGCTACTTGCAGATATAAAGAATGGTATGGTATGGTTCATTCACTTATTTAAATCAGGAGGCTTTCTATGGTAGGAAGACTAGCACTGAGTAGAACAGCCATGAAAGTCTTGGAAAAGGCATTCAGATGCTGAGTTGTAGCAGAATCATGACTGGAAAAAAATCAGAATTGTGTAGGCAATGGCATTTCTTGTGAAATTCTATGGAAGCGAAAGTTTGAACACCGATGTTGTTAAAAAACTTTTGAGTGTACCATGTAGAACCAAGGAAACAAACAGATCATCAAATAAATCAATCCAGAGTTCTCACTCAAGACACAACCAATCAGGCTCAAATGATCACACTCTGAACACGTTTTGTGAAAGACCTAGCTCAGTGAAGAAGACTATAATGCTGGAAAAAGTAGAAGGAAACAGAGGAAGAGGAATACCGACGTGGATGGACTCAGTTACAGTGGCAATGGGCGCTAAATTGGAAGGCCTAAAAGACCAGGTTAGGGATAGTTTGTCATGGAGAACATTTATCCATGTGGTTGCTAAGAAATGACATTGACCTAATGACACATAATCAATCAATGCTGGGAACTTTATGAGCTAAACCACAGGATATGTATACTGGTGACACAGTAAAGAAACACTATTTGTCAACAGAAAGAGGAATTATTACAAAAAGCATAGCAAATTGTGTTGGAAGCAAAGAGGAATACTTTAAAGTGTTAAAGGGCAACAAATCTTCATGTTTGAATGAGGTAATCTATCTACTGACAGCTATTAATAGGTTGTTCTTTGTTTCTTAAATATTTGAGAACTGCTTCTATTCTAAAAACAATACAAATAATTCCACTCTGATTGCATTGAAGAAAAAGAGAGGTATAGTGAAATATAGAAATTCTAAACCATTGATGGTTCTCTTATTCACATAGCAAATGTTGCAAATTAAACTGCTTTTCTGAATTTATTTCATAGCAGAAATGTAAAGAGTTCAAATATAGGTCAGCCAAAATAGTGATGAAGCTGGATGGAAAGAAAAAAAAACAAGCTAAAACACATACAAACAAGCTTTACTGATAGAGCTTGGTACCTAACAATTAACATTTAAACACTGCTTAACCCATAGAACCTTTTTCTGCTAAATTTAGAATCCTTTCCATTGAAGCTTTTAGATAAAAGAAGATTTAGCACAACTTGTGAAATACGTAAGTGAAAATAGAGAAGAAAAACTAAGCAAAAATGAGTAACAACTATTTTCTGATTACATCATTGTATGTATGGGAACCCTGAATAATGAAAGGGGAAAAAAGCATGCTTTAGATGCAATAGTCAGATGATTTTTAAGAGTTTTATTGCAATAGCCACAACATGGATTTCATTGCAACTTAGGCCTGAGGCAGCATTTGCAAAAGATATAAAATGTAATACGTATATGGAATCAAATACTATAGTGGCTTGTGTAATACTGTACAATACACAGTATTTACAGGATACACAAAACACATCTGATGAATACATTGTTCAGTCCATTCCTCAGAATGAGGTTTTGTTATCATATTTAGAAGGAGATGAGAACTGCAATCTTGTCACATGCAGAGAGAAGTAAGACAGATTTCCCCATGAATATCATAATTTCATATTTCTAGGGGGAATTTTTTGAGAGCCTGTTCTTTTGACGGTATGAATAAATCTCTCTTCCATCCTGTTAGCTTTGGACAACAATCAAGTCCATAGGTCAATCCTATGTGCCCCACCTGTTGTTACAATGCTACTGATTGATGATGTGCCATTAAGGCATTGTGGAGTCTTAGAAGTCTCTTTTTTTTTAACGATGCTATTACAATATTTTAAATATCTGCTACCATCTTGGGATGGACTTGTGAGCAAAAATCAATATGATCCCAATAGCACAAGTCCCAAATGATAGCTAAATTTCTGATTATAGTACTGACCAGGTTCCAGGCAGGATGTAGGAAGCAAATGACCACCCAACTGACTGGTCAATAAATAGAAATATAGCTTTGATGCTTAAATTCCTTCAGGAATTCACTTTCAGAGATTAAATACCAAATTAAGAAAGGTCTTTACTGGTGACTTTAGCTCATGATTTTGATAATATTGCTAATTCATATAACTATGCATTTGTTTTGTCAAACTAAAGCCAATTAATATTTTATCCCTATCTGTACTTAATTTGTAATTGTACGTGGGAAGGATTAAGAGAGGCTACTCAATCAGATGAAATGCCAATTTACGGGAAACCTGTTTTCAAAATATATTACGTATAATACCTAAACTGCATCAACATTTTTAACATCTCTCCTTTAGAGTGAAGAAAACATGTTAGTCACTAGGAATAAATCTTATGAAGCAGATCAGCTAATGTCTTATGAAACCACAGAAAAACATAGATGAACATGTCCTGATAATGGTAGTGGGCATGTCACCATATATAAATGAATTCTAACTCTCACAGTAACCCACGATTTGTTTCAAAACCAAGCTTTATGCTTGATTATATGCAACATGATTTTTTTTTCAAATCCCTCATGTCAATTGCACATGCTTAAGTAGTGTTAAATTATCCAACTTACCTGAACCAAAAATATTATAAGAAAATAAAAATTGGCTATTCTTCTGAACTGTTCAAATAAATTTTTGGGCACAAAATTCCACACAGTATACTGCAAGAAAAAAAAAGTTACATTTAAAAACTGCCAAAGTAATTCATTTCAACTTCAATCATTTTTTCAGAACTGTATATTCTGCATTCAAAATTCTACAAATGTTAACAAACCCTCTCTTAGAACATTCATATCAGCCAATTAAGTTCCATGTTTACCTTTACGTGTTAAATTTGCAATACAATACTGATTCATAAAGAAAATGAATTAACTGACATCTGACATTGGGTTTTCTACAATATAGGAGATGTTATCTTCATTTTGATTTTAATATAGGTTATCCTCAATATGGTGGTTTGACATTGAAATGAGACACAGGGAACTGTCTCTGAGAAAAATGCCAACCCTGAGAGAACTCAGGTAGCAGTATTTATTGAGAAAAAACACAAGCAAAAATACAGTATGCATATTCAGAAAACAATGACCTCAACAGGAGATTACTTCACCAGCATGAGAACACACAATCTTGGAAAATCCCAGATGTTACCTTGCTAGGATGAGATCATACAGCCACGGAAAGTCTCATGGGAAAGTTTGGAAAGTCCCATGAGAAAGCACAACTGTGTATCTTGTACCTTGAACTTTCACCCATTTTCCTATTCCTTCTAAACTGGCAGAATCAAAACAGAATGAGGCACTCTGAGCAAAGATACTCCTACCCCCACCAAGAATGCCCACATCTTCCTAGACTTACTGCTAGTTATACAAAGGCCTTACAGAAAATGATAAAATGATTAATAAAATATATTACCACATTCCCTCCTTTTTTATTTATTCAAAGATAGGGGGTGTTTTAGTGGCATAGTACACAGTTCCCTCATGACCTGATCCCACACGCCGGAAGACTGAGGTACACATTTGTAATAGATTAGGAATACATTGAATAAAACAACATAATAAGATACATATAGCAATAATAATAACAACCCTTGCAATAAGGAGCGAAACCATGATCCATCAGGAAGCCAGGACCACAGACTGTCCCAGAATGATGCATTAAACCCATCGGCTCCAGACTGATGCTGAGCAATACGATCTTCCATGTCCTGAACAGTTTTTGTAATGTTTGGCTCATAATTATGTATAAAAACACAACAATGTGAATGAATTAAAGCACAAACTCCTCCTTGAGCAGCTAACATAATATCTAAAGCATATCGATTTTGCAAAGTAACTGTACGAATTTCAGACATTTCTACATTAATCATCTTAATATTCTTTATAGTATCATTAAACATAGCAACAGTAAAATTATTTAAAATATGAATATCTCTATAGTTCATAGCAATTCCCAAAGGCGGATGAGACCTCGAGAAATTTGTGTCCACAGATTACCTCCCATGGTTAGACCTAATCCAATTCCCGACGATTTCGATCCGAACATCAGGAGGTAATGTATCTAACTTATAGATAACCGGAATGACAAACCCCAAAGTACATGTCCCTGACCAATTTGCAGGGATTTGTCGATAAGCCCATAGTCCGCATAAAAACCAAAACCCTTCCAGCTGTACATAACCTTGTTGACTTGCCGCTTGCATCAGCTGTTTCATGTCTAGATATTGATACTGGCCAAATGCGTCAGACTCATTTTTCCCATTTACCCAAGTTATGTTGTTCTCTGAACCATTTGTCCACTTAATAGTGTAATTGCAGACACTATGATTCCCCAAGAATTGTGAGTTTGTAATGTTTTGGAAACATAAATGTGCTGGAGACTGCAGTGCAGTCTTCACCTTGACTGTAAAGTTCATGGCATATGAAATGTTATGCTTTCCGGTCTGCAAAGTAGACCGATTAAATGGAACTCCATGTAGAGTCAGTCCTTCTCCCACTCTCCCAGGAAGGTGCATACACAACCAACAATTGGTGATGTTCAGGTTTTTGGCAGTTGTGCGCAAATCTTTAATGTAATTATTATCTGTCCACAAATCATCGCCCAAATCTCCAGCACGCTGAACATGCTGTCGCTGCCTCTCCGCACCCGAGCAGCCCAGGACAGATTAGGCAGAATCAACAGGATCAGGAACCATAGATGCGCCATCCTGCTCCTCCGAAACTTCCTTCACAGGTGCCTGCGAATGATCAGGCCGAACACACCGACCAGGAACCCAACGAATTTGACCAAGATGTTCAACTGCTGCATAACCACGTCCCCACGTTATCAGCTCAGCAGGAACCCATGCCGGATCCGGAAGGAACCGCACCAACACCCGAGGTCTCACCGCATCTGTAGAAGGAGAAGAAAAATGCCTGCTGGCCGCGCCGCAGGGGGTTACCAGACAAATTTAAAAATTTAAAGTATATAAAGCTAGATTTAATTGATCTTGAATCGCCGGAAGCCCCAGGAGCTTCCTCCTTTTTTATTTAATTTAATCAACATGGTCTTGAGCGTGGGAATTATGACGTTTCTACAATAGCTTGCCCAGTAGAATTGTATTCCACAGACCATTGTTTAGGTGTACCAGCAACTGAAAAAGTCTTAATGCAATGATTGATGACATGTTTAACCATCTCACCTCTTTGAGGGGTAGCCATTAAAAATCCTGAGTAAGTATCCACAGTTACATGTATATATTTCCAGGGCGCAAATGGCGGATATTGAGTAACATCCATTTGCCAAATCATTGAAGGTTTCAACCCTCTGGGGTTAACTCCCATAGGGATATTCGTGCCCTGCTTTGAACAAGTTGGACATTGTTGAATTATGGCAGCAGCTTCTGCAGTAGTAAGTTTGAATTGCTGTGCCAATGCTTTAGCGTTTTGATGAAAATAACTATGACTATCCCATGGCTGGACAGTGAGGACTGAAGTTACAGCACTGTCAGCTTTGGCATTACCTTGTGATAAAATTCCAGGCAAATTACTATGACTACGAATATGAGCAACAAAACACACATTCACACGCTGCTCCAAACATCCTTGTAACAACAAAAGCAATCTTAAAATATCAGGTGATATTCCAGGAGACAAATAAGAACCTGCTACAAAGGGTAACAAATTATACACATACAATGAATCCACTATTAAATTAAAATCCTGATTGTGAAAATTTTGAAAAGCCAAAACTACAGCAGCAAGTTCTGCCTGCTGGGCAGACTTCTGCTCTGAAGTCACTTTTGTATGCCAAATTCCAGATTTATCTTTCCAAACACAAGCACCAAAACTTTCCCTCCATCAGTAAAAACTGTAGGAGCATCTGATATGCCCAATGGTATCCTTTCTTACATTTTGGGCACACTGATTTAGGACGAACACCCTGTCCCATTGATCTCTTATTCTGCTGACTTTGACCTCCTCCAGGAGCCCGACATTGCGCTTTTAAAATGTCCAGGCTTCCCACAATTGAAACAATTCCCCTTTTGAGCATGTCCTGTTTGTAAAGCCAGAGCTAAAGTTTCCATGTTAAAAGACTGACTCCCAACCTTCCTACATGCATTAATCAAATCTGCGATTTCTCGCCCCCACTTGCTACCAGTGGATTTAAAATCTTTTTGCAATCTGTGTTAGCTTGTTCTACTGCTAACTTAAAAGCAACTCTTTCTGGGCGAATTGATTATCAATTTGTCTTTCAATAGCCAATTTCAGTCTGCTAATGAAATTTTCATAGGGTTCATTGTTCCCTTGTTTGATGTTAGTAAAGGTCTTCTCACCACCTTCGCCGTCAGGGAGAGACCCTATGGCTTGAAAAATTATTTGTGGGAGAAGAATGAACCCTTCCTCAGGCATACCATCTCTGTTGTTCCACTGTTGTAAAATTACCAACTCCGTAAAGCTGATCTGGGGTAACATTTGCTGTTCCCTCTGGACTGCCAGCTGTCTCCATTTCTGATCTAACACCAAATATTGAGCTGGAGTTAAAATCATATTCAACAGAGCTTTCCAGTCAGCCGGAATCATTTTATTTCCATAACCAACTGCTTCTAATAATGCCTGAGTATATGGCGTTCTAACACCATATTCTTTTGCTGCTTGCTTAACTTCCTCAAAATTCTGAGCTGTAAAGGCTTCCACTCCCGCTGCGGATTTAATGCAGCATCCATGACAATTTCCACTGGATTAAGTTGAACTTCTACTCCAAACTCCACCAAATCATCTCCTGATAATTCCCCTCTATTCTTTGCTTCTTGAATAGCTGCAGTAACTGCATCCACCTGAACCCTTAAAGGTAAACTCTTATCCTCTGACAAAGTATTGCTAGCGCCGGACAGTTCCCCAGATTTATCTGGAGGTGCCGTCGGGCGGCAACAAACGTACCGCATGGTAAAGCGGCAAACCTTCTTCGGGGGTGATAGGAGCGGTTGTTCATAAGTAGCTAATGCATCCATAATCACTCTCCAGGTTAACAAAATTGAAGAAGGGCACGAGGTTCCTCGTGCAAAAATTTCCCTATCTTTTCCAGGACTCTACTTTAATACTACCTCCCTCCGGATATGACTTAATATTTTTCCAAACATACTGTAGTAAGTCCTCAATTTCTTTCTTTCCTACAGCACAACCCCTACTGCCAATTCCAAACCCAAAACTATTCCCAATGATCCCTCTCAATTCCCTGATGTGCTCTTTCTGAGCCTTCTCGAGAGATCTCCCCCATACTCACGAAAGAATCTATCTTCGTCCAGCGAAGAAGATGAGGGCCCAGTCGACGTCCGCGACGATGAGTATAGGATGCGGAAACGATAGCCTTCCAAGCTATCACGTCGGGTCACCATTTATGGTGGTTTGACATTGAAATGAGACACAGGGAACTGTCTCTGAGAAAATGCCAACCCTGAGAGAACTCAGGTAGCAGTATTTATTGAGAAAAAACACAAGCAAAAATACAGTATGCATATTCAGAAAACAATGACCTCAACAGGAGATTACTTCACCAGCATGAGAACACACAATCTTGGAAAATCCCAGATGTTACCTTGCTAGGATGAGATCATACAGCCACGGAAAGTCTCATGGGAAAGTTTGGAAAGTCCCATGAGAAAGCACAACTGTGTATCTTGTACCTTGAACTTTCACCCGTTTTCCTATTCCTTCTAAACTGGCAGAATCAAAACAGAATGAGGCACTCTGAGCAAAGATACTCCTACCCCCACCAAGAATGCCCACATCTTCCTAGACTTACTGCTAGTTATACAAAGGCCTTACAGAAAATGATAAAATGATTAATAAAATATATTACCACACTCAACTTACAACCACAATTGAGTCCAATTGTGTAAGTAAGGCAGTTGTTAAGAGAGTCATACCCCATTTGACCATTTTTGCCATGGTTGTTAAAAATCACTGCAGGTAAGTGAATCATGCAGTCATGATGCAAACCTAGGAAGGTTGCAAATGACAATTCCAGAACCCCAGAATGCTGCATCCATTGTAAATACATGCTAGTTGCCAAGCACCCAAAGTCTAATCGAATGACTATGGGGATGCTGTAATGGTTATAAGTGGTTATAAGTCACTTTTTTCAGTCTGTTGTAACTTTGAATTGTCATTAAGCAAACAGACTACTCGTAAAGTGAATTATCTATGAAGTTGCTTACCTTAAATGCACTGCAATTGCCTTCAAGAGTATTCCTTCATTACAAGCACATCTAGGTATGAAATATTGGTTGAACCAAGTGGTCGTTAAGTGAGATGCCACAAACCACCTCAATCAATGACTGCAATCTCAACTCTCCCATTTGCAGTCATTAAGTGGAGCACTGGAGAAGGAGAGTCCTGGCCTTCCAGATGTGATGGGGTGGAGATAATTCCTGGGCCTCCCACTATATCTAGGAGTCCCGAACCCTCTCTTTGCCCCCACCAGGAAAAACAACTGTAAGAATGCTGGCTACTGGAAATCCCTCAGTGAAACAGACCTCAATTTGGCAAAAAAGACAGCAAATGCCAGGTAGCGCAGAAGAGACATAATCAGAACATTCCGCTTTTCCGTCTGCCTGCCAGCTGATCATCAAAAAAGCTGTTCTATCCACGGGCTTGAGCTAGCAGCTCTTCACGCAGGACAGTTTGGCAATTTATACTTCCATGCTGGCTGCCAGCGGGCTCAAGCCAACAACCCTTCACGCTGAGCAGCCCCTGAAACTTATTCTCAGAATGGCGCTGGCTGCTCACAACCATTACTTTCTGTGACAGCCAACCTCCTCCGAATGGCGCCAGTTGACAGCGGCCTCAAGCCGAAGGCCCTGCACACTGTTAGCCATCAAAAAGGCTGAGATCCGATTGTATTGTCTCTGCAGGAGCGGCTAAGAGACGGCCAATTGGATCAACTCTCTGACAGCTTGGGATAGAATCCAGGCAAAGAAGAAAAAGACTCTGCCAAGGAATCCCAATTAGGAGCTATCCAAACCACGACTACTTAAGTGTTAGACTGAGTCGAAACTAGGGAATGTTAGCAAGGGGTGTGTCCTCTGTTTTTGAACTCAGTCTAACGAGCAGCGTGACAGGAATCATCCCCATGCCTGGATTTTATCACTACCACAATGGAGAATCCCAGTGTTCTGAGCCTTTCAAAATACTAGCTCAACAGGGGAAAACACTAGGGAACATCAATGCTCTGAACTTTATAGAGATTAATTTGTGAACTTGCATTACTAATTTTAATTGTTTTAACTTTTTGTGTTCAATTTTATAAACAGCTAAGTGTCTTTGTGGAATTGGTGGTATTTAAACAATGTAAATAATAAATAAACTTTGTTTATATTAATGGGGAGGCTAACACAAACACTTATAGGTAATCTTCAATGTACAAGTGGTCATTCATTGATGACAGCCTTACAAAAAGTGACTCAGGACTAGCCATCAAAATTATAATCCCTGCACCATCCTGTGGTCACATGATTGCAATCTGAGGGCTTAGCAACTGGGGTATTTTTGACAGCTGCAACATCTTGCGGTCAATGTGATAGCAATTTGCCACATTCCCAGTCATTCTTCCAACAAGCAAAGACAACTGGGGAAGACAGATTCACTTAACAACTGTGAGATTCACCTAGTAGGTACCATGTGATTTGCTGAACAATTTTGGTAAAAACGATTGTAAAATTGGGTCCTTCTTGTGATGACTCATTTAATAACCACATCACATAGTGACCAAAATTCCAGTCCTAATTCTGGTCATAAAGCTGAGAACTCCCTGTTTTTTTTAGAATTAAGCCATAATTAAGCCAGTTGCTTAATCTGATTTTGTCTCTAATCAAAAATAAAAATCACCACACAGACCTATGCATGATTCAAACCATACCTACAACTGAAAATTGGAACCACCACATTGTTTTTGTGCAAGTAGCTTATAGAGGCTAAAAATATACTCACCTGATTCAGTTTTTAGAATTTTTTTTAGTTAAGCAAGCTTTTGAAATATGATAAACCACAAAAACAAATTCTATAATGATATATAAATGGACTAATTTAACAGTATGGCTCATAAAATGCCCTAATCCTATTCAGATACACATCTGAGAGTTGTTTTTTTTAAATGCTGATATAGCTCACTAAAATTTATCTTTAACTATTGCACTTTATAAAGTATGTGTATGTATAGGTGTTAAAATTTCCCATACCTTAGAGGAGATTATTCTGTTTTCTGCAAACTTCTGAGGAACATAATGGCCATGCTGAGGAAAACGATTTGCAATATAAATAGTTCGATTATCACTCTGATGTGGTGGGTCAAAACCCTGAAAAAAACACCAAGAACATTATATCATTGATAGTTGCATCTCAATATTTATAGTACATTTTAAATCTTGATATTCTCACAATAATTCTGAAAAATTCCTTATTCTTGGTGAAAGAGGTGAAAAACAAACAAAATGCTTACAAAGAAACAAAAAGTAGTTATTTATTTGTATCCTGCTTTTATTCTTTTTAGAAATAACTTAAGGTGATGATCATATCCAACAAACCTTCCTCATCTTATTTTCCCCAAAACACCAATCCTGTGAGGTGGGTTGAACTGAGAGAACTCATGGTCTCTTGCTTTCTAGCCTGGTGCCTTAACCACTAAACTAAACAGACTCTACCTACCAACCTATCTATCTACCTACCTGTCTATCAGTATCTAGTCACCCAGCAGGGCCATCCATTGCAGTTGGAAATTATGCCTTCAGTCAAACTGCCTACTAGATTCTCAGGAAAACAAATGCTCCCTCTGAAACCCACAGGGAGCATTAGTCACCTGGGGTAGACTGATCAAATCGGTACTATATCCTTGCAAGGAAAAGCAGAGGCAGCACCACCATAGTGAAAAGCAACCATAAAATGTTCTGACTTGGACTGAGGTGAATGTCCTCAACCTCCTATCATGTTGCAAATGCCCTGAGAGAAAAACCAGTGTGTGATAACCTCCTGAGACACCCCAGATTCTATGCCACATGAAGACCAAGTTAAAATCTCCCAGTGCTGCTGTATCTTAAGACTCCACTGCAAGTGCAGTAACTGAGACAAGCAGCCCCGTTAAGATATCACTGTACAGCAGGAAAACTGGTATAACAGCTAAAAATATAAATGGTCTCTAGAGCTCAACTTCACCGTAGATGGTCCAACATCTGCAATGCAGAACCTCAGCCTTACATCTGCCCTAAAACTGTAATAATTGGTGACAAACTAAAAACCCAGTAAATATTGTAAACCCCCCCAAAGTTGGGGTTTTGCAAATGACTACAGACTGGAGCTTGGGTGAAAACTTAACACAGCACTTTATTATATCCTCACACACTCCCCAATGTGAAGTTATTGCCTTGGCTGAGCAGGGTTAACTCTTTCCTCCTGGTCCTTATGACTTGGCTTAGCCAGATAAGCAAGCTTTTGGAAATCAATCCTTACTGTTCTTGAAGTGTCAGATAGTCCTTGTTTCCATCCAAAAATTCTTGCACTCATTGGATATGCTGCCTCAGCGTGGCTACACCTTTTGTAAATACAGTCGCATAGCAAAGTCGCTGCCAAGTTCCTGGCTAGGTTTCAAGCTCTGTTCTAAGAAATGTTGCTGTTGAGCACCCAAGTTGAGCTCCAGGCAGAGAGCAAGCAGGGTTGACTGCTTTCCATGGTCGTGGTCCTCCTGGCAGTTGGATAGGAGCCCTATTTGTAACCTGTAGCTGTTGCCCAGATGTCACTTCCCATTTCCTCATCTATGTGATGCATCTTCCTCTTCTTTCGCTTGTCATATACTCTCTGGGTAGATTCCCCTTTTCTGAGCTGAGGGACTGAGTGGAGTAGGTGGGCTAACCTGGCTACCTATGGACATCAGCATGTCTTTGAAAAGGTCAGAGTGTCACTCAATTAGCCGGCTGTGGAGGCTGTTGTGCCAAACAGCTTGGTATGGCCAACGGACTAGATGAAATACCATTGTGGGAATCTGTAGGGGAAAATCTCTGCAGCTCAGTCTGCCTCACTAAGCAGGCTGGTGGGGAGGGGTAGATTAAGTGCTTCTCCCTCAGGTTTCCTGGTACAGCCTGACCCTCATAACTCTTTTGAAATGGGAAGGAGGGATGAGCTAAATCTAGCCTTGGAATGAGGTGCCTGTTTCTACCTGCCAGGGTTACTCCCATCAATATTTTCCAAGGTACAGCTACGCTCCCTTTTTTTCTCATAGCATATCTCAGAGATGGGAACACTCATATCTGAGATTATCCAGATCTCAGATGAGGAACCTCTTGGCATTTAATAGCAGGGGATATTTGGTGGAAGAACAAGTATATTGTCATTAGGTGAAATTCGTCCCTGGCAAACAGCTTGTCTTGAAACAAAACTGTTGGTTTCCCCTCAAAGCTCATGAAAGGTAGGAACCATGGGAAATGGTGCAGGTGGTGTGTGATAAAAGGGAAGCTAAATGGAAGAAGGAAAATACGTGTGTAAGATTGAAATTAACAGCTGGAGTGATAGTGATCTAATGCAGAGTACATAAAAGGAACTAAAAATTTTCAGATCTCTTGCTCAAACCTGACGCTTCTGAGAAAATACCACCAAGCTGCTAACACCATAGAACTTTCCGGTCTTGTGTTTTTCAAAACAACTTTTAGTATCTGATAGTATAAGGAAGGCGGTAGGAGAAAACCACCCAAAAAGGTGATCTCTCTTCTTCTTGCTTGCTTTTGTCAATATATTGTACCTAAGTACCAAACTATTCTTCCTCCTTGCAGTGCATAGAAAAGAAGAAACTGTGACCGACTGGTTCGGGGTCTTCTATTGCTAGGACTCTCAAGTATATGGACAGGGTTACTGTGACTGTAAATATCTCCCTTGATGTTTCCCAAGCTCCCTGCCCCATCTGAATCTACAAAAATAAATAAAATGGTGAACTGTCAAGCCAGTGACAATTTAAAGACCGAAGCGAAGTCCAAGCTTCTTTACATCAAACAGCTCTTATAAACTTTTCTAAAAAATAAAAACAATTGCAGTGATTGTAGGATAAAAAGGAAGGGTGGTGGCTGACTGCAATCCAAGTTCTCCTTTTCCTCAAGTTCTCCGATGGAAGAATTGGATTTGGCAGAGAAACACGCCCCAAAGAGCCAAAAAATAAAGAAAGTCATATACTCTTTTCATTATGCTTCAAGATCTCATGATTTCCAACTTTATTATAACATAGAGCCAAATATCAAAATAACTTCACTCATCTGACCAAGAGTCCATTGCTTGTGCAGCCTTGTACAATATAGCTCATAAAAAACTCATACAAAGTTGTGCCCATATTATTTTACAGAACTTTTCCAATTAATAACTCTTGATTGTTTCATCAGCAACATTGTTAGTCCTAAAGAACATCAATGGAGCCTGGAGCACATTTTCCCCTGTCAAGCAAATGTACTTGCTTAGCAACAGAATCAGTAGATAATGCCACCAGCCCCCAAATGTCTGCTTCCCATACATTTTCACAAAGCTATAAGAAATATCTAAGGTAGGGATTTATAGGCAGTAATACTAAGGAATCTGTTTTTTTTTCCAGAGTGAAAGTGGAAAGTAGCAGTAAAAATCTAGATGAAGTGAAAGTTGTAAGAAGTGCCAGAGAAGGATCAAATTTTCCTCTTTCCAAACCCTGCCATATTTTCCCAATGTTATTTCTTTCTGCAGAATTAAGCATTCACTGTCTTCTGATCCAATGACATCTAAATTACAATTAGAGTAGACTTCTTCCATAGGGTAAAAGCGAAGAATACACAGACATTGATAAAATCAGAAGTCTGCACTGACACCATTGAGTCCAACCTTCCCCTAAGAGCTGCAATCCAAATGAATACAATAATTAAAAACAAACTTTAAATTCATTTGTAATTAATTGTAATTGTTGCATGGTGAACTGAAACAAGTTAAAGTTTCCTTACATTTATACAGTTAGGAACAGAATATTTAGGATCCAGTGCTGAACAGCACAGAACTTCTCTAAACTTTCTGTAACTAAGTAATGAATAAATTGAACATATAATGAGGCACAAATGGCTCCTATTATATACTTTAGACACATTATGCAAAGACTCAGCTCTTCGGAAAAGATTCTGATGCTGTGAAAGGCAGACAAAAAAAGAAGACTACAACCAGGAGCAAGGATTCAATTACAGTGGAATCAGTGCATTATTGGGAGATCTGAAGGGGGAAAAAGCAAGTTAGGGGATACAGATAGTCCTAAACTTACAACCACAATTAGAAACAGAATTTTGGGGCCAAGCAAGGTGGTCAAGTGAGCCACACTTAATTTTATGACCTTTTGCCATAGTCGTTCAGTAAATCACTGCAATTATTTGCAACTTGTTGCAAAGTGGCTGAATTTTGATCATGTGAGCATCGGGATGTTATGATGGTTGTAAGCGTGAGGACAGTTCATAAGTCGCTTTTTTCAGCACTGTTGTAAATTTTAACAGTTGTTAAATGAATGGCTATAAATCAAGGACTACCTGTATATTATCGTAGATAAACTATCTGTATGATTGCTAGGAGTATAAAAAGATTTGATGGCACATCATCCATCAATTAATCAACAACACAATCAGTGCAAAGACATTTGCAGTGCAAAAAACTGAAGAAAACTTAAATTGTTTTTCCATTCTCCTTGCATGAAGCCAAAAGTCTCAGTCTCTCTCTCTCCCCCGCAACGTTGGGAGCAGCGTTACAGAAGGAGTCAACCCATCCTGGGCTCTCTCGCAGCATAGATAGAAAGGGCGTTCACGGTAACTTCTACCAACTCCCAATCTAGACTCCTGGAGATTCAAAGATTCTTGGCCCATCAGAAAAATAGAACTGGTAATAAAACTAGCATTACCTTAACTGAAAGATGTATGCTGTTATTTAATTGCTCTTTTTTAAATCTTAAATAAGCTTAACTAATGATAGTTTGCCAGGGGTGGGATGCTACCGGTTCAGCCCAGTTCTATAGAACCGGTAGCTCTGAAGAACACTGAACTGGTTCGGTGTTTGGCCTACCCGCCCACCCGGGCTCTTGGCTGTCCTTTATTTCCTGCTTTTTCAACCACAGCAGCTTTCCGCAGCACAGCTGAGGTTGAAAAAGCAGGAAAGAAGAGGATTTACCAATGCTGCGCACCCTTGCACAGTGCTTGTCAGCTGTCCAAGCAGCACAGCTGAGGTTTTTATGAAATGGTCTACATGCGCACACAAAATGCACTCTCACCAGGGGTGGGATTCTACTGCCAGAGAACCGGCAAATCGTGCCACTGGCTGGCCCCGCCCACTCACTCCTTACCTGGCACGCGCGCTATCCAACTTTCCTGCTAAGTTGTAATTTTTCCTCCCCGGACCATCAGCTGTTCTTCTCTGCCGGGAGATTTAGATTAGCTAGAAAGCAGGAAATTGTTGGATTTCTTGCTTTCTGGCTAATCTAAAAGCAGAGCTGAGCCTGAAGCTTCTATTATTCACTGTAGACTCAGATGGCAAAAACATAGATCTCTAAGTGAATCTATGATTCTGTGAGCAACTCAATCTGCCTGCTCTGCCTGATTTTGGGTAAAAGTTGCTCTTTTTTTATAAAAAAATCAATATTTACATAGTGTGATGTGAGTTAATTTTATGAGTTTGCTTGCAAACAAATTTTATGTGACACTCAGGTAGTCGATTGCAAAAAGATAGATGTCTGAATGAATGTGCTTCTGTGAGCAACTCAATCTGCCTACCTGCTTTGCCTGATTTTTGGGTAAAAATTGCTCTTCTTTTTATAAAAAAAATCAATATTTACATAAATATTTATAATATTTACATACAAGCCATGCTCAGCCAGTCACATGACCAAGCCATGCCCAGTCAGCAAGCCATGCCCAGCCAGTCACATGACCACCAAACCACACCCACAAATTAGGCCACACCCACAGAACCGGTTGTTAAGAAATTTGAACCCCACCCCTGTACTTTGCCATGTATGAAAATAGTCAATGACAATGTTACACAGGTGCTATTATTTCAAATGAGCTGACCTTACTTAGATTGAACGTAACAAAATCTGTATTAGTTCCAGCTCTGCTTCAGAGACATTAATTCTGGTAACCACTTATCTAAAGAACAGCACAGTCTGGGAGCTGGTTTAACCTGGTCAACAAGAGAACAATCTAGTAAACAGAATCAAGTCCACCTACAGATGTAATACAAATAAGCTATGCGGATGTTGGCTGACATAACCTGGATTACTCTAATAAAGAAAGCAACTATTAGTCTAATTGGCATATGGTCATACACAAGTAGAGCATAATTAACATCTTTTTCTCTTCTGATCTTTATAATAAGTTCATAACATGATAGGGATTTGGGGAAATCTGCTAAATAGCAGAAATGACTGCTATTATCAGATGCCACAATTAGATTTCATATAATCCAGTCATTAAAACAGAAATTTTGTGTCTCATCTGAGAAATAGTTTTCTTTTTAAAAGTTTTTAAAGCTTCTAAGTACGAGAGAGACAACAGACTGCAGACAGCAGTAAGTTGCTTACTCTACAAGTACAGTTCTGCCTAAAATCTGCTGGGCTTCATATTTCAGCCTCAAGGACATAAGGAAAGGGATCTTTATTTGTCTTCCTCACTTTCAGCAGAAAAACATGATCTCATTCTTTTGTTTTTACTCGAGGAGATCCTTCTGTCAAATAAACCAGAAATTAAGCAAAGTGAAAGAAAGCACTAGGTGGGAGGGAAGAGAATTTAATTATAACTAGGCTATGTTCAGATGTCAATCAACCCCCCTTTCAATAATAAATCCTCTTTATTTTTTTAAATGGCAGCTCTCAAAAACAATTTTAGTGGAAAAAGACAAAATTGATCTTATATTCCCCCAAATTCTTTGTCAAATCAATTCAAGTTGCTGTTATTTGCTGGCCCTCAAAGGTCTTATATACAAGCAAGTAAAAAGGCAGTTACAGAAAGAAAGTTAATCAGAGGTATAAATTCAAAATCAGATATGAGGGCCAAAAGTAGGTAACAGGTTATTAACCAAAGATATGGATTAGATGCTCAGTCCTTTTCAAATGTTTCAAAAGCCCTTTTATAATAACTCAAGACTTGCTAGCCTTGTTAACCTGTTAGTCTCACTGAGTATTCATATTTGCAGTCTCACTATTACCATCCTGCCATAAAAACCAAGTAGAAAGATATTGAGCAAAACTGATTTCTACCTGTAGGCACAGCTAATGAAAAGAACAAAGCATAATGTTAAATGAAAAACTCTCCTCAACACTTTTGAATTCACTAATCCCCAATTTTGTTGTAGAGAGGGCTCTTAACATTCATAAAGAAATGAAAACTGTAAAAAGAAACTCTTGAAAATAAAAGCTCACTTTTCATGTTACAGAAAAAAACCTAATCCACCTTTCTCATATGTGTGCATTTGGCAAAAATAGTAATAGTGAAATGTTGCTTTGTTACAGCAACTGAAACGTTGTGACATGCTTTACACATAATCTCCCTGTGTTTTCCTCTGGATTCATCAAATTGCAGCCCTAACAAACCAGCCAGAACGGTCTTTCACCTGCTTTGTTTGGAGAAAGCGCAGCAGAGATTCATCAACCAAGCAGTCCTTCATGATTCCATCTGACTTGCAAAGATAGATGGGGTGGCAGTGGGGTCGCCAATGAAGGGGTGCCCCAATGGGAGGGCAGGGCAGGGTCATCTCCCTTGACCCTGAGGAAAAGGATTCAAGGTTCTTAAGAAAGGATTAAAATGTGCCAGGATAAATGGGTTTGTATACATGTTCCAGAAACGGGAGATACAGGATCTGGGGCAGCTCCTAAGAACTGGGTTACTTCATCGTTCTGGCACAGACCCAGGTAGTTTTACCAGTTTGTCCACTCACTACTTGATGCTGTTGCTGAATGCCTTACATCGATGACCTCATTGAGAAAATGGATTGGCTTATAACACTGAATTGTGGGCAGAAGAAATAAGCAGTCCCAGATTTAACCAGATTAGTGCCTATTAGGTATGTTTTATAGCAGAAATCTCCAAGCTTAGCAACTTTAAGACTTGTGGACTTCAACTCCGAGAATTCCCTAGCCAATATGGCTGGTTGAGGAATTCTGGGAGTTGAAGTCCACAAGTTTTACAGTTGCCAAATTTGGAGACCCTTGCTTTATAGCATTATGGTATATCACTGAGCCCTGCTGAAAGTGGGAAGGGAAATGCAGTCATCTATATGGATTATATTTTTCTTACTGGGAAATTGGTAAGAAATTATTATTTTTAATTTACACCTGTGAACCTGTTCTTTATGCTGGGTTAGAAGAACAGATAAGACTGTTGGTATACTACCAGTTTTATTGTCCAACAACCTTCATGGCAGTATTAAGAATGGTATCTTTAGCTCACAGTTGAAATAAGGGGTGTCTGGTGCTCTCTGAATTTGGTGGTTCTTTTGCAGATGTTTCATTTACCCAAACCAGGTACATCAGCACTGAAGATCTTACCAATTTTGGGTAATAAAACCAAGCTCAGAGAGCACCAAAGATCCCTCAGTATTAAAAAGCTTTGGAGTTTAACAGATTTAACAGATAATCAGAGTTGGAAGTGACCTTGTAGCTCCGTGATGGCGAACCTATGGCAGGTGTGCCAGAAATAGCACGCAGAGCCATCTCTCCAGGCACATGGAGCCATTGCCCATTGCTCTTCCAGGTTCTGGTGTGTCAGCCAGCTGGTCTTTCGCGCGCTGGGAAGATGATGTTTTGGTTTCTGGCACACACATGCCATCCAGTCTTTCAGTTTCTGGTGCGCATGCACGTGCAAAGACAAGCTGGCCAAGGCGCAAGTTGGAACCCAGAAGAGCAACAGGCAATGGCTTGCGTGCCCAAAGATGTGGAGAGGGGATCCCAGCGGTCGCTTCCTAGGGGAGTAGAGCTGTCGGCCTAGAGGGGCAGGCCAGGGCTTCCGTCCCTCCCTGCCAAGTGGGCTTCTTGCGTGGCCCCAGCCCTCCAGCCCGCAACACCGATGAGCATCCGTAGTCCGGAGTGCCTGGTCGGCTCAGGTACTACAGAAGAGCAGCGGCGGTGGCGGCAGCAGCAGGGCAAGGATCAGGAGCAACTGGCCAGCCCTCCTGGGGCAGCTTGCCTCCCGGACAGCGGCTCCTCTTCCTCAGGCATCCCAGCCAGAAAAGGCAGCACGAGAACCACCACCACCTCTCGCCCCCAGCTGGCTGCAGAGCACGCAGCTCTGGGTGGAAAGGTGAACACACACACACACACCGCCACTGCTCCAAGATGTACTGTCGGTGCCTCGTGGGTTAATCAGTGCACGTCCTTCCACACACACACACACCCAAGCGCCTTATGCTCCCTCCCATGCTCTGGACTGAACTGAAATGGGCAAAGGAGGCTGGGTTGATCTGCACCACCTGACAACCCTGAGAAGCCAGACAGACAGCAGACCATTCCGGCACTGGGGAAAGGACCAAGCTTCCCCTCACCCCTGGCCGGCTGCCCTGTGCGCTGTTCTGGGTGGAAAGGTGGCCCATTCTGGCAGCGAGGAAAGAACCAAGCCGCCCAACCTGGGGAGAGTGCCAAGCGGGCCGGCTGAACCAGAGGCCCACTAGCTGCCGCTAAGCCGGGAACTCCATGGCACACTTAGCAGCTGCGGCAGAGAAGTTGCCACGGCACCCGTGTTCCCTGTGGAGCTTCGGGTTTCCATTTGGGCTTGTTAGGACCTCGCCTCCCCGCCGGAGCCAGGACTTTGAGAAACTCTTGGCTGGCAGGCAGCAGAGCAGTCCAGCTCTGGCTTGTCAAGCGAGGGATGCCTGAACTGTGCTTTGCAAAGTAGGGTTTGTCTGCAGTCTGGAGCGCCTGGCTGGCTCCTGCCACTGCTGGGGGAAGGGGGTGGTGGTGGTTCTCACACTGCCCCAGGAGGGCTAGAGGACAGTGCAGCTCTTCATGCATGGAGACACCGCCGAGGGCCTGGCTCGCCAGCAATGGAGCAACTGTGGTGCCCGGCCGGTCACTCCTCCCCTTGCTCTGCAGAAGTGGTGTGAGCGGGGAGCTGCGCTCTTCCTGGCCCCGACCAAGCCTGTGATGGCTCAGCAACGGGAGGTGTGTGCCGCCTCCTGGGCATCCCCATTGCACATATGGCTGAGATGATGGGTTGGTGTTGATTTCCTTTTTATGCTTTTTACATGCCTGTTTTGGGAGGAACATTTGTCAGGCGCTGGGCTAAGAGGTGCACCGGCTGGGAAGCAGTCATGCTTCCTTGGCAGAAATGGTGAAGGGGGGGCTGTGCTGGCTTGTTCTCTGTGACAGGCTGGGGTGGGGTGCTTCATTGGCACTTTTCTGTTTTCCAGTGCACTGAGCGGCTGGTCTTCATGGTAGCATGCACACCAGAAACCGGAAGACCAGGTGGGCGGGGGTGTACCGGAAACCGGGTGCTCTTCCGGTTTCCGGGATGTGGGTGTGTGTGCTCCCGTTTTTGCACGCAGCACCAAAAAGGCTTGCCAACACTGTTGTAGGTCATCTAGTCCAATCCCCCGCCCAAGTGGGAGAGCCTACACCAGTGGTGGCTAACCTTTTTGGGCTCCTGTACCAAAAATTGTGTATGCGCTTGCACGCGCTTCCGCATGCATGCTCACATGCCAGCACCCAGAAGGCAATGCGCGCGGGACCCCATGCCCCCTGCACATGCGTGCGCAATCCTCCCTCCCCCATTCCCTTACCTGCACTGCACCTCCCAGCTGATTTTCAGCCCGTTTGAGGCCTTATTTGGCCTCCCAGAGGCTTGAGGAAAGCCTCTGCAGGCTGAAAAATGAGCCCGTTTCGTCACTTCCAGTATTTCCGGAAATACAGGAAGTGATGAAACAGGCCTATTTTAAAAGGCTGCAAAGGCTTCCTTCAAGCCTCTGGGAGGCCAAAAAAGGCCACAAACAGGCCGAAAATCAGCTGGGAGGCACGCACATGCACAGTGAGGTAAGTTTGCCTGTGGCTCGCATGCCCGCACAAATGGCTCTATGAACCACCTGTGGCACGCGTGCCATAGGTTTGCTATCATGGCCCTAAACCATTTCTGACAAATGGCAGTCCAATCCCTTCTTGAAAATCTCAAGTGATGATGCACCCACAATTTCCGAGGGCAAGCTGCTCCATTGGTTGATTGTTCTCACTGTCAGAAAGTTTCTCCTTACTTCCAGGTTGAAGCTCTCCTTGTTCAGTTTCCATCCTTCATTCCTTGTCTGGCTTACGGTGCTTTAGAAAATAGCTGAGACCTGGAAATGGACTATCTCAAGATTTCATGATTATGTTAACCATGGGACTGCTAATAGTTCCTAAGAACCTTAAAGCTCAAGTCGGATAAAGATCTAGCTAGTGGTTGTTTTTCCTAAATGGCAGGACAATGAAATGATGACTGAAGTAGCTGGATCATGTCCTTAACACTCTCCTTTAGAGAAGTAGAAGACTAAAGAAAACCTTTCCTGAAATTTATGGAACTGGACCAGTCACTGAATGCTTTGAGGATTTTCTTGACTGATTTAACCGTTGCTCCTATTGAAACTCTAGCCTTGCCATGGAACAGTGAGATGGTCAGATTTACACCTGAGAATTCTCTCCACTTACTTTGATTTACCAAGCAGCACAGGAAAATGAAATGCTGGGTGCCAAGATATGGCAATTTCAGAAGAGGACTTTTTTTTTTTGGCTTCCACTCATGTTCTCAATGAACCAGCAGCAGAGCTCCTCTGAGTACTTAAGAATCTAGCTAGTGTAGGTGTGACAGTTCAGTTGGGCCCCAGTTTGGAGAAGTAATGCAATGAGCTTGCATTGCAGATTTTTAGAAAACAAGCTAAAGACATGTTTATTTACTTTAGCATTTCCTGAAACAGGAATGGCCTTATTCAATTTTACTTTAAAGATTTTTAGAATAATAGAATAACAGAGTTGGGGGGACCTTGGAGGTCTTCTAGTCCAATATCCTGCTCAAGCAGGTAATTCTACAATTTCAGACAAATGATTGTCCAACCTCTTCTTTAAAACCTTCAGTGTTGGAGCATCCACAACTTCTGAAGGCAAACCGTTCCAATGATTAATTGTTCTAAATTGTGAGGAAATTTCTCCTTAGTTTAGGTTGCTTTTCTCCTCGATTAGTTTCCATTTCCATGAGCCACGGTGGTGCAGTGGTTAGAGTGCAGTACTGCAGGCTATTTCTGCTGACTGCCAGCTGCCTGCAATTTGGCAGTTCAAATCTCACCAGGCTCAAGGTTGACTCAGCTTTCTATCCTTCCGAGGTCGGTAAAATGAGGACCCAGATTGTTGGGGGCAAGAGGCTGACTCTGTAAATCGCTTACAGAGGATTGTAAAACTCTGTAAAACTCTGTAGAAGTCTAAGTGCTATTGCTATCCATTGCTTCTTGTCCTGTCTTCAAGTGCTTTGGAGAATAGACTGACCCCCTCTTCTTTGTGGCAGCCCCTCAGATATTGGAACACTGCTATCATGTCACCCTTAGTCCTTCTTTTCATTAAACTAGACATACCCAATTCCAGCAACTGTTCTTTATGTTTTAGGTCCCTCCAGTCCCCTAATCATCTTTGTTGCTTTTCTTTGCACTCTTTCTAGTGTCTCAACATCTTTTTAATATCGTGGTGACCAAAACTGGATGCAATATTACCAAGCCATCACAAAGTAGTATTATGTGATATTAATTCTATTTTTCTATGAATGCAGCCTAGGATTCCGTTGGCATTATTAAGAATATTATTAAAACATTAAAAACATTATTTTAATGTTTAACCTTAATTTATTATTTGAAATTCTAATGTTATTTCAATTGAGATGTTATTGTTAGAAGCTTTAAATAGCATTGTGAAGTGATAGGAATATTAATTGAAAGCACAATATGTTAGTGCTTAATGTTTAGAAGTTATATTTATTCTGATATAAGTTTTTTTCTGACCTTCCAAAGAGCTTATTCTGGAAATGAGCTAGACCACATTGAAAAGAATTTCCCTACGGGAAAATTTAAGATGCAAAGTTTCTGGCCCACAAGATGATTGTACTCTGCAAAGCTCTAAACAAACATTTTGCCTTTCAACTTGACTGAAATAAAATGCAAAGTATGCATTTGGTAAGATAATAAATTGTACCACACCCAGATATCTGGACATCTAAATTATATCTAAATGATATTTTGAAGAAGCACAGGATCAACAGCTGGAAGTCACCCAAAACCTAGAATCAATTTTTGCTGAAAATGTAGATCTTCAGTTGCAGTATTTAGGTGCTAAATTTTGGGATGTCTGTAGAAAATTGATGATCTTGATAAATTTACCTACAGCCCAAAAGTTAGCACCAGGTGGAATTGCAGCTTTAGTTTCAGCTTCACATTACACAGTATAGGTGATATAACAGAGGACATCCTCCTGGACACATTCCCAAAGCCCAGATGGAGCCAAATCCACTGAGAATGCTTCTGATTAAATTACTAGGTGTGCATTTTTATACTGAAACTCATCAAATAAATCAAGTAAATAATTGATTTTATCTAGGCTGCAAATTCCTAATTAATGATATTGTTTCACAAGTCCAATATGAACTTTTTTTTTACATTGTAGAACTGGCACTTTGTGTTAGCTATCCTGGGACTGCAGAGCTGAAGGGGTAGCTGGACTTTTATGTAAGAGTTAGGGTCAGGGTCAGGGTCATTATTTTCCAGATATTTTCATTTTTCAAATATACACCTTTGCCTTGTTGTGTGAATCAAAATATGGAGAATATCTAATATTGCTATTCCTGTTGTTCTAAAGCAGGGTGTCCAACCTTGGCAACTTTAAGACTTGTGGACTTCAACTCTCAGAGTTCCTCAGCCAGCAAAGCTGGCTGAGGAACTCTGGGAGATTGAAGTCCACAAGTCTTAAAGTTGCCAAGGTTGGACACTTTAAAGGATCTATTTCTGGGCTATCCAGAAAGATGGCAATAGGCAAAGTTTTCTAAAATAATGTCCACTACAGCAGCTTGTAAGCACAAGAAGGAGGAAAATAACATGAAAACAGGTAACTGAACGTCTGGAACACAATCCAAGCAAAGGCTCCACTTTTGTATCAGTGTGGCATAATGGTGATGGTATTCGAAAAAGACAAGGGACTCCCAGACTCAGGACTACCCTCAGCCACAGCAGCTCACTTGGTAACTTGTATCATTCTTTATTATCCTATCTCATGGGAGATAGGATAATGTTGTTGAGGAAATCTTATTATATCAATAAGTATATGGAGATACTAAAACCTTATTGTTTGTCTATTTATACCCTCAAGTTAGCACAAACAGTGCATTATATCATAACAATTTTTGAATCAAGGTCCCTGAAATTCACTAAAGAACGCATTAAAAAACTGGGACCCTTTAGTCCTGTAGAACTGACATTTCCACATTGTCCAGAGCAGTTTTATTCACAAGATTGTGGCCATTGAGCATCCTCAGGGTCATGTGATTGAGATCCTGACCTTCCCTGTTAAGCAGTTTCCCACAAGCAAAGTCAATGGGGAAGCCGGCAGGAAGTTGGAAGTCACGTCTTGTTCTCACTGCTTTTTTGCTTACCCTTGAGAATTCTGTTTGTTGTTTAAGTATATACTGACTTATTATTGAAGTTCCTTTGCAACAGCAATTATTTTTCTATTTGATACATAATCTTCTTAGATGACTGTGCAGCCATCTAGTACCAGGATAAAAAAAAGTGTTCTGCTTAAAATGTAATGTTCACTTTGGTCACATCAAACTACATTACTTCTTTCTCTCAAAGAAGGTCCCAATGGATCACCAAGTTGTCTAGTTGGATAAAAAAAATAATTTCCCTTTAAGGCCACATCACACATTTGTTCAAACACATGACAATTTGAAATGTGTGTTTCAAGTAGCTGATATAAACCGCTTGATTCTCGAAAGATTCTGGTAGCTGTAATGTTCCAATTACATGTTACTCTGAAGCTCCAGAGATCAGAGGCCATTGCAATTGATGGAGCCAAGCCAGGTCTAGCTGTTCATCATCCATACTCAGAAGCTCGCCATCTGTTCCACATAAATGATGCAACAATGCTAGAATCTCCAACTGAGAAAAACACTGCATCTGCAGATTGCCAGGCATTAACAGGAAAATTTTAGGAAGTCACTGGAAATTTCAAAACTAAACTCCAGGACAGTTTTAAGTTCAAATACCTATGAAAGAAAACTAAGACTGATGTAACAATACCACAGAAAGTATGTCTTTAGAAAAACCACTACAGGAAGGTTTGCATGTCACATGTCATTTTGGAGGAGAAAACAGGAAAACCATACACAATAGGTATATCACAGAATAGTTAGTCACACTTATAGAAAGTCAGAAATGTAGCCAATATCATGTGTGAATTTTAAACTAAAGGTAGAGGCAGAAACTGTTACTGTTCCCAAAAAGTGGAGGTGATGCAAGATATTTGATCTTTACAGCTATCCAATAAAGTTACTAACTGCTCCCTTATGGAACACGTAGAGTTCTACCAACCAAGACAACTGAAAATATGTGACAGATCTCTTTGCAAACAATGATCAAATGAGAATGTTTCTGATCCAACAATCTCAGTTTTCCCTCAGACTTTCTTTCTTCAGGCAACATTAAGTTGTCCTCTTCTAGTTCTGCCTCCAGTTTGAAAAATGGAGTACACATCTGCTCAGATATTCATCAATATTGAGATCAGGATGTCGTCCAGAGTGAACAAGTCACATTTAAAAACAGACTAAAAAAACAAACTAAAACTGAATCATCAGTATGTTGTCCTCATAAAAGAGCAGCTCCTTTTCTAGACAAAAGATCACACCTTTATCAAAACAAACATTCTTTAAATAGCACAATAGGCTGTGTGTTATTGCAGTGCCCTTCCCAATAGATTGAGGAATCACCAAATAATAGCTGGAGAAACCAAGATACACCATCCTACATATTCTAGGATTACCTAGAAAATCCAGTAATAACCACATCTAAATTCTGTAAGGTTTTAGATGCTTGAAAATATGTCTTATCTTGTTTAGTATAACTCCCTTCCAAATGACTCACATATAGGACTTAGCTTCCAATTATATAAATACTCCTGACTAACTGCGTGAGTTTTCACAAAGAGAGGAATATCTAACTGTTGATATTGTTCTCTAAATTTCTTTAGTTGACAGAGATACTGGCTTATTCCTCTCAGGGTGGATGCTTTAGAGAATTTGTACAAGTTATTGCCTCAAAATTATATGTCCCCTGTGGATTTGAAATCTTCAAATACATTAGGCATTTACATGTTTAATTCATTAATTTAATTTAAAAAATTAAAATATATTTTCCTTGCTTCTGCAGCCCAGTTCTGTCTATTAAATTAATTGTACCAAATTGATGACAACGTGTGCACAATATGGACCAAGAAATCCAAGATCTGTTATCCACACCCATTTATATGAGAAACTAGTGGGCATGGCCTGAACCATACACATTTTCGTATCAAAAAATTGTATGTTAGTCTGCCGTCAGGTGCAAACAAGTGAATTTTTCTTTTGTTATCCAAGAAATGCAGTTTTATGGACTTTAAAACAAATATTTGAATTATGTTCCTAGGTTATACAAATTGCTTCTCACGAGTGCACTTTATAATAGTCATAACACATTATTGCTCAATGAACACTTTGTACTGTATTATTTTTAAGAAATGAAAGTTGCTGTATGAAGTTTGCTAATAAATATGGAGGTGGGTATTTTCACTTTATTATCCATCAGTGACTTTGACTAAGAGTCCAAACTAGCCATTTGTTTACTGAACATCACTTGTCTATTAACTTATTAAAGGAATGCAGCAAATGCAGTAGGACAGAAAACCAGTTTTGCTTCTTTGCTCTCACTTTTACAGTTTTCAGGTGGCTTAAATGTACGTCTTATCTTGCTTGTTTATCTTAAGATAAGCTTATCTTGCTTATGACTCTCCCCCCCCCATCAGTATTAATCTTCTGTGTATGACAAAGAGATCTAATGCTTTGGTGACAGGTTTCACTTTATTGCTCAGCTTCTAGAAAAAAAAGTCTCCAGCCTGTGCAAAAGATGAAATACTAAACCTTCCCATTCATATTTTTTTCAGAAGCAAACATCTAAGGAGTAACTACTGAAAATAGGAACATAGGAAATATGGAAATTGATTACAGATTCTGATATGAGAATGCTCGTCTCCAGAAGCCCTCCTAGTCTTTTGGTGAACATAAAACAACTGGAGGGAAAACAAACTCTGTTTGCATGTTACAGTTCAAAGTGGCCAGAATCATTAGCCATATAGCCATATTTTCTTACTGGTTTTTTAAAAATGGCTGAGTTCCTATGGTTTGAACTATAAAAGGTGAATAGATGGGTTCATGCTACCATCGCAAAAAGATGGGTTTATGCTACACAACAATAAAATTGAAATCAGTTTATCAATAAACAAGGTAATTAAAATTAAAATTATTCTGTGAACCCACTCTATGATTGTTTGCAAAGCAACAAGTCAAATTCTTCTATTTAAATATAGTCACAAGCCACTAATAGTTTGTTTAAGCACTCCCATCCATAAAAGAGCCAAGCTGCAGCATGCCAATAAAAGGTGATAAACTGAGAATTCCAGGAATCCGGACGACTGTTATCTGAATCATTGGGTATATACATCTATGTATGTATATCTCAAGTAATGTATAAAATAAATTTGTGGGGGGCAGGGGTTCCCAAGGCAAACATACAAGCAATTCTGTAAGTGTCTGAATTTTAGTATTTCAAATCTTAGACTATAAAGCTAACAAAATTGCCTTGGGCAATTGCTCTCAAACTATTCTACAGGGATCAAATAAAGTTTCCCTCCAGTTGAGCTCAACTCTGCCAATAACCTGATCACATCCATGTTGTTTTTCTATATTGAAGAAAAACAGGATAATCCAAACTCTGTTAACTGAACTTTGTAGAGGAAGGCAGGATGATGATACATTTCAAACCTGTTTTAGTAGTCTTAATAATATTGTATCAGGAAGTTGACTTACCAACAGCTTCAATATAACCTGTAGGATTTTTTTCTGTTCCTATGGCACATTATGAAACTCTCACATAGGAGGTAGTGGAATAAACTGGCTCCTTCACTACTGATAAGCAGCACATGATTTCAATTACACAGCCCTCCTTATCTCTCTCAGTAACCTCTCAATGGTACAAGGTAGCATTCTTCCTTCCAAGGAGGAAAGGTGAAGTACTGTATGACTTAATGTTTCTTATTTGTGCTTAAATAAGATAAGACTGCATTTGGAACTAAGAATCTGAACAGTACGCCTACTAGCATTCCAGGGGAACTCAATGGCAATGTAGAAGCTGGTTTACATATAGATTCTGGCTTAGTCTGTTGTGTGAACCCTATTATTGTAAAAATGGATGATATAATATTATATAGATTATAACATGCTTAATATAAAACTTGTGCTCATCCAGATATTGCTGACCATCCTAGCTCAATCTACTAAGAACAAAACATGAAAAAATACAAACTTTCTACCACTGGATTTTGAAACAATCTAACTTCCTTCTTCCCAGCCTATTAATGTTTTAGGAGCAGAAATGCATGAAATCATATCAGGTCTCTTCTCCAATTATCTTTCATGTTTATTTTATGACTCCATTACAATATTAGCTCATAAATCCCTTCAGGCTGGTCTTATGCATTGCATTAAAAAGAATAACTTTTAATTCAATTAAAGGTATGTATTCTGCTCTGGAGAATATTAGGATTATTTAATGTAACAGTTGGCATTTCAAATTGAGAAGGAAAGACTAGATTGGGGGATGCATTTGCTTTTTGTTATTTTACTTCAGATTACTGCATAGGTTGCAATTTTGGCCCAATACAGATAGGAAAAATGCTTTAATCAAATTTTTTCAGAGGGAGACTTGTATGATCATGTGGCACTTTATTATACTGTAATAAAGCACAGGCCTACACACACACACACACACACACACACAGATGGATGTCATTGATTGGCTTTCTGGCACTCTCAGAAAGGGATTATTAACTCCTCCCCCTCCCAAATTGTACTACTGCAGGGCTGTCAAATTCCCTGTCCACGGGCCAGATGTATCACGCACTGGCCACACCCACGCCCAGTTTAGCAAGGGGGGGAAAGTCCTGATACGTCACATGATGCACCGTGACAATGTGAGTTTGACACCCCTGTACTACTGCAACTTCCCACATTGGGGAATGGGTGAATCAATCTTAAGGTTGTCACCACATATTTCATTTATTTATTAGATTTTTATACCACTTTTATTACTTTACAAGTAACTCAAGGTGATGAATATATCTAATACACTCTTTCCTCCTATTTTCCCCACAATCAACAATTCTATAAGGTGGGTTGGACTGAGTGTGTGTCATAAAGTCACCCAGCTTTCATGCCTAAGGCAGGACTAGAACTCACAGTCTCCCAGTTTCTAGCCTGGTGCCTTAACACTAGACTAGGACTGTCAAACTTGCGGCCCAGATGCGTCACATTCTGGCCACACCCCCACCTGGTTTAGCGAAGGGGAAAAAAGTCCCGATACATCACATGATGCCGCCGTGATGATGACAGTTTGACAACCCTGCACTAGACCAAATGAGATCTCATTCAGAAATAAATGCCATCCTCCCCATCACCCAGGGTTGGTGCTTTGCTCCAGAGGGAAAAATGGGAAGATTATCCTGCTACTACTGCACTTTTCTATAACATTGGAGGTATAAGCCACGTTAGACTACATATCTATTCAGAATGAATATCCTACAACAATGATAAAAGTTATTTATTGTATATATTAACAATTAAATAACAAGTTTAGCATTGAAAACACACTAAGGAGGTAAGGAATTCTGTCAGAGCCAAGGATGTTATTGACATACACATGCACTAAACATAAGCAAACACTAGAGATAAATAGTAACAAGGAGAAAGAACAGTTCAATATCTAATCCATAATAAACATATTTACACTAATTATAGTTCTACTTCTCATCTTATTAATCTTACTACATAAAAATTTTTGCCTTCTACCTGAATTATAGCTAAGCAGATCTTGTAATTTCAATCGAGTGTCTTTGTTATTGTATTTGGATATTGTAACAGAATATTCTTATTTGAAAAGAAACTAGTCACACTGTGCTCTGAAAGATTAAATCAAAGCTTATCTTTGTTCCACTGATAGCAGGGAATGCTGAATGTGGCATGACTGTGACTTACATCTTCTCAATCTTAATAAAGAATAGATGAAAACATCTATTGATCAAATTCATGACAGCCAACAAAGATCAATAACTCTGGGCCTATCAATTTTATCTATTTATTTTTGCTCTGTCTTCATTATTTTTTATAAATAACCCAAAGCAGTGAATATAGCTAATACTCCTTCCTCCACTCTTTTTCCCACCACAATAACCCTGTGAGGTGACTTGGGCTCGAAGTAAATAGTTAATAGGAAAAGATTAAAATGTTTATCACAAAAATATCATTTGGTAGCACCTAGATTTTTGCAGTTATATATAAAAGTAAGCAGTTGCAAATTGCTGTTACAGTCCAATGAATGGTGAAAATGTAAGAACTACAGATAGATTTGTGGAAAAATTAGGTGACATGTACGAATTAGTGAAAACAAAATAGAAAGTTATTTGGCCATTTACAGGAACAAGCATGAATGAACGTGTTGACTATCTGTTGAAAGAGAAATCTATTTCAAATATGGTTTATTTGTATTTAAACAAGGAAAACATAATTTTTTCACTATTTGTAAGGACACATTGTTAGAATTAAAGATTACAAAAATGATGAAGCGTCCTGACAAATCATTATTTAGTACAGTCAGGAGTGACTCTTCAATGAATGTGGATATGGAAGAAAAAGAAATTAAATTAAAGAAATGAGAGTAAAAGCAGAAAAACTGGATGAAAAGTAAATACTATTCCCATTTGAGGAAGTATTAATACATTAATCTGAGAACAGCATGAATGTTAAATGGACATATGGAAAGCGGAAGTAAAAGTTATCTAGAAGAAAGTGAAAAGAATCATGTTACCACACAAGTGTTCATAGTTACGCAAATGGGAAATATGGAAAAGGATACTTACTAGAATGACAAGTGGAAAGAAATGCATGTAATATATGTAAGAGTGACTGCTGCAAAAATATGGGTGGCAGAAAAATGATTTGTATACAGAGAAAATGATATCGGCAATAAGATCAAGCAACAATTCTAAACAAAATAAACAGGTTTGGACATAGGTGAAAAGGAATAAACAAGTTTTGAGTTTGGTCCACCTGAATTTGCTACTGAGGAAACAAAAATTAGTTTAAAGAATAAAAGTCACTTGGCAGTGAAATGGGCAGCATAACATTTAATAATAAAATCATTAGTTTTTTCCTGTTCCTATTCATTCAATTTCTCATTATAAAAAATGCAAAACTTCCATATTCTTGGCAACTCTTATTTGGTAAATCTTGGATTTAACCCACTGTGCAAAATCCAGATAGAGCTATATTGTGCTGACAAAAAATGTTGAAGGATTTATTAACAAGATTTATAAGGGCACCCAATTCAAACAGAGTGGTGTACAGCATGAGAAACAAAAATAACCTCCCCCCAATGATATAACAATAAACATACAAGATATAAATATATAATACAACAGCGACCTAGCAGCATAACATAAAGAAGGCAGAGCTTGAGAATGTACAGTACTGATACTTTTCCTTTGAGACAGCCTCTCTCTCTGGCAGATTCACAGGACCTGAAATTAAACACAAGATTGACTAGTGCCGGAACTATAGGTTGGGGTGGGGTGTGCGCAGTGGAACAGTGGCTGCACTGTTGAGATATCATATTGGCCTGATATTTCTAGAATACTTGCTAACATATCTTTCCATTCAGTTGTAACAAACTACAGTATTTGCCATTTAGTGTTTGGTCCCCAAACATGGCTAGGATTTGCTAGAAATAAAAGGTTTACTTGGCTTTAAGTAGAAGCTAGCACCTGGCTGACCTTAGCTAATCTTGTTAAAAAAAAAACTTAAGCAGGATTGCTCTCTTGGTTTACACGTAGATGGGAGTAAAGTCCCATTAGCTATCAACTCAACCATGTTATACTAATTGTTGTAAATTTAATTTCGATTCATAGTGATTATACTAGAACTACAGCAAGACACCCTACCTACTATTAAAAAAAAGAGATCAAAGATGAACCAGCCCTTGAATTTTTTTTCAATGCAATGGTGACATTGCTTCAAAAAAAGAATACCCTGGATAGGGTAAATACACCTATCTTATACTTCCTTTTCTAAAAATAATTTTATTAAAGATGATAAGCATATAAAAACTAGTAGAAACTCCAAAAAAATTAATAGTGAAAAACATATAGAATAAAAAAATATAGCAATGAAAAGAAAATATATAAGTACTTCTTTTGTCACAGCAAAAGAATTTTAACGTATGACTTTCTCTTACAACACAACCAAAAATCTCTTCATCCTATATCTCATTTTTACCTATAAACCGATTCTTATAACCTCATCATTCAGTCCTAATCAGCAAAAGTCCACTAAAGGAAGCCAGAAATAACAATATAACTGCTTTAATCTTGATCAAATAAATCTACTTTATATTCCTTCTTTTACTTTTTACAATTTTGATCCGTAATCCCTTCAAATAATATTCCGGAGCTTGTTTCCATTTTTTTCTTTGTCCCTTCTCACTAAATCCTTCACACCTTTAACAGATCTCTTTTGTAAAGCTACTATAAAAAGTTTTATGGTTTGCAACTTGTACATTCCTTTCAGTTATTAAGACATCAGCTGGTTTCCTTTGTAAAACCAGGGTAACATCTTTTTCCATGTTAGTCTTGCAGCCTGGCATGTTCAAATCCACTTTCAGATCAGTCTCAGCCCTGTCCTGCAAAACTTGTTCCTATTCCACAACATCTCTTAAAGCCATCTTTCTATAATGGCAAATAATTCTAAGATGAACTCCTGGAACTGCTGTTGCAAATAATTTCACATATGTTCAGTGTTATTTTGCTCCATTCTGTGTAAATAAGTCAAATTTAAATATTCTCCTCCTTTAATTATAATCTTTAATTGCCTCTAAAGTCCAATGTCCAAATTCTAATTCTATCATGTTTTCTTTAAAGAATGTAAAATGGCATTTTCCCACAGGAAAGGATTCCACAATCAATTTCAAAATCTTTATTTCAAATATATATGGACCCTTGTCTATTTAAAACTTTCAAAAATCAATATTCCAATCTCTTATGCAGCTTATTCCAAAAACATTTTCTAATGTCATACTTCTTTTTAGAATATTTTTTTTTGCTAACGATTAAAGAGAACTCACCCAATGCATGTAATCAGGCCTGTCAATTGAAAGATTAATAGTTGAAAAGCAGATAAAAATCAATTTCCAAAGTGATTTTAAGACTTAGATTTGGCAGAACTTAGTGTCCATAAGGCTACATTGTGCTTGTGAGCGTGGTGGAGTCCCTAGATTATTTCCTTCATGAGCCAACTGCTTCCACAATTGACTCACGAGGAGCAGCTATCTGGAATACAAATGGATGATCTCATGATCTCTCCTTTATCTGGAGAGGTTTTGCTGTCCAGAAAATGCTGTCTAGCTGATCTCATTGCAATGCCATCTCCGTTTCCTCAGAGATGTCTAGTTCACAATGAATCCTTACCATAAGTCCATTACCTTCGCATACACTGAAAATTTTGTATAGATGACTAATAAATTAGCACATGCAAGTAATACTTAGGCTAATGTATAACATTTAAAAAAATAATAATTATATAGGTTAATAGTCCCTTCTAGAACAATTTTTTCATTAATGACACATAAACAGTCTACAAAGAGTGCTAAATATATCTAACAGCATACAAAAATGCAGGAAGAATGTATATGTCTATTTTTTGGTAATCAAAATAGGGTATTTTCTTTCCTAGAGTACGTTATAAAGAGTAAAAAATGCACTTTATAAAAATTACATGATCTCACGAATTATTGTTCTGATCACAACTAATGAGAAAAACAAAACAAAACCCCAGTGAATAATGCAGAGATATAGCAAACACCTAAGATTAGACTGAACAGCCTTCCTCAACCAGGTCCTCTTTAAAAATGATGGGACTACAAATGTTCAGACCACTCAGCTAGCTGCAAATTCAGGATCTTGTACTCATCTAGAGAGCATCAGACTGAGGAAGCTGTACACCCAGCACATTTCTTATTTTGTCATTTTTGTCTGACCCTTCTGGGAAACTTTCGGATTATTGTATTAGGGAGCTATCAAGTGTTAAATCCTATCAGCAAATGTAATTAGCATATATAGAAGACAAAATACAAATAATCACAACCATTACTCAGCTCTAAGCAAACAGTGAAAACAATTTAATCTAAGGCTGCCTCCTACAATGTATGAAGTGAATTACCAAGCCTCATGGGGAAAGAAAGCCTTTACCCCCTAGGTATGATAAACCGTATTATACCAAAACCAGTTTGCTTCAATATCAAAGCAATATATGCTGTCAAGAAAATTAATGCTAGCTGCATTTCAAATGAAATACTCTAGAGCCAATTTGTGAAAAGGACTTTTGAATTATTGCTAATGATATTCCAGGAGATGTTGAATCACTAAATGCCATTTAGAGGTGTATTATATTTTTCATTTATCTATAATGAACCTTCTCTGAGCAGGTTATATAAGGAGGTTTAATCCTGCTATGAAAGCCAAACCACATATTATACTGTTGTAAATGTAATCAGTTCACAATGAACAAGCTATTAAAACTGATGAGATGGATCTCAAGTTATTTGAAGCATTTTTCTTCATTTTGTTGTGGTAGTTTATACTTTTCTGATGCATTATTAAATTGTATTGCTCTTTTTATGGATGATCTAAGAGAGCATTTCTTAAACTTTTTTCTCTCAGGACTTCTTCCCACTTTTAAAAAAATACTGAAGACGCTCCCCCCCCCCCCAAGAGCTTTGGTTTATATTGGTTATATTTGATATTTACTATATTAACAATTAAAATAGATATATTTGCTTTCACTGCCGTTTATGAATGCTTGAGGGGATTTTAATATTTTTCCCCATTAGCTGGCAAATAATTTTGATTTCACAGACACAAGATGGTCTTGGGGGGGAAAGACAATCAACATCAAGGAATATTTACTTTTACTCTGAGGTCCAGATTTATGCTCTCATTTACTGTATTTTGTGTTATAATACTGTTACCAGGATGTGCAAATACCTGGGGAAAAAAACTTGCCCCAAATTGTTTTAACATTTGTTCTAAAACGCAGGAAGGATGTGGTTGAATTTTGAATCACATCTTGTCTAAATGTTTTCTAAGCATTAGGAAGTGAGATGGAGCTGGGAGTTAAAGCCAAAGATAAAGCAAATAACATTCTGCCTCTTTAGAAAGTAACAGCCAAGAGGAAATGATTGTATTTTTCCCGGCAGATCTGCCCATTTTTATTAAAAAAAAAATGTGCTGCTTCATAACAAATCGTAGCTCTGCTATGCCTAGAAAAGACACCATTCAGGATTTTAAAGTAAATCACCATCATTAATTATCTAGTGGTCTTAACATATATATATCCTGGTTGTATAGTTTTTAACTGTTAATTGTTTCAATTTGTTTTACATTGTTATTTGTATATGTCTTTTGGTGTTGTTCAGTTGTATGTTGTGAAAGAGCACCTTATTTCGTTGTTCTCAGGTTCTGAGTACAATGACAATAAATTTATCTTATCTTATTATCACAGGCACAGGGCTACAACAGATCTTAATTTTAATTCTAATGTGTTTTTTTGGGGGGGGGGAGGGAGAAGAAACCACAACAAAGCCCAGAAATCATAGATGTAGCGCTAACCTCAATGAAAGAAGTGGAAAAATGAAGAGCACCCATTCTGAGACTATGGCACTGCAAACCCACTGCACTTTGGGGGAAAAACACCTTGAAGAAGCAAAGGTCTCAGCTGGCCACAGCTTGGCAACTTCCTTCTCCTCCCAGAAACCCAGCTGCTCCCAACTTAACTTTCTGGTAATTATCAGCACAAACAGTCTTTCAGTCACCTGCCACCTCTAAACAGTACCAAAAAAAACAAAAAAAAGTTTGTATTGAAGCTAAGGGATTACAGGTAGTCCTCGACTTACAACCACAATCGAGCCCAACATTTCTGTTGCCGAGACAGTTGTTAAGTGAGTTTGGCCTCATTTTACAACCTTTCTTGCCACAGCTGCCAAGTGAACGACAGCAAATTGTTAATTAGTAACACGGTTGTTAAGTGACTCTGGAATTTCCTCATTGACTTTGCTCGTCAGGAGGTTGCAGAAGGGAATCACCCCCCCACACACACACACACTGCAACAGTCATAAATACGAGTCAGTTGCCAAGCATCCAAATGTGGCTCATGTGCAATCCCGGCAATATGATGCCACAGTCATCCGGTTTGAAAAAAACGGTCCAAAGTCCATTTTATGTCCCCCCCACCGGTGCCATTGCAAGTCCGAATGGTCGCTAAACGAAGTGTTGTAAGTTGAGGACTACTACACCTTGTACATGGCAGCCGCAACAGAAAGAGGAGATTGCAAATATCCCGGCCAAAAGAGACCAAAACTTCCCGACACGAGGGGCTTTTTTGAGTGGGTCGGGGGAAGCCAAGGCAGCTCTTCTTTGCTGAGCCGGGCCACGTGGGTCGGGGAGAAATAAATAAATTAATCGAACAAAAATTTAAAGAGAGAGAAGTGAAGTCCGCTACGGGCTTCTCAACTCGTCTTCGGGGCGTGTTTTTTTTTTTTTTTTGACACTTGCGGGGACGAGCAGCTGCTGAGGAGGAAAGCGCGGGAGTCCAAAACTGCCCCGGGGGAAACGAAACCCTCGTGGGGTTCCCTCAGAGAGCCGAGGCATCCTCTACATAGACGGGGTGGGGCGGGAGAAAGTTGAAGAAGAGCGAAGGGACCTTTTTAACCAAAACAACCCACAACCAGCGGACCCCTCTGGGCTCCTGGAAGGCCGCCTCAGAATCTCCGGCTCCACCTTACCAGCTGTTGCCGGATCCAGCGCAACATCCCCTCGTCCGGCGGGCGGGTCGGTGGCTCCCAGCCTGCGGTGGCGGGCAACTTTCCTTTACCTCACGGATCCGAGAAGAAAGACGGCCCCGTCAGAAAGACCGGCGCTGCTCCTGCTGTTGCTGAGGAGGAGGAAGAGGAGGAGGAGGAGGCCGCCGCCCTCTTTCGCAACCGCCGCTCCCCATCCGCGCGGGAGACCGAGGTGCTTCCTTTTTTAGCGGCGAAGCGGAAGCCCGTCCGCTAGCGGCAACCGCAGCGGACGCCGCCACAAGAAACCTCGGAGCGGACGACAGGCTCCCGCCATCATGCAAGCCCAGCCGAGCGCCTCGCCTCAGACCCCGGCCTGTCACCGAGGGCCGGCCCCCTTTTCCCCTCCCTCCTTCCCTCCCCCCGCCCCCTTTCCTCACCCCCCCGCCCACTCCCGCGTGCCTCTGAGCTCCAGGAAGTGACGGAAGGGCGGGGGGAAGATAACGGGAGAGGGGGGGGAGGGGAAATAGAGGGGGGAGCTACAACCCGCCAATGGGAAGCGTCCCGCGGCATGGGGTGGGAGGAGCCGGCGAGGGGTGGGCGAGAGATGTGAGAAAAGAGGGAGGGGGGAGAGAAGGGGAGTGGCACGTGGCAAAGCCGGAGAGTCTTTGTGAGGAGCCCGTAAGGCTTCGCGGTTTGTTTGTTTTTCCCTTTGCGAAGCGGGGGGCGGCGGGATGTTGGGGGAGCGGAAGTGGGAGAATCTTTTGGGGGTGGAGCTTCACTTTAGGCGGCCCCGTCTGAGGGGAGAGGATTGCTCGGTTTCCGCGCTTCTCTTTCCCGCTGGTTATTGAAGTAATTGAAGAGGGGGTCTGCTAAGGCAGGGTCTCAACCTTGGCAACTTTAAGCCTGGAGGACTTCAACTCCCAGAATTCCCCAGCCAACTGGCTGGGGAATTCTGGGAGTTGAAGTCCTCCAGGCTTAAAGTTGCCAAGGTTGGAGACCCCTGCGCTAAGGAAATACTACTTCCTCCTTAGAAGTCTGTAGAGATTCTTAGTCATCCAGGTCATGGTTGTCCCAAAGGTGCTTTTTCAGGAGGCAACTGGACTTTCTTGGTTGTTTTTCTTTCCTTTTGAAGACGTTTCCCTTCTCATCCAAGAAGCTTCTTCAGCTTTGACAGGAGAGTGAGGAATGGAAGGATTTATATTCCTTGCAGACTGCTGGTCATTTGCATCCTTTTAGAGGGTCGTTGAAACACTTGGAGGCTTCTCTGTGTCCCCTGAGTGGGGCTTCCGGTTCCTACAACCTGCCATTTTTCCTCTGGAAATCCATTCCTATCCCCACATCATTCAAGGGGTGTTCATCCCAAATTATATAGCTAAAAGGATGCCCACTGAAAAAGATGCAAAGGACCCAGCGGCTTGCAAGGAATATAAATCCTTCCATTCCCCACTGTCCTGTCAGAGCTGAGGAAGCTTCTTGGATGAGAAGTGAAATGTCTTCCAAGAAAAACAAGAAAGTCCAGTTGCCTTCTCAACAAAGCATTTTTGGGACAACCATGACCTGGATGGCTGAGAATCTCTACAGACTTTTAGCTATGCAATTTGGGATGAATACCTTTTGGAACGGTGTGGGAGTAAGAACGGATTTCCAGAGAAAAAGATAGCAGACTACAGGAACCAAGAGCGCTACCCAGATGACCCTGAAGACACAGATAAATCTCCAAGTGCTAAAAAAGCACCTTTGGGACAACCTCCTTTCCCCAACCTGGTGCCTCCAGCAGTGCAGAGCTGCAGTGTTCACAATGGTGGGTGGAGGGGTGAAGAAATCTGTGGGGTTTGAAGTCTTTATGGGCTTCATCCATGCAACTTGCTTGGCTCCCGATTCTAAACTCATTTTCCTGCATTTGCAGAGTGAAGGCAACTTTCCATGGGATTGTTTTTTTATTTCTGGGGTCAGAAACTTCATATTGTTGCCCTGGCTGGAGGATTCTGGGAGTTGAAGCATCATACATCTTAAAATTGTCAAATTTGGAAAACACACATCGTGTGGTTTTAAAATCCCAACTATTGTCTTTAACAACAATCTGAAGTGCGATATCCTTGACACCAGAGAGAAAATACGTGTATGTCTGCATATTTCAAATAGTTAAAACTATCTGCCTTCCAAAGCAAAGTGCAAATATTTGTTAAATTAGCTATAGATTTATTTACAAAGTTACTTACAGCTTACAAATGAGATAGGTAACAGCTGAACAGACTGGCTGACCAACTTTCCTTATATCGTCCGGCAATATTACATCTTATTTTTCCAGTGAAAATGATTTTGGTGGCGTAATATGCAGTTAAAGCCCTTCCCAGACATAATATAAGCTGTACTGTAGCCCAAGTAATTGCCATCTGTATCCAAATGGATGTAAGAAACAGATAATGATGTAACTAGCAGTTTTGTTTTTAGCTACTGGTATAAAGAAAGCAGCCTAAGTGGGGGAAAGTATCAAGCATTGTTTATAGCATTCTGTTAATATATACAGGTAGTCCTCTACTTACAATCATTTGTTTAGTGACAGAAATTACAATGGCAGTGAAAAAAGTGACATGACCATTTTTCACACTTACGACCGTTGCAGCATTCCCCATGGTCACATGATCAAAATTTGGCCACCTGGTAACTGGCCTGTCTTTATGAGGGTCATGCAACCTTCTGACAAGCAAAGTCAATGGGAAAGCTAGATTCACTCACAAACTGAAAAAGTTGTTCAGAATTACTAACCAAACAATTGCAGTAATACACATAACAACTGTGGCAAAGGAAGGTCATTAAAAAGGAGCAAAACTCACTGAAAAATTGTCTCAGCAACAGAAATTTGGGGCTCAATTATGGTTGTATTTCTTTTGCCAGCCAAGTTTTGGTTACCGTATTTATCGGCGTATAACACGCACAGGCGTATAACACGCATCTTCATTTTAAGAGGAAATTTCAGGAAAAAAATTAAATTTCTAAATAAAAACTTTGAAGCAAAATAAGGGTAGCTCAGAACTTTTTTTAATTAATATTATTACCACTTATAAGGTAAATCAGTGGTCCCCAACCTTTTTGTACCAGGGACCGGTTTCAAGCAGAAAATTTTTGCAAGGACGGGGGGAGAAGGGAAGAGAAGAGAAGGAGGCTTCGCTCTCTCGCTGCTCCACCATCCAAGGAAGAAACTGCTTCAAAGAAGCGGGGGCTTTTCCTGTCGCCGCAGCTATTCCGAGCGCCCGTTTCACCCCCACTCCCACCCCGCGCGCGCTTCAATCCACAGTGTCCCATTCTGCCTGCCTGCCTGCCTGCCTTAGTTTCTGGTTGTTTGGGAGCAGCTTCGCTGAGAATAATAACTATTCGCCTCTTTTACTCAGCCGAAGCTGTTCCGATTCAACCATTAACGAAGGCAGGCAGGCAGGCAGAACGAGCACTGCGGGCGGGCGGGCGGGCGGACGGGGTGGGGTGGGGAGAAACGGGCGCTTCAGGGAAGCTGCGGCGACAGGAAAAGCCCCCCTTCTTTGAAGCAGTTTCTTCCTGTGCTGGTGGAGGAGCGAGAGAGCGACTGAGAGAGCTGACCCAGAGAGAAGGACAGGCTTGGTTGCTTCCTCCCTCCCCTTCTTTCATTTGTGTCCTTGATCCCGATCCCAGCAGCATTCACCGAAGGCTTCTTAACATTATATCGGCGTATAACACGCATACATCATTTGCCCCTATTTTCAGGGGGGGAAAAAGTGCGTGTTATACGCCGATAAATACGGTATATTTTTTTCCCCATAGATTGTTTTTTGCCTCTAAATCTTGTTATACAGGTAGTCCTCAGCTTATAACAGTTCCTTTAGTGACTGTTCAAAGTTACAACGGCAGTGAAAAAAGTGACTTATGACCATTTTACAACCACTGTGTGCTTCCCATGATCACATGATCAAAATTCAGATCCTTGGTAACCAACTCACATTTATGACAGATGCAGTGTCCTGGAGTCATGCGATCCGCTTTTGCAACTTTCTGACATGCAAAGTGAATGAAGGAACAAGATTCACTTAAGAACCATGTTACTAGCTTAACAACTGCAGTGATTCACTTAACAAATGTGGTAAGAAAGGTCGTAAAATGGGACAAAACTCACTTAACATGTTTCTCACTTAGCAACATAAATTTCAGGCTCCATTGTGGCCATAAGTTGAGGACTATCTGCATTAAATCTATGGACTTGTTCCATAATGTTTTCAATTGTTATATTGAATATTAGAATCATTATTCTGGAATATTCTCCTGTGAGATCTGTCACCCTAAGCCTGGCCTTCTGGAAGAATCTAGAAAAAATTTTTTTTTTGGGGGGGGGGGCAATAGGGGCCTTATATGTTGGGACTGGTTGACCCGGGAGAGAAGCTCCCCACTTCCAGATCTCCTGTTGTCTTGTTTTTTTAATCTTTTTTTAATTTAATTTCTCTAATTTCAATTGTCTTCTGTGACTTTTTTTACTTTTTATCATAGTTCAAGCTGCCCAGAGTCACTGCATCATTGAGATGACTGACATTATATACAAACAAATTGATTAAGATGTTCAAGACAGAAGTTCAAGATTAATATAAAGATGACAAAGATAAGATAACCTTTATTGTCATTTTTGTCTCTGAACGCACTAGCACAGATTGAAAAATGACATTCTGATGCCCACTCTCAAAAGAAAATGTAAGCCAAAATGTTGAAAGTCCACCCAAGCAAACAGTGCTATCCAGGGAAGAATGCTTTAAACCAAGTTTCTGTTGCAATGATGGCACAGCAGTTTCTCACCTCTGGGTTGTTATTAACCCTAGCTTCAAGTAATCCATTTTAAGCTTTAAGGAGCACATTAGCAAACAAAACAGATGGTAGTGTCACTCTATATGGATTAACCTTTTAAGCCTAGTTGTTAGCCCTCCATCCAAAATATCTATATTTTTATTATTATATTTCTATCCCATTTTTGCTTGATGATCACTTTCCCGAAACAGACATAATGGCATCGTCTAGCCATTTGGGAGCCAAAAGAACAATAAGAACAACTGCTTTTTGATACTTGAACAATGGCTGGGCGATATTATGAAGAGCTTCAAAGTGGCAGTGTACACAGGAGGTCTTCCTTCATTTTATCTTAGCAAAAGCAACTCTGTGAAGTTGGTTAGCCAGGTCCATGTTGGTGGATACATCACCTCCATTTAATCCACTGCATTTTTTCCTTTCTGGTGCAGAATATAGGAGGGTTGACCTGGTGTCCTATTTTCTACCTCTATCCTGTTGCTATTATGTTTCTCAAAGGGTTCAGGCTGGAATAATCAAAGATCATTCCTTTGGGGACTATCCATGCTAATTGATTTATTGATTATGTGCTCTCAAGTCTGTATCATAGATAATTTTTTCTCCAAGAAGATCTGTCTCCACCTGACCCTTCAGATTTTCCAAAGGTGCATCTATCATTGATGTAGTTGAATCCATCCACCTTTGTTGAGGTAATTCCCCGTTAGGAGAATGAGCGCATACAGGGAGACGTTTTGAGAGTCGTGTTTCAATAATACACACACAGCACACAGATACACTGTACATTAAATGTAGGTTTTTACTTCCAGAAAGGTTTAAAGCAAAGTTCAAAAATAGGCAGTCCAAAGTCATTCACAGGTAAGATCAGTCAGTTTTTAGTCCAGGGATAATCCAATAACAAAGTCCAGTGTCAAAAACAGTTCAGTAACAGACTTACATCAAATCCAAGAATAGCAGTCAATTAGGAAAAATGGAGGAACAGCGATACTCTCCAACAGAAAGAAACAAAGACTCACTGAGACTTCTTCTGACTAAGACAACCCAGGTTTCTGGCTCCATCTTATGGCCGTTTGAGAAACCACACCCAATTACAGTTTTTGCATTTTCTTAAAGATACAGTATTAAAAAGTCTATTCTTGTTTATATATTTCAAACCCAAATACCTGTTAGGTGACTTATATTCCTAACAACCTTGTCCTCTTTTGTGTCCTCTTTTGGTATTTGATTACTACGTAGGATTAGGTTAACAACTCTTAATGCCTTTTTGGCTATGTAGTTGCAGTGGGCTCTAGCACTTAGATCATTAGAGGTGAGTATTCCAAGGTCCTTTACAGAGCTTGGATCATCAACAAGATCTTGACTATTCAGCTTGTATTTTATTTTCTGATTTTTTTTGCCAATATGTAAGACAGAGCATTGACTGAATGGATAACATCATCATCACTATCATGTACTACGTATAAAGCAAGAAACCATAGTTTATAAGCAACAGGATCTGAGTATACTCAATTGCTAAGGCAAAACTAAAACAATGTGCTCATGTTTCATATAAATCAGGTCTATGGATGAAAAGTAGTTACAAGTAATCTAGTTCTTGACCAGGGAAGTAAATTAGTGACATGTGGTAATAATCACTAAGAGGACTTTCTACATGATTTCCCCTATTACTTTTAAGCTAAGAGTGTCTCTCTGTGATTCCAGTGTACTCATTTACTCACTGCTTACATTTGGCAAACATTGTCAAAAGGCAAGTTTCAACCTAACTCGTTGGGGGATGGGATATTTTTCTTCGGCACCAATGGGACACGCGCTTGTTTCCTCTCCTTCAAGATCTTTATACCCTTGTAGTGATCCGGACTTTGGAATTGAATGCATAATGTGTCCAAAATAATGATAATCTGAGCCTGGTCATTTGTGCCGCATGCAAGAACTTTGGATGATTTGATCCAATTTGTTCAACATGATCAAATGTTCAATCATCCAAAATGGATCATCGAATGTGGTCCAATTTTTGATTATTTAGGCATTCTCAGGAATCTTCTCCAATATCAAAGCTGAAAAGCATCAACACCCTTTCTATTCTGATTCTTCAGAGCCCACCGTACTAAATCATTACTAAAGTGTTCTATCCAGTAGCTCTGGCAGTTCTGTGCCTTTTGCTATGAACACATGGATAAATCGTATAAACCAGGAGTATGCAACCTTGACAACTTTAATTCCCAGAATTCCCCAGCCAGCCTATCTTAAAGCCAGTCCAGAAATTTTAAAAGTTGTCAAGATTGCAAACTCTAATATGAATGTCTACGGAGATTCTCAGTTCATCCAGGTCACGGTTGTCCCAAAGGTGCTTTTTCAAGAGGCAACTTGGCTTTCTCATTTTTTTCTTTGAAGACGTTTCACTTCTCATCCAAGAAGTTTCTTTTGCTCTGAAGCTGAGCTGAAGAAGCTTCTTGGATGAGGAGCAAAACATCTTCAAAGAAAAGCCAGAAAGTCCAATTGCCTCTTGATAAAGCAACTTTGGGTCTGATATAAACTGTTTCCTGTTGTTTTCCTTGAGGGTTTTGTTTTGTTTGTCTCTTATCCTGTTTGCTACTTACAGTAACTTTTTCTGATCTTTGCTGAAGTTTAACAAATAACCATAAAGATCATTTTAATATGGGATTTGTTTTATCAATGGCTAATTAGCAGAAACAGAAGTTAGAAATTTAAAAGCCTAAAAGAATGATTAATTGTATAGAAGATTCATTAAAATAGATAAGCAAGTACTATTAATATTATTATTATTTGATTATTATTAAAATTATGAATATTATTATTATTACTATGTCTCAAAATTAACTGTACCCAGACAAGAAACACACTGCTTATGTAGACATTGAATCTTTAGGTTTAATAATAAAAAATATATTAAAAAGAAATAAACATCAAGATATATTTTTGCTAGTTGAACTGAGTGGTGTATGTACATGCTCTAATCGGGAAATATAGATTGACTCAGAGTGTGCTAACCTGAACCTAAACTGGAAATTTCCCCAAATACTTTTCTAATTCAGCAAGGAAACTTAACTCTTTGTGCTCTTAAGTATAAGCCTGACATAGCACAGGCTCCCTTATATCTAAATACATGCCAGAGAAAACCTGTGATGCATGATTAGCAGTGAGTGAAAACATTTACTCAAGGGATATCAATTGATATTATGGCATCCTTGTCCCCAGATATCTAATTACGGGTACAATAGCATCATTTACAGTACATAGAAAAATAACCAGCTGATTTCCTGTCACAAGGCTTAGCATTTACACTGCAACAACTAAACCGCCAAAGAAAACACAACTCTCTAGCCGTGCTTCCTGGTCTCTTGTTTTTCCTCTCTATCAAAAACTTCATATCAAAAGATCAAAACTGTGCAAGGATCATAGTAAAGCATTCCCATTTCCAGTCAGATTTCAGAGTTATCCATGAACTACAGGTAGTGCTTGACTTATGACCACAATTGAGCCCAGAATTCATGTTGCTAAGTGAGAAATTTGTTAAGTCAGTTTTCTTTTCTTGTCACATCTGTTAAGTGAATCACTGCTGTTTTTAAATTAGTAACACGGTTGTTAAGTGAATCTGGCTTCCCCATTGACTTTGCTTGTCAGAAGGTCACAAAAGATGATTATATGACCCTGGGACACTGCAACCGTCAAAAATGTGAATCAGATTGTCAAGCATCCGAATGTAAATCACGTGATGATGAGGATGCTGAAATGACCATAAGTATGAAAATGATCATAAGTTACTTTTCAGTGTCATTGTAACTTCAAACAGTCACTAAATGAAATGTTGTAAGTTGAAGAGTACCTGTATGAGTTTTATATAGGTGAATATCTATATCAGGATAGGGAAATAGGTATATTTGTTGTCAAATATTTACAAAGTGGATGGACTCACTCACAACAGAAGGGATGTGAGCTGTGTTAGAAGACCTGAAGGACAAATTGGGGACAGGCTGTCATGGAGAAATCTAGTTGCTAAAAGTTCACATTGGCTCCTAGCAGTAAAGATTAGCTGAAAATGCAAAATTCTGCTAGAATACTGTACTTTCAATATGTACAACAGTGTATTTCATACTTGACTAGGGAATTCTGGGAGTTGCACATCTTAAGTTTGAAAAACACTGGGTTACGTTCATCAAATAATTCCACCTGCTTTTCTCTTATTGCCTTCTTCCATCTTATTCATGGAATGAATCCAAGCATCCAATGTCCTAATCATGGAATATTATTCAACAAGCCATTTTCTTGTTTAAAAAAACAACACCGTTCAAGAATGTTGTGCATTAAGCAAATGTCCAAATGTGTCTGGCTGTTCTAAATGAATTGCCACTGTCATAAAAGGTACATGACTTCATTGCAGCCTCACCAAGAGTTGTCTCTGTTCTGCAAAGAGTGGTACCAATGTATTTATTGACAGAGAAAATGAAATTTTCTTTTAAACGTCTTAGCAAGTTGCATCATTCAAACTATCATTTTACATTTTAATGCAATTAATCTGACTAATTAACATGTCCTACGAGTAAAAAAAAAATTGCACATTGTGAACAATCAAGAGAAAGGGCACCATAGAAAAAAAAATTATCTGAACCACACTCAGTTAATTCCCATTGCATATAGCAACTGAGATTGCCAATTTTCAAACTGAACCCTAATGTTTTAAATTGTTCTGCAGGCACCATTTTTCTAGAGACTGTTTTCTTTTTAAACACTTCGCTTTCTATTCATTGCGTTGTTTCCAATAAGAGTGAAAGCTCTGTGCCATAATCTAATGATAATAAGGCTTGTGATGGGAAATTAGCTATCGATTTCTCATGCACTGGTCCCTCTGGTGAATAATTCACTGTTTTGGGGGGATTAGAAAGCCTTAAAATAATTACCCATATCTTAAAACATTTTTGCTTGGATTGAGACATCCAATCACTCTTTTCCTCTAGCTAGCTTCAAATATTACACCAAACCATGCTGCAGTTGGATGGGTTTGTACTACATATTTTGGATTGCATTGGGCCACACAGCATTGATGAACATGACCCAAATTCAAGTAGTCCTCAATTTAACAACAGTTTGTTTAGTAACCATTCAAAGTTACAATGATACTGAAAAAAGTGAGTTATGACCATTTTTCACACTTACGACTGTTTCAGCACCCCTGTGGTCACATGATCAAAATTCAGACACTGGGCAACGGAGTCATAGGATGCATTTTATGCATCGTCCCATGAGTCACAAGATCTCCTTTTGCAACTTTCTGACAAGCAATATCAATAGGAAAGACAGATTCACTTAACGACTGTGTTACTAATTTAGCGACTGCAATGATTCACTTAACACACGTGGCAAGAAAAGTTGTAAAGTGGGGCCAAACTCACTTAATAAATGTCTTACTCAGCAACATAAATTCTGGGCTCCCTTGTGATTGTAAGTCGAGGAATACCAGTATGGAAAAGGAAGGACATCAGCCTGGCAACCACATGTAGGTTAGTCTGCTCTGTTGTGTTCCCGGTAGCTGCCAGTGGTGGTAGCCTGGTTCGGCCGAACTGGTAACTCCGAAGATCACAGTGGATTGCCATGCATCAGCTGTTGAAAACACAGGGAGAGCGCAGGATTGCGGGAGAAGGTTAGTAGGAAAGCCTCTGCGTGCGCACACCCGCCAAGCCACACCCACTGAACCCAATGGTAAAACAATTTGAATCTCACCACAATCAACCTATGATTGTGAAAGTTGGACCTTTAAAAAAAGCAAGACAGGAAGAAAATCAATTCCTTTGACCTCTGAGGCTGGAGAAGTCTTCTTATTTGGATACCAACAAGTATATAACACCAGATATTGATTGATTGATTGGAATTTGTCAAAAAAAAATGAGAACAAGAATAAGACAATAAAATATGTCCCTGGAAAGGAAAACCCCCCCACAAAACTGTGTCTCGCTTATTTTGGCCATGTCATGCAAGAGAATTCACTGCAGAAAGCAATTATGTTTGGAAGAGTTAGCGGTAAAAGGAAACCTTCAAAGAACACGAGGACTGGACACCATCAAAGCTGACACCAGCCAGAGCATAGAACATTGAGTTGTCAGCTTTGATGGTGGAAGCAGTGGAAGATAGGAAGATGCAGGCAAGACCTGGCCCATAGAGTTTATTTATTTATTTATTTATTTGATTTGCCAATTGTTTACAAGATAATAAGTATAAGTGTATACATAGTTGTGAATACATGAAATGGGTACATATAAGAAAAATAAAAGAATAAGAGAAACAATAGGACAGGGACGGTAGGCACGATGGTGCGCTTATGCATGCCCCCTACAGACCTCTTAGGAAAGGGGTGAGGTCAATAGTAGACAGTCTAAGGTTAAAGTTTTTGGGGTTTGGGGAAGAGACTACAGAGTCGGGTAGAGTATTCCAGACATTGACCACTCTGTTGCTGAAGTCGTATTTCCTGCAATCAAGTTTGGTGCAGTTTACTTTGAGTTTGTATCTATTGTGTGCTCTTGTGTTGTTATGGTTGGAGCTGAAGTATTCATTGACAGGTAGGACATTGCAATGTATGATTTTATATACCATGCTTAAATCAGACCGAAGGCGGCGTAATTCAAGGTTTTCTAGTTCTAGAATTTCAAGTCTGGTGGCATAAGGTATTCTACAGCGAGTAGAGGAGTGGAGAACTCTTCTTGTGAAATATTTCTGGACTTTCTCAATTGTGCTAATATCAGATACGTAATGAGGGTTCCAGACTGATGAACTGTATTCGAGTATTGGTCTAGCAAATGTTTTGTATGCTCTGGGTAGTAGTGTGATATTACCAGAGAAAAAACTACGTAGGATTAGGTTAACAGCTCTTAATGCCTTTTTGGCTATGTAGTTGCAGTGGGCTCTAGCACTTAGATCATTAGAGGTGAGTATTCCAAGGTCCTTTACAGAGCTTGGGTCATCAACAAGATCTTGACTATTCAGCTTGTATTTTATTTTCTGATTTTTTTTGCCAATATGTAAGACAGAGCATTGACTGAATGGATAACATCATCATCACTATCATGTACTACGTATAAAGCAAGAAACCATAGTTTATAAGCAACAGGATCTGAGTATACTCAATTGCTAAGGCAAAACTAAAACAATGTGCTCATGTTTCATATAAATCAGGTCTATGGATGAAAAGTAGTTACAAGTAATCTAGTTCTTGACCAGGGAAGTAACTTAGTGACATGTGGTAATAATCACTAAGAGGACTTTCCACATGATTTCCTCTATTACTTTTAAGCTAAGAGTGTCTCTCTGTGATTCCAGTGTACTCATTTACTCACTGCTTACATTTGGCAAACATTGTCAAAAGGCAAGTTTCAACCTAACTCGTTGGGGGATGGGATATTTTTCTTCGGCACCAATGGGACACACGCTTGTTTCCTCTCCTTCAAGATCTTTATATCCTTGTAGTGATCCGGACTTTGGAATTGAATGTCTGGAAGGAGCATTGTGGATTTCAGCTTTCTAGGGCAGTGATTATGATGAGAACATGTCCAGGTTGACCCTAAATCGCTTTATAGGAGTTTGAACAGAGTCTTGGCAGCATGGAACAGGCACACTATGGAGAAAGGATAGAGAAAATGTTAAGATACGTCATCAGAAAAGAAACCAAGAACAAATTCTTCTTACCTGTGTGACTGATGACGAGTAATTCTGACTTTCGATGGCATGTCCGTCCAGTCACGCCTCATGGTTTGTATTTGCATAGCATTTTAATTCATCTGAAGGATATTCCGCTTATGCAGTGGTGGTATTCAATTTTTTTACTATTGGTTCTGTAGGTGTGGCTTGGTGGGCATGGTGGGGCTTGGTGGGTGTGGCATGGCTTGGTGGGCATGGCTTGGTGGGCGTGGCAGGGGAAGGACACTGTAAAATCCCCATTTCCACCCCACTCCAGGGGAAGGATTCTGTAAAAATCTCCATTTCCACCCCACCCCACTTGTAGAGTTGTAATTGCAGGAATGTTCCAATCTCGGATGGCAAACCTCAGATAAAGAATGTTTCCAAGCAGATACAACTCAGGTAAACAAAGTCACTAATCTAAAGGAGGATTAGAGAGAGGAAGTAAACATATGTTAGACTTTAACTAGAGATAATTAATTGTATGGATTATTGTGCTAAACAGTAATGAAAGTTAAGTAGTAACCAAAGTTAACCAGTGATGGAGGATAACTAAAAATGTGTATAAATGCAAGATTAGACTCCAGTAAAGATCATCATGATTCGGTTGTTCATGATCAAACAACTCGACTGCCTCGTCATTACAACACCCACTAACCTGCTTTCCAGCTCTGTTCTCCTGTGCAGGGCAACAAAAGAAATCCCAGCTAATTAGCTGGGACTCGGGAAGCAGCAAATAGATGGGAGCGGGGCCAATCAGAAGTGGTATTTACTGGTTCTCTGAACTATTCAAAATTTCCTCTACCGGTTCTCCAGAACCTGTCAGAACTGGCTGAATACTACCTCTGCACTTATGTAACTTTTAATAAAAGACCATGGAAAGGGGACTTCCATTAAAATATAGTATTGATTTATCTGCAGTTCTTGGAATCATAGAATCAGAAGATGGTTAATTAGTCCAATGTACTGTTTGGTGCAGGAACTCCAGTACAAAAACATTTTCAAGGGAAGGCTATCCAGCTATTGATTGAGGATCTTCAGTTGGAAGGACCCACACCAGCCAACTCTCTAGACCAGTGTTTTTCAGCCTTGGAAATTTTAAGATATGTAGACTTCAACTCCCAGAATTGCCCAGCCTTCAATTTAAGGAATTGAAGTCCACACGTCTTAAAATTGCCAGGTTTAATAAACATTGCTCCAGACAATTGGTTTCTGTCTCAGACTGCTTTTATTTTCACGATTCTTCTCTAGGTAGCAATTATATCTCTAAAACATAATATAAAATCAATCATAATTCAAAGTTTGACAGTAATTTCCCATGAAGGAAATCGGAAGAATCAAAGTCAGTTTCCTATCCAGGCAGTCACTTGCCTAGCTTTGCCAAATAAATATACAGTGATAGCAATGCCTTGTATATGTTTACTGAACAGGACAAAAGTTTTACTAAACTTTCTGCAGATACTTCTCTGTATTATAGCTTTTAAAAAGAAAGGTAAAATTAGAAATAGTCCTTGATTTATGACCACAATGGAGTCCAAAACTCGCTTAATAACAGGACAGTTGTTAAGTGAATTTTGCCCCATTTTATAACTTTTTGTGTCCCAGTTGTTAAGTCAATCACTGCAGTCATTAAGTTAGTAATGTAGGAAGTTACTTAAAACCCATCCCTCCCCTAGAAAAATGAAATATTTTAGGATATATTAAAAGGGCAGAATATTTCCCCTAAAAGAGAAGTAGAAACTCAGAAAGGGAGAAACTCAGCCCCCCCCACACCTTTGTTAATGGGCCATTAAGGCCTGGGGCAGTCTATTCTACACAACAAAGATCTACCTCCTTCATTCAATTGCCGTTCATTGCAAACCCTCCCCCAAAAAAATTTCAACCAAACTTAGCACACAGACAACCTACAAAGCTAGCTTTGACCTCTGACAGCAACCAATCCAGATATGCTTCCTGTGCCCCAGGAAGTTCAAAGCCCAGAGAGGGCATAAAACCCAGGCACTCTCAGCATCTCTTCCCTTTTCTCCCAGGATCTCCAAGCCATGTAGTCCTGTTCATCAATAAACCTTCTTTCCAAGCAGCCTCCATGAATCCAGTGTCTTTTCCCCCACTTGGAATTGAAGCCAGAAGGATATTTCTTCCAACAGTAACATGGTTGTTAAGTGAATCTTGGCTTCCCCATTGACTTTGCTTATCACAAAAGGTGCGTTGTGGTTCACTGGCAGTCAGTGCAGATAGCAGCGGAATTGGACAGTGGGGAAGAAAAGGGACCAGTCAGGGAGTCTGGAGAGGACTCGGATGAGGGTCCGAGAGGGTCAGAGATGGGGCCAGGACCATCTGGGAGTGGGGTGCTGCCTTTGGAGTCTGGCAGAAGCGAGGTAGAGGACCCAGGGGAGCCTGTTCCCAGTGCACGTGTGCGCAGAGCTGCTAGAAACAAAAGGGGCGACTCGGGAATAAGGCTGGGAGGTGATTGCCCCTTCCATAAGGTACAGAGGTCAGGCCAAGATGATGAAACTTTTGCAGGAAGCAAAGTAGTTTGATCAGTTCAGATATATTCTTGAAGCTCTTTGTACTTCAGGTGGGTTCTTTTTGTACTTCGGTTGGTTTCTTTTCTAGTTCATTTGACACTTCTGTTTTTGGCAGCACTTCACAGAAAAGAAAGGTGGGTGCTTATCTCGAGGGACTGTTTGAGATTAATTCTGGCTGGGAATGAAAACAATTCCCAGCGTTGCAATAAACTAAGTCTTATTTTAAAATAAATGTGTGCGTAATTATGGTTTAGGAAGCCTGGGTCAGAACAAGACATCATTAATAAGAAGCAGTTGCCAAACATTCAAATTTTGATCACATGGCCATGAGAACAATGCAACCATCATAAGTATGAAAAACAGTCATAAGTCACTCTTTCCAGTGCCGTTGCAACTTCAAATGGTCACTAAATGAATGTTTGTAAGTCAAAGACTACCTGTATGGGAGAAATAGTTTTCCTTTCCAATCGAGTACAAACTATTCTGCTAATAGAAGGACAAACCACTCCTAGAAAGAATAATAGTTACTTTATGATTTGGTGATAGCTCTGTGCATCACCCTTAATTAAAAAGTGGCTGTTTGTAATTATGGTGTGATGATTGATTCTTATCAGCTGAGAGCCCCACCATCTTGTACTATTAACCTCTTATTAATTCGTTTGAGTGCCATCAGGTTGCTGCGAACTGGCTTTTAATTTCAACAAATATGAGTTTTATCTAGGACTTCATGCGCTCTGAAGTTTTCACGCCAAAGGAGAGTAATTCAGATTAATGACACCCCAATGTTGATAGGGTTTGTAACTCTGCAATATGGTTAAATTTAAAAAAAGACACCTCTTGCTAGCGAGGCCCCCACAGCAACCTGTCAGATATTTCAAGGAATTTGGGAAGACAGTGACCTTTTCATCTCCAACATCTGGGATTCATTGCTCAGCTGTCTTTCTGCATAGAGGTTCAAATTTTTAGAAAAAAAAAACCCTTCTTTGTGTAGAAAATCACAGAGTTTGACAAATTTCACCAAAGGCTACACATTAAAAATTCTCTGGCATCTTTTGCTATATGCTGTTCTCCATAAGAAAGCTACAGGGCAAGACAAGAATTAAGGGTGTTTAAGAAGAACAAACGTGCAAAATATTTGAACTTTGGAAAGAGACATTTCAAGTATGCTGGAGTTTGGGAAATAGATCATTCTGAGCGTTTCAGAAAATCCCCCCCACGCACCCATTTTCAAAGCCTGACCACTCCTTCAATCTAAGTTCAGAAGAATATTGTTCCAAGGTTGGGGGATAGGCCCTTTTCAAGTTCCTTTCATTTACAGGAAAGGAACTTGGTAGCGCAGTGGTTAGAATGCAGTATTGCAGGAAAACTCTGCCCTCTGCCAGGAGTTCAATCCTGACCGGCTCAAGGTTGACTCAGCCTTCCATGCTTCCGAGGTGGGTAAAATGAGGATCCAGATTGTCAGGGGCATATTGCCCTGACTCTATAAACTGCTGAGAGAGGGCTATAAAGCACTGTGAAGCAGAATATAAATCTAAGTACTACTGTTATTATTATGTAAGTGTACCAAGGGAGTAAAAAAACTGTAAGCCAAAGTAATTAAAGGCATGAGATAATAAAAGGCAATGAATCTAAAATCTGCCTTTACCAACAGTATACTTCTCCAGGACTTTGTGTTCACTTAGCCTTAACAAGTCCATACTTCTACCGTGCCCATAGATCATTTTATGCTTTTCTTATACATGATAGAATATTTTGTCTGTCGTTTGAGACAAGACTCTGATCACATCTCAAATGAATTAAAAATTACAGATGTGGGCAATTTTAAAGAATGAACTTGCAAAAGGAACTGAAATTTCTTTCTGCTTGGGCTTCCTTTCCTTCCATGTAGGAGATCAATATATATATCTATATATATATGCTTCTCTTTCCTCTTAGGTGCCAGTGAGCTGGGCGAAAGTCATCTCGAGTCTTTTAATACTACCCAGGACTGTGCAACATTAGGCAATTTTGGATTTGCATAATAACCCAGGCTAACATGTCTATTTTGTGTAATTTGTTGTATTGCACCAGCTCCTGCATCATAGGAGGGAGGATAAATTATAACCCCATCTTAAATGAAATTCTTAAGGTGGTTTTTAGAAATTAGAAATATTAAATATGTTCACATATGTAGATTCACATCTAAGTATAGAACTGCAGGCTAGCATTTCACTGAAGTGAATCAGCACAGATAAGGACATAACCAGTGGTGGGATTCAAAATTTTTTACTACCAGTTCTGTGGGTGTGGGTGTGGCTTGGTGGGCTTGGCATTGGAAAGATACTGCAAAATCTCCATTCCCTCCCCACTCCTAGGGGAAGGTTACTACCAAATCTCCATTCCCTCTCCACCCCACTAACCTGCTTTCCAGCTCCATTCTCCTGTGCAGGCAACCAAAGAAGACCCAGCCAATCAGCTGGGACTCAGGAGGCAGAGAATAGATGGGGGCAGGGCCAGTCAGAGGTGGTATTTGCCGGTTCTCTGAACTACTCAAAATTACCATTACCGGTTCTTCAGAACTGGTCAGAACCTGCTGAATACCACTTCTGGACATAACATATACATTCTCAATATTCTGAGTATAGCAATTGCTTCAATTAACTTCTATTAATGGCCATGCTAAAAATTTAAAAAGCGAGTCTACCGCAGTCAAGCTCAGCTGTTACAGGTTTTTTGGCAGCAAAATGGAATTGTTTGTCATTATCATCCTTCGTAGGGTTCTCCCCCCCAATTTCCGAGCCTAATTTATAATGCTGGTATCCTCTAATAGCATCTCATCCAAGTACTAACTATATCTAACTCTGCCTATGGAGATTTTCAGTCATCCAGGTCATGGTTGTCCCAAAGGTGCTTTTTCAAGAGGCAATTGGACTTTCTTTATTTTTCCTTGAAGACATTTCACTTCTCATCCAAGAAGCTTCTTCAGTTCTGACTGAACAATGGAGAATGGAAGTGTATATATTCCTTGCAGTCATCTGGTCATTAACACTCTTTTTGAGAGTCATTGAGGCCACTTGGAGATTTATCTGTGGAGGTTTATCTTTATCTGTTAATAGATCTAACTCTTTCACTTGCCAACTGCCAGCCTCAGCTGCTAATGCTACTTATTACCTGCTATGACCTCCTGTAGATCAAAAGTAGTTGTGCCTGTCTCATCAACTAATTCCACCTGCTTTTCTCTTATTGCCTTCTTCCATCTTATTCATGGAATGAATCCAAGCATCCAGTGTCCTAATCATGGAATATTATTCAACAAAGTATTTTCTTGTTTTAAATAAAGGTTCAAGAACATTGTGCATTAAGCAGATGACCAAATGTGTCTGGCTCTTCTAAATGAACTGCCACTGTCACAAAGGATACGTAACTTCATTGCAGCCTCACCAAGAGTTGCGACGACTTATTAATCTTGGTTGCAATTCAGTCTACAACTAAGATGTTTTCTTCTCTGCAGGATAGTGCTACAGCAAAGGAAAATGGCTTGGGACAATTTTAAGACTCACAACTGTAATCTACGGCATTATGAAATGCTATTCTTTATGAAATCAGACTATTATACAGTACAATCTGATTCAGGATGTGTGAGTTGTTTTGGTTTCTTGCAGGCTTTGATCACACAACACATGTCATTTGGTAATAAACTCCCATTCTGAACCATCAATGAGTCAGATGGGCTGGTTTTCTGCTGTTCTCTAAACCAGGGTTTCTCAGAACTGAAGATGTTCAATTTCAGTTTTCAGAAATCCCCAGAGAGCATACTGGGAATTGAAGTCCACACGTCTTACTGTGGTCAAGACTGAGATATCCTGCTCCAAACCATACGCAATCTATCCTAGATTAGCAGCAACCAAGCATAGCATATTATGGGTAAAGACAATCTATACCATGGGTATCAATTTGTTTTCTAGCTGAGGAGTCACCCTTGGTTTTCAGCTGAGGTGGTGTGGTCCATATTCCCAAAAGGAATTGGCTAGCTGGGACCAAAAGTTAAGTTTTACATGGAATGAAAAACTATTTCAATTAATGTGTGTAACATTTTGGAAGTACTTTCAAAAAGTGCTTTGGAGAGATTGGTAGCTTGCAAGAAATGTATTTCTGAATCTTTAAAGCACAAGTGTCTTTTTCTGGGATTATGGTGTTGCCTGCTCTGGCTGTCACATCATTCTGAGAAAAGATGCAGCTGCTTTAAAAAGCTGAAGAGGGACGTTATGTTTGCGCTCCCATGTATTCTAAATCACTTTCTGGGAACTGGATCTAAAGCAATGCACAAGTCCATCTCAAAGAGTCAATATGATTGTCTTGTTCCATTGTGTCAAATTAGAATTTGTTAACAACTCCTTTGGTCTCTGGGAACCACAACCACACTTTTCACTGTTGGGGTCTCTGCTTGCACACTTCTTTAGGCCACAGAGTAAGAAATGGTTGAGAATTGTTGCAGAATTGCGTATGTTTGCTCTAATGAAGAGAAGGACTAGGGGTGACATGATAGCAGTGTTCCAGTATCTAAGGGGCTGTCACAAAGAAAAGAAGGGTCAAGCTATTCTCCAAAGCACCTGAAGGCAGAACAGGAACCAATAGATGGAAACTAATCAAGGAGAGAAGCAACCTAGAACTAAGGAGAAATTTCCTGACAGTCAGGACAATTAATCAGTGGAATGAGTTGCCTCTAGAAGTTGTGGGTGCTCCAACACTAGAATTTTTAAAGAAGAGTTTGGGCAGTGTTTTGTCTGGAATGGTATAGGGTCTCTTGCTGACACTGGATTAGAAGAACTCCAAGGTCCCTTCCAACTCTCTGTTATTCTGTTCACAAAACCTGCTGGGTCTTTGTGCAGGATTTCCCCCATTTCAGGCAACAGCCCTCATTCTCTAGTCAACTGGAGATCACCCTGCGATTGCTCCACCCAATAGAACACCTTATTTCAGGGGCCTTCAAACTTGACAGCTTTAAGACTTGTGGACTTCAACTCCCAGAATTCCTCCTCCGGTCATGTTAGCTCGGGAATTCTGGGAGTTGAAGTCCACAAGTCTTAAACTTGCCAAGTTTGAAGACCCTTGCCTTATTTTATGTCCTAAGCCTTTCCTGAATAACTGCCCAAGCTTCCTAGCTTTGGCTATTTTGTTCTGAAGAAGAATCTGTTCTGTGCAGAGCTAACCATTTCCCTGCCTTCAGGGAAATAGCCATATTTCCAAAACTGTCCACCAGTGTGCCTCTGGGTCTGCTTCTTTCCAGTGGCTTCCCTAGAGCCTCAGATTCTCAAGAACCAATTAGTGGAAGCTAATTTAACTTTGCCCCAAGAGGAATATGCAACATGGGCTGGTCCAATGATGCCTCTTGTACATAGATAGGTAGTCCTGCAAAGATGAGAAGGTCAAACTATTTTCCAAAGCTCCAGAAATCAAGACAAGAAACAATTGGTGGACATTAACCAAAGAAAGAAGCAACCTAGAACTAAGGAGAAATTTCCTAATGGGGATAGCAATCAACCAGTGGAATGGCTTGCCTTCAGAAGTTGTAGGTGCTCCATCACTGGAGGTTTTCAAGGAACTTGTCTTGTCTCAGGCAATATTTATCTTTTCAAAATACCTGAGATAAGGAGTTAAACACTACAAAGGCTTCCATACAAAGTTTCTTTATTGGATTATAACAGGCATCCTCAAGGTATAACTCACAGTTACATTGAGATCCATCTAATGTCCAATCTTTGCATTGTTGTCTTCATAGTGTGAAAAGATAAGTTATCTTCATCCCATAACGATACAGCAAAGGGAAGACTCCAGCACCTTGCTGGGGTCCAATCAAGAATGAATGAAACTCCCCCCAACCCAACCAGAGGTCAATTAAGTGACCAATCAGGATTATAGATGTGACTACATGACATGAACTACATCTCCCATGAGGCATTAAGTACATTTCCCATGAGGCATTCCCTTAAGGGGACAGCTCTCATTCCCAAACTAACTATATACTGTTTAACCATCACAGAACTGGACAACCATATGTCTGGAATGGTAGAGGGTCTCCTGCTTGACCAGATGTAGAAGACCTCTGAAGTCCCTTCCAACTCTATTATTCTATGTTTTGTAAGGTCAGCTTTGGTCACTGAATGGTACTGTCTCCAGTAGGATTGGGATGGATTTTTCAACCTCCTTTTTGTAGTGGGGGATACTGAATTCCAAAGCAAGACTAAGTGCACATGCAGGCTGTGGATTGTCCACCCTATTTTTCTATTCACCATCCTCTTATCTTGTGATTTTTGTCTATCAAGCAGCAGATCTTCTTGCTTAACACAAACTATTCCTATTCTGGAACCTGTCCAAGGAGATGTAAAACGACGTCCTGGCAGGATTTCTGAATAACTTTAATTTTCCCATAGGGAAAACAGTAGAAGCTCTGAAATCTTTGCTGAGTTTTAACTGAAGGTGACAACTGCAGTGCTTAAAAAGTGTCTTCCTCAGATGCCAGTGGAAAAGAGCATCAGAATTTGCCATGGTAAAGAAAAATGACCTTCTATGACCTTACTGGAAAACGGTTGATCATTAAAGATGCAAGATACCGTTGTTGCCAAAATTGATGCTATGCTGTTAATCAGGACAAGATTCATGGACCCCACAATTCTTGTCCCAGGACATTTGCTATGGTTGCCTTTCATTTATTTATTTATTTATTTATTTATTTATTTGATTTGCCAATTGTTTACAAGATAATAAGTATAAATGTATACATAGTTGTGAATACATGAAATGGTTACATATAAGAAAAATAAAAGAATAAGAGAAACAATAGGACAGGGACGGTAGGCACGTTGGTGCGCTTTATGCACGCCCCTACAGACCTCTTAGGAAAGGGGTGAGGTCAATAGTAGACAGTCTAAGGTTAAAGTTTTTGGGGTTTGGGGAAGAAACTACAGAGTCGGGTAGAGTATTCCAGACATTGACCACTCTGTTGCTGAAGTCGTATTTCCTGCAATCAAGTTTGGTGCGGTTTACTTTGAGTTTGTATCTATTGTGTGCTCTTGTGTTGTTATGGTTGAAGCTGAAGTATTCATTGACAGGTAGGACATTGCAATGTATGATTTTATATACCATGCTTAAGTCAGACCGAAGACGGCGTAATTCAAGGTTTTCTAGTTCTAGAATTTCAAGTCTGGTGGCATAAGGTATTCTACAGCGAGTAGAGGAGTGGAGAACTCTTCTTGTGAAATATTTCTGGACTTTCTCAATTGTGCTAATATCAGATACGTAGTGTGGATTCCAGACTGATGAACTGTATTCGAGTATTGGTCTAGCAAATGTTTTGTATGCTCTGGTTAGTAGTGTGATATTACCAGAGAAAAAGCTACGTAGGATTAGGTTAACAACTCTTAATGCCTTTTTGGCTATGTAGTTGCAGTGTGCTCTAGCACTTAGATCATTAGAGGTGAGTATTCCAAGGTCCTTTACAGAGCTTGGGTCATCAACAAGATCTTGACTATTCAGCTTGTATTTTATTTTCTGATTCTTTTTGCCAATATGTAAGACAGAGCATTTATTTGTTGAGATTTGAAGTTGCCATTTGTTTGACCATTCGGATACATAGTCAAGATCTTTTTGTAGGGTAGCAGTATTGTCTGTGGTATTGAACAGCTTTACATCATCAGCGAAGAGAACGCAATTGCTCTTAATATGATCACAGAGGTCGTTTATGTAGAGTATGAAGAGAGTTGGTCCTAGAACACTGCCTTGGGGAACACCACTATTGACAGGTACTGGATTTGATAGGACGCTCCCGATTTTGACCATTTGTTGTCTGTTTGACAGGAATGCTTCTATCCAGTTATTCAGTTGTCCAGAGATACCATAGGATTTTATTTTTAGGAGTAGTTTGTCGTGTACCACTGAATCAAAGGCTTTACAGAAGTCTATGTAGATTGCGTCTATTGTTTTGCCCTGGTCGAGTTGTGTCGTCCATATGTTTTTGCAGTGTAAGAGTTGCAGATTACAGGATAGTTTTTTCCTGAAACCAAATTGTTTATTGGAGAGTAGGTTATTTGTCTCTAAGTGGAGGATGATGGATTGGTTAATAATTGATTCCATGACTTTACAGGTGACGCAGCATAAGGAGATTGGCCTGTAGTTTTCAACTAGGCTTGGGTCTCCCTTTTTGAAGATGGGGATGACTGTGGCTTGTGACCATAGGTTAGGCAAGGAGCTGGTTCTGAAAGATTTTTCAAAGATTATGCTTAGAGGTTTGGCTATGGCAGTGGATAGCTTTCTTAAGAAGTAGGCACATATTCCATCCGGTCCAATAGATAGAGATGGTTTTAGGTTGCGTATTGCTTTTTCAACATTGTCTTCTGTGAAATCGATATGTATTAGATCATTGTTGTTATCTGTGGTACGGCTAGGAAATATTGGGCATGATCCATTGCTGTTTACAAATACTGAGCCGAAGAATGTGTTAAAGATGTTGGCTTTAATGGTGTCATCTTTAATGGTGTCATCTGCTAGGCACAATTGTTTCTGTTGACTGCTGAAGCTCTCAACATCTTACAACATAGCAATCTGAGGAATTGCCTCACCTGCTTTGAATCACCCAGTTATTTAGATCAGAAACAAAACTTCCCTTTAAGATTTTCCCATTGATAAAAGCTCAGCTGTCTTCTGGACAGGACAGAGCCTTCTCCCGTGTCCTTGTTTTTATTATTCTGTACCATCTGCCAGATGGTAACAGTTCAAAAAAAAAAAAAAGGGTGCTCAGAATGAGATGGATCTTTGAGAATGTTTTTAACTTTCTTAAGGCAGCGGGAGCTATAAAGCTCTTCCAAAGAGGGGAGAGGGCAACCAATGATCTTCTGGGCAATGACGTTAACCCTCTGGAGTGCTTTCCTATCTGCCACTGTGCAATTAGCAAACCATACACATGTGCAGTAAGTTAAGATACTCTCTATGGTGCAGTGGTAAAAGGTCACCAGCAGTTTTTCATTCAGTTGTTGTTTTCATTCATCTTGTGGCCACACAAGATGCTACCACCACATTTCCAAGTAGAAAGCAGACTCACACCCACACAGAAGATGAGACATGACCACGGACCAGAAGCCATACTGCAGCTGCATCACTATCCGCTTCAAACCCCTCCGACCCATACATGAAGTGCACTGACGCTCACCATGAAGATGTGGCACGATCACGAACGCGAAGCCAAACAACAGGATCACAGCTCACCAGCTCAAATCCCCCAACAACTAAGACTAACCTGAGCACAACCAAGCCCCCACCTGAACACAACACACCCCCAGCCAATCAGAACACAGCCAAACCCCCAACCAATCAGAACACAGCCAAACCCCCAACCAATCAGAACACAGCCAAAACCCCAACCAATCAGAACACACCCCCACCCAATCAGATCACAGCCAAGCCCCCACCCAATCAAGTCACACCCCCACTAGCAGTTAAAAGGAAGAAGCAGCTGCAAGCTCACGTTACTCCGAGAAGCACAAAGCCGAAGACACAAGCCTGAAGATGACGAATGAGACTTCATCGAAACGTCGCCTAGATACTTCCAATTTTACGCGGGAGAAAACCCAAATAACCAAAGATCCACATTATATATATATATATCTATATATATCTGTTGCTAATGTTATGGCTGGTTCAGTGAACCACCAAATACCATCCCTGGCTGGCCACTCCCCCCTGCCCCTCCCCTCCCCCCCAGGAGTCTCCATGTGACCCATTTTGAATGCGAGGTAAGTGCAGGGCCTGCGTGGAGGCTCAGGGAGGGGGAAAACGGGCCACCCGGAAGTTCAGGAAAGCTAGAAATGGGCCCATTTCCGGCCTCTAGAGGACCTCTGGAGCCAGGGGGAGGCCATTTTCGCCATCCCAAAGGATCGAGGAAAGCCTTCGGAACCTGAGGAAGGCGAAAAACGGGTCTCCTGGAAGTTCCAAAGTCCAAATATGGACCTGTTTCTGGCATCCAGAGGGCCACTGGAGCCCAGGGGAGGCTGTTTTCGCCCTCCCGGAGGCTCAAGGAAAGTCTCTGGTGCCTGGGGAAGATGAAAACGGTCCCCTCGCTATGGTGCAGGAGGCCGACTAGGCCACGCCCACTGTAGCCACGCCCACCCAGCAACCAGGCAGTGAACCCGTTGCTGCAATTTTTGAAGCCCACCCCTATATGTGTGTGTGTGTGTGTGTGTGTGTACCACACACAGACACACACAAATCTGTTTCAAAACATTGATCATAATAGAACAATGCTTTTTTTAAAAAAAATACAGAATCATTATATACAAGATGGGCAGCAAATAACTTTCCAAACAACTACATAAGTAAATGTTTTAACTCAAGGAATAATCACCTTTCTGAATTGCAGGCTGATAGAAGGAGAACAATGGGAAAATATGGAGGAAATAAGATAAGAGTTTTTCAGATATTTGGGGACTTGAGAAGAAGTGTGACTTTTGCTTATGAAAACTAAAATGTTACAAAACGTTTTTGAAGACATTGCACAGATGTTTCCTATTTCAGTGTAACTCCTCCTTTAATTTTGGGTGTAACTGTGAGATCTGCCAAAATGCATAGTTGTATTTAATGAATTGTCTGACCTCAAATGCTCCGATTGCTATAAATTTTACGGTGAGAATGCATCTGCGTCCATTGCATTTTCCAATAGCAAAGCTCTACATCTATATTCTTTCTATCCATCCCTTTCAAAGTCCAACTTCAGCTTCCACAGAGTGTCACAGGGAAAACCATGGCAAATATTTTATCTATGTATGCCGAGATATGTCACAGCAATATTTTTTCTAAGGTTTTCACTGATTCTAACAAATGTTAGTTTACAACATATTTGGGTTGCCACGATATATAAAAGATTCTAGAAAGAGTGTTGAGAAAAGCAACGAAGATGATTAGGAGACTGGAGGCTAAAACATATAAAGGACAGTTGCAGGAACTGAATGTGTCTAGTTTAATGAATAGGAAGACTAAGGGAGTGACAGGATAGCAGTGTTCCAATATCTCAGGGGCTGCCACAAAGAAGACGGGTTCAAACTATTCTCCAAAGCATCTTAAGGTAAGACAAGAAGCAATGGATGGAAACTAATCAAGGAGAGAAGCAACCTAGAACTAAGGAAGAATTTCCTGACAGTTAGAAGAATTAATCAGTGGAACTGCTTGCTTCCAGAAATTGTGGGTGCTCCAACACTGCAGGTTTTTAAGAAAAGATTGGACAACTATTTCTCTGAAATGGTGTAGAGTTTCCTGCTTGAGCAGGAGGTTAGGCTAGAAGATCTCCAAGGTCCCTTCCAACTCTGTTATCCTGTTATTCTATTTCTTGGCTTCTGCTTGTCCTAACCAAGAGGATCTTGGACGTTTTTTGGAAATGGAGGACAGACTCATAAAATTATCTTATACAGATTATCCCTTGGATCAGGGGTGGGATTCTACCGGTTTGGACTGGTTCGGTTAGAACCGGATGTTACCGTTCCCGGTAGTTCGGACAACCGGTAAAATGGGCCCCTGGCTGGCCCCGCACCTCTCTGCCTGCTTCTCCGCTAGCTGCCCAGTCAGTCTTTATTGTGCATGCGCAACATCGCACGGATGTGTGACAAACTGACTGCATTCTAACCCCGCCCACCCCTGCCCTCCTTATCTCAGCCATGCGCCATTGCTGCCTACAGTCTGCCTTCGCCCGCCCGCCATTGCTGTCTACCTTCCACCATGATCTCCCTAGGTGAATAAGCAAGGTTCCCTCCTGCACTCGCCTAGCTTGCTTAGCCACGGGGGCCACGGCTCTTGTGGCCTAGCAAGATTTCCCCCCCCGCAGTGGATGTCCAAAATCTAAGCTTAATTCTGTCCTGCCAATCATTTTCTGTTAGTGTTCTGCAAGAATTCGATGTTCCATGCTCAGTTTAAGGTAAACGAAGTGGCTTCCATATAACATTTTGCTAAAATTTTCAAAGACACGGCACAGAGGTTTTGGTCTAAATGTTGTGTTCTTTCAAGTGTCTATTCAGGACTTTCCAACATCAGGCTGAAGCAAAGACATTATGAAAGTGCTTCTCCTGTTGGCTGATAGTCCCTCAGGAACAGAGGTCATAATCAATGAAGGAGGTGCCAGAGGAGAAGAGAGGGGAAAAAAAAAACAACCATGGGTTTTGACAGGGGAAAAGAATTCTCACCACCTTTCCATTGCTATAATGCTCTGAAGAAATGTACTTTGAGAATTAAGCAGAAAAACAGAAAGGTCTTTGGCAGGTGTCAGCCCTTCAAGAAAGCTCAGGTCAAGAAACAGACATGACAATTCCCAGGAATGCTCTTCATTAGAGTAGAATAACAGAAACTTAAAAGCTTGCCCAAGTTTCTCTCTGCTCCAAAAATTCAAGGTGTGGTTATTTTGAATTTTTTTCCCCCTCACACTTCCCTTGTTTTTAGAACAAGGCTATTTTTTTTTCACCAAAGTGCTCCTTTATCACCTTATTCCTTCCTGCTTTCCCCATTCTCAAGGTCAACCCTAGGTTGCTTCACAGCAAGCGAAGCCAACTTCTAGGAAACCGAAGGGCAGAATTGGGCACAGCATTCCTTTAAAGACAACAACCAGCACGGGCAGTCTTTGACTTACAGCGGTTCATTTAGTGACTTTTTAAAGGAGTGGTGGCCTAGAGGTGGAGCTCTCGCCCTCACATTCAGGAGGCTGAGTTCAATCCTAGGTAGAGGCACGTATTTTCTCTCTCTCTCTCTCTCTTATATTCACAATGGGAATATGTCTGCTGAACAAAACTCCACATTGGCAACAGGAAGGGCATCCGGCCAGTAACACTCTGCTAGCTCCATTCAGTTGCCCAGACTCCACCCTGCAAGGGATTATGGGGTCATTAAAAGATGATGATTTAGTGACTGTTCGAAGTTACAACAGCACTGAAAAAAAGTGACATGCCCATTTTTCACACTTACGACCATTACATCCCCATAGCCACGTGATCAAAATTTGGATGCTTGGCAACTGACTCATATTTATGACGGTTGCATGTCCCGGTGTCATGTGAACCCCTTCAGTGACCTTCTGACAAGCCAAGTCAATGGGGAAGCCAGATTCACTCAACAACTGGGTTACTGATTTAACAACTGCATTGATCCACTTAACAACTGTGGCAAGAAAGGTTGTAAAATGGGGCAAAACTCACTTAACAAGAGTCTCGCTTAGCAACATAAATTTGGGGCTCAGTTGGGGTTGTAAGTTGAGGATTACAAGTAGCATCTAAGCCCACAGAAGCTGACCGTCCCAATTCAAACTACTGAAGAAGAAATCATCAGGTATTACTTCCTATAATACATGATAAATCTAAAGCTCCGTTTTCTGTAAATGCTTATCATTTGTAGCTTTTACTTATCCATAGTCTGAATTCGGAATGCAATTGTTTAAAAGGATCCCGAAAAAAATGATATTGATTTGAACATTTGGGAGGCCTTGAAAAACAATTTGCTTTTAATTGCTGAGCAACTCAGCTCGTTGGAGTATAGCCAGATTTTTTATTTTTTATTTGCAATGAATAGAACAGGAAACTAATATTGCCGTAATGTATTCCCTGAGCTGAATTTATGTTTAATGAGATATTTCAAACTTTCACTTACATGGAGCCAGTCACCAGCCTCTTCCCCGTTTCCCCCATGCTAAATACCATGTCAAGAAGCAAATCAGGAGATTCAGGCAGTTCAAATGGGCATAACGATTGCAAGCTTAAGTTCTCTACAAAAATCTGACCAACTAACAGACAAGGGAAATGTGTGGGAGATTAAGAGAAGCATTCAAGCTGGGCTGGACTTAGATCTCTTCTGGGTGTGCAGGGACTTGTGACTTATGACATGTTTGACCCTTCCCTCCGGCTCAGTTTAGTCATTTCCTACATACCACACGCTATAGGAGTGAGCTACAGTGATTAACAAACAGTTGATTGACAATTTAAAGATTCATGTCCAGTAAAGAACAATTGAATTGATATTAAGAGAAGGAGTTTAAGGTGGTGGGGCATCAAATACTGATGTGATACATAGAGATAAACCACACACTATTCAGAAGATACAAGAAAAAAGGTAAGAAGAGTGAGGAAAGTACTCAGGGATGACTCACGTTCCTGGTCAGCACTTCTTCACTCTCCTACCGTCGGGTAGGGGATATAGAAGCATAGCCAGCCGCACCAACAGGCTGAAGAACAGTTTCTACTCGTGGGCTGTCAGACTTGTGAACGGAAATAACTTCATGTCAACAGAGTATGATAGACTTGAGGGGCCGGCGCTTTGTGCAACAAGGTCACATGGTGTAATATGGTTGGGACTGGGTTAGGGACTTCTGTCTTCACTGTGAGTTGTGTTGGGGTGTGTGCATGAAGGGAGGCTCAGCCAATCTCATTGTACACATGTTGTACTCTGACAGTAAAGGTAATAATAAAGAAGGTAACAAAAAGACCAGAATATCTCCTCTAGGATAAGCAACCAACACCTAGATAAGCAGGGATTAACACCAGACAAACAATCAACAGAAAGCAATGCCCTAATAAACGAATTACCAAAAGGGAAAAACCCATATCTCCAACATTGGCAAAGCAAGCTACCATATATAAACAGGAAGCAAACTACACTGTCACCAGCATTGATGATGTTGCCTAGTTGGCAGAACCAAACTCAATGAGCACCTTTGACTCCACAATTCGTCCATGAGCTACATATATTTTCTTCTGTTTAGTACCAACATGACATGATTAGTACTCTGTCTCCAATCCATGAGATGAAGCCATGTTTGAAACAAGATTTTAGAATGTTTCTCTACTCTTACAAATGATGGGAAATGACAGGTAGTCTTCAACTTACAACAGTTCATTTAGTGACCGTTCAAAGTTACAAAGGCACTGAAAAAAGTGCCTTAGGACCGTTTTTCACACTTATGACCATTGTAGCATCCCCAGAGTCACAGGATCAAAATTCAGATGCTTGGCAACTGGTTCATATTTATGATGATTGCAGTGTCCTGGGGTCACATGATCCACTTTTGCGACCTTCTGACAAGCAAAGTCAATGAGGAATTCACTTAACAACCATATTACCAACTTAACAAATGCAATGATTCACTTAACAACTGTGGCAAGAAAAGTTGCAAAAAGGGGCAAAACTCACTTAACCAATGTTTCACTTAGCAAACCTGAATTTTTGGGCTCAATTGTGGTTATAACTCAAGGACTATCTGCATTAGCAGGCATATGTATGTATGTACGTATGTATTTTATACATAAAAAGGAACATTTCTCCTCCCAAATTGGTATTGAGATTGAGAAAGTACTGCAGCTGATATTTTAATTTGGTTCTTAAGTTTACTCCTCTCTTACTGCCAAAATATATTATATTTCAGAGTTCCCGTTTTGACTACCAACCTTACTTATTCATCAGCAGCCTATTGCCAAGTGAGATTAATTCCCAGCTTTGCATCCAGGCAAACTGTGAAGTTGTCAGAATCGTTTGAATTATGAGTGCCCTTTTCTGACCATGTCATATAGAAGAAGAACAGGCTTTGCATCCCGGCTTCTCTTTGTCCGAATTCCTTCTCCTCCAAGGAGATTGCATTTTCATCGTTTCCCCCCACTTTTTTCTCAGGATAAGGTGTAGGCACAGGTCAGCATTCCGATTCTAATGCTATAGAAATATTTTGGGGGGAAAGGTCATACTGTTTGGAAAGCCTGGAATTTATAATTTCCTCACCTCTGGAGGATATCAAGTTGAGAAAGGCAGCGATAGGGCGGAATTAAAGAAAAAAATTGGAAGATGACCGTATGCAATCAGTGTAGAAATATTGATGGTTCTGAATTAATCGATTAAAAAACCCCATTGCAAGGGGTGACCTAGATATACAGGTAGTCCTCGACTTACAACAGTTTATTTCGTGACCATTCAAAGCTCCACCACTGAAAAAAGTGACTTATGACCCTTTTCACACTTATGACCATTGCAGCATCCCCAGGTCCCATGATCAAAATTCAGACGCTTGGCAACTGATACATATTTATGACAGTTGCAATATCCTGGGGTCATGTGAACCCCTTTTGTGACCTTCTGATAAGCAGAACCAACGGGGAAACCAGGTTCAGTTAACAACCGTGTTACTAACTTAACAACTGCAGTGATTCACTTAACCACTTTCACAAGAAAGGTCATAATAGAATAGAGAATCAACTTCTTTATTGGCCAAGTGTGATTGGTCACACAAGGAATTTGTCTTTGGTGCAAATGCTTTCAGTATACATAAAAGAAAAGATACATTTGTCAAGAGTCAAGAATCCTAAGGTACAACACTTAATGATAGTCATAGGGTACAATAAGCAAGTAATCATACTAGGAAACAGTCAATATAAATTGTGAGGATACAAGCGACAAAGTTACAGTCATACAGTCACCAGTGGGAGGGGATGGACGATAAGGAATGATGAGAAGATTAATAGTAATAGTAGTGCAGACTTTGTAAATAATTGGACAGTGTTGAGGGAATTATTTGTTTAGCAGAGTGATGGCGTTCGGGAAATAAAAGGGTCATTGGACAAATGTCTTGCTTAGCAAAAGAAATTTTGGGCTCAATTGTGGTCCTAAGTTGAGGACTGCTTATACTTGCAGTACTTATGAAGAATAAATCAATAGACACAGCTAAATCTCCAAGTGTTTCAATGGCCCTCTGAAACGATGCAAATGACCAGCTATCTGCAAGGAAGGATACTGCAAAATCACATTCCCTCCCCACCCCACTAACCTGCTTTCCAGCTCCATTCTCCTGTGCAGGGCAACAAAAGAAGACCCAGCTGATCAGCTGGGACTCAGGAGGCAGAGAATAGATGGGGGCGAGGCCAGTCAGAGGTGGTACTTGCCGGTTCTCCGAACTACTTAAAATTTCCGCTACTGGTTCTCCAGAACCTGTCAGAACTGGCTGAATACCACCTCTGCCCCCACACCTTTGTTAATGGGCCAATAAGGCCTGGGCCAGTCTATTCTACATAACAAAGATCTACCTCCTTCAGGCAGAGCCATTTAATTGCCCTTCATTGCATCTCCCAAGTTTCAATCAAACGTAGCACACACAGGCAACCTACAAAGCTAGCTATGACCTCTGACAGCCACCAATCTGGATACTCTTCCTGTGCCTCAGGAAGTCCAAAGCCAGAGACATCTCCTCCCTTTTCTTCGCCCAAGAGCTCCCAGGCATGTGATCCTGTCCACCATTAAACCATCTTTCCAAACAGCCTCTATTTTTCCATTGTCTTTTCCCCCACTTGGAACTGAACCTGGAAGGATATTTCTTCCAATACTCCAAAGCTGCTTCTTGGAGTGAAAAGAAACGAAGCGTCTTTGGAAAAAGCACCTTTGCGATTAATTCCTACTTATTCCTAATCCCTCTTGAGATCTTATTCTTACTTTTGGATCATACTGGCCTGGAATTCTTATAAATTCCAGTGTATGTCTGAACATCTCTATTTCTCCTCCCTTTGATATCAGACGCTTAAGGATAACTCAGTCACTTTCGCCCAAGTGGCCAGCTGTTGGTAGGATTTAGGTTGAGGACAACGAACCTATTCTGACAATGAAGAATGTGTTTGACCTTTGACTTTTGGCAGACATCGATGTCCTGCAGATATCAGGTAGCTAACATCCATTGTCCCCATCCTATGCCCTCCAAAAAGTCTGATCTTCTGGCACAATGAAGACTTCATCTGTCTAGGAAAAAGGTAGCCTGAGAAATGAACATAGAAATGAGATGAGAATTATTGATAATATTGTAAAGGAAGATATGAGAATATCCTAAGGAAAATGAAATAAGGTATAACATGAATTGGAATTGGATAAGATAATTTTAATATTTAATACTAATAAGGATAATATGATATGAAATTGAATACATAACATGAATAGGTAACTATGGTCATGTTTGTGTTGAGATGTGAAACCTGGAACCATACTGCTTGCCAAATGAGAATTTTTTATTAAAAAAAAAAGCAAAATTGGGGAGGAAATTGAATAATGAAATTACTAGGTATGTTTAACTGATAGGGTAGTTGGCACTAGGAGAGAGTATTGAAATGTTGAAAATAAAGCAATGAAGGATTATGATTTAATGTGAATACGTGTACTAAGAGACAAGATGGGTATTAAGCTGGCCTATACTAAAATGTGTGATATATTGATGCCACACTGTTAATGTATTGTTGTGTATGTGTAGATTGAAATTTAAAAAAAAAAACTGGGTTATTAAAAAAAAAGACTTCATCTGTTTCCTCTCCAGGCAATCTATAAAACCTCTTCCCTTCTGTCTTTTAATTCTTATGCCAGAATCTTGGCGACTGACTCATATTTATGACGGTTGCAGTGTCCTGGGGAAAGTCAGGGGATCACCTTTTCTGACTTTCGGACAAGCAAAGTCAACCGGGAAGCCGGATTTACTTAACAATCATATTACTAATTTAACAACTGCAGTGATTTACTTAAACAACGGTGGCCGGAAAGGTAATAAAAAGAAGCAAAAAAATTTAATGAACAACTGTCTCGCTTAATGACAGAGGTTTTGGGCTCAATTGTGGACGTAAGTCAAAGACTACCTGTACTCCTCTGCAGGGGTGGGCTTCAAAAAAATGTAGCAACTGGTTCTCTGCCCGGTTGCTGGGTGGGCGTGGCCTAGTTGGCCTCCTGCACCATGGGGGGTGGGGCTGTTTTCTCCCTCCCCGGGCTCTGGAGGCTTTCCTTGAGCCTCTGGGAGGGCGAAAACAGCCTACCGGGGTTCCGAAGGCTCTCTAGAGGCCAAAAACGAGCCCACTTCCAGTCTTCTGGAGCCTCCAGGAGGCCTGTTTTTCACCCTTCCTGAGCCTCCGTGCAGGCCCTGCACTTACCTGGGATCCAAAATGGGCCATGTAGGGACTCCTGGAAGCGGCAGGAGGGACCAGCCAGGAGTGGTTTGCCTGAACTGGGGCAAACTGGTGGCCCCCCACCCCTGCTTCTCTGACTGTTCCCCTACCACCACCACATCTGCCTTCATATTTGCCTGCTCAATAAATTCATTTTCTGGGGAACTTGCATCCTTGTATATCTCCTGAAGCAGCCTCACCTAACTCAACAGCAAACAATGCTCCAATCTTACACAATGGAGAGAAACTCAACACACTCAGCAAGCATCTCAGAGCAGTCAGGAAACGGCAACATCCATCAGTCCACAGTCTCCATTTTCTTAGCTCTTTCCATTCTCTTTCTTCTCCTTTCAGTTGTTCCTCTTCTCTGTCTTTAGCTGCCACCCTCTTGTTTGTTTGCTTGCTCAGTCTCAGCCAGGTGCTGGCTTCCTGATATGTTCCCTGAAATAGCCTCAACTAAGACAACACCAAGCAATGTTCCTTCAAGTCCCCTTCATGTCAACCTTCTTGTCCACGTAGTTTTCATGCAGCTTTTTTCACTGTAGTCTGTAAGACTGAAGCTTCCTTGGGGTTCCTCATTCAAATAATAACCATGTTTGGATCAATGTCAAAAAGCTAAATAAGAATTCAAAGCAAGGTGTCTCAGAACTGGATGGACACCACATGTCTGGCTGGACCTCAACTAGTGTAGGCAAGCTTAAGGTTCAAGTCGAAATATATAAGGATGGGGATTTCTTCAGATATTGTGGTTCCAAGCAAGGTGTCTGTTTGTGTAAAAAGGTGAAGACGGTGGCTATGACTATGTGATACACACAAGAAGGGGGCAGCTTTGTGTTTTTATGGCTACCATCTTCACTTTTTACCCTCTCCTTTCCATTCTGTGCAAATGCTCCTCAAGCAGAATAAATAGAACAACAGAGTTGGAAAGGGGCCTTGGAGGTCATCTAATCCAACCCTCTGCTCAGACAGAAAACCATGTACCATTTCTGACAAATGGCAGTCCAATCTCTTCTTGAAAGCCTCCAGTGATGGGGCAGCTACAACTTCTGAAGGCAAGCTGTTCCATTGGTTGATTGTTCTCACTGCCAGAGAATTTCTCCTTATTTCTAGATTGGTTTCCATCCATTGATTAGTTTCCATCTATTGCTCCTTATCTGGCCTTCAGGTGCTTTTGAAAATAGCTTGACTCCTTCCTCTCTGTGGCAGCCCCTCAAATATTAGAACCTCCCTATCCCGTCTCCCTGATCCTTCTCTTCACTAGACTAGCCATGCTTTGATTCAAATTACTTTGTTCCAAGTTACCAATGATCAAAATATTTGCCTTAAAAGCTTTATTATTTGAATAGATGAAAAGATCTTGGACAACACTGCTCCAGTAATGTGGCCCTTACCTTGTTATATTCAAGACATTCCTGAAAAAATTAGAACTGAGTTTTTTTGAGGTAAAAATATCTCCAATAAAACCCAGAATTTATCCAATGGTAAATTGTCAGCAAAGTGAAATTCAGCTTGCAAACATAGCTTTGAAAAGCTTGCCTAGCTTTTCAAAATTTCAGAATTAGATTTCCTGTCCACCCTGATTGCTTTGATGCTGGCAGGGAAACTCAAAAGATGCTAGCTCTACCTCTAACAAAAAAGAAAAGAAATTGCTTGAATTTCCTAATAGAAATTAAATGAAAATACTGTTTGACTTCCTTTTCTTTTGGGAAGCAAAAATGAGATGATGAGAGAAAATATAAATGTATATGGATTGTACAAATTGTAAATAAATACAGACAAATGTGTCAAGGCACAAGAATGATTTCTTATAATTTCACACACACATGCACACACACATATACATACACACCCCTTTAAAAAGAAAGATAAAAACTAACAGAAACCAATTAAAAACAAGAAAGGAAAAGGAAAAAAATACTTAAAAAGAAAGCAAAAAGTGAAAGGAAAGAAAAAAACGATAAAGAGAAAAGAGAAAAAGGCAAGAAAGTGATTTCTGATTTTCTTCTCTGTAGTTATAAATTCAATTATATGTTAACTTTTCTAAGGTTATATCATAATACTCTTAGTTTTTATAATCTATCCTGTTTAATCATTAAAGCCATAAAACACAAGTTCATTTTTCTCCATTTTTATGCAAAAAGTCTACAGGAGGTTTCCAGTCAGCAATAAATGTAGATGATTTCTTTTCTTTAGTTTATCCATCACAGCAAGATCTGTCAATTTTACCATCCGTGTTTACATAGAGGATCGTGTCAGTGCATATAATAATCTTGCTGCAGTAATCATATCTTTGAAAAGCTTTCATGGCATTTATCCATCAGTCTTAAAAGGAAACATACTGCTTGCATATATGGGTGTGTGACACACAGGTGCGCGAAGGGACACACACACACACACTCAAGTTTACCTCTTGTCACTTTTTTCTTATACAGTCTCTATACAGGAGAGTTTTATAACTTCCTTCCGAAACATCTGTCAGGATGACAAATATAAGGAAAAAGCTTGTGTCACACATTGTTACACACATTTTTGTGTGTACCTGGGCTTTCTCTTTATGACGCCAAAGAAAAGAGGTTATACACTCTGAAGGGGAGTCGAGATTGTTTTGTGTTCAGTTCCAGAAATTTTGTGGTTCATTTTGCTCCTGTATTCATTGGGGATGATGATGTACAACTGCCCAAAGCTGGGTCATTCTATGGATAGCATCAAATTTATTGCTTTTTCATCTCATGAAGGAAAACTAATAAGTTAAAACGAAATCCTTTCAGAGGCCCCAACTATTTGCAGTTTTCAGGCCTTTATCCTTAATTGAGTGTAGGGGAAGAGATGGAGATGGTGGGAGAAAGAAACACACATATACAAACACATACACAGACACACACACACACACATGGACAAGGCAGACATAAATTGGATTTTTAAAAAATTAAATGGAAAGTGAACTTTGTCATTAAGGTCCAAACTTTTTCCTTCTCTGTTCTCCTAACTCTGACTGCTATTGTTAAAATATTGAGAGTTATCTCAATATTTTGGGTTTTCTCTTCGACGCCCATTAACTGTGTAAAATGATAATGTTTGAGGTTGTTTGAGCAGCTTCTTTGGTCCCAGCAAATATAGTAAAAACACTCTCTCCTTATTTACAGACAATAAATGGGTCAAAAGAAAATTCATGCAGCTACCCTCTGAAATGGGACCCACTGTTTTGATCCCCTTTTGCAAACTTCTGTCAGCCTTCAAGATCTTCTACTATTGCTTTGCATCTTTACGGCTGTCATAAAATAGCAGGGGAGGATGGGGTAAGTCTGGGAAGCGAGCTGGAGGTGTTACATTCTAGTGTTGTATAAAATGAGGGGCGGGGAAGAGGACATTCTTCCTTAGGTTTCTATTTCTTGCTTAGCTTTCTTTCCTCTGCACAACTGCAAACTTTTATCGAAAGTATGCCAAGGTCAACGGACAGAGCCTCATCACCACCTGAGGATGTCCATGATCATATTCACAACTTGTAATTGGAAGAAATCATTTTGAACTATTGGGGGTGGGATCATTTCCAACACTTTGTATATGATTTACGGTGCCTAATTCCTCAGATTCAGAATTCTATTGTGGCACTGCCACTTCATTTCCAGTAAAAATATCTTTTCTCTAACTAAAAGGGGACAGTTGTTGAGGATATACACCCCCTGCATAATGGCATGGCGACAGTCTAGCAGACAGGCAGATATGTGATAATAACGTTGTGGTAGCTTACAATCAGTAAGACAGATACACTGTGTCATCACGAGTTTGACACCCCTGCCCTAGTTAAACCATGAGCCTGGAGCCAAGTTTCAAAAGAAATCAAGTTATTTATTAGAAGCAACATGTCGGCACATACCCAAATGAATTCAGCTCTGCCTCTCATAATTTACAGCCCACCTATGACTCTGTTTCCCCCTCCCCACCAGGGTGTCATGCCCCTAGTGGAGACTGATACTGAGGGAGAGGAGGAACAGCCGAAAGGGAGTGGAAGTGTGGCTCCGGAGGTTGAGGAGGAGGCTGGGGAAGGGCAGACAGAGGAGGACCCAGGCCCATCCCCTATCCATCCTAGGGAGAGGATAAGAGAGAGACATGGTCTACTCCGGAGGAGGGGGCATTGATCCTCTTCATGGGCTGCAGCTGTGACAACTGAATAAGAGGTTGGACATGCGTACAGGCGAGCGCTGGAAACAAAGCGTGGAAATATCTCTAGTTTATGGTTCCTCTCTGAGTTTGGTGTCCTTCCCAGTGTGTGTTATCTGTGGACATCCTCCAGCCCTTATCTTGCCTGGTTGGTGTTGCTTTTTTCCTCCTTCTTGTATCTGTTTGTGTGGGAGTTTTTTGACTTCTGTCAAGAATATTCGGAGCTTGGAAGCAAAGTGAAGGAATTAAAAAGGGCTTCACCTGTTTTCTGTGACTGTGTTTGTTTTGTATCCCACCCTGGGTCATCACATAGGGTGTGTCATAAATCACATTCTCCAACGGAGCACTTTCGCGGGCTGTAGAGATCAGCCTCTCCGGTTGGTCCCGGTAGCCTGGGATACAGCCTTGAAGAAAGTATGTGTGGAATGTGCATCTGGTTGTGGCTGCCATACTGCTCCATCAGTTTCCCCCCCTCCTGCCTATGGCAAATCTACCCTTTCCTCTTCTCATCATAGTCCCTTCCTCCCCATCTTTTTAGCTAGGTGGATTTCTTTTATAGTATTGTATTCATATCATTGAGAGGGATGCGGTGGCTCAGTGGCTAAGACGCTGAGCTTGTCGATCAGAAAGGTTGGCGGTTCGAATCCCTAGCACTGAGTAATGGAGTGAGATCCTGTTACTTGTCCCAGTTTCTGCCAACCTAGAAGTTCGAAAGCATGTAAAAATGTAAGTAGAAAAATAGGGACCACTTTGGTGGGAAGGTAACAGCATTTCGTGCACCTTTGGTGTTTAGCCATGCTGGCCACAGGACCACGGTGACGTCTTTGGATAGCACTGGCTCTTTGGCTTTGTAACAGAGATGAGCACTGCCCCCTAGAGCCGGAAACGACTAGCACGTATGTGCGAGGGGAACCTTTACCTTTATTCATATCATTAGGTTTTATACACTTTTATCTTTAATATTGTAAGCTGTCCAGAGTTACCATGTGATAAGATGGGCAGCTAATAAATTTTACAAACTAATAAATAAATATACTACAGATGTTGTTTTTATTTTACATTGTACCAAATATGAAAACTGCTTTATTTTTTAAACAATGGCAAATGGATATTTCTACGTTTGTATGGCAAGGAGAAACACCCCTCCCCAGAATTAAATATAAATTGCTTCAAGATGCTATGAAAAGAGGGGGGAGGGTTAGCCCTGCCCAGCCTAAAATGATACTTTGAGGTATGTTGTTTGATTTGGATAAAAGAATGGATAACTTAAAAACAATAACAACTAAAAGGCTATTGGAGTTAGAAGGTCATGAATTCAGATTTGGGTGGTACGGTTACTTATGGTATGAGAAATCAAAAGTTAATGTAGCGTTGAAGAATTGTTTTGCAAACGTGCCATACTGAGAGTTTGGAATAGATACAAAACAAGATTGTTTCCTAAATTGCTTTTATGGGTGTCACCTCAAAAGCCATTTTTATAAGGGAAAGGATTGCCAAACAACCATGAATGGTATGATATATATGTGGAGTTTAGACTCAAAATGAGAAAAAAAAACCTGCAAAAAGGAAGGTTTATACTTGTGGCTCACCGGCAGCCGGTACAGCCGGCAGCAGTATCGGACAGTGAGGAAAGAAAGGAAACCGGTCAGGGAGTCTGGAGAGAACTTGGACAAAGGTCCTGTGTCCGTTGCAGGGATGAGGTCAGGACCATCTGGGAGTGGGATGCTGCCTTCGGATCCTTTGGAGTCTGGCAGCAGCGAAGCAGAGGACCCAGGGAAGCCCGTTCCTAGTGCGCGTGTGCACAGAGCTGCTAGAAGGCGAGAGCAGCAGGAGCAGAAGTGGCAACTCAGGAGTAAGGCTGGGAGGTGATTGCCCCTCCCATAAGGGATAAAAGTCAGACCTCAATGACGAAACCTTTGCAGGAAGCAAAGCAGTTCAATAGATTCCAAGTCCTCTTTGAAGCTCTGTGTATTATGGTCGTTTTTTTCTGGTACTTCGGTTGGTTTCTGTTATAATTAATTTGGATACTTCTTTTTTTGGCAGCATTCCACAGCAATGACAGGCATGTGCTTATCTTGGGAAACTGTTTAAGGTTAGTTCTGGCTGTGAACGGAAGTAATTCCCAGCGTTGCATTAAAATAGGTTTTGTTTTTAAAACAAGTTTGTGTTTAAGTACGTTTGACGAAGCCTGGGTCAGAACAATACTTGCCACTGGTTTACCTATATGCAATTGTCTGAAAGATTAAACTGGATAAAACCAATGTTTTTGCAGATCGAAAAATGGAGTTTGAAGAATAATAAAGATATAGAAAAAAGATACGGCATTTGAGAACCAGATCCACTGGGGAAGCAGAAACTATGAATACAGGTAGTCCTTGACTTACAACCACAACGGAGCCCCAAATTTCTATTGCTAAGTGAGATGTTGTTAAGTGATCTCTCCTGCCACAGTTGCTAAGTGAATCACTGCAGTTGTTAACTTAGTAACACAATTGTTAAGTGAATCTTGTTTCCCCCCAGGACATGGCAACTGTCGTAAATATGTGTGTTTGAATTTTGACCATGTGACTGTGGGGATGTTGCAATGGTCGTAAGTGTGAAAAACTATAAGTCACTTTTTTCAGTGCCGCTGTAACTTTGAGTGATCACCAAACCAATAGTTGTAAATTGAGGATTACCTGTACTATAGGCAACTTCCTCATCTGGCATCTACATCTACTACTGGCTGACTGGGGGATTCTGGGAGTTGAAGTCCACACATCATCAGGCAGCCAGAGTTGGGAAAAGTTGTTCTAACACAAGAGTCTTCAAACTTGGCAAGTTTAAGACTTGTGGACTTCAACTCCCAGAATTCCTGAGCTAACACGACTGGAGGAGGAACTCTGGGAGTTGAAGTCCACAAGTCTTAAAGCTGTCAAGTTTGAAGAGCCCTGTATAATCTAACATCTCCAGCCTGCTCTAGATTGCAATACCAGAATTCAGAAAACAGCCCACAGTGACAAGAGAAGTGAGTTTACTGGACAGAAGAAAGTCTGAAGGTCCTTGCATTGGTTTCAAACTGGTGGAGCAACAGAGGACTGGGGAGACTGGCTGTGATATTACTACGTAGCGATTCCATTGTACTGTTGGAAGAAATATCCTTCTGGGTTCAGTTCTAAGCGGGAAAAAAGACACTGGAAACATGGAGGGTGTTTGAAAAGATGGTTTAATGCAGAGGTGGTATTCAGCAGGTTCTGACTGGTTCTGGAGAACTGGTAGTGGAAATTTTGAGTAGTTGGGAGAACCGGCAAATACCACCTCTGAATGGAGATTTTATAGTATCCTTCCCCTGCCACGCCCATCAAGCCACACCCACAGAACCGGTAGTAAAAGAAATTGAATCCCATGGTGGATAGGATCACATGCCTTGGAGCTCTTGGGCTAAGAAAAAGGAGGAGATGCTGAGAGTCCCTGGGTTTCATACCCTCTCTGGCTTTGAACTTCCTGGGTCGCAGGAAGAGTATCCTGATTGGTTGCTGTCAGAGGTCATAGCTAGCTTTGTAGGCTGTCTGTGTGCTAAGTTTGGTTGAAACTTGGTGGGTGGTGCAATGAAGGGCAATCCAATGGCTCTGTCTGAAGGAGGTAGATCTTTGTTATGTAGAATAGACCAGCCCAGGCCTTACTGGCCCATTAACAAAGGTTGGGGGCTGAGTTTCTGCCTCTCTGAGTTTCTACTTCTCTTTTAGGGGAAATATTCTGCCTTTTAAATATATCCTAAAATATTTCATTTTCCTAGGAGAGGGATGGGTTTTAACTTCCAACCGTACAATTCCACATCTGATTAAGTTACTTTTATCAATGCAACGTCCAACAATAAGCTAGGTCAGGCCAGGCTAAAAATAGAGTGGGATAGTGGACTTAATTATATTGGATAGGAAGATTGAAGTTAATCTTGCAATCCTTAGACGTCACGAAAAGTCCGCTGAGAAGCCAGGAAGCTACAGAAGTATGCTGAGTAATGTACTGTGTAATATTCATAGGATAATAGTTCAGTCTAGTGGTTAAGGCGCAGATCCAGAAACTAGGAACCTGTGAGTTCTAGTCCTACCTTAGGCATAAACGCCAGCTGGGTGACTTTGGACCAATCACCAGGAGACTGTGGGTTTTAGTTGGGGAATTTTGGGAGGGGAAGCCCATTTATCTTAAAGTTGCCAAGGTTGAGAAACACTGCCCTAATGTCTGCCTAGTTTTAAATCTCCCAGTTTCTGCTCAGTTTTTTTTCAGTTCTCACATGGAGATGAATACACTTTTTCCTTCCACCCAGCAAAGCCGATAATTCATGTCTAGTGGATGGGCCTGTTGAAATAATCTTCACAGTTGGGAGCTCCAAAAGCAGGCAGCTTCTTCCCAGCTGTGCCCTAAATGGGAATGGGGCCGCCCTGATTTATTGCATCTTCTAACACATATTGCATCTGACACCATAATATATATATATATATTTGGCTTCTTGCAGTTCTCTTCAGGTAAAGGCTAATAGGACAGTGCCACCTTGTGGCAATCCCCTACAAGCCATGCAATCCCTCGTACAAAATATGACAGAACATAGAATAGTAGAGTTGGAAGGGATTGTGCTATCCAGCTAGTTATAGTGAATGGAAATTGGTATAGTTAGTTAGGAATTGGGAGCTGTTCCCTTAAGGGAATGCATCATGGTAAACGTAGTTAAGGTATCCTGGGAAATGTAGTTCACATCGTATGGCCACATCTGTAATCCTGATTGGTCATTGAATTGACCCTTGGTGGGTTGGGGGAGGTTTCTTCACTCTTGCCTAAACCCAGCCTCGTGCTAGCATCTCTAACCCTGCTTCTACGAAATGGGATCAAAGGGATAAGAGATAACCATCTTTTTACCCAGAAAGACAGATATGCAAAAAAATTGGACATTGAGAAGAATCTCGTCATAACTGTGAATTATTTTCAGGCTGCCTGATGGACCAATAAAAAGACTTTGTGTGGATGCTTTGTGGAGTTATCTATCTGGCTTTATACACTCAGTCAAATTATAGAGGATAGAATAGGGATCTTGGAGGTCTTCTAGTCTAACCCCTGCTCAAGCAAGAGACCCCATACCATTTCATCCAGTCTCTCCTTGGAAACATCCAGTGATGGAGCACCCACAACTTCCAGAAGTAACCCATTCCACTGATTAATTGTTCTCACTGTCAGGATTTTTTTTTTCTTAGTTCTAGGTTGAATCTCTCTTTAATGATCTTCCATCTATTACTTCTTGTCCTGCCCTCAGGTCATCTCCCATCTCCACTGGGACAGTCCCTTAAGTACTGGAAGACTGCTGTCATATCACCCCTAGTTGTTCATCGTACGGTTTAGCCTCCAGACCCTTTATCATCTTTGTTGGCTTTTCTTTGCACACTTTCTAGGATCTCAACATCTTTTTTTTTTTTTTACTATAGTGATCTTCTTTCCCAGTTGGATGTCTTCCAAATCTGAGGACTTCAATACTCATAATTGTTGGATGCAGCATTGAGGTGTAACATTTCTGGATAGAGCTAGATTGAGAAGATATAGGGAGATCTTTCAGGTTTTAACAAGACATCTGTCAACTCAAAAATATTTCTCTTGTCTTTTAGAGTTGTCAGCAGACAGGGAATGGGGGGAGTAATGCATACCTTAGATAATTGCTAGGCCGCCGAAGATTCTGGCGCGCAAGATTATTACTGGAGAGCACGATTGAGGACTCTTGGCTAATGGATGTGTCCCATTGGAGAATATACATCCAGGGGGTGGGAGAAGACCAGGATCAAGGGTGAGATTAATGATGTGTCTCAGCGTTGGCTGCACCCAGGTCACGCTGACATGTTCACTCCTAATAAATGATTTTTTTTAAACTCTGAGAGATGCGGCTAGAGACAAATGGGGGTGTATTGTCAGAGCCCTGACACCATCTTTAAACAGTCCTTGCTGATTGGGAAATAAATAGTGCACATACACCTCTGAATTTTGTTTATATCCACGCTTCAGTTCTATGAGATTCCATGCAGGGGTGGGATTCAACCAGTGTAACAACTGGTTTCATGAGCATATGTGCAGCATTTGAAAACCACCCATTTTCCGCTCTAAAACTTACCTTCTGCTTCAGCCCTGATGAGTGAAACAGCTGAGGGGCAGCAATCTGCCATGCCGCATGAATCAGATAGGCTGCAAAACACGGAAATAAAGGACAGATTAGGGCAGGGGTGGGTGGGCATGGCCAACTAATCTCCGGAATTACCAGTTCACCCGAACTGGTCTGAACCAGCTGAATCCCACCCCTGGTTCCATGATCTTTTTGTTAGCTTTGGAAGCCATATCAACACCAGACGTTTCCACACTGCCACATTCTTGAGCCTGGGAAAATGGGAGGGGGGAATTTCTTGGAGTATATGTAGTTAGACCTAATAGCATTCTTCTTTTAAGTCAAGGTCATGTTATTTCTGCACCTGGTTGGGAGGACGTCTCAAGTTGGGACAGATGGTGATTGGGGCATGTGATGCAATGATGGGTGCAGGGGGTGGATTTGTAATTTTTTTACTTATTGCAAGGAAACCCGGAACTTTAAGATTTGGGATTTTCCAGATGTGCCAGTTTACTACCCTAATAAAAAGAACTTTGGAGAGGATGTCTGCCTTGGAGTTATTTGTTAGAGTGGTGGTTTTCCTGGAACTCTGACACTCTTATCATGAGCAACACCCAGTTTCTGGAATTTTAGCCTTTCTATCCCTAATTTTTGTTTGGGAGACCATTGGAGATTCCTCCATTTCATGTGGCAATTTGACATATCAGGAAAAATGGGAGGAAGATGGATGAAAAAAGGTCTTGATTTTCAGGTCAAATATGGATGACTGGAAATTAGTAATATTATGTTGCATCAAGATACTTCCTGCTTTCTTAATTTTTTGCTATGTCATTATCGATAAATTCTCCAAAGAATTTCAGGGGGGCTTTGGTTGATATTTTGAGGAATGATGAATGGAGAAAAATCTGAATTTCAATGTTTTCGGTAAAATGGTTTCATAGCTGGACAAAGAATATCCACTGAATTCATCACAAACTTCTCTCCCTTCCTCTCAGTCATTCTGTTTGCTCTGCCAACATGACTAAATTAAGCAAATTTGGAAGCAGGAGGATATTCTGATAAGTGGTTGGGGCTTTCACAGATTAGTACAAAAATGACACATTATTATGAATCATATCTGTTCTATTGTAGCTTTATTCTTGTATCGACTGTCTGCATTAAGGTCTGAAAAATACCAATTTTGGTTTTTTTTCATAACGTCTATAGTTAAGATTTCAGAAACAGACAAGGTCTCTTTAAGAATCAGTGCTAACAGCCAGTAGAGTTGGAGTTAAGAGATAGTAGCCCCCAATGGGCTCCTGAATGGCCTGGTTGTATGCAGAAAATCCTGAACTTGGTTCCTTATAGGGAAAATAAATTCCAGCCAAGGAAGTCTGCTATCCAAGGTCCTGAACTGTTCCTGATTTATTTAGATCGGGGCTCTCCAAATTTGGCAATTTTAAGACTTGTGGACTTCAATTCCCCAAAATTCCCAAGCCAGCATGGGATCCCCATACCTCCTAGGTCTACAGCAGGTAAGGCAGCAGAGATATTCACCTGACACAGGACTTTAAAATATATAGAAGATTTATATATAGAATTATATATAATTTATATAGAATTATAGAATTATAATTATATAATTATATATAATTATATATAATTTATATATATAGAAATATATAGAAATTTCCCTAGCTTCTCCTTTGGACATTTGCAAAATTCATGTAGAAAGTAGAAGAATTAAATCAAGGATTAAGTTGGCCAGTAGTCTGGACATCAATAAGAGGACATCATCCATTTATTAATAAGCACAATTCTGTTTATCTTCCAAGCCCAGACTAATTGGCAAAGTACTACTACGTGGTGGTATATAGAGTTTAATTTTTTTGCACACATGCCCACAATTACTAGGGCCCTCCTTCCTAGGTCTCCTTGCACTCACAGGCACACACACACATGAACAAACACACACCATGAATGCCCTCCTTCCATCTTCTTGTGCTTGCACTCATCCTGAACTCTTTTGCTCTGACCCTTCTGAATTCATGCAGTTTGCAATGCACTAATGCATTCTCTCCTCCAATTCGTGCACCAGACCTTCCCAACCCATTCTTTGGCAACCTTCCAACCCCCACGCTTCTTACTTGGGACTCCCTCCACTTCATACTTAACAACCTTGGTTTATGGCAACTGGGACTTCCTTGCTAAGCAATGCAGTCATATGACATTGCACTTTATTTATTTATGACATTTTTTATTTTGCCTTTATTACTTGATAAGTAACTCAAGGCAGCAAACATACATGATGCTTCCTTCTCCTCAAGTTTTTCTCTACAGCAACAGCCTTGTGAGGTGGGTTGGGCTGAGAGAGAGTGATTGGCCCAAAGTCACACAGCCGGCTCTCATGTCTAAAATGGGACTAGAACTCACAGTCTCCTGGCGATTGGTGCAAAGTCACCCAGCCCTTTTTCTCGCCTAAGACAGGACTAGAACTCACAGTCTCCCACTTTCTATGCCTGATGTTTTTAACCATTAGACCTGTTAAGCCTGGATTCCCCAACGGGTGTTAAGGAAAACAAACTAAACAGAACGTGCAGCGAAGTCAGATAGGAAGACAGGTAAATGTGTGAGATAAGTTTTCTAGTTAACACGCAGTAAAAATACAGATACGCTTGTGCTATCAAAAATATAGTTTATTCCATTTAAGAATTATAGCATAGTCAAATGTAACGTTCCATTAGTCATATATCAATTTCAGTCAAGTCTTCTCGGGGATACTCTATTTGCAAAGTCCGTGTTGAATAGCCAATGTCAGTTCACTTACAATAAATCAATCCAATCTTTATCTTCTCTCCGTTGAGAAAAATCAACACTCCTTCTTCTCTCCCCGTTTCAGCAAGAACGTAGTCATCAATCCATCAAGTAATTAGTGATCAGTAAGCCAGAGAGAGCGAGCTGCTATTGCCTCGCTTCTTATATAGTGCTTTTACAACCACACCCTTAATTACATTCTTGCAGTTAAAGTTACACACACTTTAACTAACAAATCATGATACCATATTTATTATTTTTACCCAAAACAGTTAGGGTAAACAATGTTATCCCTAACAAGACCAAGCTGTTTTTATGGCTACATTGCTTACCAATGACAATTCCGTCCCAACTGCCATCTTAAGTCAAGGATTATCTGTAATATAATATCTAGTGCTGTGGAATTCCTGCTAAGAATGAAGTTTAGATTCCCGTGGTTGAAATGAGATAAAAGCACCGTAAGTAAATGTAACTTTGTGGTCAAAAATGAACGTACCATTGATGTCACATAATCAGTCAATCAATGTCTGCTTTAGAGAAAGAACCTGATTAAGAATGATCCCTAAACCCGTTGCTGGTTGTATTATGCTCTTCATAATATGTCTCCACTGTTGGAGAAGTATGAACTGAATGAAAAGAATTCCTGAAGAACAGAGTGGGCATAGGAAAAAAAAAAAGGAATATTCTGCCTAATAATTTCAATACCAGCAATTTGAAGTAGGTCATATCAAGAACAGACACCACATTACAGTATTAGAACTCCACTTTATTGTTATAGGTTACCAGGCAACCAGTTGACTTGTTGGATCTCCTTTCTGAGGTATTTCCTTACCAGATTTCTTAATGCCTTCAACAGTGGCAGTTTCTAATGGGTGTAGGACAATTCGGTGCGGCCAATTCACCACAGCCAACTCACTGCGGGACAACTTGCCTTGGCCAACTTCCTGTGGCCAACTCACTGCATGACAACTCACTACAGCCAACTCTCCACAGGACAACTCTCTGCAGGACAAGAGTTATGCTAATATCATAGAAATGGTGGAATAGAATTGTTAAAGAAAGGATGCAAAAGTGAATGTAAAAAATTAAAATATTTTATTAACTATTTTAAATGCACAAATTGAATTGTTGAAAGGTCTTGCAGCAAGTTGTCCCATGATGAGTTGGTCATGGCAAGTTGCCCTGCTGTGAGTTGGCCATGGAGAGTTGGCTGCAGTAAGTTGGCCACAGTGAGTTATCCCATTCTGTCTTCAGCTTCCAATTTACTTGAAAGTTCTTAAAAATTCAGAGGGACATTCAGAGATGCATCTGCCTTGAAAGTAGCCCATGTTGAACTATATAGCTGGGTCAAACTTTGAATGTTGACCCCAAGGAAATGTTTTATGACCTTTTGTATCCCGTCATCAAATGAGTTGGGATCATTTGTATGTAATAAAATGTGTTTTTTAGAATTTACCAAATTTTGATTCCACGTGGGTCTCAGATTTTGGATATGTTCTTTAAGTTAGCCCATTTGAGGTAACTTTACTGAAAACACTTTGACCTAATTTACACTTTTTCACCCAGTTAATGGTTACAGATGTGAGAATTTTGGTAGTTTTATAGATAATAACAGAATATTGAATGCATGACAGAGATTCTTTCTCTGGATAGTCTAAAAAAGTCAGGAGTATCTTGGTTGCTTTCTTGCAGATGTGAAGGATGATGTTACCTAGTTTGGGTAATGAAACATCTGCAAGAAAACAATCAAGCTCAGAGAACACCAAGGACCCCACATTTCCTGAGTTACAAACATTCTCCTTTATTGGTAAAGAAAGTTAGTCTTGTTGGGGCTATCTTGTGTTTTTTCCTCATCCCCTTCCTGTCTATTGAGGTGAAGCTGATGTTTATCTAATGGTCCTTGAATCCCTTCTTCAAGTCTATCTCCATATTCCTTAGAGACCTTAAAAACCCTTTCAGGATCCCATCTAGCCAAAAAAATCTCTATTTGCAAACATGCAGACATCCATGAAAATACTGAACAGATGTTATGCTACATCACATATGGGGAAATTATTTATAAAATGCAGGATAGGAAGCTAAATGACAAACAAGTTCACCTACCAAATAAAGGAAAAGGGCATCTAAATATACCTATAGCTTTTCGTGCACATCTTCAGTGAAAATTCTGATACCCAATAAACAGTGGTGGTATTCAGCTGGTTCGCACCGGTTCACGCAAACCGGTAGCAAGGATTTGGCATGGGGCGCTGAACCAGGAGTAAGTTTTGGCTGGCTCGCTTGCCCCTCCCGCCCGATGCTCACTCACCCCACCCGCCTGACACTCATCCCTAATGAGGGGGTGAGCGTCAGTCGGGTATTATTATTAAGGTATTTCTTTTTTTCCCCTCCTCCTGACAATCAGCTGTTCATATGATCAGCTGTGCTGGAATCCCCCTTGCTCGTCTTACTGCACAGCCCACCTCTCCATTTTTTTGCCTTCCTGAGCCCCAGGGGAGCTTCTGGGAGCAAAATTGCTACCCAGGAGGCTTGCCTGAAGCCCAGAAGGCCCCCAAAAACAGGTGGAGGGTCACTGCAAAAAAAAGAAAAAGCCATGCCCGTCCAGTCACATGGTCATGCCCACCTAGCCACACCCACCACAGAACCGGTAATATAAAGTTTTGAATCCCACCACTGCCAATAAACCAAACTTGATTGATCTGTAATGATGAGAATCTAAGAGACACCAAATGAATTGGTTCTTTATTACCATGGGGGCCTGAGACAAGCAGGCCGTTCTCCAGTTGGTTTTTGTGATTTGTTTCTATTCTTTAGACACCTAAAGGTAAAGTTAAAGATTTCCCCTCTCTAGTTGCATCTGACTCAAGAGCAGGGGTGTCAAACTCAAGGCCTGCGAGCTGGATCTGGCCTGCGATATGGTTGGACCTGACCTGTGGGGCCATCCTGGTCTACCCAATGTGAAGAGGAAACATGCCAGATCTGGACAGCCTGGTTTTGGTCTGGTCTACTCAATGCGGAGAGGAAACATGCCAGCAGTTTGGGGAGTGGTGTCAAACTAGCCACACCCACCCAGTTGGCCACACCCACCCACCCAGCCAGCCAGCCATGCCCCCTGGTCCCCTGAGGTCAACCACAGCCCTGATGTTGCCCTTAATGAAATTGAGTTTGACACCCCTGTTCTAGAGGCTCACCTCTGATTCTTAGCTGAGGGGCCCAGTGTTGATGCTTCCGTGGTCATGTGGCCATCATGACTGCATGCTGAGGTGCACAGAATGTTGTTACCTTCCCATCGAAGTGGTACCTATTTATCTATTCTCATTTGCTTGCTTTCAGATTGCCAGGTGGACAGGAGCTGGGGAAAATAATAGGAGCTCACCTGTCAACTCATAAAATATTTCTATGGTCTTTTTAGAGTTGCCAACAGAAAGGGAGGGGGGAGCAGTGCAGCAGCTTGCAAACCGAAGCTGCACTCCATAAATGTTTTCAAAGATAGTAACTAAGTGACCGAAGTTTCTGCCACACAAAATTCTAACTGGAGAACATGATTGATGACTCTTGGCTATGGATGTGTCCCATTGGAGAATATGAATTATGGGGAAAACTAAGGTCAAGAGTGACAATGAATGATGTGTCTCGGAGTCGGCTACACCCAGGCAATGCCGGACCTTTTAACTCCCAATAAATCCTTTTGAAGTTTGGGAAGTTTGGCTCGAGGCTCATGATTTAAATGGGGTTAAGTGCCAGAATCCTGACATCACCTTGTTGTGTAGCATTTGGGTCTTGAACAGTGGTGGAATTCCAATTTTTTCCCCTACCGGTTCTATGAGTGCATGCGAAGCACTCAAAAACTGCCATCTTTCAGCGCTAGTGAGGTGAGCTGTTTTTTAGCTCAGCTGGGGTGTGGCAATCCGCTCTGCCACGTGAATCAGCTGAGCTAAACAACAAGGGAATATAGGACAAAGAAAGGTGGGTGGGCGGGGCTAGCCAGAGGAGGTATTTGCCAGTTCTCCGAACTACTCAAAATTTCCGCTACCAGTATGCTAGAACCGGTCCAAACTGGCTAAATACCACCTCTGGTCTTGAACCCAGGCCTTCATCTTTAACTGCTGAGCCACCACAACCTTTTGATTTAGACCCCCGCCCGCCATTATCACACGCAAATAAATGAGACACAATGGGCCAGCTTGCCTTCTGCATACAACGTGGAGCAGGGAAGTATTCTCTTTTGCCTGTCCTTAATCTCTCACTGCTGCTATTGCTAAAAATCTAAATTATGATGGAGGCTCTTTAAAATGCTTGCCCGGCGTTTTTATTTGTTATGCAATAACAAGATTGGACTCGGAACTGAATATGTAGATTCAGAAATGCATTTACAGCTTGCCCGGTTAATCCCATTATCTGATAACTGGATTTGTGAGCACACCTCCCACAGCCCCCATTAATCATGCACCTCTTAACATCCCCTGTGAAAAATGCAATTTCAATGCTCATGAACAGTTTGTCAGAAGTAGCGATATTGATGACATCATATCTTCTCTTCTTCATCCCTTAAAAACAAAGCACCTTAGAGACTCGGGGAGACCCAATTCCAAAGGAGCAATTTTTTCAGAGTGGGGTGGGTGAGAAGATACACCTTATTTGGATGGGCTACTTTGAGCTTGAAAGTAACGCACAACGTTTCTATCATTGTCTTTCTTTCTTTTTAAATAATTTTTATTGAACAATTTTTGTTATATACAACATCATTTCCACTCATTACAACACTTTCATGACAGTATACATACTTTTACATAAATCTATACACTTGTCTATGTTGCTTAATCTATCTTTGTCCACTATATCTTTTACCTTATTCTCTTATTGTCTTCTTCTCTATTCAACTCTATATCTATTATTTAGCCAATCATACGGTACATTCCACATCAAATAATAATTCGTTTCCTCTCTTTCCTTTATCTCCATGGTCATCTTATCCATCTCGGCACACTCTAGTATTTTTCTTATCACATTTTCCTCTGGTGGCATACTATCATTTTTTCAATTCTGTGCATAAGTTACAGTATTCTTGCTGCCGTTAATAAATGTAGCATTAAATACTCTGTTTCTATCATTTTCTGGGTTATTTTAAGCACTTTATATAAAATGTTGCAATATTGAGTGTAGTAAACCAATCAGATGATACTACAGCAATAACACTTAGATTTATATACCGTTTCATGGTGCTTTATAGGACTCCCTAAGTTGTGTACAAAGTCAGCCTATTGCCCCCAACAATCTGGTTCCTCATTTTACAGACCTTGGAAGGATGGAAGGCTGAGTCAACCTCGATCCAGTCAGGATCGAACTGTTGGCAGTGAGCAGAGTCAGCTTGCAATACTGCATTCTAACCACTGCTCCGTCACAGCTCTTATTATTGATCATATATCACAGGAGCAGATCAGTACTACAATAGGTTTGTTGGTTGAAGTCACATCCTAAGATGTTCTTCACAAGGGTGGTCTTTGACTGGAGACTTTACCGCAGGCGTGTCCAACCTTGGCCACTTTAAGACCTGTGGACTTCAACTCCCAGAATTCCACAGCCAGCCTTCTGGGAATTGAAGTTCACAAGTTTTAAAGTGGCCAAGTTTGGACACGCCTGCTTTACAGCCTCTCATCCAGCTCTTCTCTTTGTTCCTATAATAGAACCTGGCATATTGACACTTGAAATGAGGAGCCCCCTGGTTCAGGAAGCCACTTTGGCCTCTTACTTGGTCTTCTTCTATCGGCTGCCTGCAATTTGGCAGTTCAAATCCCACCAGGCTCAAGGTTGACTCAGCCTTCCATCTTTCTGAGGTGGATAAAATGAGGACCCATATTGTTGGGGGCAATAGGCCGACTCTGTAAAACTGCTTAGAGAGGGCTGTAAAGCACTATAAAGCGGTATATAAGTCAAAGTGCTATTGCTATTACAAGCTTCTAGCTGGATGTGGCCATCAACGGTGGCCCTCACTCTGTCAACGTCCTTGGAGTTCTCATATCGGATGACCTGAGCGTCAGAGCTCATTGCAACAGCATTGCCAAAAAGGCTTTAAGAGTTGTAAATCTAATCTTACGAAGCTTCTCCTCTGGTAATACTGATTTGCAAACTAGGGCATACAAAACTTTTGCTAGACCAATCCTTGAATACAGCTCTGCTGTCTGGAATCCGTACTGTATATCAGACTTTAATACAATTGAATGAGTCCAGAAGTATTTTACAAGAAGAGCACAACACTCCTCTGTTCGCAATAGAATACCCTACGCCACCAGACTTGAGATTCTAGGTTTAGACAACCTTGAACTACGCCAACTAAGATTAGATTTAAGCATAGTACATAAAATCATAGTTACAATGTCTTACCAGTTAATGAATATTTCAGTTTTAACCACAACAACACAAGAGCACACAACAGAAATAAACTTAATGTAAACCACTCCAAACTTGACTGAAGGAAGTACGACTTCAGCAACAAAGTGGTCAATGTCTGGAACTCACTACCTGATTCTGTTGTCACCTGCTCAAACCCCCACTTCTTTACCTTCAAACTAACCTCTATTCACCTCACCCCTTTCCTAAGAGGTATGTAAGGGGCGTGCATAAGTGCACAATTGTGCCTACCATCCCTGTCCTATTGTCCCCATTTACTAGTTCCTATTTCATGTATTTAAACTTCTGTTTATTTTTATTTCTATTATATTGTAAGCGTTTGACTAAATAAATAAACAAACAAACAAATAAACAAAACAAAAGAAACAAGTAAATAAATTTTGGAACTCAATCTTTCTTTCATCTATGTCTGACCCATATTAAATTTAGGCCTGTTCTATTTTGATTTCAGAGAATTACCTACATGCTGGACAGAAGAATCCAAAACATTTTATATGCATTTTAATACCATTTTGAAACAATTGTTGTTGTTTTTTAATTTAAAAGCATCGATGATGTAATTGAAGCATAATGAGAAACGGCAGTCCAATCTTTATTTCAATTACCTGCTGTTCAGCTAACGATCTGGAATTATTTAAAAATCTAACTTTCTGCCTTAGTGTGATGAAAGGCAAAGGGATTAAGAAGTGGCTGAAGCTTCCTTAGGCTTTCCTCATTGTACAGGTCGTCTTTGAGTTATGACCACAGTTGAGCCCAGGATTTCTGTTTCTAAGTGAGGTGCTTGTTAATTTCACCCCATTTTATGACTTTTCCTGCCACAATTGTTAAGTGAATCGCTGCAGTTGTTAAGTGAATACTGGTGTCGGCAACCCACAGCTCTAGCGTCGCATGTGGGTCTTTGGGCCCACTGCTGTGTCTCCCTGTTAGGTGATCCCACCACTGGTTGGGCCTGCCCCTCACCCTTCCCTCCCAGTTACTCCTCGCCTGGCCTGAGAAGGTAAAACACAAAAAATAGAAATGGGAGAGAGGGAGAGAGAGACTGTTAGGAATATAAGTCACCTAACAGGTATTTGGGTTAGAAATATATAAACCAGGATAAACATTTTAAAACTGTACCTTTAAGAAAATGCAAAACTGTAATTTGGTGTGGTTTCTCAAACGGCCATAAGATGGAGCCAGAGACCTGGTTTGCCTTAGTCTGAGTCTCAGAAGAGAGCATGAGTGTATCTCTGTTTCCTTCTGTTGGAAAGTATTGCCGTTCCTCCATTTTTCCTAATTGACTGCTATTTCTGGATTTGATGTAAGTTTGTTACCGAACTGTTTTTTGACACTGGACTTTGATATTTGGATTATCCCTGGATTGAAAACTGACTGATTTAACTTGTGAATGACTTTGGATTGCTTATTTTGGACTTTGCTTAAACCTTTCTGGAAGTAAAAACCTACATTTACTGTACAGTGTATCTGTGTACTGTGTGTGTATTATTCAAACACTTCTCTCAAATACGTCTCATTCTCATTCCCTAACGGGGAATTACCTCAACAGAGACTCATTTCCAGGGGTGGGATTCAAATTTTTAACAACCGGTTCTGTGGGTTTGGCTTAGGTGGTGGGCGTGGCTTGGTGGTCATGTGACTGGGCGGACATGGCTTGGCGGTCATGTTATTGGCTGGGTGTGGCCAACTCAATATCACTCACATCGAGGCACGCTTCTCCTCGCCTGGCCTCTCATGACTGTGGAGATGCTGCAACAGTCGTAAGTGTGAAAAATGGTTATAAGTCACTTTTTTCAGTGCCATTGTAACTTTGAATGGTCACTCCAAACGAGCAAAGTACCAGCAAAGGAGGGGGAAAAAACTCCAGAGAAGTTCCTGAGACAGGAAGTCTCGTTCTGCCAAGAATGTAATAAGGGTTAACGGAGAGGCAGTTTCTGTAAGCAACACCAGAGTGTTTCCTTCCTACCTTCCTTACAGGATTAGGCCAGTAATTTCTTCTAACAACCGGTTTATTTTATTTATTTATTTATTTATTTGATTTGCCAATTGTTTACAAGATAATAAGTATAAGTGTATACATAGTTGTGAATACATGAAATGGGTACATATAAGAAAAATAAAAGAAGAATAAGAGAAACAATAGGACAGGGACGGTAGGCACGTTGGTGCGCTTATGCACGCCCCCTACAGACCTCTTAGGAAAGGGGTAAGGTCAATAGTAGACAGTCTAAGGTTAAAGTTTTTGGGGTTTGGGGAAGAAACTACAGAGTCGGGTAGAGTATTCCAGACATTGACCACTCTATTGCTGAAGTCGTATTTCCTGCAATCAAGTTTGGTGCGGTTAACTTTGAGTTTGTATCTATTGTGTGCTCTTGTGTTGTTATGGTTGAAGCTGAAGTATTCATTGACAGGTAGGACATTGCAATGTATGATTTTATATACCATGCTTAAATCAGACCGAAGACGGCGTAATTCAAGGTTTTCTAGTTCTAGAATTTCAAGTCTGGTGGCATAAGGTATTCTACAACGAGTAGAGGAGTGGAGAACTCTTGTGAAATATTTCTGGACTTTCTCAATTGTGCTAATATCAGATACGTAATGTGGGTTCCAGACTGATGAACTGTATTCGAGTATTGGTCTAGCAAATGTTTTGTATGCTCTGGTTAGTAGTGTGATATTACCAGAGAAAAAGCTACGTAGGATTAGGTTAACAACTCTTAATGCCTTTTTTGGCTATGTAGTTGCAGTGGGCTCTAGCACTTAGATCATTAGAGGTGAGTATTCCAAGGTCCTTTACAGAGCTTGGGTCATCAAAAAGATCTTGACTATTCAGCTTGTATTTTATTTTCTGATTTTTTTTTGCCAATATGTAAGACAGAGCATTTATTTGTTGAGATTTGAAGTTGCCATTTGTTTGACCATTCTGATACATAGTCAAGATCTTTTTGTAGGGTAGCAGTATTGACTGTGGTATTGAACAGCTTTACATCATCAGCGAAAAGAACGCAATTGCTCTTAATATGATCACAGAGGTCATTTATGTAGAGTATGAAGAGAGTTGGTCCTAGAACACTGCCTTGGGGGACACCACTATTGACGGGTACAGAATTTGATAGGACGCTCCCAATTTTGACCATTTGTTGTCTGTTTGCCAGGAATGCTTCTATCCAGTTATTCAGTTGTCCAGAGATACCATAGGATTTTATTTTTAGGAGTAGTTTGTCGTGTACCACTGAATCAAAGGCTTTACAGAAGTCTATGTAGATTGTGTCTATTGCTTTGCCCTGGTCGAGTTGTGTCGTCCATATGTTTTTGCAGTGTAAGAGTTGCAGATTACAGGATAGTTTTTTTCTGAAACCAAATTGTTTATTGGAGAGTAGGTTGTTTGTCTCTAAGTGGAGGATGATGGATTGGTTAATAATTGATTCCATGACTTTACAGGTGATGCAGCATAAGGAGATTGGTCTGTAATTTTCAACTAGGCTTGGGTCTCCCTTTTTGAAGATGGGGATGACTGTGGCTTGTGACCATAGGTTAGGCAAGGAGCTGGTCCTGAAAGATTTTTCAAAGATTATGCTTAGAGGTTTGGCTATGGCAGTGGATAGCTTTTTTAAGAAGTAGGCACATATTCCATCAGGTCCAATAGATAGAGATGGTTTTAGATTGCGTAGTGCTTTTTCAACATTGTCTTCTGTAAAATCGATATGTATTAGATCATTGTTGTTATCTGTGGTACGGCTAGGAAATACTGGGCATGATCCATTGCTGTTTACAAATACTGAGCTGAAGAATGTGTTAAAGATGTTGGCTTTAGTGGTGTCGTCGTTGCAGTCTTTACCATCAGGTCCTATCAGGGGTGGGATAGACCTTGAGTCTTTTAGTTTGTTGTTTACAAAATTGTAAAAAGCACGGGTGGAATTGGTGCTTAGAAGGTTTTCCTCTTTTTTAATGTGATAATTGATGCATTCGGTCTTTATCTGGTGGCATAAATTTTTGTATCGGTTTTTGAAATTGGCAACGTGACCAGATTTGTTTTTCCTCCAGAGTGATCTCTTTTTGGATTGAAGTTTCCTTATTGTTGGTTGTAACAACCGGTTCTCCAACTGTTTAGAATGTTAACAACCAGTTCTAGCAAATAGGTGCGAAATGGTAGAGTCCCACCCCTGCCCATTTCCTACAGAAAATACCAGGAGCCACAAAACCTGGGTAGGCATGGTGGGGTGGGAAGGGTGGGTGGGTTCATGTGAATGGGTGGGAGTGACATTGAGTTGGCCATGCCCGCCCAGGTTTTGAGGCTCCAGTGTTTACTTTTCTGTGGGAAACGGGTCCAAATGGCTCTTTGAGTGTTTAAGGTTGCAGACCCCTTGAGTTAGTATAACACAGTTGTTAAGTGAATCTGACTTCCCCATTGATTTTGCTTGTCAAAAGGTCACAAAAGAGGATCGCATGATCTCAGGACACTGCATCTGTCATAAATACATGCTAGTTGCCAAGCTTTTGATTTTTTGATCCCAAAATCATGGAGATGCTGCAATGGTCATAAGTGTGAAAAACGGTCACAAGTCACTTTTTTCAGTGTCATCTTAGCTTCAAACCATCACTAAACAAGACAAACACAGACTCCAGAGAGTAATTAGGACTGCAGAAAAAACAATTACTACCAACCTGCCTTCCATCGAGGACCTGTATACTGCATGAGTCAAAAAGAGGGCTGGGAAAATATTTACAGACCCCTCACATCCTGGACATAAACTGTTTCAACTCCTACCCTCAGAATGACGTTATAGAGCACTGCAGGCCAGAACAAGTAGACACAAAGAACGCCATCACTCTACTCAACAAATAATTTCCTCAACACTGTCCAACTATTTACAAAGTCTGCATTACTATTACTATTAATCTTCTCATCACTCCTTATCGTCCATCCCCTCCCACTTGTGACTGTATGACTGTAACTTTGTCACTTGTATCTTTACAATTTATATGGACTGTTTCCTAGCATGATTTGATTGCTTATTGTACCCTGTGACTATCGTTAAGTGTTGTACCTTATGACTCTTGACCGTTGACAAATGTATCTTTTCTTTTATGTATACTGAGAGCATTTGCACCAAGACAAATTACTTGTGTGTCCAATCACACTTGGCCAATAAAGAATTCTATATTCTATATTCTATATTCTATATTCTATATTCTATATTCTTACAAATTGTTGTAAGTCGAGCACTACTTATTGTTCTTTCTTGAGTTTTAGACTAGCTTGAGAAAAATATCTATAATATAGCTGTAGCCACTAAGGGGAGCTCCAGACTCAGGAACACAGTTTTCCATCTACCCATTGAAGTAGACAAGATATTAAAACAGGGAAGGAAAGAAGCAGCTCTTATACAGTCTGGCTGCTATGTAAATGGGATTAATTAGTTGTTTCTGAGTGCAAGTAATTTTACGTCTTATTTTTGAAGGATACTTGCACAATAAAGCACGGGAAAGTGAGAAAGAAGGCCAAGTATTTAAAGGTAAAAAAAAAAAAAAAAGTGTAACAACAAGTTTAATTTATAATTTCACTAACTTTAGCTTTCAAAATGCTCAGGGTTGTAGCTGGATCTTTTCCCCTCGAGAGCTGGATGGGAAGAAAGAAAAGAACTGAGTGTATAACTTAGTTGATTGATTGATTGCATAAAGTTGTCTGCTGCCCAATTTATTATAAATTATAGGCAACATACTTAACCCACTTCTTGAATTAATTCACTTGCTCAATAGATAGAGCCATAAAGTAATCAAAGAGGCTGGCTTTATACAACAGGTTAAGTCATAAAACAAAACTAAACCATTTTTAACACTAATCCAATTTGACTATTTAGTGTGTGCATCTTTACATGAAATAATTAAGCATATTGTGTGAATGCAGACTTTAGAACAACCAGCATGATTAGAGCGTGAAGAATGATTGCAGGAATTGAGTATGTCTGGTCTGGTGAAAAGAAGGACCAGGGGAGACATGGTAGGAGTCTTCCAATATTTGAAGGGCTGCCACAAAGAAGGAGGGGGAGCAGGGTCAACCTATTTTCCAAAGCACCAACATGGACTCCAACTCCCAGAATTCCTCAGCCAGCTATGCTCTAGAACTAAGGAGAAATTTCCTAATGGTGAGAGCAATTAATCAATGGAATGGCTGACCTTCAGAAGTTATGGGTGCTCCATCATTGGAAATTTTCAGGAAGAGATTGGATGACCATTTGTCTGGAATGGTATAGGGTCTCCTGCTTGAGCAGGGAGTTGGACTAGAAGACCTCCAAGGTCCCTTCCAATTATATTATTCCGTTGTTCTATTCTGTAAGATAGAGGTCTCCAAACTTGGCAACTTTAAGACTTGTGGACTTCAACTCGCAGAATTCCTGAGCTAACATGACTGGAGGAGGAATTCTGGGAGTTGAAGTCCTCGAGTCTTAAAGCTGTCAAGTTTGAAGACCCCTGATGTAAGAAGTGAAAACTGAACTATAGATTTAGTTGAATCGAAATGAGAGGTAAATAGGAGAAGATAACCATTGGGACAACCCAAATATGTCCATCCATTTGGAAAAGCAATTGGATTTGGAAGTTAAAAGAAAAACATCCTTGAAGAAAGCAATGGAAAACGATTTCCATACTGGTTGAGGAATGCCTCAAGAGGATATTATGAGGTACAAGGTCAGGGTAGACGCAAGTGAAGGTTCCCAGAAGGTTCTTTTCAGCAGTAGCTGCTCTCTTGTGGATCAGCCTCACAGCTGCAGAAGTTATGTTGTTGTCTGCCAGTGGTCTGGCTTTCCAGAAAACCAATTCGATCCAGAGGTTCTACCAGGAGTGATAGGCACCTCAGTCAATGATCTTATAAAATTTATGAGTCTACGGCTTCATAATTATGATGATAAAATTTATGATTCTATGATTTTATAATTATGGTTATAAAATTTATGATTCTATGGTTTCATAATTACGATGGTAAAATTTATGATCTTACGGTTTCATAATCTCCACCCAGAGTCACTTATTAGAGGATGGGTGGCTGTAGAAATCGAATAAATACACAAATATGTAAGCTTTAGTTCTACTGGGAGTGATTTATTTCAGACTTGTCTGCTTATGCACATTGTAAACCACCGACAGCCTTGCAATTGCAGCGGGGATGAATGAGCCAAATAAAGAAATGTTGTGAGAAAGGATGATAAAATAGTGATGACGTTCTTGTAAGAGAGAGACAACAGATTAATGGTGGCCAAGATAAGATGCTGGGCAAAACCTATTGAAGTCAACACCAGATCCATAGAAACATATCTCAAGGGAGGGAGGGTGTCAAAACAGATAAGACAGTATTACCCAATTCCATTGTAATGTTGTGGCCACATATTGTCTGTTTGACTCCCTTCCGCTGCTACATCATTGAATGGATCCAGGTTTTGGACAAGTAAGGACAACTAATCTGAAATAAAAGAGCTTTTATGGAGGCAGCATTCCCATGATTCTCTATTGAAGTGCATACTCAGCACATTTGAAGCAGCAGCACAGAAAGAACATTGACGTTTTTGAACCCTGGTGTCAGGAAAGAGTCTTGAGAATATCATGGACATTCAAGAAAAACAAATGAATAATACAACAGAGCAACCCAGAGCTCTCACTTGGGGCACAAAGGAGCAGACTCTTTTGGAAACATCGTGTGAAGAACCAGCTGTCTTGAGAAGTCCATAATGCTGAGATAGATAGAACAAAAGAAGAAGAGGACAGCTAGCACCAAGGAGAGGAATGGGCCAACTCGCCATCGCCTACTTTCCACACCCAACTTTCCATGGACAACTTACCTTGGGACAACTCAGTGCAGGATAATTCAACATAAGTTAAAATAATTCCAATGGAACTGTGGCCAATAATAATAATATGGTAAAACCAAGAAAGTCAATCCGGAAATACAAGAGTTACAATAATTTTGATGATAATAGGGACACCAATAATAAAAGTAATTGAATGAATCAATTAATACAATGTTAAATTGTCCAGTGGCGAGTTGTTCTAGACCCAGTGGACTAAATTATAGGAGCAAAGGGTGCACCATGGAAGACTTAAAGGGCCAACTGGGGACAGATCATCCCTGGAGAAGGTTCTACCATGAGTGGTAGGCACCTCAGTCAATGATCTTATAAAACTTATGAGTCTATGGACTCCATGGTTCCTAGAGCTGACAATGTGTTAGTGGCACATAATCAGATTAACAGAATTGGAAGGGGCCTTTAGGTCATATAGTCCATCCAGCTGAAGCAGGAGACCCTACACGATTTCTGACAGATGGCAGTCCAGTCTCTTCTTGGAAGCTTCCAGTGATGAAGCTCCCACAACTTCTGAAAGCAACTTCTGTTCCATTGGTTGACTGCACTCACTGTCAGAAAATTTCTCCTTATTTCCAGGTTGAATCTCTCCTTGTAATTAAAATGATCACAGCACACTGCTAATACCACTTTATAATGCCTTGATAAGACCATACTTGGAACACTGCATCCAGCTTTGGTTGCCACAATATAAAAAGAATACTGAGACTCTATAAAGAGTGCAGAGAAGAACAACCAAAATGATTAAGGGACTGGAGCCTAAAGCATATCAAGAATGGCTGCAGGAACTGAGCATGTCTAGTTTAATGACAAGGAGGACGCGGGGTGACATGATAGCAGTGTTCCAGTATTTGAGGGTTTGCCACAAAGATGAGGGGGTCAACCTATTCTCCAAAGCACCTGAAGGCAGGACAAGAAACAATGGATGGAAATTAAACAAGGGGAGAAGCAACCTAGAAATAAGACAAATTTCCTGACAGTTAGAACAATTAAACCGTGGAACAGCTTGGCTCCAGAAGTTGCAGGTGTTCCATGAGTGGAGGCTTTTGAGTTCTCAAATATTGTAATACTGCTATCATGTTACGCCTAGTCTTTCTTTTCATTAGACTAGACATATCCAATTCCCCCAACTGTTCTTTCATATGTTTTAGCCTCCAGTCCCCCAATCATCTTTGCTGCTCTTCTCTTCACTCTTTTTAGAATCTCAGCATCCTTTTTATATCATGATGACCCAAACTGGATGCAATATTCCAAGTGTGGTCTTACCAAGGTTTTGTGGTTTGGGATCCCGCAACTCTTTAAGCATTTGAAACAAGCATTTGTATTGGTTTGTTCAATGTTTGAACCTAGAGACAGATGAACATGTACAAATTTAATTAGAAGTTTATTCCCAGTTATAGCACATAGCTGACTTTGGTTGATCCTGAGAGAGCTAAGGAAAGGTGGGCATGATTTAATACCTATATGGGAAGCCATCAAGAAATCTGAAACCTCCCAGGAAGTTGAAAAAAAGTCTTAGCAAAAAGCAATGAAAAAACTGTTTTCATATGGTTGCCAAGAACAGCTGAACATGAAGTGACCAGGGCATTGAGTTTGATCTCATTTTTAAATTTCAGTTTATTATCTTCCTTTGGTGGGGAGAGTCCCCAGAATAGAGCAATTATTAATAACAATGGAAAAAAATATACTGTATAATGACTAAATCAACAGTTAAAAAACAAGACAGAAGGAAAACTTAAAGATTCTGTATTCTGAAAAGGTAAAAAAGATGATCAGCTGAAATACAAATAGGAATAAAAAAGTACTGAGAAATAAAATTATGGTTAGCTGGGACAAGATGAAGCAGTTAAGATTCTCCATGAAAACAATTCGTTTGTAAGGATCTATGTAAGGAATAGTAAAGCATTAGGATATTTTGCTTCTCCAGTAAAGATATCAATTAAGCTTTGATTTTCAGAAAACTACAATTGCTAGCAATTGGTGGCACAGTGGTTAGAGTGCAGTACTGCAGGCTACTTCTGCTGACTGCTGGCTGCCTGCAATTTGGCAGTTCAAATCCCACCAGGCTCAAGGTTGACTCAGCCTTCCATCCTTCCAAGGTGGCTAAAAATGAGACCCAAAATTGTGGGGAGCAATATGCTGCCTCTGTAAACCGCTTAGAGAGGACTGTAAAGCACTATGAAGTAGTATATAAGTCTAAGTGCTATTGCTATTTAATTTGTGAAATTTTAGCACTAAATGTTGAAATCCAGAGTCCAAATTTAACTTTAGCCATGATAAGTGATAAGGGGTGACCATAGGTGTTCAATTTTCATAAGCCTTCACCCCAATTTTACTTCACATAATTAGCTAACAAAAACTGATCTTTTAGAGCAGGGGTGTCCAACCTTGGCAACTTTAAGCCTGGAGGACTTCAACTCCCAGAATTCCCCAGGCAGCTGGGGAATTCTGGGAGTTGAAGTCCTCCAGGCTTAAAGTTGCCAAGGTTGGACACCCCTGTTTTAGAGTATACACTGCCCTATAGCCCTGTATGTATAGTCCCCACATACTGTACTATCACATTGAAAAGACCAGAACATTTTTACCTCGTTATTGCAGTGAGGACTTTGGAAAAGCCAATACATTAAAATACCCACTAGATGGTAGCGTTGAATCCCAAGGGGGCTTAATGCAAAATAAGGTGGCAGAAAGAAGGAGGAATAGTAAAGCATTAGGATATTTTGCTTGTCCAGTAAAGATATCAATTAAGCTTTGATTTTCAGAAAACTACAATTGCTAGCAAGCAGCTGTGTTTTTGATATCAAGGCAAACGTTAAATATGAATTCTAAGTACATTTTCCATCCATTCGTGAATACTATTTGGATATTCCGTTTCTCTAATGACATGACACTTAAGGGTGATGGGATGGTTAAGGCATTAGAAAAACCCTGGTTCAGATCCAAATCAGTCATGGAAGCATGTTGGTTTTAACCCAGTTCAGCCAACCTCTCAGATTGTTGTTGTGGGGGTAAAACGAAGGGAGGTCCCTGATTAAGTACCTTCAGTATTTGGGTGAGAGGTGGATATAACTTGAAGAAAGAAATGAGGGAAAATAGAAAACAAAACTCAATAGAAATAGAAAATAAACTCCACTGATGTTAGTCTTTAGGCAAGATTCTGTAGGGGATAGCAATAGCACTTAGATTTATATACCGCTTCACAGTGCTTTGCAGCCCTCTCTAAGCCATTTTACAGAGTCAGCCTATTGCCCCCAACAAGCTGGGGCCTCATTTTACCCAACTCAGAAGGATGGAAGGCTGAGTCAACCTTGAGCCGGTGAGATTTGAACTGCCAAATTCCAGGCAGCCAGCAGTCAGCAGAAGCAGCTTGCAGTACTGCACTCTAACCACTGCGCCATGGAGGCTCATCAGAGATCTCTTTGTTTCTTTAGAGGTCCAGCTATGTGAAACATGTTCTAAAACATTGTTCCTCATCCAGATGTACTGAATTACTGAATCCCCAGGTAATTTGCAAGTGCAGGTAGTCTCAGCCTTACAACAGTTCATTTAATGGCCATTCAAAGTTACAACAGCATCGACAAAAGTGACTAGGACTGTTTTTCACCCTTACAGCCATTGCAGCATTCCCATGGTCACATGATCAAAAATTCAGATACTTGGCAACTGGCTTGTAATTATGACGGTTGCAGTGTCCCGGTGGGGTCATGTGATCCCCCTTTTATGACCTCCTGACAAGCAAAGTCAACGGGGAAGCCAGCTTCGTTTAACAGCCATGTTACTAACTTGAGAACGGCAACGATTCACTTAACCACTGTGACAACAAAGGTCGTAAAATGGGACAAAACTTCACTTAATGAATGCCTCACTTAGCAACAGAAATCTTGGGCTCAATAGTGGTTGTGAGTCAAGGACTACCTGTATGTGTGTATCGGGTCATACCTGCAAGATGGCAGAGGCGGCATTGAGACTGAAGTCTGCCCCTTTGACAGATGCATACACAGGGGTGGGTTTCAAAATTTTTAGCAAGGGGTCTCTGCCCGGTTGCTGGATGGGCATGGCCATGGTGGGTGTGGCCTAGTTGGCCTCCTGCACCATGGTGGGGGGGCGTTTTTGCCCTCCCTGGGCTCCGTAGGGTTTCCTCGAGCCTCCATGACGGTGAAAACAGCCTCCCTGGCGGTGGTGGGATTCAATTTTTTTTTACTACCGGTTCTGTGGGCGTGGCTTGGTGGGCGTGGCAGGGGAAGGATACTGTAAAATCTCCATTCAGAGGTGGGATTTGCCGGGTCTCCGAACTACTCAAAATTTCCGCTACCGGTTCTCCAGAACTGGTCAGAACCTGCTGAATACCCACCTCTGCTCCCTGGGGCTCTGGAGGCTCTCTGGAAGCGGGAAACGGGCCCGTTTCTGGCCTTCCTGAACTTCCAGGAGGCCTGTTTTTCACCCTCCCCGAGCCTCCGTGCACGCCTTTGCACTTACCTGCATCCAAAACGGGCCACGTGGGGACTCCTGGGAGGGGTGGAGTGGGCAGGGAGGGGCCAGCCAGGAGTGGGATTTGGGGGTTCTGTGAACTGCACAGAATCTTGGTAAGGGACTCTCCTGAACCCCTGCAAACCCCCAGCAGCCCACCCCTGCTGTATACATCAACAAAGAAGCTGGAACTCAAATCATGAGTGCCACAGCCACCATCTTACAGATTTGGAGGCTCCCGAGCCTGATTGATGGGATCAGAAGTCCCATACGACTAGAGGTGGAGAAGATTCCTAAGAGGCCTGTAGGGGGCGTGCATAAGCGCACCAATGTGCCTACCGTCCCTGTCCTATTGTTTCTTTCTTTTTTTCTTATATGTATCCATGTATTCATAACTATGTTTATACTTATACCTATTATCTTGTAAGCAATTGACAAATCAAATAATAAATAAATAAAAAGTTCCTAATCTGTAAGTCTTCTGGCTCTCCGGCTTTCTTTATGTCTGTTCTTTTGCAAAATGAAAAGCTTTTGAGCATCCAAGTGAACCAGGTAAATTTGGCATTGGGAGAAGAACTCTTTACTCCATGGTTAGATTGTAGACCTGTAATTTTATTGTACCCATATCGATTTTAAAAGGCTTGCAGATCTGACAAGGTAATCTTCAAGATGTTTGTGTTGTTGCTTTTGGTTTTATCAGAAAAGAACACTAGATACTGGTAGAGATGAAATATATAATGGATACATAAAAAAAATTCACTATTTACAAAGAATTAAAAGCATGGGAACATGGATGGGGCATCTTTTATGTATCAATGTTTGCTCATCTTCAATGGCTCTTAGATGTAATTAGAGATGCAGATCAATGCAGATCTTTTTGCTAATGGGGACTATACTTCTTTTGCGTACTTTTTAAAAATAATCACGAAGCACGCAGAACTCTAAGAGTGAGGTTGTAAGGCCATTTTCACACAACATACTTAATCAGATCACGAGGGAAGAGTGAGGAGTGCGCAAATCAGAAAACTAGAGGAATTGTAAATCCTGGGGCATCTGTCGTGTGATTGGCGTGTACTGATTGGGATCGAAACTTGTAGGACTGACATATTTATAGATTTTACTGAGTTGCTTACATTTGAGAACTAGAGATAATCTCATTTTTCCGTCTTGGTTTTTTTGTTGTTTTGCTCTGCAGTTGTGCATTTTTTTAAAAAAAATTGCACGAGGTATGTGCATTGGTGCATTCCTGTATTGGCTGTCAAGAAATTTTATGATTATAAAATTCCCCTGAACTATAACTAAGCAGGAGGTTGGAATAGAACAGTGGTCGCCAACCAGTGGGCCAGGACCACTGGTGGTCTGCGAGAAAATGTTGGTGGTCTGCAGAGAAATGTCATCCCCAAAGCACCCCCCCAAAGCAATTAATCCAAGCTGCACAGGAACACAAGGCTGTGCTGCCCACATGGCCCATGGAAACACAAGGTTTGCGTCACTTGCATTGTGAACAACACAAGGTAGTGAGGGGAGGGGGGGAAAACTTGCCCCACGTGCCCCACACGCTTTGCCTGGCCACCGGGCTGCTTCTTTTAGCCTCTTTCTTCTTCTGCTTTTGGCTGCACGCAAGGAAAGCAGCAAAAGTCTTTCTCTCCCCCAAACTCTTCCGGAAATGAGTCTTTGGGACCCTGCAAGGCATCTTGCTCCAAGGGGCTGCACCGGCATGACAAGTCTCATAAAAAACTCGTTTCTGGAGGAGTTTGGGGGAGAGAAAGAAAGACTTCTGCTGCTTCTGCTGCTTTCCTTGCATGAAGCCAAAAGTCTCTCTCTCTCCCTCCCCCTGAAAACGGAGCTGGAGATGGTATCCTGCGATCCCAAATAAAGAACGATCGATCAGTAGGAAAACAGGGTGAGGAATTTTCCTGCAGACTTTTTTGGGGATTTTCCCAGGGCCTCTGGTCTGCGGGATTTAAAATTATGAGTTTGGTGGTCTCTGAAGTCCAAAAGATTGGCGACCCCTGCACTAGAAGACCTCCAAGGTCCCTTCCAACTCTGTTATTCTATTCTAAGATTCTTTGAAAAAATGAGAACACCCTGTTTCTGCCATTCAGGTAGTCCTCGACTTACGATCGTAATTAGGACCAGAATTTCTGTTCCTAGGCAAGGCAGTTGTTAAGTGACTCATGCATGGTTTAACAATCTTTTTTTGCTACAGCTGCTAAAGCAAATTGCTGTGATTGTTAAGTGAATCATGAGGTCATTAAGTGAATCTGACTTCCTCCATTGACTTTGCTTGTTGGAAGTTGGTTGGGTAGGTCACAAATGGTGATCACATGATCCAGTCATAAATAATTGCTGGTTGCCAATCACCTGAATTTTGATCACCTGACCATGAAGTAGATGTTGCGATGGTTGAAATTGCAAGGATCGATTCTAAATCATTTTTTGCAATGCTGTCGTAACTTTGAATGGCCACCAAACCAATGGTTGTAAATTGAGGATAACCTGTATTCTTTTGGTTAAAAATGCTCATCATTGGAGACAAATAATGACTTTTCTTTAAAGCCGAGCTTCTATAAACATTTGTTGTCCTTTAGCCAGTTCACCAGGTGTGCCCACAGGATATGTTGAAAAAGGCTTTCACAGTGCAATCAAATTTCTGATGGATTTTTGTTTGTATTTGAAGAAGGATAAAAATTGTCCAGCAATATTAGGCCCAGGGGATGAATTCTAACAGAGGTGGCATTCAGCAAGTTCTGACCAGTTCTAGAGAACCGATAGTGGAAATTTTGAGTAGTTCGGAGAACCAGCAAATACCACCTCTGACTGGCCCTGCCAATCCCATCTATTTTCCGCCTCCCAGTCCCAGCTGATCGGCTGGGTCTTCTTTGGTTGCCCTGCACAGGAGAATGGAGCTGGAAAGCAGGTTAGTGGGGAGGGGAGGGAATGGAGATTTTACAGTATCCTTCCCCTGCCACGCCCACCAAGTCACATCCACCAAGCCACACCCACAGAACCAATAGTATTTTTTTTTTGAATCCAACTACTGACTTTTAAACAAGAAGGAGACCAGTGGTGGCTAATCTTTTGGCACCAAGTGCGAAATGGGAGCATGCATGCGCGCAGCAGAAACCAGAAGAGCAGCTCCCTGACGCACACGTGCGGGAGTGCTGGAAACCAGAAGCTTAGCTTCCCAGTGCACGCATGCGCACCGGCCCTCTGGTCTTCCAGTTTCTAACATGCATGCACACTCAAAGTCCAGCTGGCTGGTGCGTGCATGCGTTCTGGGGAGCTGCTCTTCCGGTTTCAGGCACTCCCATGTGCGCGAAGACCAGCTGGCTGGTGCGTGCATGTGCTCCGGAGAGCTGATCTTCCAGTTTCCAGCGCCCCCGTGCACATGCAGACTAGGTGGCCGGTGCTCATGCGTGTTGCCGGAACCCGAAAGAGCAACAGGTGGCGACAGCTGGCGTGCCCGGAGAGATGGCTCTGCAGGCCACTTCCGGCACACATGGCATAGGTTTGCCATCACGGAAGTAGGCTGTTAAAAGTCGATGGAGATTCTCAATCATCCAAGTCATGGTTGTCCAAAAGGTGCTTTTCCAAAAAGCAAAAACTGGATTTTCTGAGTCTTTTTCTTTGAAAACATTTCGCTTTTCATCCAAGAAGCTTCTTCAGTTCTGATCATCAGTGGACCATCAGTTTGTTCAATAAAGGCAGGATCATCCCCTTACCCATGCATGAATTCACTCCTTCTCGGACGCAACTACATGCCATCTCCCAGGAAATCTTCACCAACCAGAAAGAACATTGCTCTAAAACAAAGCCAACAATCCCAGTGATCCTGTCTGGTTCTGCTGGACAAACAGGTTCAAACTCCTCCCTCTTAGCTGTCAAGAGAACTCCCCTGAACTTGCACAGTCGATTTATTGCTTGATTAGATGCTTAGAATAGGCCTTTCCCTCCCCTGGAGTTGCGTCTGATTCTACCTTCCTAAAAGTTCACATCTCCAAGAAGAGAGTCCCTCCACTCATACCAGATTAGCCCTCTCTTCCACTCTTAAATCATGATTGAGGGAGACCTTATCATAAGCTGAGGTAGCATTTGTAGCAATAGCCAGAGTTTGGGGCCACTAAATACCTGGGCACAGGTGAATGGCCCTTGGGACCTAGCACATGGGATCAATCTGAGGCATTAAGCCACCTTCCTCACAGGCAGCCTGCCCCAATCTCCCAACTTCTCTCTTCCTCCTCCTCCCTCTCCCTTTCCTGCTCCGTCTGCTCCCCTCCCCCTCCTCCTCCTTCCCCTCCCTTCCCCTCTCTTTCTCCTCCCCTCTCCCCTCCTCCTTTTCCTCCTTCTCCTTCCCCTTCTTCCTCTCCCTCTCCCTTTCCCTCTCCTTCTCCTCCCCTCTCCCCATCCTTCTCTTCCTCCTCCTTCTTCCCCTCCTTTCTCTTCCTCTCCTTCTACTTCTCCTCCCCTCTTCCCCTCCTCCTCTTCCTCCTTCTCCTCCTTCCTCTTCCTTTCCCTTTTTCTCTCCCTCATGGAGACATAACCACTGAGATATTATGCCTGCTTCTACAACCACCTCCTAGGGCCCACCATCAACACATACCCTCCTCCAGCACTATTGCAAAACACACAGGCATCCTTATAGGAATTGAGATCCAAACATACAATCTGCCCCCTCTGGAAACAAACCAAATTCCATCCAAAGGCAAGAGAAACAACTGCATTCAGAATATATCCAAAGTCTCCTAGACCACCACCAATGGTAGCTTCTTCTTAGCTGCTCCTTCCTGATTATAATAAAACGCCCCCACTTTTACATTCGTTATCCACAACTAAAAATGTTTCTGTTTGCTGTGCAACACATAAAACCTTGCAAATGATCACAGTGGCTGTGACTAATGTCTGCAGCAAGATTAGGAGAGATCATTAAAAGATACCCCTGTTTAAATAGTGAGTGTTTTTCATTGTTACCGCTGAGAAGTGAGTTTTTGGTTTCCCCTAGCAACTGGGATGTTGAGGAGGCAACTTGGTGCGGTTTCTCAAAGTTTTTCAAAGCTTTAGCCAGAGATCTCCTGAGTTTAACAGAACTTTGTTCAGTTCTGGTCTTTCAAAACAAACAAATAAATTTCCCCTTCCTCTCCATTATTCCATTCTCGATTGCCTGAAAACATAAACTTTTCTGAAGGATCAATCATCCTCAGTTCAATTCGGAATACCGAGACCTGCCTTTGGATAAGTAAGAAAGACATTTTTTGAAGACTTAAAAGTGACCTCTCTTGCATACTCTGGAATAAATATTGTTGTTTGTTCTGGCGAAAAAGGAAAGAATTTTTAAACAGAAAAGCCAGCTATTTCCAACCCCCTCTCCTATTTTAGACATCCGTGTTGAGTGCTACATAATCTTTGGATTCATGTGTCAGACAATTACTGTCTAATTAATTAATCATCTGATAATTAAAATGACCTCCTTTTGGCTGATACCTGATCTGCACGAAGTTCAAAGGAAACGCAACATATCGTGTTTTGTCCTGTTCCAGCATGACCTACAGGCATGTTATCATGTTCTGTCAAATCTGGTTCTCCAGGAAGAAAGCAAGCCAAGGTACAAATTAAAGGAGATGTTAGAAGAGGAAGGATTAGAAATTGCATAACTGGTCCTTCTCCCTAGTGGAGCACCTCAAGGAAAAAAAAACAAAAAACTCCCAAGCTGTTATGTTCAGGTGTCCAATGGTAACAGCTTACGGGGTTGCATCATTGTAGGTAAAGTAGATTTTACATGTCAATCAAATTTGCTTCGCTTCTAATATGGACTATGGGTCGTTCAGCGGTTAAGATGCTGGGCTTGTTGGCTGGAAATTCGGCAGGCCGGGTTTGAGATCTGAGCTCCCATGCAGTGGGGTGAGCTCCCATCCTTGCCTCAGCTCCTGCCAACCAGTTCGAAAGCATGAAAATGTGAGTACATAAATAAGTACCACTTTGGTGGGATGGTAACAGCATTCTGTGACATCATGCTGGCTACATACCGCAGAAATGTCTTTGGACAGCTCTGGCTCAGTGGCCTTGAAATGAAGATGAGATCTGCCACCTAAAGTCAACAATGATTAGTGGAGTAAAATCTGCAGGGACTCCTTTACTCTTTACTAATATGGACTATAGCTTTGAGAAAACAGGCAGGAGAAAATAGATTGGTTTGTTGTTTGGTGGCTTTAAAATTTATTAGACCTACCCTAAACCATGACTGTGTGGTATTCTTTGCTTCAGTTCTGACCCAAACAGTTGCTTCAGAACTAAAATACCCTCTGTAACACTTCACCCATTTCCAAAATCTTATTTAGAAACTGGATATTTTTATCCAGTTTCTTACTATTTTTACAAATGAGGATGACAGCAACTATTCATTTAATTGCACGCTATAATTGCATGGTAGTAGTGTTGCGATATCTAAGGGGCTGCCACCCAGAAGAGGGGGTCAACTATTCTCTAAAGCACCTGAAGGCAGGATGTTGTAGTTAGCCGGCAGCAGGTGCGGACGGTTGAGGAGAGCGAGGACTCAGATGAGGGGCCAGGACCATTAGGGAGTGGACTGCTGCCTTCAGAGATTGTGGGGGCTGGCAACAGCAACGAGGAGGTTCCCAAGGAGCCTGTGCCAAGTGCACGTGCGCACAGGGCTGCTCGCAGGAAAGAGCAGCTGCAGCAGCACAGGCGATTTGGGAGTAAGGCTGCAAGGTAATGGCCCCTCCTTCAAGAAGATAAAAGGCAGCTGTGAAGCTAACGTTCTTTGCAGGAAGCAAAGATGTTTTGAAACTCAGCCTTGTGGACATTACAGTATCTTAAGTTGGTATTTGAAGATTCTTGTGTTGTGAAATATTTCTTATTTGTGACTCTTGGCAGTCTCGTACAGTTTTGGCGAGGTTTGTGCTTATCAAAGCTAATTAGTTTGCAGCGGCCTTTTAACCGGGGATTCGTAAGACTCATTAAAAGGTTTATGTTCCCTTTGGTTATTGTTCGTCTTATTGGAAAAGGATTTGGGTTAGAACACAGGACAAGAAGCAATGGATGGAAAGTAATCAAGAAGAGAAGCAACCTAGAAATAAGAAGAAATTTCCTGACATTTCGAACAATTAATCAGTGGAACAGCAGGAGTTGTGGGTGTTCCATAACTGGAGATTTTTAAGAAGAGATTGGACAGCTATTTGTCTAAAATAGGTTAGACTAGAAGACCTTCAAGGTCCCAACTCTGTCATTCTGTACTCTTCTGTTGTTCTACTCTCCATGGAAATCATGTTCATGATTTGCATTGGGTATATATTGAAGTATACCCAAAGAGAATATTATTCCAAATAAACCGTATAGGTGATTGTTGTGAATCAATAAAAGTGAATAACCTAAATGCAAATTAGGGGTTGAAAACCTGCACACTTGATTGGTCCTTATAAAACAACTTGGGATTGGGCCAGAACCAGTCCCTGATTGGCCACTTTTGGGACTGTCCTTATTGGTCAGTAGTTTGAACTTGTTGCACATTTTCATTGGTTAATAAGGCAGCAGCTAACCCTATAAAAGGGTTACTGCTGCCCATAGCATTGCTCTGTTATGTTCTATCACTTTATTAAAGAGTTGAAGTCACTGGTCAGATGTCTGGTCTCCCTTATTCTCCATACTTAACAGTGATGATTGCTTAGATCACATTTAGATTGTTTTGGTACGTTTCAGTAATGGACTAAAAAAACGGAAAAAGGATTTTTTTTCTTTCAAAATGTTATTCACTTGTGTTTCCTTGGTTAGCTTCAAATCATTCCTACAATGATATCACAACGAGGCATGCCTGTCTCCCATATTCCTCTTTTATTTTGATTTCTACTGGAATTAGATTTCCATGGAAAATTATCTCTGTGTGGGAACTGCATCGTCTCAATTCAGACACCATTCTTAAAAGTGAATAGCAGCCTGCTCACCACATGTTAAACTTGGAAAATTGTAACCTTATTTATTTGCTTGTTTATTGTGGTTTAATCTGTTGTGTGAATCTGCTACTCGGTTTTGTACTTTGGCAGCCCTTTTTCTTCTGATCAAGATCAAGAAGCTTTGTATAAATATTTAAACATAAATATGGCATAAGAAAGATGTTCAAGTAATTGCTTGAAGGGTCGCTGAAGTGGTGAAAAATCTTAGAGTTTAAAAAAAATAAATCAAAATACTTGTTTTAAAAACTGTATGGCTAAAATATGCAGAGAAAATGAGATTTTTAGGGAGTAAAAAAGAGAATGAAATGACCGAGTGAGCTGACAAAGTCATTTGCAATTCTTGTAACAGCTATGAGTTGGGTGGGTTTCTTTCATTGTTGGGGGTTGCTTTTTTTTGCAAGAATGTTTATGTACTTTTAGCAGTTTCATTGGGACATGGAAGTATAAGTAACTTTATAATCTATTTCTTTCTTGGAATTCAATTCTACGTACAATTTCGCATTTAAGAGACAGAAAGAACACACAACGAAGTTTCTGTGCTGAATATGTTCAATGCACATATTTGGGTGGGAGACTTCTTGTGATGAATATCAATGAACAGTCCTAAAAGCAAAAACACAGATTTCGAAGAGCGACAATGGATGTGCCAATCTCTCTGAGACATGCTGACTCTTAGAAGTTGTGGATAATTCTGCCCTTCCTCTCCAGGCGATATTACTTTTCGGTATATAATTAATAACAAGAAAACTGTATCCTGACTTGAGGGCCTGCCTAAGCATCTGGAACAAAAAGGGCCATAAATTAACATCAATTATGTATTAAAGTTCCAATTAACCTGGCTGATACTGATATACTTTAACAAGGTACAGTTAGATAAAAGAGGCTAACTGTCTAATTACTTGAGATAGAACCTTCTGACCCATTGCTTTCTTATATCTTGACACCCACCTAATGAGGAAGGAAGTGAGAGGTAGGGGATCCATCCAGAAGGTGAGGCTCTGAGCACCAGAAGATATCCCCCGGGAAGTCCCCTCAACCCTTCTTCATAAAACTGTCAATGATGAATATTTTATTGCTTGTGGACCTTTTAACCCTTCGTGGAGTCAGCTGGTTTAACCTCAAAAGAGGCTCTATTCTTTTACTATTCAGTGCTGAGCTGGCACTTAAAAAATGGTTTTTTTCCCCCTCTGCCCATAATATGTGTAGATGGAACCTGTCATTAACCAGCTAGTTGCTACTACTCTCTGCTGCTAACAAGAATGTCAAGGGTATCTGATATTTATGGTTGAAACACATAAAAAACACATTTTTTTAAACCCCGTGGACAGCTCTAGAATATGGTCTGTCATTACTGCTTTATAAAAAAACCTTAGTTTTTCACACCTGGGATACAGCATCCAGTTTTGGTCACCACGTCACAAAAAAGATATTGTGACTTTGAGAAAAGTGCAGAGAATAGCAACCAAGATGATTAGAGGCCTGGAGACTAAAACATATGAAGAATGGTTGCAAGAACCATTCTTCGTATGTTTCTCTACTATAGCTAGTTGGAGAAAATAAGGCCTGGGGTGCCATGATAGCAGTATTCCAGTATTTGAGGGGCTGCCACAAAGAAGAGAGGGTCGACTTATTTTTCCAAAGCACCAGAGGGCAGGACAAGAAACAATGGATGGAAAGTAATCAAGGAGAGAAGCAATCTAGAATTAAGGAGAAATTTCCCAACAGGGAGGACAATTAAGCAGTGGAACAGCTTGCTTTCAGAAGATGTGGGTGCTCTATCATTGGAGCCCATGATATAGCAGGAAATCCTATATCATTTCAGACAAGTGGCTATCCACCTCTCTTCTTAAAAGCCTCCAGTGTTGGAGCACCCACAACTTCTGAAGGCAAATTGCTTCTCTCTTGGTTCACTTGAGACCTTCAAGAAGAGATTGGACTGCCATTTGTCAGAAATGATGTAGGTCTTCCGCTTGGGCGGCGGCGGCGGGGGGGTTGGACTCGATGACCTACAAGGTCCCTTCCAACTCTGATTATCTGTTATCTGTTAGTTCCTGTAACCATTCATCATATATCTTGCCTTCTAATCATCTTTGTTGCTCTTCTCTGCACTCTCCCAATATCCTTTTTTCTATTGTGAGGAGAAAAATTGGATGCAGTATTCCAAATGTGGTCTTGCTAAAGTTATGACTGATCTCCCCAAAGCTACTTACAGCCCCATTTTGAAGTTCTGATGTGCCCCAACCCACCTGCAATGGTCACGTGAGCATGATTTTCAGTAGGTTTTTTTTTGCTGTTTTTTTTTTAAGAAAAAAATGCCCGTTGGAGTAAAACAGGTTTGTTTAACAACTGTGATGTTAGCCTAATGATCACAGCATACACTTTAACCATCACTTGCAAAAGAGCTTGCAAAATTTGGGCATGGTCACGTGGTGACCTGCTTAATGATCGCCACAACTTATGACCGTAATTCTGGGCTCAATTACAGTTGTTAAGCTGAGGACTCTCTGTACTAGATTAATTGTGTTGAAACGTGTTGCGTGCATTTAGCCAATGTAGTTAAATCATTTTGTGGCTATTTGTTAGTTTGGAAAGAAGGAAATGCTGATTAAAATTAATAAGGGGAAAGGACACAAGGCCATCAAAGTATGCCCACATTTTTCTAAAAAATTCTAGCTTATATCTGTCTTCCTATCAAAGCTCTACTTACATGTCCCTGTGGTAGAGTATCTGTCTCTCTTTTTTTTTAAATAACCCTGGCTCTGACATCTTCAAAGTAATGGTATTTTTAACTACTTATAGTGAAGGGTTCAAGAAAGATAAGCACCTCCTTTGACACACAATTTCCTGTTCTTTTGCAGGATGGGAAGCTTCCAAGATCAATGTCCTATTGTCAATACATTTTCTGTCTTAACCCGGAATAACTTTATAAATAATCTTGCCCATCCAAGAAGTCCTTCTCTCTTTAGAAACAGCAGGGATTTGTTGAGAAAGAGGATTACGGATAACACAGAGTTTCATTATTACAATGGTGGCCACAATTCCTGTCAGTGTTTCAAATTTTATATAATTTTATTCCAGTCTTGCTCAGGGAAACTTCAGAGTAAAAATAATCAGGCCTAGAACTGGGCATGCAGAAAGAAGGATTTTTGGCTTCCAGAAAGAAGGATTTATTTAGTTTACTTTTAAAACTAAAATTAAAACTACATTGGGCTTGGTTTGTCTCTTTACAGAAGCAGGTGATTTGTTGTTGGTTGTTCAGTTGCTAACTTTGTCTGACTCTTCATGACCCTTGGACCATAGCACACCAAAGCCCCCTGCCCTCTCCCATCTCCCAGATTTTGCCAAAATTCATGTTCATTGCTTCAAAGACACTATCTAACCATCTCTTCGTCTGCTGTCCCCTTCTCCATTTGCCTTCAATCTTCTCCAACATCAGGATCTTTTCCAATGAGTCAATTAATCAGAATAAAGCTGGAAGGGACCTTGGAGGTCTTCTAGTCCAGCCCCCTGCTCAAGCAGGAATTCTATTCCGTTTCAGACAAGTGACTATCCAGTCTCTTCTTAAAAACCTCCAGCGATGAAGAACCCACAACTTCTGGAGGCAAGCTGTTCCCCTGGTTAATTGCTCTCACTGTTAGGAAGTTTCTCCTTAATTCTAGTTTGCTTCTTCTCTCCTTGATTAGTTTCCATCCATTTTTTTTCTTGTCCTGCCCTCTGGCACTTTGGAAAATAAATTGACCCCCTCAAACACTGGAATACTGCTATCATGCCCCCCAGAAGTCCTTCTTTTCTTTAGACTGGCCAAACCCAAATCCGGCAACCATTCTTCAGGCCTTTAATCATCTTAGTTGCTCTTCTTTGCACTTATTTTTCCCAAAGTCTCAATATCTTTTTTGTAATGTGGTGACCCAAACTGGATGCAGCATTCCAGGTGGGGTCTTACTAAGGCTTTACAAAGCGTCACTAATACAAATAAGAAGTCCTGTCTTCTTGTTTGGTGGCCAAAGTATTTGAGCAATCGTGAGACACTGCAGGGCTAAGCAACTTTTTGATGGATGACTGAAGACCCAAGAGGGAAGGCCAACCATTTTTTCATGTCTGAGGAAACATTTGGAGTGGGTTTTGTAATGGTGACAGGTTTCATTGGTGTGATAAACCTAAAGTTTACTCATTTTTAAAATCTTAAAAATCTTAAAATTTGTTATCCCAAATTGACAACCTGATTTCTGGGACCCCAAAGAAAGAATTTGCGAGCAGCTGCCAATTACTCACAACTGCCCCAGTGATAAAAAATCCCATTCTTTTGGGGTTTCCGGTTTGTCGGCTTCGCGAGCGGTAGGGATTCGCGGCTGCGCGATCCCTGCCGCGCTAGCCGTTTTGGGGCTTCGACCCGGACGGGTGCGGAGCAAGGCTGCCCTGCAGGGGTAGCTGAAGGTAAGGGGATCCGGAGGAAGGGTTTGGGGGTGTTGCAGACCCCTCCCTGGCCGGCAGAACCCCTGTTACCAGGACGGTGCAGCAGCGGCGGTCCGTAATGGCCGCCACAAAGAGTTGACAGCCGGGCAAGTATGCGCAGGAGGAAGAAGAGAAAGTTATTGAAAGTAAAAGTTCTTCTTGGTCGACCCAGGGCTTTGAGATTTATTTAATTTAATTCCTGGAAAAGATGGTTTTCTGATGATTTCTTCCACAAGAGAAAAAAAAGCGGCTGTTTTGAGGTGCTGAAGGGAAGTTTACTCTCCTCCCGACGGAATTAAGCCGAAGGAGAGGATAAAGAAAATATATAAATTTGGATTTTGTTGGAGGAGATGCCTTGAAGACTTGAGGACAGAAATACAATCTTAATAAGGCTTTAAAATATAGACTTGGATTCTTTTTTTTATTTGTTTGATACCACCCCTGGAAGAGGAAGGGGGAATTTTGGCTTGCTTGGATTTATTGAGGATTGTGGATTTTGGGATTGTTTTGCCTTTCTCTCGGAATATTTGGTTGGTGTAAGAAGAAAGAGGAATAAAGAAAAGAAAAGACTTATTTATAATGGCTTTCCTTTTTGAAGACCTGAGGGATGAATATGAGCAAACAAAAGCAATCTGCAAAGATGGCATGGAAAAAGCTTTTCTATTTCTAGAAATGGCGCTGGTCAATTACCAACAGACAATGGAACAGATGGAAATGGAAGAAGAACAACAAGGAAGAGACGAAGACGCCATCTTCATTGAATTCCAAAACTTATCTAAGGAAGAAGGAAGGAAGAGAGCAAGGAAAATGAAGGACTTAAGATCTAAAAAACATTTGAGAAAGAGAAAAATATGATGCAAAGTAAATATAATGATAGCAAACAAGAGAAAAAGGGAATGCAACAGAGAAGGGATCCCAGCAAGGCAGAGGTTAGAAGAAGAAGGGGGTAGGAAGATTTGGTGGGGGAAGAAAGAAAGGAAAGGCGGAGAAAAGCCTCAAAGCTTTAAAATTGGATGGGAGAAGAGGATTTTTTTAGAGATAAAGGATGAAATATAATTTTCTGTAAGAAAGATTCTGCTAAGGTACAGAAGATGGTATTGTAACATTTATATTTGAAATAGTAAATTAGAATGTTTTAAGATTTAATAAGAAATTAAAATGTTGAAGTTTTTATTAATGATTGATTTTTAAAATGTAATAAAATATCGAAGGAAAGGAGGATACAATGTATTTAAACATTTTTGGTGGATAGAATGTACCAAGCAGAACCAAATTGGGTATTTGTTATGTTGAATGTTAATTTTACTAACTTAGGGGAGGATAGAAAGGCATCATACTCTGATTAGTGATTTCAGGAGAAATTTTTTCTTTTATTATAAGAAGAGATAGAGGGATAAATGAATGGGCAAAAGATACAATTTAATGATTTAATTAAGATGGATTAAATAAGATAGAAATGTGAAGAGTGATATGTGTTATTATTTTAGCCCATGCAAAGAGAGGTAACTGGGGCCAAGGTACTTTACTAAAAGATCTTTTTATGTTTGTTTGTGTTTGTTTGTGTTTTATGAGAATATTGGGGAAATTATTGTAGAAAAACAGGGAAAGATTCAATATGTAATGATTTGTTTGTTGTTGAAACTTTAATAAAACTTGTTTTAAAAAAAAAAAAAAAAAATCCCATTCTTTTGGGGTGCCAAATTTTCCGTGTTTTGTCTAATATTATGTTGCTAGCACAGGAGTGGGGCAATCCAGCTAACCTCAATTCCTTCTCCTCGTTCCTTAGATACGTATTTCCTTTTCTAAGGCTAAAGTCAAAACCTCTTATCACGTTCACCAAATACATAGTTATTTTTTTTTCATGGGGTTTAACCACAGTCAAGATATTTAAAATCCTTTTCTTCCCATGGTACAATTTATTTTTTCTTTCATGTCTCACAACATTTCCTATTTGTGGAAAGCGGAATTGTGTCTTTCCCCATGCGGAACTGTATACAAAGGATAATGCTGTTCTGTTTTGTCTGTTGACAAGATCTTCAAATCCTCCAGCCCCATGGACACATAATCAAAATTTTAAGGAGAATGTTTCCATCTATTTTGTGTGTGTGTGTGTGTGTGTGTGTGTGTGTGTGTGTGTGTGTGTGTGTTGCAAGGATTTAGCTAAGTCGTGACGCCATGGAAACTAGCCCTAAGGTGATGATCTCGTTCCATCTAAACATTATCCTCTGACTTTCAGTTTTGCCTGGAAATGAATAAATATGTGTGTACATGTGAGAAACTGCTGTTTTAACAATTCATTTTAGCTTTTAGGATCCGCTCTCTTGCTACAGAAGCCTGTATCAAAGTCCATATTTACGACAAAATGGATTCCTCAACAGGTGGTCACTGTTGGCAAACTCTGCAGGATTCTTTCTGAGGTCCATGTACAGGTGGACCTCGACTTACAAATGACTCCAACATTTCTGTTGCTAAGTGAGACATTGGTTAAGTGAGCTTCCTCCTTGTCATGCCCCTGGTAGAGACTGACTCTGAGGGAGAGGAAGAACAGCCAACAGGGAGTGGAAGGGTGGCTCCGGAGGTTGTGGAGGAGGCTGGGGAAGGGCAGAGGCTGGCTGGGCAATCAGAGGAGGACCCAGGCCCATCCCCTCTCCACCCTAGGGCACACAGGGAGGAGAGGATAAGGGAGAGACGTGGTCTACTGGGGAGGAGAGGGCCTTGATCCTTTTCATGGGCTGCAGCTGTGACAACTGGATAAGAGGTCGGACATGTGTACGGGCGAGTGCTGGAAACAAAGCATGGAAATATCTCTGTTTTATGATTCTTCTCTGAGTTTGCCGTCCTTCCCAGTGTGTGTTCTGATATCTGTGGATGTCTTCAAGCCCTTATCTTGCCTGGTTTGTGTTGTTTTTTACTCTTTATAATTTAAACGGCATTTCCTCCTTTTTGTAGCTGCTTGTGTGGGAGTTTTTTGTCTCCAGTCAAGGATATTTGGAGCTTGGAAGCAAAGTGAAGGAATAAAAGGGGCTTCATCTGTTTTTTGTGACTGTGTTTATTTTGTATCCCACCCTGGGTCATCCCACCCCTGTTTTACAATCTTTCTTGCCACAGTTGCAAAGGGAATCACTGCAGATAGTAAGTTAGTAAGACAGTTGTTAAGCAAATCTGGCTTCCTTACTGACTTTGCTTGTCAGAAGGTCACAAAAGGGGATAGATAGCATGACCCCGGGCTATTGCAACCGTCACAAGTATTAGTCAGTTTTCACGAGTCTGCATTTTGACCACACGACCGTGAGGATGCTACAATGATTGTAAATGGGAAGCATCATCATTGGGTGTTGTTGGGCGGCCACGTGAATTTTCTTAATGAGTAAATGAAAATAAAAATGACGGTGGATGGCTGAAAGGAAGTTATAAAATTTTTCACCTCAAAAAGAAATGAAATTCAGAAGGCCGAGACAGGATGACCTACTTCTAACTTGGGCCTTTGAGGTCTATTCCTGATGTGGTCACTTACTGTGCCTTCCAGCATTATTAATTTCTTGAGAGATTTGGGTCATCACATACAGATAGTTGTCTGCTTGCAACCATTCGTTTAGTAACCATTCAAAGTTAGGACAGCACTGAAAAAGGTGATTTATGACCGTGACGACCATTGCAGCATCCCCATGGTGACACGATCAAAATTCAGACATTTGGCAATTGGCTCATTGCAGCGTTCTGGGGTTACATGATCCCCTTTTGTGACCTTCTGACAAGCAAAGTCAATGGGGAAGCTAGATTCACTGAACAACTGTGTTACTGTGTTTTCCTCTGAAAATATGACCTACCCAAAAGTAAGTCCTAGGTTGATTTTTTTTTACATGTGTGCCCAATATAAACCCTACCCCCCAAATAAGCCCTAATTAAGACCCCACATACTCCAGGGTGCACGGATAAAAATTATGCTAGGATGAGGATGAGGGTGGTGGAGCTGCCCTACTACTTACCTTCGGACAGCTGCAACCAGACCTTGCATACGCTGACACCTGCCTGGCCAGCCCATTTCTTCTGCAGCTGGCAAGGCCAGCAAGGTTTACCTGAAGGCCTCTGCAGCCGATAACAGAGCTCCAGATCGATCCAGAGCTCTGTTATCGGCTGCAGAGGCCTTCAGGAAAGCTTAGCCGGCCGCAGGAGTTCTTGAAGGCCTTTGACAGCGAAAGGGAGGCCAGGGGTGATGCGCGCAAATGAGGTGAATCAGTGGATGACATCCCCACAGAAAAGAAGACCTGGTGCCTTTTTTTTGGTGGCAAACAAATATAAGATAGGGTCTTATTTTCAGGGAAACATGGGTACTAACTTAACAACTTGCAGTGATTCACGTGACATCGGTGGCATGCAAGGTTGTTAAATGGGGCAAAACTCACTTAGCAACTGTCTTGCTTAGTATCAGAAATTTTGGGTTCAACTGCGGTCATAAGTCAGGGATTACCTGTAATGCATCCATATTTTGATAATTTGAACCCGGCTGTCTATGCTTTGAGAGAGAACTCTAGACTGATTTGTCTTATGATCCATTTATTTGTTTTCTTGGCTAGCCAAGAGTGTTCTCCATCATCCAAGTTCAGAAGAAAGTATGCAGGTAGTCCTCGACTTACAACAATTCATTTAGTGACCGTTCAAAGTTATAGCGGCACTAAAAAAAAGTAACTTGGGACCATTTTTCACCCTTACAATCATTGCAGCATCCCCATGGTCACATGATCAAAGTTCACATGCTTGGCAAACGGATTCAAATTTATGACAGTTACATTGTTCTGGGGTCCCCTTTTGTGATCTTCTGAAAAGTCAATGGGGAAGCCAGATTCACTTAACAACCATTTTACTAACCACGGTAGAGATTCACTTAACAACTGGGGCAAGAAAGGGAGTAAAATGGGGCAAACTCACTTAACAAATGCCTCTTAGCAATAGAAATTTTGGGCTCAACTGTGGTCGTAAGTCAAGGACTACCTGTACTCTTTCTTTCTAACTTCTTTTACTTGCATCCAATTTTTGCACACATAAATCATGGCATGGAGAACCACTGCCTACATGTTTCTAATCTTTGTAGGTAGACAAGTTGCAACATCTGAATATTTTTTCCCAAGGCCTTCTTTGCTACTCTACCAAGTGCTAGTCTCTTGTCATATTTCTTGATATAGGAAAATAATTCACAGCTTATACAGGAATGAACAAATCCATGTACAGTTCTTCCAAAATTACACATATACATTCATTAGTCAATCCCATCATTTTTCTAAATTGTTCAGTGACTTTGCACTTCTGCTTGGCCTGGGAAATATGGATTATATTATTGATGCAGATGATATCTTTGTACAGATCAAATCCTTCTAGTATTTCTTAGCACAAATAGAAAAAAACAAAAGGCAATTGATTATTTTTTTCCTCTTTGTTACATTTTCCCCCTAAATAGAAAACTTTCAACTTGCTACTTTTACCTAACTTGTTTTTATTTTTATCTTTCCTGCATTTATTTATTTAATTTGCAGATATTTTTAAAAATACTACCAAGAGGAAGTATAAGAGAAAAAAAAAATAGAAAAAAGATTTATAATATGTATAAATTTTGATAAATATTCAAACACTAGATCATTGCTATCTATTAAAGTTTATTTTATCAATTTGAGTTTTCAAAATTATTATTAAATATCTATATTTAATAAGTAGCTAAAATGGCCAGTATAACATGAATCGTAATTCAGAATGTGTTGAGCTTATTTCTCTAGTATTAAATTCTATATTTATTTAATCAAACAAACAAAAGCTAATGTATTAAAGTCTTCTATTAATTGAAATTCAAATTTAGGGAAGTAGTACAAGTCCATGTGTAAAATTATATTCCAGAAATGGTTTCCAAGTTGAATGAAATTCTGTATCAGACTTGCTTTAAAATATATATTTAAAATAAATAAAATAATGAAATATAAAAGTTAAAATATAAAAATATTAATTTTTCACATGGATCCATGCTCTCACAGCTTAAAGGAACCATTTCTGATTTTCAATAGAAAACATAAAGTGTCCTCCCAACTGTTTCTATATTATTTTCATTTCTAAATACCAATCAACGTATATTATGTCCATTTGGTGCTCCAAATGACAAGAGTTATAAAAACACAATGAAGGATAGGCACAACATAGAAGAAGAAGGTGTGGAACTAATATCTCCTTTTTCACTCTGGACTTTCTGTTTTGCCAGTGACCCATAAAGAGAAGAGCCAGGCACCAGTTTATCAATTATACAGACGCTGCTGACAGACAAATACCTTAGACAGGGTGATAGAAACTGCTAACTAAAAATTCCAGCCATTTTCAGTGGCTATAAAAATGGATATAAAAGCTTTGAGTAAAATGAATCATATCTGCAGTTATCTTCATGTTCAGGGAGATTGGTATCGATTTATTGAAGAGTTTGATGTTGTTCTGGATACCCCTGTTCATCTTTATTGAAATATTGACAATAAAGTTGCTAAAATTACAGAGAGATGACATGTTTTTCCAGAGCAGGCAGAAATAGATACCCTTTCTTGATATTAATTAGAACGAGACCAGCGCTGGCTTTTTCCATGCCTGGACCTTTATGCTTTTTTGATAGAATGCTCTTGGTACAAAACTATCATATCATAAAGAAGCTTTGAAATATTATAATTTAAGAAAGTAAAAAGTGAAGAAAGAAAACAGTAGGGCCCCCCAATTTTCACAGAGGTAGTGGTTTAAAGTTTGTCAAACTGACAGATTAAAAAAAAGGGGAGACGAAATATATTCTGGGTGATTGAGTTGGGATATTGGAGATAACAATTTAAGATGATTTTTCAGATATAACAGTCTCTTGCACACTGTGGCAAAGCTCTGTTGGGATAAAAACTCCCAGAATTCTTAGCCTTCATGCCGGTTGGGAAACTAGGTTGTTGTGCAGATCATGCTGTAAGGATTTAGAAGGATACAAATTCAATGAGAGATTTGCTGTTGTTGTTATAGCTTATTTGCAGACTCGGTAATGTGAAGAAGAATAACAAAAATCCACGTAAACTCAGATTATATGGTTTGATGTCTTTCCCACTCCAGCCACTCCAGAAACTTCCAGAATTATTTTATTTGAGTCCCCATGAAATGAATGTGACATTTTTACATTGGCACCTGATAAGAGTGAGTGGACTTCAAGGAGGGAGCCAAATTTAGATCTCTTGTGGGAGCGTAATAACTCCAAACTGATAATGCATTTGACCCCAGCTTCGGGCTCAGCCTGGTCATCTCCTACATATACATTCATTCAAAGTATTTCAGAATAAAAAAATGTCACCAATGAAGGCAAATATACATGTCCCAGGCAGTGGTGGGATTCAATTTTTTTTTACTAGCGGTTCTGTGGGTGTGGCTTGGTGGGCGTGGCAGGGGAAGGATACTGTAAAATCTCCAGTCAGAGGTGGTATTTGCTGGTTCTCCAAACTACTCAAAATTTCCGCTACCGGTTCTCCAGAACTGGTCAGAACCTGCTGAATACCACCTCTGGTCCCAGGATAATGTTGCAGGATCTGATCTGGGCTGGTCATCAGGACCAGAGGTTTAGTCTTCCAAGCTTTTGGATTCAAGTTCCTCAGGGAACTTCTCTCTAGCACAGGGGTCTGCAACCTGCAGCTCTGGAGCCGCATGCGGCTCTTTTGGCCCTCTGCTGTGTCTCCCTGTTGGCTGATCCCACCACTGGCTGGCCCCTCCCTTCTCCTCCCCTTCCCGTCACTCCTCGCCTGGCCTGAGAAGGTAAGGGTGATGGTGGGGGGATGGAGACTTGCTCCATATTCCAGAGCAGGAAGTGACTGGATGGGTGGGTTGAGTTGGCCACGCCTACCCAGTCACATCGATTATTAAATTTTTGGCTCCCTGTGTTTTCTTTTCTGTGGGAAATGGGTCCAAATGGCTCTTTGAGTGTTTAAGGTTGCAGACCCCTGCTCTAGCAGAATGTTCCCACATTCCAATTTGTTCCCACATTCTAGTAGAGAGAAGTTCCCTGAGGAATGGGCTCCAGCGTGAGTCAGAAAGCTCAGAAGACTCAGTCTGTAATCCTGGTGACTGACCCATATTGGATCCTGCAACATTATCCTGGGATATGTATATTTGCCTTCATTCGTGACATTTTTATTCTGAAATACTTTGAATGAATGTATATATAGGAGATGACCAGGCTGAGCCCGAGGGTGGGGTCAAATGCATCACCAGTTTGGAATCATAATGCACCCATAACAGTGGTGGGATTCAAAATTTTTTTTACTACCAGTTCTGTGGACGTGGCTTGATGGGCATGGCATGGCTTAGTGGGTGTGGTGTGGCTTGGTGGGCATGGCTTGGTGGGCATGGCAGGGGAAGGATACTGTAAAATCCCCATTCCCTCCCCACCCCACTAACCTGCTTTCCAGCTCCGTTCTCCTGTGCAGGGCAACAAAAGAAGACCCAGCCAATCAGCTGGGACTCAGGAGGCAAATAGATGAGGGTGGGGCCAGCCAGAGGTGGTATTTGCCGGTTCTCCGAACTACTCAAAATTTCCGCTACCGGTTCTCCAGAACTGGTAAGAACTGACTGAATACCACCTGTGCCACAAGAGACCTAAATCTAGCCCTCCCTTGAAATCCATTGACTTATCAGGTGCCAATTCAACTTGACTGTTAGTATGTCATATCCTTGTGCATAGGTAGCATGGAATAAATTCATAGCGCCTTTGAATTGGTGTAGTGATTAAGGCATCGGATTGCAAGTCAGGTGCCTGGGAGTTCTAGTCCTGCCTTGCAAAGCCAGCTGCCTAACCCTGGCCAGTCACTTTCTCTTAGCCCTGGGATGGAGGCAATGGCCAAACAATACTGAAAAACCTTGCCGAGAAAACCGCAGGGACTTATTCCAGGTAGTCTCCGAGGGTTGCATGCAATTGAACTGAATGAAAAGTCAAATAAAATGTAGATATTTATGGAGCCACTTTTCTCCAATTGTCTCTGCCAATCCCATAATGATTCAACAAGGTTGTATGGTTTGTTTCCTAACTATCAAACAAAGTCATCTATGGGACCAAGATGCATTCCCTTCAAGGCCTCAACCTTATTGTTCTTTCAGAAAGTCTTGAAGCCTCATCTCATAGGCACTGAGCCAGGACATTGTGTAAATCCACCCTGTGAGTTCACATTGTTCGTTGTGATTCTTCCCTTCCATATCAGCATTTTTACTCTTATCCCAACTGAGTGTTATTACCTGTTTTAACCTGCAAACCACCCAGAGTCATTGAAGAGTTGACAGCCTTAGAAATTAAAACTCGAAGTAAACAAACGACAAATAAAACTATCTCTGTTTTATAGGTGAGCGAGAGAAAGGAAGAGGTGTACAACTACTGCACATCGATAAAGAAGAATTGTATCTAAATTTGGTTGCCAGTTTTGTTACAAAATCCACTTTATCCTAAAATCTGGCTATTAAAAGAACTCTGCCTGCTTTAGGTTTACATCAGTAGTCATTACAGGTAGTCCTCGACTTACAACCACAATCGAATCCAAATTTTCTGTTGCTAAGCCATACATTTGCAAAGTGAATTTTGCTCCATTTTGCAACCTTGCCTGCCACACTTGTTAAAAGAATCACTGCAGTTGTTAAGTTAGTAACATGGTTGTTAAGTGAATCTGATTTCCCCATTGACTTTGGGTATGAGAAGGTCACAAAAAATGATCAGAGGACCTTGGGATGCTGTGACCGTCATAACTATGAGTCAGTTGCCAAGCATTTGAATTTTCATCAGGTGACCCTGGGGATGCTGCAAGAATTGTAAGTGTGAAAAACCATCGTAAGTCACTTTTTTTCAGTGCTACTGTAACTTTGAACTGTCACTAAATGAACTGTGGTAAGTTGGGGACTACCAGTACATATGTTTTTCATGTATAACTGCATTTCAGAATTTTGCAGTAGGTTTCCACTTCAGGTGGAACTACCAAATTCAAAATGCTTTTGTGTTCTCGCCCTGCCTCATTTAAGAATTGTAACTATAATTTGGAAGCAAAACTATAAATTGACGAAATCGGTGGTCTATAAAGAGAACCAATATAAAATGTGCTATCGGTGGTATCTGGCACCTTCAAGATTGGCCAATATGTATCCAAATTTAAGCCCACTCTGTTGGAAATGTAAACAAACAAGGGGTATCTTCTTCCATGCTTGGTGGCTTTGCCCAAAGAGTAAAAAGTATTGGGAAAAAATACGAATATGGATAAGAGAAATCACAAATATTCAATTAGAACTCAAGGCTGAATGTTTTTTGGGGGGGAATAATAAAAGGTGAAATTGCAAAAGAAATAAAATATTTAATTTTACATATAATCACAGCAGCAAGGATAGCACTAGCACAATGTTGGAAAGGTGATCAGATGCCAACAGATAACTTGATAATCCAGAAGATCTATGACTGCGCGGAAATGGATAAACTCAACCCAAAGTTAAAAGATAAGGAAGACTCAAAATATTATACGGTTTGGAAAAACTGGTATAATTGGATAAAGGATAGAAACCAGCGAGTAAATAGACAAGGAAGGGAAAATATAAAGAGGTTACGATAGAGTATTTACCAGATATAGGAAATAAGTATTGGAAAATTGTTTGATCAGAACACACCGTCTAAGCAATTAGAAATGTATATGTTTTATGTTTATTGGTTATGTTTATCTTTTTGGTTTAGTATTTAACAAAATGTTTTGTATTATGTATATATTTCTTAATGTTTAATAAAGTTTATTTTTAAAATAAAAAAAAAGAGTTGTAACTATATTTTGTTTTTAAAGAGGAAACACTTGGACACCCAGAGAGGAGGGGGAAAAAAAGTAAAAAAAAAGCCCTTGATTTATGTTTAGAGATATCTTATGCCTTGAAATGCTAGCGGTCTTGAAATCCAAAGGTGTGTTGATTTGGGCTGAATGCAACCGTTGAATACCGAGTGACATTTACCTGGGCAGGTAGCATCTTGGATTTCAACACAAACTCATCTAAGCATACTTGTGGCATCCATCATTTCCAGTGACCCAAGTAAAGAGCAGCACGTCCACTTGTCTGCTCTTGCAGTCAAGCAGGATAGCAACTCGCAATTACGGTTTGCAATTTGTCCGGGTGTACACAAGGCAGAGGTGACCTGTGCTTTGCACATATTGTCAAACAAAGAGAGATTTAGAGCAGGACAAGAATGTATGCCTCCTCCCCCCCCAACCACCAGGTCTTGCTCAACCAGGAATCACATTCTATCTTGAGAACAATAAAAGGACATCTTCCTATCAGTAGGCATCTACCTGTTTTGGCACTGCTTCACAAAAACATATTTGGAATGAACTTTAGTTTGAAGGTGTCAAGCTAGCATGCTAGCAACCAAATGACAGCCAGGGAGACAGAGACCTAATGAAAGAATTTGCAGGGAATAGAGAGAAAACAAAAGGGAACTTTGAAAGGGAAAAAGAGACATACATCTTTTCCCATTCCCTTTGCCATGGCGTTGAGTTGACCTCTTGGGTCTTGATTCAATTAAGAATGCTGGGAGGAGAAAACATACCTTTTAATTTCTTTGATTATATAAAAAAGGAAGAAAAGGGGAGAAAAGTAAAGAACAACCCCACCCCCAGAATATAAATTTTCCCATTGTATGAACTATTCTTATGAAGGTATTCACATCATGCTACTTAATTATAATGAAATGGCTAAAGTTTAAGTCCGTTTACTTGACAATAAGAACATAGGAGAAATGAAGAATGTGGATTAGCATATTTAGCCCAAATGTCCTGCAAATGGGAGGAAAAAGTTTGTTCAAATATAGAAATATGGAATGGACTCTTCAAACGTTGGCATAATTAATGTTGGTTAGATGTCCCTCATGAGTGCCTCTTTCTCTCTCTTTCTAATAAAAGTATAGAATATTCATTCCCATTGTCTTGTTAGTTTCCAAACTAACAGTGCATTTTTCAAAAGCATAAGCATTTCCAAAAATTAATGCATCTTCCAGAAGAAAAAAATAAAATTAAATGTGGTCTAAAAAGGGATCCCTGATCCCTTATGACCATTTCACACAAACCATGGATACTTTGATCATTGTATATTCTTCAATTGGCTAATCCTAGCAATTTCTTCCTCCCAATATAATAATAATTATAATTGTAGAAGCATCTAACATTAACACAATACTTCTGTTGAATTAATCACAGTTTAAAATCTATAGAAATTTTGGCAGGGCTCTGTTAATGGCAGAAATTTCACAGCCTAGATAGAAGAGGAGATGTCAAGCTGATAGCAACTTGGGAGAACGTTAAAATGTTAAAACATTGCTAGGGAGTTTTAACCTCAGATATTTTGTGGGGAGGTCGACCTTCTCCCCCAACTGGAATGGCCATTGCGGAGCTCACTGTTTGTCTGCCTGTTTCTTCAAGGTTTGCACCGCTTTACCTAACGCTTTTTAAATGTTCTCCCAAGTTGCTTGACAGGAGAAATGCAGGGAAACATTAACTAGTAATAGAATGGGATGAATGTAAGGGAAGATAGGAACCCCGAGACTTCATAATGAGTGGCACTTAAAAAAATTCGAATTATAACTTGATATGTTCTATATTAAGTATTTTTCAAACTCACCAACTTTAAGATCACCATGTTATTAAAAAAAAAAAAAGATTTTGAGTCTCTGTAAAGAGGGCAGAAAAGAGCAACAAAGATGATTAGGGCCCTAGAGGCAAAACATGTGAAGAACAGTTACAGGAATTGGGTAGGTCTAGTCTAGTGAAAAGAAGGAGCATGATAGCAGTTGTTCCAATATTTGTGGGGCTGCCACAAAGAGGAGAGGGAGTCAACCTATTTTCCAAAGCACTTGAAGGCAAGACAAGAAACAATGGGTGGAAACTAATCAAGGAGAGAAGCAACTTAGAACTAAGGAGAAATTTCCTGACAGTTAGAACAATTAACCGGTGGAACAACTTGCCTCCAGAAGTTGGAAATGCGCCATCACTGGAGGCTTTTAAGAAGAGAATGGACAGCGTAGAATGGTTTAGAGTCTCCTGCTTGAGCAAGTAATTGGACAAGAAGATCTCCAAGCTCTGTTATTTTGTTAAGATATGTGGACTTCAACATCCTGGTTGGGGAATTCTGGCAATTGGAGTCTACATATCTGAAGTCGCTAAGGTTGAGAAACACTGCTGTAGTGCTGAATTAGGTTCTGAATTAGTTAGGTTGTGAGCTTGTATCTAGATTTCAAAAGGATTTTAACTATAGTCTTGGCAAAATATATATGAAAAGCAACTAAAAAACCCCCATCAATTGATCTTATTAACTTTTGTAGGCACAGTTCATGAATTTTAAAAGTAGGATGACATAATACTGCTAATTTTCAATCCCATATCACTGTTATCTAGGCACATATTTGAAACATGTTTATTAGTGTTGATGTATGGCATTTCATGCCAATATTCCATTGCTTAAGGATAACAGTTTTTATGCTTTCTATCAGTGGTGGGTTTCAAAAAAAAATTACTATTGGTTCTGTGGCCATGTCTTGGTGGGCATGTCTTGGTGAGTGTGGCTTCCCACCTCACTCCTAGGGGAAAGTTACTGCAAAATCCACATTCCATCCCTACCCCACTAACCTGCTTTCCAGCTCTGTTCTCCTGTGCAGGGCAACCAAAGAAGACCCAGCCGATCAGCTGGGACTCAGGAGGCAGAGAATAGATGGGGGCAGGGCCAGTCAGAGGTGGTATTTGCCGGTTCTCCGAACTACTAAATTTTTTTGCTACTAGTTCTCCAGAACCTGTCAGAACCTGCTGAGTACCACCTCTGCTTTCTATTTTCACTGAACTGTTTAAAACGAGAAGCAATTACAGTACTAACAGTTTTATATCCATAAATATGCAACAGAATGGTGTGACCTAGACATGGAAAAAGGTTGGTACGTAGTACAATTTATTTATTTATCAAAGTTATTCGTTGCATATTTATTAATTAATTAAATTTATTTACTGCCCATCTCATTGTTGAAGAGACTCTCTCTATAGTTGTATATAGTAAACTTCAGTGGTGGGATTCAAATAATTTAACAACTGGTTTGTGCAGGGTCAGGTTGGACGTCGTGGGAGGTGTGGCTCATACCTGTCCTCCAGCTCTGCCACGCATGCGGGACAAGCTAGTCAACCTGACCCTGGGCGAACCAGTTGTTAAATCCCCCCCCTAGCTATCTGCAATGGAGAAATGGGAAATGACGCAGATGGCACAAGGGAAGGAGGAGGAGCAGGGAGAAGAAAGAGGGAAGGCAGCCTTCTCCTTCTCTTCAGCCAGCCGCTCCGTTGCCTATTTCTCCACTGCAGCGCAGTGCCCAGGAGCCACTTTGATAGCGGAGGTTGGTAATTTAACAACCAGTTTGCCTGAACTGGTGTGAACCGGCTGAATCCCACCACTGGTATATATCCATACCAACAAACAGAAATAAAAAGAGGATATGCAAATTAGAAAAATATTGCACGAATTCCTCATTCCAATTAAGTTTTGGTGATGGTCAAGAGACTTACATGGAGACAATGCCAAATAAAAATGTAACTTTCTGATGTGGTAATAGAACAGATAAATAATAACATAATGGGTAACAGAAAGCACTTGTCTGCTGGCATCTGGTGGGCCACAACAGAACCTATGGAAGAGAATATTTACAGAATTCAAAATAACAAAGTTGAAAGGGACCTTGGAGGTCTTCTAGTCCAAAACCTTACTCAAACAGGAGACCCTATACCATTCTTATAAGAACCACAGTGGTGCAGTGGTCAGAGTGTAGTACTGCAGGCTACTTCTGCTGCCTGCTGGTTGCCTGCAATTGGGCAGTTCAGTCTCACCAGGCTCAAGGTTGACTCAGCCTTCCCTCCTTCTGAGGTGGGTAAAAGGAGGACCCAGATTGTGGGGGGCAATAGGCTGACTCTGTAAAATGGCTTAGAGAGGGCTAAGTGCTTTTGCTATTGTAGACAAATGGCAGCGCAATATCTTCTGAAAACCTTCTGTGCTGGAGCACTCATAACTTCTGAAGGCAACCTGTTCCACTGTTTAATTATTCTCACTGACAGGAAATTTCTCCTTAGTTCTAGGTTGGATCTCTATTTGATAAGCTTCCATCTGTTACTTTTTGTCCTACCTTCAGGTACTTCGGAGAATAGGTCGCCCTCCCTCAGTGTGACAGTGCCTCAAATATTGGAAGATTTGTAGCTCAGGGTTGAAGCAACATAATGTACCCATGGACATCCCGATGTTAGGAAAGCAAGCCAGGAACAGGATGAAGATTCAACTGAAAAAGATGTAGATATTATTCTTCTGTTACCCATATAGCTATCGCATTTCAAGTCAAGACACTTTTATAAATAAAATATCCCGCCGATCCTCCAGAGAAACCTTTGGAGAATTTAGCGAGGGTGTGTTTTTGTAAGATATTTCCATTCAATTAGGCCGCACCAACCAGGCTTTATATAACAGGCAGCCGAGGGACGCCGCCAGCGAGTGCAGGACGGCTCTGTGGAAGTAAGAGTCAGCTGTAACGATAACAAACCAGCACCGGTTGCAAATGTCATCACCTCTTCTTCTTAATCAAAAGGCTTTGAATCCCTTCTCCAGGCACGTCTTCTGGAAATGAGGGGATGGCTGGAAGAATCATTTGAATGTGGCAGCCCTTGATAATGATGAAATGAATAAAAGGTTCTCTTCTTTTTGTTGTTGGGTGAGGACGGATTCAGTGTTCGGCTCATGAAAAGACAGTGGTTTAATAGTGCCGGCGGTAGCCACAAGCGCTTCTAGTTATCCACCGCACAGCCTCCTTTGCGGAGATAATGGCTGCAATGAGGGGTTCCCCTCCGCCTTCCCTCGAGTATAATAGAACAGAGGAAAACTTCCTGCTAGGCCAGAAAAACCTGCCAGAAACCAAGGGCAGGTTCACACCGTTATTTTGGGGAGCTTTCTGAAATGCAGGCCATGTGGCAAAGCTGCGGCCTGAAGCATTGGCTCAGGAGCCAATTGAGCCTGGCGTTTCATGTATTTTCGGAAACTTACTGATGGAGACGAGATCTTTGACAAGGAAGTTACAGAAGGATGGGAGGCCTTTCTTGAATATGATTCTCCCTTAAATCATATCCATCTTTTGGGTTGAATAGCCTCCATTCCCACTCCCTCACCCTCTGTGAAGTTATAGGGGAGGCAATTCCCAGTGGCAGCAGCTACTGCAAATTCTCACCAGAATCTACCCTACTTTACCAAAATCAAAACAGAGGCCAAAGTAGAGGTAGCAATAGGTCCTACAGGATTAGCAGGGGAATGATACATGACCAGGGTTGGCTGGCCTGACATACACATTAGCTGTAGTGGAGAAAGCTACCTACAGAGTAGGCAAGTTTTATTACTGCCTATTTGAAGTTATGCTGAGATGTGGAATCCTTTGCTGTATCTCAGCTTGGTTGTTTGCTTGCAGACATTTCATTACCTGACTAGGTAATATAATCAGTTGTAATGGGTATGGATTTTGCTCCCTATTTATACACAGAACAGAGGTGGTATTCATCAGGTTCTGACCAGTTCTGGAGAACCAGTAGCGGAAATTTTGAATAGTTCAGAGAACCAGCAAATACCAACTCTGACTGGAGATTTTACAGTATCCTTCCCCTGCCACACCCACCAAGTCACGCCCACAGAACCTGTAGTAAAAAAAAATTGAATCCCACCACTGACACAGCAGCTTATCCTGCCAGTGTTGGTGGGAGTCTGGTTTTATCCTGGATGGTGTCTTGATTAGGGTACTGTTTTCTGCTTGATCGTTTGGTGTTAATCCCTGCTTATCTGGTGGTTGGCTGCTGAGGAGAATGTATTCTGATCTTTTTGTTTCCTCCATAGCTATTTTTTAAATAAAAAAATAGTCTCCTTTGAAAGTGTGTAAATGTAGTTTGTCTCTATGTGTCTATTGATGGCTGATTTGTTGACAAACTTCCAGGAATTCTTTAACCTTTATAGATTTAGTTTGGTTTAAGGTGCTCACAGTTTCCCAGTTGAAACTATGGTTGAGTCTGTCCATGTGTTGTGAGATCATCAGCAACATCTTCAAAGGAATAAAATTTACAAATAATAACACACTCCCCTTCCTGAATATTCTCATCTGTAGAGGAAATGATGGCAAAGTAGAAAAGTATGTCTATTGAAAAACAACCCACGCGAATCAAGTGTTCAACCACCAAAGTAACAATTGAATCTCCCACAAGAGGACCTGTCTAAGAACATTTTTCAGATGAGTGCAAACATACTGCAAGAACAAAGAGTACTAGTAAAAGAAAAAGACCACTTATATAACCTCTGACAATACAATGGATACCCATGCAACTTTATTGTTGATCGAGCATTCAATTCACTACACTGTAACCATACTCATGCTATGAAAAAGGTAACACTAACTATACATCAAAAACACCTCAGAAACAACTAACATGGCATTACCATGACCAACTAATGTCCTCAAAAACATGTTAAGTAAACCAAAACCCAGTAGCCCAAAAATTAAAAACAGGAGTCAAAGTATGATGTAAGAACGGAAACAGTATGTGTAGGGCAGAGAACTAGCAGAATGTACCCATGGACACCAGTTAGCAGCCAGAAGACATGATGAAAATTCCTTAATGTCAGAATACATGGCTAGACTCAACCATTTTTCCAACTGGGAAACTGAGCATCCTAACCCAAGCTAAATCCAAAAACACTAGGGGATTTCTGGAAGCTTGTCATTCAGATAAATCAATCATCAATAGATACTTTACAAATTTGTATTTTACACCCCATTCAAAGGGACAATAAAAAGCTAAGAAGAAGAAACAAAAAATAAAAACACAAAAACACATCATCTCAAGAAACTAACAATTAGATAAGCAGGGATTAATACTATCAAGCAGGAAACAATACCTTTCAACCCCCCAGAATTCCGCAGATAGCCATGGGGAATTCTGGGGATTGAAGTCCACAGGTTTTACAATTGCCAAAGTTGGACTCTCCAGTTCCTCTTTCCCCCAAAAGTCTAGGTTCTAAAACAGGGGTTGCCAACTCTTTGGACCTCAGGGACCATCAAACTCATAATTTTAGGAAAATCCAAAAAACAGTCTGCAGGAAAATTCCCCACCGCATTTTCCTACCAATCAATCATTCTTTATTTGGGATTGCAGGATACCATCTCCAGCTCCTTTCTCAGGGAGGGAGGGAGGGAGGGAGGGAGGGAGAGAGGGAGGGAGAGAGAGAGAGAGAGAGAGAGAGAGAGAGAGAGAGAGAGACTCTTTTGGTTTCATGCAATGAAAGCAGCAGAAGCAGCAGAAGTCTTTCTTACTCTCCCCTGAATTCCACCAGAAATGAGTCTTTGTGAGACTTGTTGCAATGGCACAGCCTCTTAGAGCAAAGACTCATTTCTGGTGGAGTTTGGGTGAGAGAAAGAAAGACTTTTGCTGCTTTCCTTGCATGCAGCCAAAAGCAGAAGAAGAAATAAGTGGAAAGAAGCAGCCCAGTGGCCAGGACAGGCGCATGGGGCGAGTGGGGCAAGTTCCCTCCCTCTGCCCTTTCCCTCCTTCCCTCACTACCTCGTGTGTTCGCAATGCAAGTGATCCAAGCCTTGTGTTCCCATAGGCCATGGGGGCGGCGCAGCCTTGTGTTCCCGCGCAGCCTGGATTAATTGCTTTGGGGATGACATTTCTCTGTGGACCACCAAAATTTTCTCACAGACCACCAGTGGTCCCCAGCCCACTGGTTGGTGACCACTGTTCTTAAAAGGCCTGACTGCACTTCTTTATCTGTAGGGGGTACTCTTATAAAACCATAAATCACAGACGCCAAGTAGAGTTTTGTAGCTATACATCCTGTTCTGATCCTGATAACCACAACAACACACCCCTTTCCTCATTCAATTTTCAAAAGCCTGAACTATTAAAGGAGGAGTAAAATTAACTGAGGAAATGGTTTCTGTCATGCTAGTGTACAACACATTTAGCTTAATCAGAGAAGCTATTTTTAAATGTTCAGAAACTTCTGTCTTCTATTTATATCCTTTAATTCTTAACACAAAGAAGGCCTGCCTAGAAAGTCTGGTTAGTCTTCTGGATTCCAGTCTCGGGGATCAAAGAGACCCTAGCCAGAACTGTCATTCATTTCAACATCTTGTTTTGTCAGACAAAATTTGGTGCTACAGGTTTAGCAAAATAAAATTAAAATTAAAAAAGAAAGAAAACAAACAAAACTTGTTCCCCTCAGAGTAATGAACATTTTCCAAACAAAACTTGTTCCCCTCAGAGTAATGAACATTTTCCAAATGGTCCTTTGGTTTCGTTTCATTTCATTTACTTTATTGTCATTGTACCTCATACAACGAAATCAAACACCATCTTCAGTGCACATCATGACCATGAAAATAAACACAAACACACATCCTTCACCCTTCACACATTGAACAGGAAACCCTGACACTGCACCAACACTGCACCATACAGTAGAATTCAAAACAGCTACTGCCCTGGGGTAGAAGCTGTTTTTCAGCCTATCTGTCCTTGTTTTTATTATTCTGTACCGTCTGCCAGATGGTAATAGTTCAAAAAAGGGGTTCCCAGGATGAGATGGATCTTTGAGAATGTTTTGAACTTTCTTAAGGCAGCGGGAGCTATAAAGCTCTTCCAAAGAGGGCAGAGGGCAACCAATGAACTTCTGAGCAATGATGTTAACCCTCAGGAGTGCTTTCCTATCTGCCATGGTGCAATTGGCAAACCATACAGAGGTGCAGTAAGTTAAGATAGTCTCTGTGGTGCAGTGGTAGAAGGTCACCAGCAGATTTTCATTCAGTTGTTGTTTTCTGAGAAGAAATATGTTTTTGCAATGCTATCAGATTTTCAAACAGTGTCCCCATGGGACAAGGGACTGTTGAAACTACAGCTTATGCCCTGCTCTACTGTGCTCTTTATAATTGTGTTTCCCAGTCATGGCAAATTCCAGATTTGTGGCCTCCAACTCCCAGAATTCTCATCAATGGTTATACTGGGTGAGGAATTATGGGAGCTGAAATCCATCCTCTGGAAAATAACTATAGTTGAGAAACGCTGTTCTGTAAGGACTCAAAGACCCACCTTTTAACTCATCACCTGCTAAAGCATCTGGGAAATTCTGATTTTTAAAAAATGTATATGTTGTGAATCAATAAAAGTTAATATTATAAATGCAAATCAGGGGTTGAAAACCTGCAGACTTGATTGGTCCTCGTACAACAACTTGGGATTGGACCAGAACTAGACCCTGATTGGCCACTTTGGGAACACTTCTTATTGGTTAGTAGTTTGAACCTGTTGCAAGCTCATTGGTTAATAAGGTAGCAGCTAACCCTATAAAAGGGTTACTGCTGCCCATAGCTTTGCTCTGTTATGTTTATCACTTTATTAAAGAGTTGAAGTCACTGGTCAGATGTCTGGTCTCCATTATTCTCCATACTTAACAGTATAGTTGCTGTTATCAGATCAGTATGACTCAGCCTCCTTAAATGTAGCCAAATTTTGTTACACTGCTGTAAAATTAGTCAGACTTTGATTATCCAGTGACAAAATCCAGTGCCAATTGATATATTTTATCTTGTTTTGTTTTTACCTTATTTTTTAATTTTTTGATGTGTTTTTGTTTGCAACTCTAGTCAATAACTGTAATAAAAATCTCCTTCCTTCCTTCCTTCCTTCCTTCCTTCCTTCCTTCCTTCCTTCCTTCCTTCCTTCCTTCCTTCCTTCCTTCCTCCCTCCCTCCCTCCCTCCCTCCCTCCCTTTTTCTTCTCCTCTCCTCTCCTCTTCTTTCCTTTTTCTTTTCCTCCCCTCCCCTTCCCTTCCCATCCCATGTACTGATATAATGTTTAATATATATTGCATTCTCAAACACCCAAGCCTGTCGTTTTGCTACTGATGCTTGAGTTCTTTTAGAAATCGGAATAGCGACCCCTTCTTTATTTACAGGACAATTTCCAATGGCGTCTGTGTCTGCCAAAAAAAAAAAAAAAAAAGCAAAAATGGCACTGTGACCACCCAATCAAACTTCATTTTTTTAAATGGCTATCTTGACCCAAGTAAAAAAGACATTGCTGCCTGCCTCTTCCCCTCACTCCCTTCCCACAGATGCCTCAATCATTTTCATAGGGAGAAGACAGCGTCAGGAATGTGTGCCAAATCTCTTGAGACTTCAAAGATCTCACCATCACCATCTCACAAAAAAAAATGTTGAAACCACAGGTATCATTGCCTAAATTTTGACCCGGTCTCAGGGCAGAAGACTGCAAACCTCATGCTCTTATGAAATCTGGCCCATTTGAATAGCAATAGCCAGGGGTGGGATTCTACTGGTTCGGACAGGTTCGGGCAAACCGGATGTTAAATTTGTATCTGGTTCACTGAACCAATATTTGAACTGACCGGCTGGCCCCGCTCTGCCCATACCATACCTCCCAGGAGTCTCCATGTGGCCCATTTTCGATGCAGGTAAGTGCAGTGTTCACATGGAGGCTCTGGGAGAGGGGAAAACGGACCTCCCAGAAGTAGCAGAAATCTGGAAATGGGCCTTTTCCGGCTTCCAGAGGGCTTCCAGGGCCCAGGTGAGGCCATTTTTGCCCTTCCAGAGGATGGAGGGATGCCTCCGGACCCTTGAAAAGGTGAAAAATGCCCCCCCTGGAAGTTCTGGTAGGCCATGTCCACCATAGCCATGCCCACCCAGCAAATGAGTAATGGACCAGTTGCTGGGATGTTTGAATCCCACTCCTGGCAATAGCCATAGCCCTTAGACTTATGTACCGCTTCATAATGCTTTCCAGACCTCTCTAAGCAGTTTAAACAGTCAGTGTATTTGCCTCCAGCAATCCGGGCCCTCATTTTACTGACCTCTAAAAGGTTAAATCAACCTTGAGCCAGTGAGACTCGAACTGCTAAATTGTTGGCAGCCGGCAGTCAGCGGAAGTAGCCTGCAGTACTGCATTCTAACCACTGCACCACCATGGCTCGCTTTGCATGCGCATGCGTGCTTTGCACATGCACAGAGGGTGTCATGCCCCTGGTGGAGACTGACTCTGAGGGAGAGGAGGAACAGTCAACAGGGAGTGGAAGTGTGGCTCCGGAGGTTGTGGAGGAGGCTAGGGAAGGGCAGAGGCCGGCTGGGCAGTCAGAGGAGGACCCAGGCCCATCCCCTCTCCATCCTGGGGTACACAGGGAAGTGAGGATAAGGGAGAGATATGGTCTACTGGGGAGGAGAGGGCCTTGATCTTCTTCATGGGCTGCAGCTGTGACAACTGAATAAGAGGACGGACATATGTATGGGCGAACGCTGGAAACAAAGCATGGAAATATCTCTCTAATTTATGATTCCTCTCTGAGTTTGGCGTCCTTCCCAGTGTGTGTTCTGTTATCTGCAGACGTCCTCCAGCCTTTATCTTGCCTGGTTTGTGTTGCTTTTTTCCTCCTTCTTGTAACTGTTTGTGTGGGAGTTTTTTGTCTTCTGTCAAGAATATTCGGAGCTTGGAAGCAAAGTGAAGGAATAAAAGGGGCTTCCCCTGTTTTTTGTGACTGTGTTTGTTTTGTATCCCACCTTGGGTCATCACAGAGGGTTTGCTACTGACCTCCTGCAATCCTGCACTCTTCCTGTGGGTTAAACAGCTGACGCGTGGCAATCTGCTGTGCTGTGCGAAGCAGCTGAGCTTGAAAACCAGGAAATGAAGGTCAGAATAGAGACAGGGCAGGCAGGCAGGTTGGCCCAGCAGCTGATTGTCGGAGCAAACTGGTTCGCTCACAGATGATCCTCGGAGTTACCGGTTCATGTGAACCGGGCTGAACCGGTAGAATACCACCACTGTTCGTAAGTCAGTTTTCAGTGCCGTTGTAACTTTGAATGGTCACTAAGTGAACTGTTTGAATTGTACTTTGAATTTACTTTGATGGGCCCAGAAATTACCCTCTTGCAAACTATTATTTAATATAGCTGCTCCCTTATTATTATTATTTTTTGCAAATCATTGACGTAAAAGGAAGCAGGAAATCAAGGGCAGACCATTCCTTTAATTCAGTGATAGTTTTTCTAAAATCACACATATCCTTGTAGCTCTAAATAAGGCTTCTTCCTGCCATCATGCCTTCTTGGTCCTTGGTTTGCACTCATTGTCTCTTTTCCGAAGAACTCTTTGATGCAAATTAGAAGAACATCACCTGAAGTTCTCAGTTGGACATCTTAACACTTGTACAAAGGATGATCCTTGCAGGAACAAGCTATTTTAGTCCCAATTTTAACCCCACATTTTGTGTCTCAGTGGGTCTATTGCAGAAGCTGGTACTGAAGACAACAGTCTCCTTTTGCTGTCACTTTCCACCCCAAAATATTTAAAGGGTGTGATAGAGTTTTACAGGTTTAATGTGTGTTTTTAATGCCCCCAAGCCAACGTATGTGAATTGGGCAGCCATCTGTACACTTGTTTAATGAATAAAAGTAACTGAATAAATAAAGACTCCAGCCTATAGTTCAGGAGGTAGTTAGCAAACCCTCGGTAGCCCAATTCCCCGTGAACAATTGCGAGCGAGAGGGGCGGAATTTTAAATTCGACAAATAAATAAAACAAACAGTTCTACTCCCTTTTCCCAAAGTCATTCCAATTTCACAGCAACCGCCGGCATTGCATTTAAGCTGTGCGTTGGGCAAAAAAAAAAAAAAAGGAACAATAAAAGTTTTTTTCCCCTTTCTTTCTATTAGTCTGGCACCCTCCTGAAATATAATCCATGCATTTCTCTCCTGCCAGTAAAGCCCCCAACCCCTTTCTTGGTAGAGCAAAAATAAAAAGCAAAGAAAAGAATAAAAAGATTGACTTCTTCCACCCCAAACTGGAGAAAACAAATTGTTTGAGCAGCTGAAGTTACCCAGAATCTCCTGTGGTTTTTTTTTTTTTCTGATTGCAAACCTTCATTTTATCACCCTAAAGACAGAGGTGAGAGACACACCACGATTGGGAAGCTGTGATGAGATTTTGGGGTGTCCCATCAGTGGCCATTTAGGACTGCCAGGTATAATGTTCAACAGGAGTGAGGGAGGGGGAGAAGCCACGAAGGGCCTGTGTGTAACTAAAACCCTGCCTACTGGATTTGTTTGGTGTGTGAGAGTGATTAGCAATTGCCAGTGATTAGTAATTTTCTCCCACAGTTAGCTTTGCTGCATTCCCGTGAAGCTTCATGCACACAGGATTTCGGCACTGTGTTGCAAAGGCAGAAAACACCATGTGGCAAAAGAAGGATATATATATATATATATCTGGCAAGCTTCCCAGACACCCCCAAATACTCCTCCTTTAGTGTTATTGTTATAAACAGGCAGCCTAATCGCCCCAGCGAATAAACAAGGTTGGGGGGGTAGGGAAGTGTGTGTCAGTTTCTGATTTATTTTGTATACATGCAGGGAGCATTGTTCCACCGAAATCAAAGTTTGTAGGAGGATCAGGGCTAGATTAAAGGATATTGGAGGCAGGGATGAGGGTAGGTGGGTTTGGAAACTTCGGTGAACTACACCGCTTTAGGAAAGGAACTCAGCGGCCTCCTGAAGCCAGGAATTTGTAATTTGTAACTCCCAGCGAAGGCACGGGGCTTTACAATCTTTGGAATGGCTTTGTGCTCAGGGCGCTGTTTTTGCTCTGTCACAATCCTATAAACAGAGGTTATTTATTTCAAAAATGCTCTGCAGGTGCTCAGGTCAAGATGGCAGCTGGGTTGGAAGTGGGGGGCGAAGCAAAAGGAAGAACAAGATGGCGCCATCCAATTATACACAGTCTTCGATATATGACTGGTTGCTTAGCAACCATTTGAAGTTACGACAGACTTGCCTTGGGGCTACTTATGACCCAGATTCTGAAATTCTGATGATTCCCTACCTTCCTAGGGTCAGATGGCCAAACTTTGGGTACTAGGCAACATAGCTGCATTTTAGGGCCATTTGCAGCATCCTCGAGTCACCTGACTATGTTTTACAACTGATGTGCTAAAAACCAGCATTTCTGGCTTTCAGCAAAATTGTGGCCATAATAAATCATTGGTTTGCTTAATGAGTGTTTGCTTAATGACTACAAATTTGCTTAATGACCATCACAAATTTCCCCCCACTGTTAGAACTTAAAACTGAGATGTGCATGCTCCATTTTTCTCTTTTCTTTGGGCCTTGAAAAGGACTGTTCTAATTTCCCCAAAGGATCATTCGGTGTGGAAAGAAATATGTTAAATGGGATTTTTTTTTTAAAAAAAAAAAAAGTTAGAATCTGAATACACACGCATGACATAAAGATGCTATGATGCTTCTAAAGTTGTGAGGAAGGAAGCTTTCGTTTTTAGGCAACACATGCATGTGTCACAGGTCAATGCTGGTTTCTGCAGAATCATTCATTGTTCTTTCGAAGATAGAATAGAACAAGCCCTTTTGATATGGAACAGCTTATCTGCTCTTTACAATGTTTAAAAATAATGATGGGGAAAAAAAACCCATACCATTTTGTGTCCTGATTTTTCCAGGGCAACTTTGAGTCAGTCAAAACAATCAGTTTATCAGGATGATCAATAGATGTTGCACTTATTTCTAAGTGGAAAGACATTTCTTTATACAGGTCACAGCTTCATCAAACATAGCCAGGTAGGCAGTAGCTCACCTGGGCTTTTGTGCCTAGCCTTTTGTAGCAGCTGTGAAGGCTTAGTCCATCACACTGAACCTTCAATCTGGTTTAGAAAAACATAAATGTTTGCAAAACATCGTGTGGCTTTAGAACTGGTTTAAGGCCATTTATTTTTCATGGCCGTTCTTCCCTTTTCACCAAAGTCTGAGACGGCATGTTCTTAATTTCTCAAGCTGCAAAGATAACCCATTTTTCCCAGAGGTAAACACGATGGATCCTGAATTCTGATCGAACAGATCCACCACAAATTCATTGTCTTGGAATATGATTTGTTCTCTGTTCATTCCCAGTCTGCCTCTCTCCTCCCTCCTCTCTCTCTCTTTGCAGCCTCTCAGTCATTATACACGTTGAGACTGGAGAACTGTCAACCTGTGTGGCATTCATTTTTCTGAATCATCATCTCTCTCCACAATTATCAGAGCATGACTGTTTGGTTTGATGGTAATTATGCACTTAGGCTTGCATTAGCCCTCTCTGACTCTCCCAATAATTTTTTGTTTGTTTGTTTTGACCCTAAAACGATTGGATTGCTTGTTAAGACAATTCGTTGCTAACAGAAGTGAAGGACACTTGCTTTCAAGACCTTCTGACTGGGCAGCAAGCAACTTATTGCCAATTTTTTTGAAGTCCGAAGAAAGATTTCTAGATATCCAGATAGGCCAGTCACGTCTCTCAGCCCCAGGAAGGAGGCAGTGGCAAACCACACCTGAAAAAAAACCTTGCCAAGAAAGCTGCAGGAGTCATTTTTCAGGAATCAAAGCTGATTTGAAGGTGCAGGTAGTTCTCGACTTACAACAGTTCGTTTAATGACTGTTCAAAGTTAGGTCACTGAAAAAAGTGATTTATGACCATTTTTCACACTTACAACCGCTGCCGCATCCCCAAGATCACTTGACCAAAATTCAGATGCTTGACAACTGACTCAGTGGTGGGATTCAATTTTTTTTTACTACCAGTTCTGTGGGCGTGGCTTGGTGGGTGTGGTAGGGGAAGGATACTGCAAAATCTCCATTCCCTCCCCGCCCACTAACCTGCTTTCCAGCTCCATTCTGTGCAGGGCAACAAAAGAAGACCCAGCTGATCAACTGGGACTCAGGAGGCAGAGAATAGATGGGGTCGGGGCCAGTCAGAGGTGGGATTTACCGGTTCTCCAAACTACTCAAAATTTCCGTTACCGGTTCTCCAGAACTGGTAAGAATCTGCTGAATACCACCTCTGGACTGACTTATATTTACGACGATTGCAATGTCCTGAGGTCATGTGATCATTTTTTTCCAACCAGCAACGTCAACCAGCTTAACAACTGCAGTGATTCACTTTACAACTGCGGCAAGAAAACTTGTAAAATGGGAGTGAAATTCACTTAACAACTGTCTCGCTTAGCAACAGAAATGTTAGGTTCAATTGTGGTCATAATTCGGGAAGTACCTGTACTTTTTCTTGCCACTGTTGACTGCCAACCTGTTCATCAGTTTATGTAGCAGCAACCCAACTCCATATTTGTCTCTAGCCCACTTGTGATTTTAGCAGCTTCCCCATTATTGTTTGTATCCAAAGTGGACTGGTCTGCCTGCCAATACATCAAGAACATGATGCTAAAGTCTGAAGTATTTTTGGACTTGACAGATTAAATTGGCCTCATTCCGCAAAGTTCTTGATGAACTTCTGGTGTTATTAATGACCTTATTAACAGGACAAATAGCCAGATAACTGAGTTCAGTGGCAACAATACGTTTTGCACACATTTCCACCATTCTCTTTGCCTTAACTTTATTATGTTTAAAGATACTTTTAAATTAAAAATGAGTACCTACCTACTGCCCAGCAAAGCGCCAGCATGTACTAGCACCCTTGTTTACAAAAATCCTAAACCGTACAAAACCCTACCCTTTCTTTGACACATAATTTTTTAAAAAGGGGGATGGATGGTTAAAGCTCAGATTTATTTGGAACTATGTCCAATTCCCAGAAAGAGAAGTGCAAACTGGGATAGTAGTTTAGCAGTGCAATTAGTGAGCTCTTTATAATTGGACATGCCTATCATAGCTACTCATGAATAATACGTCTCTCTTTCCGTGAAAACTATTTTTTCAAGAGGACCCAAATACTTCAGAAATCTGTTCAGCTTAATGTGGCTTAAGGGCAATCCTGTTCTTTCCTTCTTTTGTGATTATTTAGGATCTTAGTGTCATCACTTGAGACTTTCAAGAAGAGACTGGACTCCCATCTGTCAGAAATGGTGTAGGGTCTCCTGCTTGGGCAGAGGGTTGGACTAGATGACCTACAAGGTCCCTTCCAACTCTTATCTGTTATTTTCCTTTCGTATGATTGGTATCTATTGCATTTATTCCAACTTTCCAATTTGCCAGTCTCTAAAACTGCTGGTCCAGGTGAAAAGCACAAGCAGCTGTTGGAAGGAAAATCCATCCAGTTCAAGTCCAAGCCGGGAATAAAATAAAATGGAGGCTGATTGGAAAGAAAGTTTAACGATGAACAGAACCACACACAAAGACAGCATGCAATTCTGCGCCAGGTCAGCTGAACAATTAGCTAAATGAGTGCCAGGATTTTTATACAGGTCCTGAAATGGTGTTGGAGGAGGGGAGTTGTGCAATGAAAGGGGTTTTGTTCTGAAAGGGTGTTGGTCAATTCCTATTATGGCTAATGGCTTTCGTCCTATGTTGTATCTTGGGTGAGGGGCTGCTTTTGTTAGTTGTCAAACTTTATTCTGTCTTGAATGGATTTCTACCTGCAGTATTTGCTTTGCTTATGAATGGAGCCATCTAGATAGTTGGCTTCCTCTTTCAATAAGCTCTTTATCTCCTTAAGTGCTGGTATCTGCCATCGGCTATTGAGAAAGACTGGCCTCTAGAAACATGTTTCTCCGTTTCTCCTTTAGGGAACTATAATATTCTGCCTTTTTAAAAATATTTTCAAAAATATTTAATTCTCCCGGGGAGCTTCCCACACAGTGAATCCAGTGAATAAAATCTGATAAAGGTGTATCGGTTGAGATTACACATGAACAAGAAGAAAACAGAGGACAGCCACCCATCTACTTGGTTGCATGCGCAAGTTATATATTATTAAAAAGAGATGCCAAGAAAATGATTCCATTTCATTTTCTCCCTCCAGATTTTGTTTTTTTAAAATACAGAGGAAGAAAAAAAAATTTTTTTTCCCCTTGCAGGAAAGTTGCATAAAACATTGAAGTCCAAAATGGAACAATCCAGAGAAACTTTATCGCCTTTTATTCGAGTGACGAATAACCAGTCTGAATGCTGATCAACCTTCCTGAACTTGATATGGAAATGGAGTCCCGTCGGCGCTGAGGACAACTTTAGTAGCATGCTGTCTCTAGCTTGCAACATATTCTCATCTTTGTGATCCAAACACCGCTGATGACAAGAGTCTCCTCCAGCATCAGGTTTCTGGAATTGAGAAACTTGTTTCTCACCATTACCTGCATGTTCTCTGCTGTCAGACATTCCTGGGTTGAGTTGAGGGCTCAACCAATGTGATTAACCAGCTGTGTTTGTTCTTCTTAATCCTACAGTTGAGCACCAAGCGGCCTTGGCTGCTTTTTGCTTGGATTTATTCCTGATGCATTTTGATATTTACCTCCCTAAACAATACATACAACAATAGGCAAAAAAAATTAAAATAAAATAAAATACAGCCAACGGAATAGAGCGATTCCATTGATTTGGAGGCATAAAAATAGCCATCGGAGGGTGGGGTATAGATTACATGCATTAAAAAAACAAAAAAGCCTTGCTAGGATTTTAGGAATCGGGATTCTGATCCTGAAATGCAGGCTGGGCTTCAACACGGAGGGAGTGATGTTGAGTCAAGAGGGAAAAAAAAAGGGAAAGTAGATTTTCCTGACAATTAATCGGTGGAACAACCTGCTACCAGAAGTTGTGGGTGCTCCAATACTGGAAGTTGTGGACAATCGTTTTCCTGAAATGGTATAGGGTTTCCTGCCTGAGCAGGTGTTCTGACCCAAACTTTGTTCCAAGGAAACAAACACAAAACAGAGGTAACAGCAAAACCTTTTAATGATTCTTTACGAATTTGGTTCCTTCACGGTTAAAAGGTTGTTTCAAACTAATTGTCTCTGATAAGAACGAGCCTTGCCAAGGTTGTGCAAGGCTGCCAAGAACACAAGATAAAGTTACTAAGAAACATTTCAAACACAAAGAGTCTTCAAACACCAACCGAGATATTCCAAACGTCCACCAGGCTTGAGTGCAGAAACTTCTTTGCTTCCTGCAAAGACATCCGGTTTCTCAGCTGGCTTTTATCTTTTAAGGGAGGGGCCATTACCTTGCAGCCTTACTCCTGAGTCGCCCGTGCTGTTGCAGCTGCTTTTTCCTTCGAGCAGCCCTGCGTGCATGCACACTGGGCACAGGCTCCTCAAGGACCTCTTCCTCACTGCTGCCAGCCTCCACAACCTCCGAAGGCAGCACTCCACTCCCTGATGGTCCTGGCCCCATCCCTGCATCACACGCAGGCCCCTCATCTGAGTCCTCGCTCTTCGAGACCTCAGCTGTCTGCACCTGCTGCCACCGAACCACAAGAGCAGGGGGTTGGACTAGAAGACCTCAAAGACCCCTTCTAACTCTGTTATCATCATCATCATCATTAGATTCCAATTCTGCTGGTAAATCCATACTGAAGTTCACCAGGAATTTGCATTAGAAATGAATAAGAGAGATTGGAAAGTGTTCGTCCTTAAGACAGAGGTCTTTCCTGCTGAAGATAGCCATGTCTCAAGGGAAAAACAGAGCAAGATCCCATAAGTTTCATGCAAGACTTTATATGACCTATCAAAGGATATCCTTAAGTAGGTGGGGATCAGAATATGGAGCCGCCCAAACGCCCAAACGCTCGACACAAACTGTGCTTCCATGAATGAGGTAAGAGGGATGCATTAATGTCCTATATGGTGGCACAGTGGTTAGAATGCAGTATTGCAGGCAAACTCTGCCCACAGTCAGGAGTTTGGTTCTATCTGGCTCAAGGTTGACTCAGCCTTCCAACCTTCCGAGGTGGGTAAAATGAGGATTCCATGAAAATGTTGTGGCCTGCCAGTGGAGCTGGCGGCAGACTCAGACAGTGAGGAGGTTGGGGAGGAACATGGGCCAGTCCTGGAGTCAGGGGAAGGCATTGGAGGCAGAGATGGGGCCAGGGCTGTCTGACAATAATCAGCTGCCTTTGGATTCGGAGATCAGTGGGGCAGAAGAACAGCTGGAGCCTGTTCCCAATGTGCACATGCACAGAGCTGCTAGCAGAAGGGAAGAGTTAAGGAACAAGGGTCGACTCAGGAGTAAAGGCACAGGTGGATGGTGAATGGCCCCTCCCATAGGGAATAAAGAGGAGCGAAAGGGGAATGGGGTTTGCAGAAGACAATTAGTTTGATTCATTAGGGTGAAGTTTTGTTCGTGACTCCTTGCCAAGTATTTTCTTGTACAGTGTTGTGCTTGGAAGCTATCGGCCTGGTAACTCTCCAAGCCTGATAAGGTCTGTGGTTGTAAATTCACTCTTGAAAGACTGTTTGCCAGGACTTTGCTGGATGTGAATGTGATTGGCTGGCTGTGAACTGTCCCAGCCGCCCAAACGCTCGACACAAACTGTGCTTCCATGAATGAGCTCCTCCGGAGGGTACTGGGATGGCGGGGACCATGTGCCAGTCCAAAAGGTTGGGGGAGGGCCAGCTGAGGAGAAAAGCTGGTGGATAATAAAATGGTGGCGAAACCCTGGAAGAGGAGCAGGCACGCCCAAGGGTTACGAGCCGAAAAGTCCCATTCCGACCTGTGGTTGGGCATGCCAACCGATCTCAGTAAACCTGCATAGATAAGGATGGAAATAGAAGCCTTGCTGCTTTTTCCATGTGGATCAAGTATGTGAAGCACCTATCAAGAAAGGCTGCAGGGACTGGGCATGGCTAGTCTAGGGAAAAGAAAGACCAGGGGAGACATGATAGCAGGGTTCCAATATTTGAGGGGCTGCCACAGAGAGGAGGAAGGGGTCAAGCTATTTTCCAAAGCACCTGAAGGCCAGACAAGGAATAATGGATGGAAACTGAACAAGGAGAGATTCAACATGGAAATAAGGAGAAATTTTCTGACAGTGAGAACAATCAACCAATGGAACAGAAGTTGCCTTCAGAAGTTGTGGGAGCTTCATCACTGGAGGCTTTCAAGAAGAGACATGGTGTAGGACCTCCTGTTTGGCTGGGGGTGGGGTGGGGGGGGCTGGGCTAGATGACCTACAAGGTCCCCTTCCCTGTCCAGCATGATAGGGATTGTTTTGCGACTTGATGGACAACACATCTAGAGTCTCCTTGGTTGAAAAGAGCTCTCTGATAGAGATACTCCTCAGCTTGCAACAACAATCAAGCTCAAAATTTCTGTTGCTGAGTGAGACAGTTCAATAAGTGCATATTTCCCCATTTTATAATTATATAATCATACTGGAGATTTTTAAGAGAGATTGGACAGTAGGCGGTTGGACTAGATGACCTACAAGGTCCCTTCCAACTCTGTTAATCTGTATCTGTAAGTATTGCTTTGCACGTTGATAGGCATTTCTAAAAATCTTGTTCATTTGTTTTCCTTTTAAGGCTCATTTTAGACTGAAACTCTCAAGCTTCTGCCGTTAATTAAATATTTGGTTATGGAAGGAATACAAGGCAACTCTTAAAAAGATCATTCTCTCCCCCTTATCATACTTTTCGTTCTAGAGAACTAGGTTGCAAAACGACCCCAAGAGAAAGAGGAAGAAATTTGGTCAGCTTTTTGGGGGGGAAATGTGAAATCAAACAGGGGCCTTGTCCACCTGGTGTCGCTGTTTACTTACGTATTGTCTAGATGTTGATCTCTCTTTTGAACATCTGGAGTGGTTCTCTGAGACTCAGCCAAGAGGGTTAGGCAGAAGATGGAAAGCTACTGATCGTGAACTCTGGTGCTTCTGGCAAACCTTGAGGATGATAAAGGAGAAAATGAAGGGTGGATTTGTCACCTTGTTAAGTGGACCATAGTTTTTGTATGCCATAATTTTTTTTCTTTTTAAAAAAGACATAATGGTTAACAGGAATTGAGACCTCTTAGTTCAAGGTGGCATTATTTGTTCCAGACATTTGTCTAGTGTTTGTGCAACTTAAAGCAGTTGGTAAAGTAAAATGGAGACAGGAAAAAAAAAACCTAGTTGGTTCTTTGTTAATTTCAGCTAAATTCCATCAATTGGCTGGCATAAAGTATTATCCCCAATCTCCAAAAAACAACCCCCTTCTGAGGTTTAAAACAGCCAAAAAGTTAGTACACTCCCCCAAAACTGAAAAGACCACCAGCCTTCAAATGCTTGTTTGAAAAGAACTGTTTTCACAGCCTTGCAAAATGCCAGGAAGGTGATAAAAACTCAGAAAGCAAGCTGTTGCGAAGTGTGGGGAGTCATCCCTATTCCTGCTTCTGAAAGAAAAAAAAAACAAACCAAAGTTTTTTGAGCTAAGCAATGTCGGGATGAATGTTGCTGGGAATGTTATAACCATTGTAGCATCCGGAGGGTCATGTAACAAAACTTCAGATGTTTGGCAACCGGCTCATATTTATGACGGTTGCAGTGTCCTGAGGTCACATGATCACTTTCTGGCAAGCAAATTACTGTAATAATTACAGTAATTCACTTAACAACGGTGGCAAGAAAGGTCATAAAATGGGGCAAAACTCAACTGTCTCTCTTAGCAATGGAAATTTGGGCTCAGTTGTGGTTGTTCTGCAGAGGAATTATTGAGTCTGTCATCCGCACCTCTATAACTGTCTGGTTGGGTTCTGCAACCCAACAAGACAAACACAGACTTCAGAGGATAAATAGGACTGCAGAAAAAACAATTACTACCAACCTGCCTTCCATTGAGGACCTGTATACTTTGCACGAGTCAAAAGGAGAGCTGTGAAAATACAGACCCCTCACACCCTGGACATAAACGGTTGCAACTCCTACCCTCAAAATGACACCACAGAGCACTGCACACCAGAACAACACAAGGACAGTTTTTCCCCCCATGCCTGTTAAACAAATAATTAATAATTTACTCTGCTAAACAAATAATTCCCTCAACACTGTCCAGCTATTTACTAAGTCTGCATTATTATTACTATAAATCCTCCCATCCTTCCTTTCACCCATCTTCTCCCACTTGTGACTATATGACTGTAACCTTGTTGCTTGTATCCTTACAATTTATATTGACTGTTTCCTAGTATGATTTGATTGCTTATTGTACCCTATGACTATCATTAAGTGTTGTACCTCATGATCCTTGACTCTTGACAAATGTATCCTTTCTTTTATGTACACTGAGAGTATTTGCACCAAGACAAATTCCTTGTGTGTCCAATCTCACTTGGCCAATAAAGAATTCTATACAGTAGCAGACCACCGATGGACCTCCAGATGTTTTTAACTAGCATTTCCATTAAACCAAGTCATGCAGCCAGTGATTTTATTAAGATGAATTATATGAATGTATAGTTAGTTTAAGGAGGTACAATGCCTCAGCTGAGCTTATCAACCAGAAAGCTGGAAAGCTGACAACCTGGGCTTAAGACCTGAACGCTACGTGACGGGGTGAGCTCCAGTTACTTGCTCCAGGTCCTGATCACCTAGCAGTTCGAAAGCATGTAAATGCCAGTAGATAAATAGGTAGCACTTTGGTGGGAAAGATATCAGCATTCCATGTGCCTTGGTGTATAGTCATGCTGGCCACATGACCACAAAATTATCTTTGGACAATGCTGGCTCCCTTGGCTAAGAAACAGAGATGAACACCACCTCCAACAATCAGACATTACTGTATTAGGGCACGGGTGTCAAACTTGTGTGTCATATTGCCGTCACATGATGTATTGTGACATTTTTCCCCTTCATGGAACTGGAGAGGGTGTGGCCTGCACATGACGCATGTAGCCCATGGACCACCAGTTTGACTCCTGATATAGGGAAAAGCTTTACCTGTGCGGTAGCACAGTGGTTAAAATGAAGTACTGCAGGCTACTTCTGCTGCCTGCCGGCTGCCTGCAATTTGGCAGTTCAAGTCTCACCAGGCTCAAGGTTGATTCAGTCTTCCATCCTTCTGAGGTGGGTAAAATGAGGATCCAGCTTGTTTGGGGGCAATAGGCTAACTCTATAAAATGACTTAGAGAGGATTGTAAAGCAGGGGTCGCCAACCTTTTGGACCTCAGGGACCACCAAACTCATAATTTTAAATTCCGCAGACCACTAATATGAATTTTGACTGAAAGCAGCAGAGAGCCTGGGAAAATCATAAAATAGGTCTGCAGGAAAATTCCCCACCCCCGTTTTCCTACCAATTGATCATTCTTTATTTTGGATTGCAAGATACAGTCTCCAGCACTGGTTTCAGAGAGGGAGGGAGGAAGAGAGCGAGAGAGAGAGAGAAAGACTTTTGGCTTCATGCAAGGAAAGCAGCAGGTGCAGCAGAAATATTTCTTTCTTTCCCCCAAAGTCTGCCAGAAATGAACCTTTGTGAGACTTGTCGCGCTGGCGCAGCCTTTTGGAGCAGGATGCCTTGCAGTGTCCCAAAGATTCATTTCTGGTGGAGTTTGGGGGAGAGAAAGAAAGACTTTTGCTGCTTTCCTTGCATGCAGCCAAAAGTAGAAGCAAAAAGAAGCAGCCTGGTGGCAGGCCAGGTGCATGGGCCAAGCTTCCCCATCCACCCTTTCCCTCCTCCCCTCACTACCTCCTGTTGTTTGCAATGCAAGCGACGCAAGCTTTGTGTTTCTGCGGGCCATGTGGGCAGCGCAGCCTTGTGTTCCCATGCAGCCTGGATTAATTGCCTTCGGGGGGTGCTTTGGGGTGACATTTCTCTGTGGGCTACTGAAATTTTCTCATGGACCATCAGTGGTCCCCAGGCCACTGGTTGTTGACCACTGCTGTAAAGCATTGTGAAGCAGTATATAAGTCTAAACGCTATTCCTATTTATAGATAGTTCGAGAGCCAATTTGGTGAAGGCATTGGGCTAGACACTGGGAGACCATGAGTTCTAGTCCCCCCTTGGTCACAAAGCCATCTGGGTAACCTTGGAACAATCACTTTTTCTTAGTTCTAGGAAGGAGGCAGTGTGGCAAACCATTTTGAAAAACCTTGCCAAGAAAATTGCGGGAACATGTCCAAGCAGTCCTTGAGAATTGAATACGACTGAACAGAAGAAAAAAAGAAAAAGGGAGTATACATACATTCATGCTTCCTACTTCGGACACATTATGCTCCAGCACTCTGGAAATGGATGCGATCCTGGGGAACACGGAAGGAAGAAGGAGAAGAGGCAACCAGCAGCAAGGTAGGTGGACTTGGTGACAGCAGCCATGAGCGTTGGGAAGTCTGAAAGAAAAGGTTGAGGACAGATCATCATGGAGAATAACGATCTATGTGGTTGCTAGGAGTCGAAAAGAACTTAATGGCATATACTGTAATCAATCAATCAGCCAACACAGCCAGTGATTTTATTTATATGAATTAGATGAATGTACATGATATCATTTATGTGAAATTATATCTCACCCAGATCTCAAGACTCCAAGTGATCTCTCTCTCTCTCTCAATCCTGACATTAATTTAATAGAAACAGAAGCCCAAATATCACACAACCACAACAATACTAAAAATCGGCTACCGGTGCCACTGAAACAAAACTTGGATTGCATTAGATTTACAGGAGTCTTCAAACATGACAGCTTTAAGACTTGTGGACTTCAATTCTCAGAATTCCTCCTCCAGTCATGTTTGCTCAGGAATTCTGGGAGTTGAAGTCCACAAGTCTTAAACTTGCCACTTTTGAAGACCCTTGTATTAGAACATAGAACAATAGAGTTGGAAGGAACTTTGGAGGTCTTCTAGTCCAACCCCCTGCTCGATCAGGGGACCCTATACCATTTCAGACAAACTGTTGTCCAGACTGTTTTTGAAAGCCACTAGTGATGGAGCACCACAAGGCAAGCTGAAGGCAAGGTATTCCATTATTTGATTGCTCTCAGGAAATTTCTCCTTTGTTCTAGGTTGCTTCTCTCCTTGGTTAGTTCCATCCATTTTTTTCTTGTCTTGCTTTTTAGTGCTTTGGGAAATAGTTTGATATCTCCTCGTCTTTGTAGGAACCCCTCAAATATTGAGAGACTGGAAAACTTATTTATTTATTATTGGAAAACGTATTTCTTGGCTCTGGAGAAAGGAAATAAATTGAGTACCTTCAAATTGAGAGGTGGCCACTACAAAGAAGGTCACCCATGGCCTATGCCCTATGATCTTGGGGGGAGTTAGAAGCCTAAGCACCTTTCAACATTTGCACAACTACTCAGACCCAACAACAGATACAATAATGGCACAACAGTGTTCTACTTGAGATCCAACCAGCAATCAAGTTCTTGAGAACTGTAAAGTTCCCCCCTCATCTGTTCTAATGGAAAATCGCTTTAGGAACAGGACCTGTGTTTCAATCTCACTCAGTTTTTTATTGTATGTTAATTTTGGCCCACTTTGACATAAATTTACAAATGTATTTAAAGAACACATACAAAAAAGTGAATGCACTGGTTGGGCAGAGTTTCAAAAGATGGCTTTTTATATGCCTTTTTCCTGATATGCACTTTTTGCAAATTCTACGTGAATAAAATGCAGCCTTGGAAGTATTTTCCTTAAAAATGCACATTTTATTTATGCACTTCCTCAGGATTATCCCTTAACATTCTGAAAAGTGCTGATTTCAGCATGCAATTTTATTCTTCCTGACATCCGATTTGGGAGAAGAAAATGTCTGCATATAAACATTCACCAACTTCTTCTTTCTAAAACTGTTTTCCATGTTATATTTTGTACGTGCATTGAAACTCAAATTGGAGGCAGCAATGCAAACACTGTCTAACTAAACTCTCAAGCAGGATTAGGAGGGGAGTTATCAGCCATGGAGAATTGGCAGTCAAGAGGGAGATATTTAACAATCAATGGAACAGCTCACTTCCTGGAGTTGTGGGTGCTCCATTGTTGGAGGTTTTCAAGAAAAGAATGGACAACCATTTGTTTGGGATGGTATAAGGACTCCTGCCTTGAGCAGGGTTGGACTAGAAGACCTCCAAGGTCCCTTCCAGCCCTAGGATTTTATGATTCTATGAACTCCCCCTGCCAAAATGTAACAGTTGCCCATAGCAATACCTCTCTTTCCCATATCCTGGTTTCTCCTTACAGGTAGTCTATCAGAATATTTACAGTGTGACTACTATTGCGAGAGAGCAAAACACAAGACACAGAGGCTTTGCCTTTTAACAGTGGTTTATATACAAGACTACTATATGCATACATACAGGCAAATACCAGGCAATCAGTCAATCTTCAACTCTACATGGAGAATTACAATGGAGATAGAACACGAGGTGAGAGAGATTCCCCCACCTGGCCTCGCTTATATAGACAGCTTCTTAAAGTGGCAGTACCCTGCTGATTCATCCTCAGTTCATCATCTTGGCTTACAGCCTTACAGCAGCTGGTCAGCTATTAAAACTGCATTACCTTAACATAGTCCTCAACTTATGACCACAACTGAGCCCAAAATTTCTGTGGCACCTTTCTTGTCGTGTTTGTTAAGTGAATCATTGCAGGTGTTAAGTTAGTAATATGTTAGTTAAGTGAATTTGGCTTCCCCATTGATTTTGCTTGTCAGAAGGTTGCAAAAGGGGAATCATATGACCCTGGGACACTGCAACCGTCATAAGTATGAGTCAGTTGCCAAGCGCCTGAATTTTGATCGCCTGACCGTGGGGATGCTGCAATGGCTGTCAGTGTGAAAAACGGCCATAACGTCACTTTTTTCAGTGCCGTTGTAACTTTGAACGGTCACTAAATGAAGTGTTGTAAGTCGAGGACTAGCTGTATCTCAATGAGGGCTAGAAATAAAACATTCCAACATCCAAGAAAACAAGGAGCTGTTGTTTTACACTAGACATGAACTTTTTCAAGCTTTGTAGTTTCAGGAATTGACTGTTACGCTTGGCAACTACTACATTATGTTGTGCTAAGGTCCCGAGAGTATTATAAGGCATTCATGGATGGATGGATGGATTAATTGATTGTAGATTATTGTTATTATACTGCTCCATTGCTAAAATGCCACCAAGCCATGCCAAAAGCCCCAAACAAAACCTGGCAAGAAACCTATTAAAAAACAGCAATAAAATTCCTCGAAAACAATGATTTTCGAACAGGGCCCAATTATGAGTCTAGAGGGACCACAATCTGCTGTTTGAAAGTCACAGAGGAGAAAGAGTCTTCTCAGAGAATTTGGCATCAGAATAATGCCGAGCCCATAGGAGGTTGTCTCCTACAAATCAAGAACCAGATTGCTAGGCCCAAAGCAATTTAGGGTTGTAAAGGTTCACTGCCATTTTGCTCTCCTGTTCTCTTTCGATTTAATTAGCCAAGTCTGGTTACATTCATTCTTTCGTGCAATTCTTGAATGGATTCGATGAGTTGATCGACTCTGATAAATTCAGAACTTCAATAGGACAACTGGGAATCACGAGTGCAGACTATTCATTTTGCTAAAGGAGAACCTATAGAAGAGAATATTTACAGAATACAAAAAAAAAAAAAAAAAGAGTTGGAAGGGACCTTGGAGATCTTCCAGTCCAACCCCCTGCCGGAAACCAGAAGAGCTGCTTGTCCAGTTTCTGGTGTTCCCGTGCATGTGAAGACCAGCTGGCTAGCACGCTGGAACCTGGAAGAGCAACAGGCAACAGTTGGCGTGCCTGGAGAGATGGCTCTGCGTGCCACTGTGCGTGCCGTAGGTTTGCCATCACAGCCCTACACCATATTAGACAAATGGCTGCCCAATCTTTTCTTAAAAACCTCCAGTGACAGAGCCCCCACAACTTCTGAAGGCAACTTCTGTTCCACTGGTTAATTGTCCTCACTGTTATGAAGTTTCTCCTGAATTCCTGGTTGCTTCTCTCCTTGATTAGTTTCCATCCATTGCTTCTTGGTTCTGCCTTCAGGTGCTTTGGAGAATAGGTCGACCCCCCTCTTCTCTGTGGCAGCTCCTCAAACATTGGAAGACGGCTTTCATGTCACCCTTCCTCCTCCTCCTCCTTCTCAATAAACTGTAGATATAACCGTTCTTCATATGTTTCAGCCTCCAGTCTCCTAATCATCTTTGTTGCTCTTGTCTGCATTCTTCCCAGAGTCTCAACATCTTTATTTATAATATGGTAACCAAACTTGCATGTAGCATTTCTCTCTCCGTTCAGATCAGAACATTTCCCATTCTTCTCTGTGTAGACTAAAGGAGAGAACGGGATCTTGAAGGAGTGAACCTGGCCTTGGGAGGAGTGGGATCAGGGGTGGGGTTCTACTGGTTTGGACCGGTTTGGGTGAACCGGTAGTTCTGGTGATCATTTGGCCCTACCCGCCCACCCCTGCCCTTTTCCTGTGTTTTATTTCCTTGTTTTTAAGCACAGCTGATTTGCACGGCAGACTGGTTTGCCGCGGATCAGCTGTTTTACTCACTGGGCCTGCAGCAGAAGGTAAGTATTATAGCTAAAAATGGTCTATTCTAAATGCTGGCTACGCGTGCAAAGCACGCGCTCACTGAACCGGTTGTTACACCAGTTGAATTGCACCACAGGGTGGGATCCAGTTGGGGATCAGATGAGGAAACTATAGCGGCCTGTGGGCAAGCTCATAGGTTAGATACTCCCCAATTCTTGACATCTATGTTCTCAAATGGACCGGTGAGATGAAATGTTTTGGTTCTAAAGAAAGAAAGATAGGGCAGGTGGGATTGTATGCGGATTAACACAGATGGTCTTAATCATCACTTGAAGGATACAAGACAAAAACTTTCAAAAGAGGAATTTCAGTGGCAAGCACATTAGCTTTGTATCCAGCAAAAAGAGGATAGGTGTTGACTTCCCAAGGACAAAAAAATCATCAAGGTGCCGGAATAATAGAAGCCAAGAACAGCCCCCTTCCTTCCCCCAAATAATGGACCACATGAAGGGTCAGTGGAAAGACAACCCACTACCTAGCAACAACCAACACCAAAAAATGCAATTGGGAAGCTGCTATCGGTCGCCATGGCAACCAGTCTAGCCTTTAGAGCTGTTGATGGGAACCTTGTACAGAAGAATTGCACAGCTGAGCAGGAAGTGTCTGGAGAAGAGCAAAATGGGTCATATAATAATGCCAAAGGACCATTTATATGAGACTGAAACCTATCAGTAACCTAACCTGAAGATCGGCAGATGTGGAGCAAACAAGGCGTGCAATACATGTAGTCCTCGAATTATGACCACAACTGAGCCCAACATTTGTGTTGCTAAGTGAAACACTTGTTAACTGAGTTTTACGACATTCCAGGCCATTTCATGCTGCATTTCCATTCATTTCATTGTTAAATGAATCACTGCGGTTGTTACGTTAATAACATGGTTGTTAAGTGAATCTGGCTTCCCCACTGAGTTTGCTTGTCAGAAGGTGACCCCGAAAGCTGATCACAGGACTGGATATGAATGAACCAGTTGCCAAGCATCTGAATTTTGATCACGTGACCCGTCGTAAGTGTAAAAAAAAACAGACATAAGTCACGTCTTTTCAGTGGTGTCGTAACCTTGAATGGTCACTAAATGAACTGTTGTAAATTGAGGATTACTTGTATATGTCAAAAAGTCTGGAATGCCACTAGATTGTAATAAAGGCATACAAAAAAATAGGAAGTCCTTGTGGCGATCTGGATTTTTGCAACTTCAATATAGGGGTCTTATATAATTGGTCCCTTATAGAAGAATAAAGGAGAACATTCGTAACTCAGGGTTGAAACGAGAGGTCCTTGGTGATCTCTGAGCTTGGTTGTTTTCTAGCCAACGTTTCATTACCCAGACAAGGTAACATCATCAGTGCTAGTGCTTATAGAAGACTCCACCTGGTTTGTGTGTGTGTGTGTATGTGTCTCTGTGTATCTCGCAGTGTGTAACTGGCCTAAAATATAATGCAAATGATTTCTAGGTGAAAATGTGCGATTCAAATATTTTTACTACCAGTTCTGTGGGTGTGGCTTGGTGGGCACGGCAGGGGAAGGATACTACAAAATCCCATTCCTTCCCCAACCCACTAACCTGCTTTCCAGCTCTGTTCTCCTGTGCAGGGGGCAACAAAAGAAGATCCAGCCAATCAGCTGGGACTCGGGAGGCAGAGAATAGATGGGGGCGGGGCCAGTCAGAGGTGGTATTTGTTGGTTCTCCAAACTACTCAAAATTTCCACTACTGGTTCTCCAGAACTGTTCAGAACCTGCTGAATACCACCTCTGGCTTGGGGTTATATAATGCATACTGGCTTGAGACTGGCAACAGCCTGGATGGGAACCTCATTAAGTGCCTTGTATAGGTTCTAAATTAGGGGTTTCCAAACTTGGCAACTTTAAGATTTGTAGACTTCAACTTCAGCCACCCAGTCACATGTATGTCTATTTGCAACACCCTGTGATCATGTGATCATGTTTGTTTTACGGCTTTCCTGTCACCGGTGTGGGAAGCCACACGCCTCCTAGAAGAAAGAAATATTTTGAGAAATATTAAAAAGGCAGGATAAAATATTTCCCCTAAAAGAGAAATAAAAAACATCTTAAGGGAGACAGAAACTCAGAGCCCCAGCTCTCTGCCCCCAGCAGATATTTTGTGACCATTAAAAAAAAAGGTGGCCAGCCTATCTAAAAAACAAAAGACCTTCAGTTCCAGGGTGAAGGGATTAAGAGATGACCCTTCAGGACATAATAGGATTAACCTACTAAGACACAGAACTTACTATATTGCACAATCTCCTAAGGATATTGCATCACCCTCAGAAACTTCAACAAAACTTGGCTCAGACAATCTACAGAACCAGCTATGACCCCTGCATAACACAACAGCCAATAGAACACATGTTCTTGCACAGGAACAGGAAGCTCAAGAGAAGGTATAAAAACCCCTCACTCTCAACACCATGTGGTCAGCTGGCCAGAATCACACATGCTTCCTGGTTCTGTTTCATCAATAAATGGACCCTCTTTTCAATCAGCCTCCAGCCTCCATTTTGTCTCCAGTGCCTATCTCCCAGCTTGGAACTGAACCAGAAGGATATTTCTTCCAACACCGGCACTTCTGGTTTTCGACAAAACTGCCGAAACCCAGCAGATAATGGGTTTGTTTAATGATGGTGGTGTTTATTTTACAACCACCACATTCAATTAATGACTGCTGCAAATAATAATAATAATAATAATAATAATAATAATAATAATAATAATAATAATAATAATAATAATATCAGGGCGGTCACCCAAGCGGGCTCCATTTTGGTCATAATTTAAGGACATCCTGTATCAAAACCCTTTGTACGTAGGCCACCTCCCGCCATCTATGAAAGGACAGAATGCTGAGACAAAAATATCCCTGCAGGTAGAAGGAAGTATTATTGTTCAAAGAATATTCATTCTGTCTTTTGAAGCATCTTCTACCATCTACCAGAGATCACTGGATAATCTAATGATCAGGAAAGGGATCAAGCGTGTCTCCTCGTTCCCTCTTGGCAGATGTTTCCATCCTATTTCGCTTAATGCCCAGTTTTGTTTAAGTAATAAAAGAATGACTGACTACCAGCTGATGTATTATTCAATATTGAGCATTCTTTGAAATGTGGCCTCCGTGTTTCGCGAGTTGGTTTTTCTTTCTTTTTTTCTTTTCTTTTTTTAAAATCCACATGGCATAATTGATAATTGCATGAAAAGCTTTGGGAGGTTGGACAAGATAATAGCAGTTTTGCAAAAACCTAGGAGACACTGCAAACTTTTTTTCCCCCCAGGATTTTCTTTTTAAATGTATAATTATTATTTTTCCTTCGAGTGTTTCATACTTAACGGTTGTTCCTCGCATACTTTTAAATGGTTGGGTGGACAGTGCGGTTAAGGCTGTACTTCTAGGGGAAGTATTTGGATTCTGTCTTGAATGTAGGATAGGCAGTGAAGCCATCCTGTAAAAAAAAAAACCAAATGAAACAAATACAGATAGTCCTCAACTTACAACCACAATTGACCCCAGAATTTATGTTGCAAACTTACCAGTAATGCTACTATCGGCCTACTTACAATTGTCCCAAAGGTCTTTTTTTTTCAAAAAGCAACTGGACTTTCTTGATTTTTTTTTAATTTGAAAAAGTTTTGCTTTTCATCCAAGAAGCAATAAATTGTGAGTTCTAATCCTGCTTTACACATGAAAGCCATCTGGGTGCCTGTCATGCCCCAGTCGGAGTCTGAATCCGAGGAGGAAGACAAACAGCTGACAGGGAGTGGGAGTGTAGTTGTGTTTGCTGTGGGGGAAACTGGGGAAGGGCAAAGTCCAGCTGGGCAGAGCAGAGCAGATGTAGAACAAGGGAGAGGGAGTTCAGAGGAAGAGCCAGGCCCACCCCCTCTTCATCCTAGAGTATGCAGGGAGGACAGAGAAGAGAGCAACGTGGGTTGCATGGCTTACAGGGAGGAAAGGGCCCTGATTCCCTTCATTAGCCACACCTGGGAAGGGAGTTTAAAAGAGATGCATGCTGAATGCAGAATTTGCTGGGAACAAACGTGAATTTATCTTGTTTGTACTTTGGTTATCTGCGTTCCTGGCATCCTCCCAACTGTGTTGAGTTATTGCCATGCCTTCATGTCTGGAATTCTTTCTCTTGCCCTGCCAGACTGATTACCTAATTTTGCCTTGTTTGGACTTATACAATTTTTGTTGACCACATTTTGGACTTGATTCTCTGCAGCCAAAGGCTGTTCCTGGGAGAGACTTACAATTGGAATTGAGATGGGGATTGCCATTGGTAAGCAATGTAGCCATACATACAAACAAATGATATGTCTTACATATTGGCAAAAAAAATCAGAAAATAAAATACAGGCTGAATAGTCAAGATTTTGTTGACTTTGTTGATAATGCAAACTCTCAAGGATCTTGGAATACTCATCTTTAATTATCTAAGTGCTAGAGCCCACTGTAACTACATAGCCAAAAAGGCATTAAGAGTTGTTAACCTAATCTTACGTAGCCTTTTCTCTGGTAATATTACACTAATAACTAGAGCATACAAAACATTTGCTAGACCAATACTCGAATACAGCTCATCAGTCTGGAACCCACATTATGTATTTGATATTAACACAGTTGAGAAAGTCCAGAAATATTTCACAAGAAGAGTTCTCCACTCCTTTACTCGTTGCAGAATACCTTATGCCACCAGACTTGAAATTCTAGGCCTAGAAAACCTAGAACTATGCCGCCTTCAGTCTGATCTAAGTAAAGTATATAAAATTAAACATTGTAATGTCCTACCTGTCAATGAATACTTCAGCTTCAACCAAAACAATATAAGAGCAAACAATAGATACAAACTCAAGGTTAACTGCACCAAACTCGATTGCAGGAAATACGACTTCAGCAACAGAGTAGTCAATGTCTGGAATACTCTACCTGGCTCTGTGGTTTCTTCCCCAAACCCCAAACCCTTTAACCTTAGACTGTCTACTATTGACTTCACACCTTTCCTAAGAGGTCTTTAGGGGGCGTGCATAAGCGTACCAACGTGCCTACCATCCCTGTCCTATTGCTTCTTTTATTTTTCTTATCTGTATCCATGTATTCATAACTATGTTTTTACTTATACCTATTATCTTGTAAGCAATTGACAAACCAAATAAATAAATAAATAAATAAAATAAAATAAAAATAGTTGATTAAAACATCAGGCATCGAAAGTGGGAGACTGTGAGTTCTAGTCCCATTTTAGGCATGAAAGCTGGCTGGGTGACTTTGGGCCAATCACAAGAAGACTGAGTGCTCTAGTCCCGCCTTAGGCAGGAAAAAGGGCTGGGTGACTTTGGACCAATCACCAGAACACTGTGAGTTCTAGTCCTGTCTTAGGCATGGAAGTCAGTGGGAGGACTTTGGGCCAATCACAAGCAGACTTTGAGTTCTAGTCCTGCCTTAAGCATGAAAGCCTGCTGGGTGGCCCATCACTCTCTCTTAGCCTGCTTCACAGGGTTGTTGATGTGGGGAAAATAGGAAGAGGGGGGAGTATTAGGTACGTTTGCTGCCTTGAATTATTAAAAAAATAAAATAAAAGTGAGATGTAAATAAATATATTTAAAAAAATAAGATGGTAGACCCAAGTCAACTTGGTAAATTTCTGCATTTTCTGGTGTGCAGGTATGATTTCCTTTAACGCTACTCAAATTTTACATGCAACATTATCTATAACATTGCATTTTTACACATAGCTTTCCCTAAGATATACATTTTTCTATATGGGTTTTGAACTGAGAACTGCACTTGAGGAAGGCAGCTGAAGAACCCGAAGGATATTATTATCAATTCCATAGTTGTATATGAGCACGAACAAGTCACATCCCTTATAAAATTGTATAGTATTTTTATAAAATGGTGTTCTTTCAGACCTAAATATCACCATGGATATTCCCAACTACTAGTGTAGAATAAATCATTTATTTATCAGAATAAAATCATTTTTGTCGTGCATTATCTCAACAAGCTTTGCATTAGGTTTTAGTGCTTGAGAATGTGCTAGATGGAGGCGTTGTCAGTGAAGTTAAGTACTATCTGGCTTCAGGTACCGAGTGGTTGACAACAGCTAGTTGAACTGCTGGCTGACCTTGAACAGACCTTCAATTCATCTGACTTTGATTGTGTGAACAGGCTCCTCCAATGTACCGTCAAGCAGTTTCCCTTGTTTTCTGTAAATTTACATGTTAAAGAATGCAGTGATTTTCATAACAACTCAGCAGAAGAAGGGGCTTGAATGAAGAGAATATTTCACATTGCAGGTTTATTACTGGTATGGTTTCAATCAATGCCTTTCTTTCTGAAATTATTTGGGCCCTGCAGTTGGACTTCCTCATTTCAAACAAACCCCTCCCCACCACACACACAGACAGAGAGAAAAAGGCAGAGGCACTCAAGGGCTTTAAAATAAAACAGAAACACCAGTCAGTACATGACAAGCGTCCTCTCATTGTAAAAAAAAATAAAAAATGAATGGGACATTTAGCCAGGAAGTAGATCTTCTCTGTGGCCATATTTCTGGAATGGGTTGATTGCTGTATTTCAACTCTTCGTGTTCCAGAACATCTCAAATGCTCATATTTTGAAGTGGATAATTGAATAGAATAATAGAGTTGGAAGGGACCTTATCTTTATCGTTTTTATTATATAAAATACAAAGAAGAAAAGAAAATAGGAAATTAAGGGAGGAAAAGGAAGCGGGGGAAAGGGCGTGTGAGAGACAAGGGGGAAGAGAAAAAGAAAGAAAAGAGGGCATTGACTTCCAACTCTTCCTAGCACAGTGAAAGATAAATATCAACTAAAAGATACTTTTTTGCTCTTTTTAGCTGTCAGAAAAAGGGAGTGGAGGAAAACAGTGCATCCCTTAAGTGCCTACATAATCACCCTGGCAGCCCAAAGTTGTCAGAGTGCAAGAATACTACTGGAGAGCATGATTGATGACTCTTGGCTATGGATGTGTCCCATTGGAGAATATACATTCAAGGGGTGAGGGGAAGACCAGGGTCAAGGGTGAAATGAATGATGTATTTTAGTATTGGCTGCATCCAGCTAACACCAACATGGCCACTTCTAATAAATCAATTTTATTTTCTCTGAGAGATGTGGCTAGAGACTTATGATTTGAATGGGGGTGGATTTGTTGGAGTCCTGACAATAAACACACTCCAACCTCAACTTTTTGCTTTTACACATTAATTTATAGCTAGCCATTTTTATAACACCAAATCTTTCTAATCAACAAAACCAAGATCAAAGTTTCATTTTTTTTCTTCACAAGCACAAATTTCAGAAGTGATATCCAAAGAAGAACATATTTTCCTCTTTAAATAAAGTAATCAATTAAACCATTCCTGCTATGGAAATAATGTGTATTTCTATTTGCACTTAGTAATCTTTGTGAGCTGTCACCAGTTTTATTTACAAAATGTATTGTATTCTTTTAAATTATCTGGCCTTACTGAAAGGAAAAAAAGGGGGGTGAAAGAGTTGGAAGGGACCTTGAAGGTCTTCTAGTCCACCCCCCCCCCGCTTGAGCAGAAAACCCTGTACCATTTTAGACAAATGGTTGTCCAGTCTTCTTTTGAAAGCCTCCAGTGTTGAAGCACCTACAACTTCTGGAGGGAACTCATTCCATTGATTAATTGTTCTGACTCTCAGGAAATTTTTCTTCAGTTCTAGATTGGTTCTCACCTTGATTAGTTTCCACCTGTTATTTCTAGTCCTGACTTCAGGTGATTTGCAGACTAGGTTGACCTCTTCTTCTTTGTGGCAGCCCCTTTAGATATTGGAGCACTGCTGGGCAGCAGAGGTGTCTGCTGGATAGAGTCAAAACAGTCAAGATGGCAGCCACAATCATGTGATTGAAGCCCCACCCCTTTTCCCACATCACATTGACAAAGGCTTTGATCTCCTGTTGTGATTGGCCTCTTGATGTTTAGACCATCTTCCTGCTGGGCGGCCATGTTTACTATGTCTGCCTAAAAATAAGAGGTTTTGTTATAGATTGTAACCTTGTATTTTCATGTTAACTCTTTCAAGCTGATTGCTTTGGGAAGTATAAGCATTGTACGAAATAAATAAATAGAGCCCATATTGCAAAGAAGATAAATAAAGCAGAAAGATGGCTAATTATCCTGAGTTTTCCCCCACCCAACTGCACCTCTTTGTTCTGTGAAAAATGCTTAATATTTGGACAATGTTTTCCTATGTTTATGTGATTATTTATTATGCTGTTATCCTGACTGGATAATGGCCTTGGTCTCCTTCAGGACTTTTAAGAAAAGCACTTATAAAAAGAGTTGTCTATCAACCTTCAAGCGAAGCCATAATAATAATAAAAAAATCAATTATAGTGTTTGAAACCCTATTTTCTTCCATCTTAGCAGTTCTTTCTAGAGTCTCCAAAAGAAAGCAAAATATATCCAAACATATTATTAGCAATAAATGGCTTGTTGACAATGTTACTTATTTTATTTTATTTTTCTTAAAAAATCCACACACGTATCACAAAAATAGTATTTTTTTGTTACATTAATCTATGGCTTCTCAGACAAGGCACTGTTTGCTGTGGTCCATTATGTCCCGCTGAGATAGTACTTCAGATTTTCTTTCTTATTTTTTTTAAAAGACACAGATTTCAAGGCCTTGGATTTTTTTTTCTCTGCCTATCATTCTCCCCCCCCCCCCCCCACTTCTTTTCTTTAAATAAGGAAGTGACAGGTTGCCCAACAAATGGAACGATGCTGTCATATCTTTTTGGAGCAGAGCCCTATTGCAATCCTTGCTTTCACTTTGGTTTTCATTTTTTCATAAACTATTGCATCAATTATAATCATCTGCACTTGGACAATGAAATCATGACAATGCAATCATGATCAACATGGAACCAAAGACTGCCTGCTTTTGAATCAATGTAATCTCATTACTCAATTTAATCCACTTTCTGGATCTACAAAGTGTAGGAATCATAAGCTAATGAAATGGGTTGAATTCATACCACATATTAGATGAGGGTTTCCCAAGCTAGGCAACTTTAAGATGTATGGATTTCAACTCCCAGAATTTCCCAGTTAGTTATGCTGGCTGGGGAATTCTGGGAGTTACACTCCATATAGGCCTTAAAGTTGTCTTAATTTGGGAAGACCCATTCTACAGGATGCCAAAATTGTGTTGCTTTTTTCTACAGGTGAGTATTACATTGAGCAACTATCTAAATTGTCCTGAATCATTCAAAAAAGGCACAGTTATTTTAGACAGATTTATATCACTTTATATCAGTATTTTTCAACGCATGGACTTCAACTCCCAGAATTCCCCCTGCTAGACAAGGAATTCTGGGAGTTGAAGTCTATAGGTCTTAACGTTGCCAAGTTTGGGAAACCCTGCACTAGACCAATAGAGAAAACACTAATCCAAGTTATCACATTATAGATATGCAGTCACTAGATCTTTAATTAACCGATTAATATATTGTGTGGACGATGTCACAAGGATTCTCTAATACATGATAGCTGGAGGCTTTAAAGAAGAGATTGGAGAATCATTTGTCTGAAATAGTAGAGGGTCTCCTGCCTGAGCAGGGGGTTGGACTAGAAGACCTCCAAGGTCCCTTCCAACTCTATTATTCTGTTAATATTCTCTTAAAGATTCCATTAATTTAACTTTACATTAAAGTAGAATTGGTTCATCTAGGCATGGACTAGTTCACGCTGGCTATCATTTCAACACATTGGCTATCAATCTTTTCAACTAGGGGTAATCCTCAACTTATGACCACAATTGAATTGCACTCTTGTCAGAAGCACCTAGGCACTTCCAGGTTGAAAGGATTAGCTGGTGACGTCACTGTTGCCCAAGGGATGCCCAGTTGGGGGCTCCTTTCATGTCCCTAGCAGGAGCTGGAGCAAAGGTCAGGAACTCTCACCATGCCCCACGGCAGCACTCGGGTCTCGAACACTGGCTTGCTAACCTCCAACCCTGTGAGTCTAAACATGTGAGCTACTGTGCTTCTTTATAACCAGAGTTGGGTCTGGAACATCCATTGCTAAGCAAGGGGATCATTAAGTGACTCTCACCACATCTTATGACTTTTTTTGTGTGGCTGCAATCGTTGTGAATCTCCACAGTTATTAAATGAATCGTATGATTCTTAAACAGATCCAGCTTTCATGTTGACTTTAAATATTGGAAGACCCCTTGGAAGGCCCCCAGTGTTCATCATGTGACCCCTGGGATGCTGCAACCATTGTAAATACACGCTGGTTACCAAGTATCCAAATTTTTATCACATGAGCAAAGGGGTACTGCAACGGTTGTAAGTATGAGGACCCTTTGTAAGTCATTTTTTTTCCAGCACAGTTGTCACCCTGAAAGGTTGCTAAATGAGTGGTCCTAAGTAGAAGACTACCTGTAAGTTCATTATATTAATCAATCACCCTAGAACCACATCTGCAGCGCCAAGCACTAGAGGTACAGAGGTGGTATTCAGCAGGTTCTGACCAGTTCTGGAAAACCGGTAGTGGAAATTTTGAGTATTTGGAGAACCGGCAAATACTGCCTCTGACTGGCCCCACCCCATCTATTCTCTGCCTCCCATTGAGTCCCAGCTGATTGGCTAGGTCTTCTTTTATTGCCCTGCACCAGAGAACGGAGCTGGAAAGCAGGTTAGTGGAGTGGGGAGGGAATGGAGATTTTGCAGTATACTTCCCCTGCCATGCCCACCAAGCCACACCCACCAAGCCAAGCCACGCCCACCAAGCCAAGCCCACAGAATGGGTAGTAAAAAGTTTTGAATCCCACCACTGTAGAGATACATCTTTAATAACAAAAAAACAACAACACTGGATTGTACGATATTGTATTCCTGGCATTGTTTTCTTATCTGTCTATGGCTTTTAATTATAATCTGTATTGGGGAATATATAACACACAGGATGGCAGTCACTTAGGCATGCATCACCAAATACATTCATCACCAAAAGAAAGACAGCATAAATTTGACAAAATGTGAAGCTGCCAATTTATATGTCTAGATATACATTTCAAAACCTAAGAAGGCAATTAATGTGGAAGACTATGATAGGGTGCCTTCACTCTGCTCCCCAAGGAGCTAACTGACCTCATTCTGGATAGTCAACTTCAAGACACCTCTGCTTCCCTTTCTTACAGATCCTTTGTTTTTAAAGCCAACTGGACAGGCTTTCAATAAGAATATCCTTAGACGGAGGGCTCTTATCTCCAAAATAGGACACACAGCTGTCCCCAGCGAATTTAAGGATGTTGGGGACCCTAAAGTGCCAGTCAAGTTGTTCTCTCCTACTTAATGGCTCAATCCATGTGACATTTCAGTCCCATCAATTTGTGGATAAGTTTTAGCCCCAACCAAACTACTGTAATTTTCCTTAAAAACTGTCAGCCACTAAGAATCCGGATCATACATTACATTGCAGTTAAGATTTATGGCTCAGACCTATACGCAAGAATCTGGTCAACTAAAGTTCATGTGGGATGGTAATGATTCTAGGCTGATGACTCACTTAACTCTGCCTGCTATTCTCCTACGTAATCTAAGAAACCTGTGCAGACCAGATTAATTCTTTCCTGGCTGAGTTATATAAATAAGCCATTGGGGTTTTGAACAATTTCTGAGCTGAGGCAGAAGAAGACCATATTTGGAATACTGCATAGAAAACCATTTTGAGAATCTGTATAGAGTGCAGAGAAGAGCAACCAATGATTAGGGGACTAGAGGCTAAAATATATGAAGAACGTTTGCAGGAATTGGATATATTTAGTATGATGAAAACAAGGACTCGGTGGTGATATGATAGCAGTGTTACAATATCTGAGGGGCTGCCACAAAGAAGAGGGGCTCAACCTATTTTCCAAAACATTGAAGACAGAACAAGAAATACCATGATGGAAACTAATCAAGGAGAGAAGCAACCTAGAATTAAGGAGAAATTTCCTGAGTGAGAACAATTAATCAGTGAAACAACTTGCTTCCAGAAGTTGTAGATGCTCAACACCAGAAGATTTTAAGAAGAGACTGGACAACCATTTGTTTGAAATGGCATAGGGTTTCTTGCTTGAGAGGGTGTTGGAGTAAGTCCCTTCCAACTCTGTTATTTTGAGAAAAAGGAGGAGGAGGAGGAGTGGGAGGGGGAGGAGAAGGAGGAAAGTAGTAGCAGTAATGGAAGAAGCTTGGATTCCCAGCAAGGATGTGAAAAACAACAAGCATTAGGAATCTCCCAATTGACCAATGATACCCCCAATACTTGGCCTTTCTAAACTTTTCTTTTTTCTTTTGTCCTAACATGTTTTGAATACCCAGTAAGGAGATCAAGACCTGAATGTTAAACATAATCAATCACAACCAGGAAAGTGATGGATATCGGCAGCCGTGACAATGAGAGAAGAGTTAATGGATGTGCGTAGCTGTTGGAGATCCTTTTACCAAAGCACACCTCCAAATCTAAGATGGGGTACCCTCATTTCCCTCCCTAGCCTTTATTTACAGGTACTCCCTGCGTTCTAGATGAATGCTGCGCGCACCCATGTACTGCCTGATGCTTTTGCGTGCAACCCTGTCTTTCCCACATCTTGGGCTGAGGCTTTATATGCAGCTCATGGAGCAAGCCACCGCTCAAAATGTCAAATTAAACCGCACAGCTCTGTAATTACTGAGACTGGCATGCCATAAAAGGATAATTAGTAGTTCATTACATCGGACATTGTTTGTTCAGCTAAATTGATTTCTCTCAGCTGCCCATGTTTTCCGTTTATCTAGTGAACGCTTTGCTGTGCCTTTTTAAAAAATTTTATTTGTGAGCTAGGAAACCCTTCCTTCCTCCTGAAATTTTAAAAAACACAACAAAGGGAAACATGCAAGCAATGAATACATTTTCCCTCTCTCCTCTTTTTGGACTACTCCCTTCAACAACAACAACAAAATCGGTCGCTTGAGGGAGGTAAAGCAAGCAGCTGTCCAGGTAGCTTTCACTGGGACAATGTGCTCTTCAAGTTGATTTTAAGCACATCTGGCTGGTTTCTGGAAGGGAATTCTTTCATTCAGGACTGTCTTAACAGCATTATGGGCCTCGGGCAATGCAGTGTACTGGGGCCCCTACGACAACTACTCACAGGAATAATGGTAAATGTTGATAAAATTAAACATATATTTGCATGTTAGTATTAATTAAAAATGTAGTAAAATGTAATAAATATGTTGCTGTATTTATATGATACAAGGTACATCGAAGGGTTAAGATACACAGATTACTATGGGGCTCCTATGCTTGTGGGGCCCATAGGCAAACGCCCATCAGGCCCATGTGTTAAGACAGCCCTGCTTTCATTAGCATTTTTGTTTTTGTGGAGACAAGGAAGCTTTATTTTTTTAAAAAAAAATGACTTTCCTTTTTTAAAAATTCGGTCTGTTACCCCTTAATTTGGAACAAGAATAAAAGAGAACCCACTAAAGAAGAAGAAAGTTTGGCAGAAAGTTTTAGAAAGTAATGAGCCTCCCTCCCCTCCTTCAGCATGGGGTGGTCTCCAGAAAGATATAGATATATATATGGATCTTTGGTTATTCGGGTTTTCTCCCGCGTAAAATTGGAAGTATCTAGGCAACGTTTCGATGAAGTCTCATTCATCATCTTCAGGCTTGTGTCATCGGCTCTGTGCTTCTCAGAGCCGAAGACACAAGCCTGAAGATGATGAATGAGACTTCATCGAAACGTTGCTTCAGATACTTCCAATTTTACGCGGGAGAAAACCCGAATAACCAAAGATCCACATACAAATACCCGCGAGAACCTCAGAATACACACACACACACACACACACACACATGCACATATATATATTTTCTTAAGTTTTTGTGGGTATTTATATGTATGGTATTCAGCTTTGTTCAGGTATTTTCCCACGTCATGATAGTTGTGCTTTTAAAGTTGTAGCAACGTTTCGGCAGAATCTCATCTGCCATCATCAGGCTTCTGTATAGTATTCGTCTGTGAGTCAGACTTTCACAGCCGTTTGGTGCTAGCCTACTGCTGTGCCAGAATGGTTTTTTCTTCATCCTGATTGGTTGGGAGTCTTGGTCTGTGTTTATGGGTCTTGGAGTTTGCTGTGTTCTGCTTGATTGGTGTTTCTAATATTTTCTGCTACAAAACAGACAGAAGAGCTGCAAAACAGACAGAAGATATTCTGGGAATGCCACTCTATTTCTTTGACTAGGTTATGCTACATCTTGCTTTCAATTTTCTTTTTTAAATTGCGTGGTATAAGGAAATGTTTTGGCATATTGTTTCAGCAAAACAGCTTCGCCATGATTGCCGACTATCTATACCAACAAGAATTAACATAACCTCTGAAGTTTTCCATGGCAGGCTAAGTCATTTTCTCTAGAGCATAAGGATGCCATTGTCATCTTTCGAGAAGGAGAAACTAAAATAAAAAGAGTTGTGAGCCATGACACAAAGTTGGCTTTCTTCTTCTTTTCTTCTTGGCATAGGAAACAGAATATAAAACTTAAACCAAGATCAGATTGGGCTAGGAATGAAACAAAAGCTTTGTACTAGACACCTGCTCTCAGCAAAGAGATTGCAAACTTATTCTGGGAAAGCAAAGCCACTTCAAGGGCTGCTGAAACATGAAAAGCATCCAGAGATTTTGGAGACCTGGCAAAGGCTTGCAAATGTTATACAGATTACTGTGAATTGCTCTGACATCTGATGTACAAGAAAGGGGAGAAGGAATGGTTATCGGTGTGGAATTATTAAGATTGAAAACAAATATCCCAAACACCTGTACCAAGTACAGTGGCTGAATACAGGACAGCAGCTAGAATCCTATCAGAAATAACTAGGAATTGTCTTATAGCATACAGGTAGTCTTTGACTTATGACTGCAATTAATAAAATAACAGAATAGCACAGTTGAAAGGGACCTTAGAGGTCTTCTAGTTCAACCTCTGCTCCAGCAGGAGACGCTATACCATTTCAGACAAACAGTGGTCTAATCCAGTGATCCCCAACCTTTTTTATGCCACGGCCCGGTACCGGCATCAGCTGGGCGCCGCGGCCCGGTACCGGCATCAGCTGGCGCCGCCATCTTTTTGATGAAAAGTGCTTCCGGTGAGCTTTCTCCGGAAAAGCTCACCGGAAGCACTTTTCATCAAAAGATGGCGGCATGCTCGGTGAGCTTTTCCGGGTAGAAATGGCTTTCTACCCGGAAAAGCTCACCGAAGCTATGCCCGCCATCTTTTTGATGAAAAAGTGCTTCCGGTGAGCTTTCTACCCGGAAAAGCTCACCGGAAGCACTTTTTCATCAAAAAAAGATGGTGGCGCCCAGCAAACCAGCGGCCCGGTAGGACTTGTTCCGCGGACCGGTGGTTGGGGACCCCTGGTCTAATCTCTTCTTAAAAACCTCCTGTTGTGGGCCAACAGCGGCCAGCAGAACTGGCAGCAGATTCAGATAGTGAGGAGGTTGGGGAGGAACATGGCCCAGTCCTGCAGTCTGGGGAAGGGTCTGACGAGTGCTCTGTGTCAAAGGCAGAGATGGGGCCAGGGCCATCTGACAGTTATCAGCTGCCTTTGTCTATTGGCAGAGGAGACATCAGTGAGGCAGAAGAACAGCTAGAGCCTGTTCCCAGTGTGTGCATGCACAGAGTTGCCAGATGAAAGGAACAGCTGAGGAACAAGGGCCGACTTGGGAGTAACGCCATAGGTGGACAACAAATGCCCCCTCCCATAGGGTATAAAAGAGGAGCGAAAGGGCAGTGGGGCTTTGCAGGAAACAATTAGTTCATTCCGGCATGCTTGCCAAGTATTGCGGTGCCTGAAAGATATAGGCCTGGCCCCTCTCCAAGCCCAATAAAGGGTTGTAATTGGGAACTATCATGAAAGACTGTTGGCCGGGACTTTGTTGGAGAGGAAAATCATTGTAAATCAAATAAAAGGGGTCTATCGGGACAAGGACTCGGCTTCGTGCTGTTGGGGGAAGCCTAGGTCAGAATACCTCCAGTGACAGAGTACCCACAACTTTTGAAAGCAAGCCATTCCAATGCTTAATTGTTCTCCTTGTCAGGAAATTTCTTCTTGGTTCTAGGTTGGTTCTCTCCTGGATTAGTTTCCATCCGTTGCTTCTTGTCCTGCCTTTGGGGTAAGACACACAAGGAATTTGTCTCTGATGCAGGCGCTTCTGTATTATCCCTAACACACCACAAGTAGACCTCAACTTGTGACCACAATTGAGCCCAAAATTTCTGTTGTTAAGTGAGACTTTGCTCCATTTTGCAACCTTTCTTGCCACTGTTGTTTAAGTGAATCACTGCAATTGTTCAGTGAGTCACCCGGTTGTTAAGTGAATCTGGCTTCCCCATTGACTTTGCTTGTCAGAAGGTCGCAAAAGGGGACCACATGGCCCCCAAGACACTGCAACTGTCATAAATATGAGTCGGTTGCCAAGCACCTGAATTTAGATCATGTGACCGTGGGTGTGCTGCAACAGTCTTAAGTGTGAAAAACAGTCAGAAGTCACTTTTTTCCCGTGCCGTTGTAACATTGAATGATCACGAAGTGAACTGTTGTAAGTCAAGGGTGACCTGTAATGGTTTTTTTAGTAAATGTGTCAATGTGTGATGACCTGGGGCGTGGCACAAAGGCAACACAGTCAGATAATCAGTAGGAGTCCCTTTATTTGCTCCAACTTTGCCCCCAGTGTCCTGGTTACCTTCTGGCTGGAGAAAAACTCTCCCAGGAACAGCCTTTGGCTGCAGAGAATCAAGTCCAAAATGTGGTCAACAAAAATTGTATAAGTCCAAACAAGGCAAAGTTAAGTAATGAGTCTGGCAGGGCAGGAGAAAGAATTCCAGACATGAAGGCATGGCAATAACTCAACACAGTTGGGAGGATGCCAGGAACGCAGATAACCAAAGCACACACAAGTTAAATTCACGTTTGTTCCCAGCAGATGCTGCATTCAGGATGCATCTCTTTTAAACTCCCTTCCCAGGTGTGGCTAATGAAGGGAATCAGGGCCCTTTCCTCCCCGTAAGCCATGCAACCCACGTTGCTCTCTTCTCTGTCCTCCCTGCATACTCTAGGATGAAGAGGGGATGGGCCTGGCTCTTCCTCTAAATTCCCTCTCCCTTGTTCTACCTCTGCTCTGCTCTGCCCAGCCGGACTTTGCCCTTCCCCAGTTTCCCCCACAGCAAACACAACTACACTCCCACTCCCTGTCAGCTGTTTGTCTTCCTCCTCGGATTCAGACTCCGACTGGGGCATGACACAATGCTATCACCAAACTATTTACCATTACTCTAAGATCTTGTTCTTGATCAGTCATTGCTAACTCTGAATATTATCCAAATTACCCCAGGTGCACTTCAAGATGCTGATTATTGAAGTCCTCACACCTTAAAGTCACCAAGGTGGAGAAATTCTGGGATATGAACTCTATGAAACTCCTCTAGTTCCTTTGTTCCTGGGTTTTCCAAACCTGAATTTGGACATTCACACAAGCAAAAATACCACATCCCCATTAAAACCCTGGATGGTATGGGTCTAGGTTACTTGGAGAATCATTTCACCCCACTGGGATTGACCTGACATACCCATATTGGCAGAGGAGGCATGCTGTGGACTGTCGGTCAGGGAATTCCACCTGACGGAGTCCAGGAGAAGCGCTTTCTCTGCTGTGGCTCCTGCCCTTTGGAGCATCTTACTTCCTGAGATGAAATTGGCTCCCACACTTCGGATCTTCCACAAGAGGTGAAGACCTACCTCTGCCAGATGGCTTGGGACAGGTTGAATATTACAAAAACAAAATCCTTTCTAACTTCAAGAGCTATTTCACAGCACAATTGATGTATTGAGCCAAGGGGATCTTTGTTGCACTGTTGGAAGTTAAAACCCACCCCTCTCCTAGGAAAATGAAATATTTTAGGATGTACTAAAAAAGCAGAATATTCCCCTAACAGAGAAGTAGAAACTCAGAGAGGCAGAAACTCACCCCCACTCCCACCTTTGTCAATGGGCAATTAAGGCCTGGGCCAGTTCTATTCTACATAACAAAGATCTATCTCCTTCAGGTAGACCCATAAGAGGAATCCCAAACCCTTTCATCATCATCCAGCAAGGCTCAACGAAGCATGGGAGTCAGGACAGCCTACAGAGTTGCCTCTACATGATCCCATGGGAGTCTGACAACCAATCAGAATACAAGCTCAAATTCAAATCCCAACAGAGGGTATAAAACCCAGGGACTCTCAGCATCTCTTCCCTTTTCACCCAGGAGCTCTGGTCCTGTCCACCATTAAACCATCTTTCCAAGTAGTCACCACGTTTCCAGTGTCTTTCTTCCCCACTTGGAACTGAACCCAGAAGGATATTTCTTCCAACAGGACAAATCAAGCAGATTAAGGCATCTGAGGTTGCTTGCTTGGAACTGGATTCCTGCACAGAATTGGAGGTGACAATCTTCTGTCTTTAGGAAATCCTGTGCTGAAGCTGTCATCCTTCAGTTCCAAGCTTCTGGGAGCTATCCTGATGGTGGTGGCCACCTCTGGGTACAACAGATGAAATTGGAATCCCAAGCAACCTCTATTTTTAACTCCCGATCAACCGGTGGATATTGAGGCTGTAAAAAGCAAACTAGTCCAGGGAGATCATCTTGAATGAGTGATGACAGTATTTCTCAACCATGGTGACTTTAGGATGTGTGGACGTCAACTCCTAGAACTCCCCAGTCAACATGGCTAGCTGGGGAATTCTAGGAATTGAAGCCCATGCATCTTAAAGTCACCAAGGTTGAGAAACACTGTTTCTATGAAACTCTTCTAGTTCCTTTGCTCCTAAGTTTGCTAACCATGAATTTGGGCATTCAGACAAGCAAAAATACCACATTCAATTCCACCTGCCTTTAACTTCTACAGAAAAAAAAAGCTACATCCTTCCTCCCCCCCCTTCCTCCTCCCCAAAGTATCCAGAATCTCCCTACTTTCAGACTAATATCCTAATCTATAGTGGGGCTGGGAATTACTGAAATATTTAAGCACAATAGAAGAACTTTAATAGGCTCTACCAGGGAACCCAGGTGTTTAGATCAGCTTAAAAATAATAACTCCACCCCTGCTGGGTAGCTTCTTTTTCACAAGAAAGCCCGGCTTTTATTCTTCTCCATAAAGGCAACCTCAGACAGGAAATTGCTCACGTGATGGGTCTTTACAAGTAGCAAAGGTTTTAAAACCAAGGGCTGGAGAGGTCATTAGCAGGCAGCCATATAATTAACCTTTGCCGGCCTTGTCCTTTTCACACTTTGTTAACAGCTTCCATTATTACCCTCATGAGTCTCCAGGAAAGACATTTATTGACAGTATTAAAAACACATTGCCGCAAATTCCAAGTTGACAGCCATCTATGTGTTAAATAAAACTTCCATAAAGGTGATGTGCCATGGAAATGTCATTCTGATGTTCCCTTCTAGGAAATAAGAAAAACAACAACAACAACTAGATTTGTTTGTTTGCTTATATCCTTTTTAAAAAACGTGTATTCTTGCAAAAGAAGGCAGAAGCATAAGATCTAGTTACTTGAGGGGTGATCTTCTCCCAAGAATATCTCCCCCATCCCACATACTCCCATAGGGAGGCCGTGCTCCAGGTTCCTCTTTTTTAAGTGTTGTCATCTTATGGGAACTAGAAAACTTTTCTGTTCTAGGACTGCCTGTACTTTGTGGAACAATCTTCCCACAGAAGATTATTAGATGCCACAACTCTACTCACCTTTAGAAAAGCCCTTATGACCTGGCTCTTTTAGGCCTTTCTTCTTAGCTCTAAGTTGGATCTTTCTTTGATAAAGTTCCTTCCGCTACTTTTTGGTCTTGCCCTCAGATGCTTTGGAGAGTAGGTTGTTCCCCTCATCGTTGAAGACAAATTCTCCATTTCTTCAAAGACGCCCTCATTATTCTTCTGGAAATTGTCTGCATTCAATAGCATAGCATAGAGGAACCATCCATGAGATAGTCTTGGAAGCTTCAGTAGGTTCAGGTTGTAGTGGCTTTGGGCAGTGATGAGCATACCTCAGCATGCTTATGTGACACTTCTGTTACTGTGCTGTCCCAGCCAGTCTATGGGAATTGGATAGTTACTTAGAAATTATGAGCTGTCCCCTTAAGGGAATGCATCATGGTAAATATAATTAAAGGTATCCTGGGAAATGTAGTTCATGTCATGTGGCCACATCTGTAATCCCGATTGGTCATTAGTTTGACCCTCAATGGGTTGGGGGAGTTTCCCTCACTTTTGCCTGAACTCCCTAACTCATGGGAGCTTCTTTCTATCGCTACGAGATGGGTTAGGAGATAACCATCTTTTACTACAAGGCAGATATACAAAGGATTGGTCATTAAAGAAGAACTTCATCACAAACGTGAGTTATGAGGATACCTGATGAACCAATAAATGTACTTTGTTATGGAAGTCTTGTTGAGTTATCTATCTGCATCTGTACAGCTTCATATCCACCCCTGTGCAGAGACAGAAAAGTTACACAAACCCTACTGGTTACCAGTATGTAATTTGAGATGCTGGTTATGACCTATAAAGCACAGGGCCTGATTATCTGATGAATCACCTAACTTCCATGATGTTGCTTTATAAGTATGAGCCAAAAGGTTGGTCCACTCTGGGTCCTTTCAATTAAACAGTGAGGAGCCCTGATGGTCCAATGATCAGAATGCAGTATTGCTGGCTAACTCTACCCACAGCTTGGAATTCAGTCCTGACAGGTTCAAGGTTGACTCAATCTTCCACCATTCTGAGGTCCATAAAATAAGGACCCAAATTGTTGGGAGCAATATGTTGACATTGTAAACCACCCAGAGAGTGTTGTAAGCACTATGAGATGGTATATAAATCTAAGTGCTATTGCTGTTGCTATCGGGATACAAAAAGTGTTTCTTCTTTCTTGCATGATATTGCAAGACCATGGAGTGATGTTACCTTTCATAGCCATTGGTTGGATTTCAATTTTTTTTACTACCGGTTCTGTGGGTGTGGCTTGGTGGGCGTGGCATGGCATGGCTCAGTAGGCATGGCTTGGTGGGCATGGCAGGGGAAGGATACTGCAAAATCTCATTCCCTCCCCACCCCACTAACCTGCTTTCCAGCTCTGTTCACCTGTGTAGGGCAACAAAAGAAGATGCAGCCGATCATCTGGGACTTGGGAGGCAGAGAATAGATGGGGGAGGGGCCAGTCAGAGGTGGTATTTGCTGGTTCTCCAAACTACTCAAAATTTCTGCTACCGGTTCTCCAGAACTGGTCAGAACCTGCTGAAGACCACCTCTGATTTGGGGTTATGGGTGTGGTTATTCAGACTGACCATTGGTTCTTTTAGTACAATGTTAGTTATATTGTGTTTCCTATTTAATTTGATTTTAATGTACACTGCCCAGAGTCAAGTTGGTATTGGGTGGTGCCTACATTGAATAAATCAAATTCATTACATTCCTGCCTGTTGCAACCACATGATGGCAGGTCAGAGAGAAGGAAAGTAAAAAAAAACATTCTGGATGTTGTCTCCATTGGGGAAGAATTTGAAATCTTAATGAACTGGGGTGTGGTAGGACTCATTAATCTCAAACCAAATCCCCCCCCCACCTATATGACACTATTTTGAACTCATTTGAGCTTAATAAATAAGGACTGGAACCCAATTAAGGCATGGTTTAGTCTCATTAAAACCCATTATGCAAATCAATCACGAGTAATTTATGTCCCATGGACTTCAGTGGGTCTAAAGAGCGGGACACTTCCAATTCCATAAACATTTTTTTTAAAAAAATCCAAGTTTGGGAAAATAAGATCTCCCAAGAAGTTGTGTTTTATTTTTTGCACAACCGCCTTCTCAGGAAATGATGCATAAGGAGACTCTTCATGTTCAAAGCTGAAGTGTTTTTGCCCACATACTTTTGACATATGACAGCGTTCGGCTGAAAAATGGCTGGATGTGTCATTCCTCGTTAATATATGGGAACTGTCAGGGCCTTTCACACACAATAGGACTTTCTTCGGGGATCTGGGAGAGGAGAAGGGAAGTCATAAAGGGCAAAGGAAAGAGCCAAAGGGGAACATTAATTTATGAATGCGAAAACTTACAGTGCAATTTATTTATTTATTTATTTCCCTTTGAATGGGCGAGACCCAGCTAGCCGCAGGCACCCCCCCCTAATCCCATGTCCTTGTTGAGTGTGAAGGACTTACAAGGGTGGTCTTTATGCCTGAATGAAGTGATATGAGGAACTGATCTGGAATCTTAGGGTATTCTTCAAGTAAGGCTCTCTCCTTCTGACTCCTCAAGAGTTTTGAACATTGCCCTCCTGACCTGACCTTCCACCAAACAGACATGGGAATTCCTAATACCACATTTTCTGGTGCTGAGGGGCAACTAAACCACGAGAAAAGATGCAAATATATGACTGGGCCATTTCTAACAGCTTTGTGGGAAAATATGATCTATTAAAAGGCCTACCAGGTCTGGGCTACAAACAGATAGATGATGTTCACCTGAGGGCAGCAAAGAGATACAGACAACTCTTTGCTATCATCTAATAATCATATGGTTATTAGCCCAGTTTTGCCACTTTATTGTAAAGATGGGTTACTTCTCTGTGTATATATTTTACATAGGTATCTATAGTAGAAGATAAATGGGTTGACAATAACTCAACCTTGAGTTAGGTCTGCTACCAGAACTTATTGAAAAATTTCCAGGAAACTCGTAACAATTATTTTATTTGCCTTTTTATCTTTCCTTGCAGGATGGATCCTGACCTTTAGAATACAAACGTTTGGGGTTCAGATTCAAACCTAATATTCCTTTGAGCTTCCCATGTGCCCACATCATGTACAGCTTCAAATCATGCCCCAGAAGCACTGAAAGTCCATGCCTTACATCTTGGTGGGTGGGCTGGCATGCAGGGGTGCATGAGGTCTTTTAAAGCTCATAATAGAACCATTCCATTCTTTCACTTGCTATGTCTGGAATTCAAGTTGCAATAGGTTTGTCTATGAGCATTGTATCTCCCTAGTTTTAAAAGCCAAGCCACCCTAGGTTTCAAGAGTATTTGTGAATATAACTATAGTGAAACCAATTCTGTTGGTTCAGAAGTAAAGTCCATTAGAAGTTAATAAGGGCTCAGTGGCTACAATGCTGAGCTTGCTGATCAGAAAGGTCGGCAGTTCAGTGGTTCGAATCCCTAGCACCACATAATGGAGTGAGCTCCCGTTACTTGTCCCAGCTTCTGCCTACCTAGCAGTTTGAAAATAGGGACCACTTTGGTGGGAAGGTAACAGTGTTCTGTGTGCCTTCGGCATTTAGTCATGCCGGTCACATGACCACGGAGACGTCTTTGGACAGTGCTGGCTCTTCGGCTTAGAAACGGAGATGAACATCGCCCCCTAGAGCCGGAAGGGGAAGATTCCGCAAGGGAAATCTTTACCTTTACTCTCAGCTAAGCAGCCTGAAGATAATCTACAATTATAGGCAGATGCTTTTGCAGACATTACAGGATCTTTAAAGCAACCATGTTTAGTTATTTATTTGGTTTTATTTTGTCTTAAATCACAATTGTTTGGCGATTTTAAGATGTACGGACTTCAATGGAACAGCTTACCTTCGGAAGTTGTAAATAAATCACTTGAGACTTTCAAGAAGAGATTCGGCTGCCATTTGTCAGAAAAGGTGTCGGGTCTTCTGCTTGGGCGGGGGGGTTGGACTAGATGACGTACAAGGTCCCTTCCAACTCTGATTATCTGTTAATCTGCAATTCTCAGAATTCCAGCCTGGATCTTACAGGTGCTAAGCACAATCTACGATAATAACCTTCCCCAATCTGAGCACAATTTAGCTCTGTGAAATTACCATAAGGTCAGAATTGTCAATAATAAACACACAGGCAAAGAATGCTGGAAGGTCTAAAGTTGGGAAAACACTCTCACTTCTCTTTCTTTTTCTTTCTTTCTTTCTTTCTTTCTTTCTTTCTTTCTTTCTTTCTTTCTTTCTTTCTTTCTTTCTTTCTTTCTTTCTTTCTTTCTTTCTTTCTTTCTTTCTTTCTCTCCTCCCTCTCCCTGTCCTCCCTCCCTCGTCCTCCCTTCCTGCCTCTCCCTCCCTCTCTCCCCCCCTCTCTCTCTGTGTGTGTGTGTGTGTGTAAGAGAAGGACTGACTTGGAGGTTGCATTAAAAGAGGTATAAGCCTAGAACTCCTACATAGCCACAAGCAAACCAAGTCCCTCCCTTTCAATTCAGCTGACTTTTATCTAACTCCAAGCAGGTGCTAACTTTTAATTGAGAAGATTCCTCTACGTAGGTAGGAATAACAATAAATTAGTTGAATTGGACCTTCACATGTAAATCTGGTCTTTTGCATCTGACATTCTCTCTCAAGCAGCCTCTTTCATTCTCTCCATTCTCTTTCCCTCTCCATTCTCTCTCTCTCTCACACACCCACACACATATTATCACCTACCTACTTACCTACCTACTTAGCTACTTACCATCATCTATTTATGTCAGTTCCCACTTTTCTGGAGTTCCAGAAAACCCTTAAGTCCTCAACCAGTTCCTAACCTTGAATTTAATGTTTTTCTTAATGCATTGGTAGGGCCCTTGTCATATTAGTTTACTATCGTTATTCTGGTTGATTCAGTGGGCTGCTTCTTTATGTCTTTGTGTGTGTTTTAACTTTTAAAAAAGAAATTTGAAAGCTGCCCACAATCTGATGGAATGGGCAACTATAACAAATGTGATATGTTGCATTAAAAATTAAATTAAACAATCTAACCCAACTATCCATATATGCTCAGCACCACCTTCTGAAACAGCACCCATTCTATAAAAAAGATTGCCCTATGATAAACCAAGAACTTGATCGGTCTAAAATAGTGTTTCTCAAACTCGGCCGTTTTATGATGGATGGGCTTCAGCTGCCAGAATTCCCCAGCCAACATGGGAATCCAGGAGTTGAAGTCCACACAGCTTAAAGTTGCCAAGTGTAAAAACCCCTGGTCTAAACTATTGTTCTCATGGTGCCATCAGGCTGCATTGATGTTCAATCCCCGTAATGCCCTAGAATGGCATGGATGACAGGAAGTACTGATTGGGATTTTGGGAGCTGACATCTGGCACAGCTGGCAGAGCTTCCATTGGGGAAAGTTGTTCTAGGCATTCACCATCTAACGGACTCACTCTCTTTTTGAGTCCTTAAAGCTCTCTGAGCTTGGTTGTTTTCTTGGACATTTTATTGCCCAATGTGAGTGTTGATGTTACCTTCTAGTTGGATAATGAAAGATCTGCAAGAAAACCACCAAGCTTAGAAGAACCACAGAGTGCAACCCTGGATTACAAATATTCTGTTAAGTTATTTAAATTTAGTAGCCGGAGCAGTGGGGTTGTGCAGTGAACCAAAACACACAGTTGTGTCTAATGGGTTGAAGAGTCCTGGCTCCTGCGTGAGGCAATCTTCACTGTGATTGGTTGCTGTGGGTCTGGAGGGGCGTTTCCCTTTTTTCCCGCCTTTTTCTTCTGTGCGCCCAGTGTGCTCTGTGATTTACCTCAGGATGGTCCTGCTTTCCCTGACCTATCTAGCTTGCGGAATATATTGTTGAAAAATGTATTTATGTATATAAAGCTACAAGTTTGTGTCAGCGTCTATGACTTCATTTATTTATTTATTTTATTTATTTGTCAAGCAATTCTAAGATGACAGGTATAAGTATAAACATAGTTATGAATACATGAAATGGATACATATAAGAAAAAAAAAACACAGTAGGACAGGGACGGTAGGCACGTTGGTACACTTATGCACGCCCCCTACAGGCCTCTTAGGGAAGGGGTGAGGTCAATAGTAGAAAGTCTAAGGTTAAAGTTTTTGGAGTTTGGGGAAGAAACCACAGAGTCAGGTAGAGTATTCCAGACATTGACCACTCTGTGGCTGAAGTCGTATTTCCTGCAATCAAGTTTGGTGCGGTTTACCTTGAGTTTGTATCTATTGTGTGCTCTTGTGTTGTTACGATAAAAGCTGAAGTATTCATTGACAGGTAGAACATTGCAATATATAATTTTATGTACTATACTTAGATCGGACCGAAGGCGGCGTAGTTGTAGGTTGTCTAGATCTAAAATTTCAAGTCTGGTGGCATTTGAACACCTGCTGAGCAATTCCCTGATATATTCTCTTCTATTGTCACCTTCTCATTCTTCCCAAAGTGCCCAAGACCAATTGTTTGCCCTCCATCAAGTCTTCTACTAAGGGTTCTCAGTTATGGAACTTGGGAGCCCACCCCCAAAATCCCATCCTGTCCCTTCCACCTCACTCCCTTTTCGCCCAGTATCTTTTTCCCATATGCTGTTTTCTCAGGCTCCTTCTCTGGTGAGACAAAGAGACAATTCAGGCTGCCTTGATGCTCATGTATATTGGGAACCAAAGCCACCAAAGTGGCAGATACCATCAAAACACAGTTCACTTGTGACCTTTCGCAGCCAATGAATTCGAGGGATATTTTCTTTACTGTGGATTGAATTTAAAACGACTTCCCAGGAATGAAAGGTCATCGGAGGGAATCATAGGCTATCCACCTAAAAAGAACTCTTTAGCATCACAATGGATCTGGTTATAGGCTACCTGCTTTTGGAAAGTTTAGTTTAGAAGTTGTGGGAGTTGTAAAAGGGGTGGGGGGGAAGAGAACAGATCCTTCATCACCCCCAGAAAAAGCCCCGTAATAGCTCTAAGAAAGAACAAAGGGAGATATTTTCATTAAGTCCTCTCTGAAATCTGCCCTTCTTTGCCAGTCATTGTTCAGTGGACGGAGTTGCATGTCTGTTACACAGATTTGCCAAAAAGAAGCTCGTCTCTCTTGTGGTGTAGGTGTTCAAGGGGAGTCATACTTGCATCAAAGCTGGAATATTCTATTTACCAACTTTCTAGAGGGAGCTTTGATCTCCAGATAGGGAAGCCGAATGTGCCGGGGCTAGAAAGAAAGGAAATTCATTGGCCTGGTTGTGTGAAACTTTATCTCCCAAAGTAGCAAATTGCACTCAGGAGAGATTAATTTAATTGGCAGATAAAAGGTCATAGACATCACAGGAGCTGGGGTACGATCTACAGGTAGTCCTCAACTTACAAGAGTTCATTTAGTGACGGTTATAATGGCACTGAAAAAAAGTGACTTAGGATCATTTTTCACACTTACGACCATTGCAGCATTTCCATGATGGGTCACATGATAAAAATTTGAACACTTGGCAACTGATTCATATTTATGAACAATTGCAGTGTCTTGGAGTCATGCCATCAGCTTTTGCAGCCTTCTGGCAAGCAGAGTTAATTCACAGATAACAAATAACAGATAATCAGAGTTGGAAGGGACCATATAGGTCATCTAGTACAACCCCCGCCCAAGCGGGAGACCCTACACCAAGGTCTCAAGTGATGAAGCTCCCACAACTTCCAAAGGCAAGCTGTTCCATTGGTTGATTGTTCTCACTGTCAGAAAGTTTCTCCTTATTTCCAGGTTAAATCTCTCTTTGTTCAGTTTCCATCCATTATTCCTTGTCTGGCCTTCGGATGCCTTGGAAAATAGCTTGACCCCTTCCTCCCTGTGGTAGCCCCTCAAATATTGGAAGACCTCTATCATGTCTCCCCTGGTCCTTCTCTTTCCTAGACTAGCCAAGCCCAGTTCCTGCAACCGTTCATTGTATGTTTTATCCTCCAGTCCCCTAATCATCCTGGTTGCTCTTCTCTGCACTTTTTTTTAGAGTCTCAACATCTTTTTTATAATGTGGTGACCAAAACTAGATGCAGTACTCTAGGTGTGGTCTTACTAAGGCTTTATAGAGTGGTATTAGTACTTCCCTTGATCTCAATTGTATCCCTCTGCTAATGCAATTTAGGATTGCATTAGCTTTTCTGGCTGCTGCTGCACACTGCTGGCTCATATTGAGCTGGTTGTCCACTAAGACTCCAAGATCCCTCTCACAGTTACTGCTATTGAGCCTGGTTTCACCCAGTCAATTAAGGAAGCCAGATTCACTTAGCAACTGTGTTACTAACTCAACAGCTACAATTGTGGCAAGAAAGGTCACTTTTTTCAGTGCCGTTGTAACTTCGAATGGTCATTAATCGAACCGAGGACTTCCTGCAGCATGTTGTGTCAGTATGTAATAATGTTTGTGTGTTTCTGTTCTGCCTGAGGTTGCAACTTGTATGGGTTTGTGTGTAGGTGTGCCCTGAGTCTGCTGCATACTTTTTGCTGAGGGCAGGAAAAGAAGCAATAGGTGAAAACCAGAGGTGGGTATTCAGCAGGTTCTGATCAGTTCTGGAGAACTGATAGCGGAAATTTGGAGTAGTTTGGAGAGCCGGCAAATACCACCTCTGACTGGCCCCGCCCCCATCTATTCTCTGCCTCCCATTGAGTCCCAGCTGATCGGCTGGATCTTCTTTGGTTGCCCTGCACAGGAGAACGGAGCTGGAAAGCAGATTAGTGGAGTGGGGAGGGAATGGAGATTTTGCAGTATCCTTCCCCTGCCATGCCCACCAAGCCATGCCCACCAAGTCACACTATGCCCATCAAGCCACGCCCACAGAAGTTCTTTCTTTATTGAAAGAAGCAATTTTCACATTTTTAAGAACATGGTCTGAGATTAGACCCTTTCTTATCCCAGTTTCCACTTATGACCTCAAGAACCCGAAGAGCATTATATTATTTCTTGGCTCACACAATTGATGCTGTAGCCATTGGAGGGCTTCTGGACCTCCAAAGGAGAAGACATCCACGGTTTCTAAGGGACAATAATTGACAAAGTTAGAGGTGATTGTTGCTCACTTTGTAAGAAAAACCTATACATTTCTATAGCTGTAAATTTCTATTTCTCTCTCTCATTCTCTCTCAAACGTACACATTTCATATTTTATTCTCTCCTTTAATCACCACTGTTCTCTGCTGACTGATCCATGTGGGATTACCGTACTAATTCAAACTATGGACTTACTTGGTGGATTCTTCCCAGCAACATTGTCTTTTAAAGATCCTTCTCTTCATCCATGAAGCACAGTGTGGTGCTACATCAAAGTACACTTTCAACTAACAAACACCATTTTTCATAGAACATTTAAAGCACTCTTTAGTCTTCTACCATGTTATGCGGTTTTATCCTTTTTTTTTTTGCTCCTGGTTTAACCAAGATTCACCATCGTCTTCCCCACGGGAGAGAAAATTTAACAAGTTCCAACGAATGAATAGATTTTTTTTTCAATGGCAATGTATTTTTAGGATATAAAGAGGTAATATTTGTGATGGAAACTTTTATTTCATCGCATGGGAAGAGGTCTTCAGGTAGATCAATCAATGGTGCTTCAAGAACAAGTCAGACCTGTAACCTTGGTAACAAAGGTTCTTGAATAAGGAAGGTTTCCTTAGCAACAGCAATTCATGTGTTCCCACAGGTGTCTGTTCTAAGGAATAGGATTTGGGGGTGCATTAAATACCCACAATACATTATTTTGGTCACAATTTACTTCTGTGGGGTTACCTTGAGTGCATTTAGTCAATATATTGTGTGTGTCTCCTAGATCAAGGGTCTCCGACCATGGCAACTTTAAGACTTGTGGATTTCAACTCCCAGAATTCCTCAGCCAGTTTTGCTTCAACTCCCAGAGTTCAACTCTGGGAGTTGAAGTCCACAAGTCTTAAAGTTGCCAAGGTTGGAGAGCCCTGTCCTAGATGGCGGAACCTAGGCAAGAAAACTCAAAGCTGCTTTTCAAAAGGCAACTGGATTTTCTTGTTTTTTACCTTGAAGATGTTTCACTTCTCATCCTTGAAGCTTCTTCAGTTCTGCTTTTTGGATGACAAGCAAAATGTTTTCAAAGAAAAAAACCCAAGAAAGTCCAGTTGATTTTAAAAATCACCTTGGGACAACTATGACCTGGATGATTGAACACCGCCATAGTCAGTAGGCAAGAGAATGAAATGAAGGGCAAGCAAATTGTCTCTAGAATATGTTATGTTTGAGCTAAAGCTGGGTAAAGCTGTTGGCCAAATTTGCTAAAACCACCTGCTTTTGTTCTTGCAAGAGTAGATGTGAGAAGAAAATAGTCTATTTCTATCAAAAATCACTATTATATTATGCACTAGATATAATGGGTAGTGGAGATAAATATCTACACAATGATTGTGACATGGGGAAGATTGTGACCTCTTACATTCCAAGTGGACAAAATGGTACTAAGAATGAATTATTAAAAAGGATTAAAGAAAGAAAAATAATACTTTGTGTGTTTGCGAAGAGCAAAGTGTAATAGGTGGAACGTAATTGATGAATGCAATTGATGAATACATGCAGAGTACAGTTTTAATTATGAATGAAAAGGCTAAAATGTAAGAATTGGTGTCATCTAGTTAATTGTTGAGGAAACACTACAAAGAAGGAACCCATAGGCTGGTAATAGTTGTATATTACGTTCTAGTGGCTGTTGACAATAGAAAAACCAGATTTGAGTTTTTGGAAAAATTGTGCAGCATTATGAAAAACCAGATTTGAGTTTTTGGAAAAATTGTGCAGCATTATGAATAAATGTAATTCAAAAGGGAAAACGTATGTTTTAAATACACGATTTAAGTATAAATCTACTCATAATTACACATGACAAAGGAATAAATATATATCTAAAACCATTCATTTTATTATTTGTCATCTAAGAAAATGAAGTACATTATACAAGGATGGTAAGAAGTAAAAAAGAAGAAATATTGTGTCATTTTTTTATACTGTCAAGGGGGAAGCTTGGGGGAAAATGGACATAATATGAAAAGAAAAAAGTAAACAGAATATCAGAGTTGGAAGGGATCTTGGAAGAATTCTCTTCCAACATCCTGCTCAAGCAGGAGATCCTATATCATTCTAGATAATGGCTGTCCAGTCTCTTCTTAAAAGCTCCAGTGATGGAGAACCCACAACTTCTGAAGGCAAGCCATTCCACTAGTTAATTGTTTTCAGTCAGGAAATTTCTCTAGTTCTAGGTTGCTTCTTTCCTTGATTAGTTTCCATTCACTGTTTCTTGTCTTGCCTTCTGGTGCTTTGGAGAATAGGTTGAACCCCTTTTCTTTGTGGCAGCTCCTCAAATATTGGGACCCTGCTTTCATGTCACTCTAGTCCTTCTTTTCACTAGACTAGACACACCCAGTTTCTGCAAAGTGGGTGTTCCAACACTGGAAGTTTTTAAGAAGATAATCATTTGTAAGAATTGGTATAGGCTTTCCTGCTTAAGCACGGCATTGGACTAGAAAACTTCCAACTCTGGCATTCTGGTATTCTGTGCTGTTGATATAAATTTGATTTAACTTAATAATTCTTGTTCCTTTCCTTTTTTTAAATCCCATTTATCCTTTATTTTATTTGGTGTCCTATTTCTTTGATTCCTTGTTCCACTATGCATACAGTTGCTTACTCAAAAGGGAATTACTCACTGGGTGAATAGGTATGTAGGAAGAAACTCTTGGCTTCCGGCATAGGTGTATTTCAAATTATTTGAGCTTGGATGAATTCTTTTACATCTCTCTATTTGCTTTCCTGGAAACAAAATGTGGGCTGCAATTTCCAAAAGGTTTTTGGAGTGCCAAAATAACACGACTGTCCAAAGAGTTATACTGAAAATGTGTAGTTTCAAATTTCCCTTTAAATAGCTCCTCAGATTATTCATTGTTTAGGCGGCAGGAATCTTGAGTTTTAAACAACACAGACCTGCCATAAACTCCTGACTGAGAATTTAGCTTTCTCACCTGGAAATACCATCAGCACAAAGAGATCTGGTGTCGTTTTAGCCTATCTTTCCATAGGTAACAGTGATGTAAATCCAGAGCAGCATTTATATTTTTAGGAAGGACTTATTGTCTATTACGTTAATAATAATAATTAGGTTTTTCCAGAAAGAAAAGGAGGTATAAAAATGAAGATGGTAGTTACAGCAGTCATTTTTTTTTGCTTTCTTTCAAGATCAGATTGGATTCAAATGATAACATTAAGAATCTTCATCCTTGTCAACTAACTGAATGAAATCAGTTTGAATAGAATGGTTAATGAGATTGTAGATAGAAACACGAAGGACATTTTCCTTTTAATAAGTAATGAGGGAGGGAGATATTAGTTTGGTCTTTGAGAAGAACAAATCTAAAGCAAAGATTGTGATTCAGTGGCTGAAATTTGTCCCAGATTTTGTTTGCAGTAGGTCTTGGATCATTTGAGGGCAAGCCTTAATATGTGGGAGAAGTTGAGGCACCAATGTTGATGTGTTGAGCATGTCAATAAGGCTTGTTTTGAATTCTCTGGAGGAACAGTTTAATGTTTTCCTTTAAAAAATTGTTTTAAGTAATGTTAATTCTGTTTTTGAGTCTCCTATGATTCAAAGACCATTTTAATCATTAGAGGGAAATGTAGACCTCCAGAAAGGAACTTGCAGACTATATGTTCTCTGAGCAGAAGACTAGCCATCATTCATGACGAGTTCAAATTGGCAGTGCAAGCAAGGGCAGTTTGTCTTCAGCATGCCAGGCTGATAACACCATTTCTGTTGTGCATTTGTGTGTCTCTGAATTTTCTTTCCAGGTTATTTTGATTCGATGTGCAGCAGGCCATTGGTTGAAGTCAGTTGAAATTCTACACCCATTTTATCACATTGGCCTGAATGATCATCTAAAGAATTTTAAAAGATGTGAAATGTGGCACAGGTTTTAACCAGTCTTAGATGATTTTTCAAATGTGGAATACTGTACATTTGGAGAATTCTGTATACCTGCTTTTACAGAAAATAAGAGATAGAATGAAATGAAATATTTTGCTGCAGTTCTTGTTTACAGATTAGAGATTAACAGAGTTGGAAGGGACCTTTGTAGGTCATCTAGTCCAACCACCCCCACCCCCACCCAAGCAGGAGACCCTACACCATTTCTGACAGATGGCAGTCCAGTCTAGAGTTTCTGCCTACTTCTGAAAGTTTGGTCCTTCCCTCTGACTAAAGAAAAGCTCCACTATATATCTAGAAATTCAAAACAAAACAGGGACTTGAAATAAAGGTCTGTAAGGATAAAAGCAAGAAAACAATACTCTTTGGGGTATAGAAGCTGCTACAAGGCACATCTAGTGAGAAAAGGATAACAGGGCATATGGCAAGGCAAAGATTTTCAAAGCAATAAATAGTTAGGCATATTCCCTATTCAAACCATCACTCTGATTAGAGTGATAGCATCGTTGTAATAAATGGGGCACCTGAATAAATTTAGGAGCCTGCCCTTTGACATTCTGTATACTAGTTCTTGGCTAAGAAAATTCCCCCAAAATGCTATTTGAAAAAATGTTTGCTAGAAAGAAGTATATATATCTCATGCTGGTAGGCAGAACCTTAATTTGTCAATAAACCACTTGTTCAGCCACTAAGTCTTGCCTGGCCTTCTGCAATCCATGGAGCATGGCAGGTCCCCCCCTCCCCCATCTCCCATTGTCTCCTAGAATTTGCCCAAACTCGTGATCATTCTGCTGATGACACACTATCTAACCATCTTATCCTCTGCCCTGCCCTTCTCCTTTTGCCTTCAATTTTTCCCACTATCAGGGTCTTTTCCAATCAGTCCTCTCTTCTCATTAGGTGATCAAAGTATTTGAGCTTCAGCTTTAGTATCTATCCTTCCAGAGAAGAGTCAGGGTTGATTTCTGTTAAGATGGAGAAGTACATCATTTTCTCTGCTCCTCAAAGCTGTTTTTCATCTGAGACAAAAATGAAAGTATGTTGAAATACTTCCTCCTGTCTATTAATGATATAAAGTTGTTTGGAAGATGTATACCTTGAAGCTTTGTTTTTGGTCTTTTTTTTTAACAGAAAGGAAAAAAGAAAGCAATTGTTGAAATGCTGCTTGACTTTTTCAGGATTCTAAAACTAATTACAAAGATGCACAGTGATGTTTCAAGCATCTCCTCTCAGGATAACTGCAGTGCTCAACGCGGCTTACTTGTAAAATCTTAAACGTCTAAATTAAAGAGCATTCTTTCCCAACAAATGAAGTGGCAGACGCCTCTCTTCTACTTTGTCCGCCAATACCAGAAGATCTCCATTTGGGTGGGAGGAAAAGAATGTCAAGTTTTATTTTGAAAGGATAAAGAAATGAAGTTGTATTTATCTATCAAGAGTTCCCTGAACTTACTGTAGCATAAAAGAAGGGGGGGGGGGAAGCAGAGGAACTGAGAGACAATAGAAATCCATATTCCCAAATAATAAATGTAGAACGAGCATTATTTTATTCATTTATTTATTTGTATCCCGCCTTTATTATTTTTACAAATAACTCAAGGTGGCAAACATATCCAACACACCTTTCTCCTCCTATTTTTCCCACAACAACCCTGTGAGGTGAGTTGGTCTGAGAGAGAGTGACTGGCCCAAAGTCACCCAATCGCCTTTCATGGCTAAGGCAGGATTAGAACTCACAGTCTCCTGATGATTGGCCCAAAGTCACCCTGCCAACTTTCACGCTAAGATGGGATTTGAATTCATGGTCTCCCACTTTCTAGCCAGATGCCTTAACCTCTAGATCAAAGTAGCTCTCATATAATGTATAAAAGCAACATATAGAACTAGCTCTCATATAGCATAGAGAAACAAAAAATAAATGCTACTTCAATGGCTTACTGGATCCTAACTAACAGTTGGGTGAACGGACACACAGAAATAATATAAGCCAACATCTATCAAAATAGTTAATTGGGAGTTGAAGTCCATGGGCCTTAAAGTTGCCAAGGTTGGAAAACTACTGAAGAAGGAAAGGGTCAATAGGTTGGCTAGCCAAGTCGCTTTATGAAAATTAGACCGATTAACTATTTTGATAGTTAATGGCTGGATAGGGAATTCTGAAAGTTGGAAGTCCACAGACCTTAAAGTTGTCAAGGATGGGAAGCCCTGCTCTAGAGGATATCAAAATTCTTCCATTCTTCTTCCTTACATTTGGTCGTATTTTGTTGGTCAACTATCATAATTTCCCTGAATCATTCAAAAAGGTAGTTATTTTAGATAGGCAATCTTTTTCCTGGATGCTGAATATCTAGGATAGTGTTTTTCACCTTGGCAACTTTAAGATATGGGGACTTCAGCTCCTAGAAGTAAGAGCCCCTTCCCAAATGATAGATATGGTGGGTGTTTTGATTGCTCTGATCAGGTCATTCAGATGTCCCATCAGTCCTGTTTCGGTACAATTGTTTGAAAGATTTCTAAGTAGCTAATTTCCCCCTACTTGTGTTACTGAGCTATTATGTCTCTGCAAACATCGGTCTTCTGTATAGTCGTGCAAATATTCTGATAGGACATGTATACATATAGTGCCTTCAAGTCAGGTTTGATTCCTGCAAACTGCTTGGACTAATCTTTGCAGATTTCTTGGCAAGGTTTTTTTTGCAAGTGGTTCGCCCTCGCCTCTTTCCTAAGGGTAAGAGAAAACAACTGGCCCTGGGTCACCCAGCTGCCTTTGAGCCTAAGGCATGGACTAGAACTCCTAGTGTCCTGGTTTCTAATCTGGTGCCTTAATCACTACACCAGACTGGCTCTATGTGATAATAGCATTGCTAACCACAGAACACAATTCCTTAGCCAGTGGAATTGCTTCTTCAACCTTCCTTCCTTCCTTTCTTTCTACCATACCAACAAGGTCCCAAAGGTGCTTTTTCAAGAGGCAACTGAAATTTCTGGTTTTTCTTTGAAGACATTTTGCTTCTCATTCCAAGAAGCTTCTTTAGCTCTGACTGGATGGTGGGGAATAGAAGGATGTATAGCTGGTCATTTGCATTATTTTAGAAAGTTATTGAGGCTACTTGGAGGTTTATCTTTGCCACCTGAGTAGTGCAGATAGATGTGGAGCCTTCTTGGAACTGCTGAAAGGACTGTGTTGTAGACTGGAGGTAGATGACAGAGGGCAAGGGATACAACACCACCTATTTCCAGTCTACAACCCAGTCTTTTCAGGCGTTCCAAGAAGGCTCCACACCCATTTGCACTACTCACATGACACCAAGGACACAGATAAACCTCCAAGTGGCCTTAATGATTCTTTAAAAGAATGCAAATGACCAGCTGTCTGCAAGGAATATAAATCCTTCCATTCCCCATTGTCTGGTCAGAGCAGAAGAAGCTTCTTGGATGAGAAGTGAGATGTCTTCAAAGAAAAACCAGAAAGTCCAGTTGCCTCTTGAAAAAGCACCTTGGGGACAACCATGGCCTGGATGACTGAGAATCTCCATAGACATATACCAACAAGGTATGAATAAAAAAAAGTCAGGATTGTGGCTACAATGGTGTGAATGTATCTCCACCCCTTTGAATATGTATTACAGTTGCCATCTTGATTTGTTTTGACCATACCCATGTTTTTAAGGGACACTCTTTATTTATTTTTATGGGCAAAACAATTTTTAATATAATATTTATTTTCTATTTTTATTTTCTAATGACCTGGGGCTTGGAATCATTCTTCCAATCAAAGGTGCTATTTAAAATTGGAATTTTATTTTTGCAATCCTACAATGATGGTTCAGTTTTTGCTTCAATTAAAAAATATATATATTTTTTAAGAACTCCGGTGAAATCTATTCCTGGCAACAAGAAGACTTTTCTATGTACAAAGTTTTGTTTTTTGCATTGCTGGGGGATCTTTAGCCACAGACTTTTTCTAGTTCCACTTCTGATTACACAAATGACTCCGAACCACATAGTTTTATGTCAGTTGCCCACAGTAGCAAAGTTGACAGGAGTTAAAACTTCGTCATAAATCTGGATTGTGGGGTTCAGAAACCCTGCCATTGTTTTGGCTTCCACCTTAGATCTCCTTTTTAGGGTGCACATTTGTTGTTCAACATCAAGAAACTCTCTACATAATAGGAGATTGGCTCTTGCATCTATTTAGCGGATGCAGCTGCACAACCTTCAAAGCCAATTAGTTATGCCACTTCATATTTTGGCATTGGTATACGTATATATTTTTTTAAAAGCTTCTTAGTCCATCTTCTTTGGAATGGCCTGCACACTTGAGCCCTCATGCTCAATATGTTTTTGAGACAAGCAGCTGACAAGTACGCTGTAGAAAAGAAAAAGAAAAAGAGAGAAGTTGTGTCCAGGTTTTGCAAAGTTACATCTTTGGCTTTGAAACAAAGGTTGTAGATCAGCCACCTAATTAAAAAAAAAAAAAGAAATAAAACCCACAACCTTCACATTTGGACTAATTAAAAAATCCTCTTAGGTTTCTCCCAACCCAAGTTTTCCTTTCATTTGTTCTTTCTTTCCTTTCTTTCTTTTTTCCTCTAATTGAGCTCCTGTTTAGTTGGCAAGCGGAGAAGCCAGCCAAAGTTTCTGCATCTTCAAATACAGGATTTTTTTTTTTAAAAAAGTGTGCTTGATTGCTATTCTCCCAACGTTGGGTTGAGTTTAGGCTGATTGGCAGGACTTAGAAGCATGAAACGGGGAGGTGTGGGAGGAATTGCCCCCTTTCTTTTCATTCACGAGGCTTCCCCTTCGCCCGTTCCTTTGGTGTGTGCCTCGAAAGTTGGCCGAGATTCGATCCAGCGTCGTCTTTTGCCTCTGAATTAAAAACAGGAGAGCGGGTCTCGCATCCTCCACTTGATGGACCTACATTGAGTTCTTGAGTCCAGCTCTCCTTGAGAGAAGGGTTCTCTTCTGTAGATGAGCTTCTTTTACTAGATTTTTTTGGGGGGTGTTAAAGCACAACTTGGAATAGGAAGGGCCGGGATGGGCTTTTCAAGTCTGGCTTGGGAGTCTCCATGAAAAAGGAGGCGGGAGTTACAGACAATAGCTTGTTTAGGTCTGGAGGCAAAAAAAAAGAAAAAAGAACCCAGCCTGTTGACTAGCAGGTGCAGAGTCCAAACAGCTGTTTTACTGCTCTTGAGTTTGGGCTTATCATTTTCCCCTTCCAACCGGAGAGCCCTCCATTTAATCCTCTCCGGCAATTCACGCTGTAATTGCCAGGCTGGCCAGAGGGAGGGCTGATTTTATTAGTGGTATTCCATCCCCTCTCCTAGCATAAATAATGAGATCTTCTGCAAATAAGGGACAAGGCCTTTTAATTAGGTTTCAAGACTTTGAAAGTGGGGAGGCAGGGCATAGAATTGGCTGGCGCATAGGTTTTGTTGTTCGTGCAAGGTTTCTTCAATGGGGTTTGCACCGATGTGCTTGGAAATTTGTAGATTATTATTTATCAGGGTTGTTTTCTTCCTGTTAAATCGTGCCCGATACGTGGAGTCTGTCTGGAGTTTCATTGGCAAGATTTGTCAGATGTGGACTGCCATTGTCTCCTCCCCTAGGGCTGAGAGAAAGTGACTGGCCCAAGGTCACCCAGCTGGCTTTGTGCCTAAGGTGGGACTAGTATTTACCATCTCCTGGTGGGTTAAGGCCTGATGTCTTAACCTCCATATCAAACTGGCTCCCTTTAACGTATTATCAAGGTTACTTTTTCCCAGTTCAAGCCCACATGGGTGTTCAGTGGGCAGTGGAGGGATTCAATTTTTTTTTTTTGCTACCAGCTCTGTGGGCATGGCAGGGGAAGGATACTGTAAAATCTCCAGTCAGTATTTGGTATTTGCCGGTTCCCTGAACTACTCAAAATTTCCGCTACCGGTTCTCCAGAACTGGTCAGAATCTGCTGAATACCACCTCTGCTCTGGGGGGTGGGGGGTCTCAATATACCATCATGCAAATTGCATAATTCAAGAGAATTACACAATGACATTACGATACAGGTTCCATTATTTTTCTAACCAGGGGCGCCTATCCCAGTCCATCTAAATTCCAAGATCGAATATCACAATCTCGTTTCATCCAGAGTGTGAAGAAGCAGCACTAAGTGGTAAGGTTGTCCTAAGTACCCAAGGAAAGCTGACCTAATTACCTATATTTTTTATTTCCTATTTGGGAAAAGAAAAGGAAGTTGGGCAGTTTAGAAATAGGAAATAGAAACAAACCAACGAATAAAAATGATGGCAAATTTGAAATCATGTTAACACCAAACCAAGCCTTCACTCAGTTGCTAAGACACATGGTGGCCCTCACAAACTGAATGTAAAAGCAATCCATCAAAACATTGTACCACTTTGGAAATGCTAACATTACATTGCATTTCTTACAACTCCAAATATCTACCTGGAACAATGATACTGTCATGCATGTTATCTTCCTACTCCTTCTTTCTCTAACTCTTCCATATTTGTGTACATGTGCATGCAGTGAACTAAATGAAACAATAAAGTGATCTCATACATACTTTCCTCCTGTGGCTAGAAGTAAAGAACTTAATGCAAAAACAGTGTTTTATGCAGTGTGGTCACGAAAGACAAGATGATGGCTGTGATGGTGTGATGGAAACTCTGTCTCATTTCCATATGTGTTACATGTGTGATGTACATAAAAAGCAGGTCTCTATGGAGATTCTCAGTGCTCCAAGTCATGGTTGTGCCAAAGGTGCTTTTTGCAAAAGGCAACTGGACTTTCTTGGTTTTTTTTTTCCCTTTGAAAATGTTTTGCTTCTCATTTAAGAAGCTTCTTCGGTTCTAGGAAATAGGAGGAGAAGTGAAATATGTTCAAAGACAAAACCCAAGAAAGCCTAATTCAGCGGCCCACAACCTTTTGGGCACCGGGGACCAGTTCTGTGGAGAAAAGCTTTTCCATGGACCAAGGAGGGTGTGGTTTTGTGTGCTGTCTGCATCCCGCAGATTGGGCTTCACTTGTTTGCACAGCCCAGTTTCTGGCATGCCAGGGACCAGTGCCAGTCCACGGCCTGGGAGTTGGGAACCCCTGGTCTAGTTGCCTTTTTGAAAAAAAAAACACCTTTGGGGTAAAAAGCAGGTGGAGCTTTGACCACACTGTCACAGTTGCCATCTTGACTTTTGACCCCTGGGGTATGCAAAAGAAAACTTGGTTGTAATATCAATTTATGGATCTCTATCTTTATATATAAAAGTGAAATACCACTCATGCATCATCACAAAATCTCCAGAACCGTAAAGCCTACAAACTTGAACTTTGGCATGTATGTTCCTCTTGGCTTCTAGGTGCTCACTAAGAAAGGATTTTTCGAAATGACAATCAGAGCATTAGTATTTCGTATGTTATTATTAACACGCTCTGATGCTAAGGAGTTCTTCTCCCCCTCCCCACCTGAAAAGAAATTTGTTCCAAATGCAAAACACAAGCAGAGGAGAGGAGTTTCAGTTTCAGTTTTAGTTCCACAGCACCAAGCAGCTTAAGTACAGAACAGTTGAGCTAAGCCACGCCCAGGCTCCTTGCTGTCTCCTTCTTGCTCACGCAGCAAATACTCTTTCAGTTTCCAAACAGCCCTCAACTATCTTACACACTTAAACGATGCTAGCCAGATGAATACCAATGGATGCTGGTAGACAGAGGCAGAATTTCCCCGCCTCTTATTTTCCTCCCCCAAAACTAAGCCCGACCATATAGTTTCATAGTGAACCACGGGTACAGAGCTAGTTGAGAAATAAATTCCATGGTGTTCAAAGACAAGTGAGAATAAAGAGAAATAGTGGAGGTGATTTGTTTGGTGGTAGAAAATATACTGGTTTGTTTTTTTATGGAATCTTTCCTCCTTCGGTGGATTTTATTTTTCAAAACAGTTTGTAAAAAGTTCTATTTTAAGGGCATGCTTGACAAAATTCCTAACCAGTCACTGGAAAAAAGGGACACTGCCATTTCTCTTTTTCTCTTTAAATAGAATCAATCATTTGTTCAAAAACCTCTTATAATACGCAGTGCTATTTAAAACTTTTCATTTTTTATTCAACAGAATCCCAAAAGCAATTACCCACCAAGTGAATAAAGCACTTTTGTCTTCATTGAATCAGATCTGATTTCCATATTTTTGGTGAAAGTCAACATTTCCAAAACTGATAAATAAATTGAAAAGCAACATTCCTGTGGGTGCTGCTATTAAACAGTCCATCCCAGAGATATCACCCTTAATAATCCAAACTCTAAATAAAATAAACAAATTTTAGTAGTAAAAAAAATAATCCAAATCTAAACTCTGGATAATATGGAGCAAAATTGAGTTTCATAAGCTGAGGTCAATGTCAAATGGCTCTGATTAAGGAATAAATCAGACGCAGACCAACATTTTAATAACAATTGTGAAGGCTTTAATTCATACGGCACAAAAAAAGGCATACAGGAGAAGATTAGGCAGAGTTGGGGGTGGAGTTAAATGTGTCATCAGCTTAGAGTCCTTATGTTGCCACTAACAAGTCAAGTCCAACCCCTCTTGAATTATGTTGACCCTTATCTGACATCAATTTAGTCTTTAATTTTAGTTGACTAGTTCTTTGTGTATAGTTTGTTCATAAATCTTAACTGCAACAATTTATGGTTCTGATTCTTTATGCCTGAGAAGGCCCTGGTAAACCATTTCTGTATTTTAATTTTTAGAGGGAATCGAATAATTCTTCTATGCTGCAACTGATCCTACAAACCACTCTTGTATTTTCAGCAAGAAAATAACAGAGTAATCAGGGAATAAATAGCATTTCTCAAACTGCCAGATAGTTTCTTAATGGCATCAATGGCATTGCTCTACCGTGACCTATGATCAGATGTTTTGTGCTAGGGTGATAAAATCTAGCCGAGAATCCATGGTACAATTCCTAGGTGCCTTTCTCTAATGTGATATATGCCATCGTCTGTTAGCAATGCCCCTCTGGATTCTACGTACAGGTAGACTTTGACTTATAACCAAGTCACTTAAGGGCCATTTGAAGTCATGACAGGCCGAGAGAAAAATACTTACAACCCAGATTTAAGTTCTGAAAGCCATCTCCCCTCTCACAATCGTGTAACCACATTTTGAGAGCTCAGAAACTGAGGTGGAATAACAGAACTGGTTGAAATTGAAACATTAAAGGTAGTAAACCTGGTTTCAATGGGAAGACATATCTGGTTCAAAACTCTCACGGCTTCTGCAAAATTCCTTCCGTCTTAACTCCAGTCAAGTTTGTTTGTGAATTGGATTATCATAGCAACTTATGGAAAGCAGGACTCCATACCACTTTTGCGTTAAATGATCTCAAGTTGTGAGGATCCCAAGTTCAGGAACACATGTGCAAATGGCCAAATAATTGATGTACTTAAAGCCACTCTTCTTTCTAAACAGAAGAATTGCTGTATTCACTCCCAGTTGAATAGTTGAGGCCCAGGCAAAACTTGTGAATTCTGAAAATGCTATGTTTCTAATGATGATTGGACTGCAGTTCTATGTTCATTTATTCACAATTCACTAGGGTCTATTCCTGGGTAAGTGTGTAAGGCTACAGTCTAAATATATGAAATAATTAATGTTTAAAGGGATCACTCAATAGGGTCAGTTTTAGTCCATGTTCTGCCAACTTGCTTATTTATTCTCTCCCTTACTTAGATTTATTTTGTTCCTCATAGTTATTTCTAAAATGATTTTTAATACCAATGCCAGAATTAAAGCTTGTGAGTATCTGTATCTACTATAACGCATCAGGAATATATAGCATATTAAGAAAGGATAAGGTTTAATCACAATTTAGACTGGAAAAAGTAAAAAAGAAAACTCTGTGATCCAATATAAGATCATTCTTGATTCATGCCCAACGGCCACTATGCAGACAATAACAGCAGTAAAGATTTTACATGGTCTAGAACACGACACACCAGACCTCATTGTAAATGAAGAAAAGCGAGTTTTTCTGACTTCTTCTGCTTATGCCAAATGACAGGGGTTTAGCTCAGAAGGAATTGAGACGATTGTAAAATTTGAAATAATAGAAAATATTTGTAGCTCGGGTTTTAGTCTTATTTATTTCAATTTAGTTGTTTTCTTTTGTTTTAAACCACTGCCAAGATTGTAAAATATCAGGATTTAAGAATTGAAATACTGAGACAATGAATAATGTGGCAATATTTTTCCCATAATTATTGTAGCACTAGCTCGATACCCATGCTTTGCTATGAAACTATATGGTCGGGCTTAGTTTTTTGGGAAGAAAATAAGAGCAAAAAATTCTGCCTCTCCCTGCCAGCATCCATCGGTATTCATCTGGCTAGCGTCCTGTCAGTATGTGAGAGAGTTGAGGGCTGTTTGGAAACTGAAAGAGTATTTGCTGTGTGAGCAAGAAGGAGACAGCAAGGAGCCTGGGCTTAGCTCAACTGGCTTAGCTCAACTGTTCTGTACTTAAGCTGCTTGGTGCTGTGAAACTGAAACTGAAATTCCTCTCTTCTGCTTGTGTTTTGCATTTGGAACAGATTTCTTTACAGGTGGGGAGGGGGAGTAGAACTCCTTAGCATCAGAACTGGTTGATAATATTATACGGAATACTAATGCTCTGATGGTCATTTTGAAAAATCCTTTCTTAGTGAGCACCTAGAAGCCAAGAGGAACACACGTGCCAAACTTCAAGTTTGTAGGCTTTACGGTTCTGGAGATTTTGTGATGATGCGTGAGTGGTATTTCGCTTTTATATATATAGATTAGGAGCTCTAACAACAGAATGGTCAAAAGGTGGAGTTATTTGATCTCACAACATATAGTTCACACACAAAAAAAGCTTTGATCAGAATCAGTTATTATGGTGTCATTTGAACAATGGTTTTGCTTTGGGATATGTTGCATGTAAAAAGGGGTTGAAGCTCCAATCTTGTGGTTGTAGTCACCATCTTGACTTTTTTGACTCTCCTGCTGGAAAGGCAATTAATGGATTAATTAATGACAGACTAGGCCTTCTGTGAGACAAAAAAGACCAGGTCTATACATGAAGGTCCAATTTATTTATTGCTAAAAGCCTAGGCACAGGAACCTTCTCAACTAACCTGCTTAGATAAGAAGGAACAGCAGTGGGGGGAGGGAGCTGCAGTTATTTCTTTCGTGGCCACATAGATATTGGAAGAAATATTCATCTGGTTCAGTTCCAAGCTGGGAGAAAGACACTGGAAACCTGGAGGCTGATTGGAAAGATGGTTTAATGATGAACAGAACCGCCAGCGTTTATGATTCTGGTACAGCTAACAAAATGGAGTTGAGAGCGGGGTTTTTTCATACCTTCTTTGGGCTTTGTATTTGAGCTTCCTGTTCCTGTGCAAGAACATGTATTTTATTGGCTGTTTTCAGATTCCTATGGGATCATGTAGGGGTTATGTAGGGGTCATAGCTGGCTCTATAGGCAAAAAAGGAAATGCAAATTCTAGGTGTTTGTCTGAGCTAATCTGGTCAACCTCTGGCTTATTGTTCATCTGAGCTCCCAGGTGAAGTTTGGACTGATTTGCGATGGTGCAATGAAGGGGCTTGTTTTCTGAAAGGGTGTTGGACAATTCCTATTGTAGCTAATTGGCTTTTGTCCTGTGTTGGATCTTGGGTGAGGTGGGACACTTCTAATCCTACCATTCTGCCTTTGTTCAGACTTTGCTGCTGGGAGTTTCAAAATATCCTGTCTTGAATGGATTTCTGCCTGCAGTATTTGCTTTGCTTATGAATAGAGTTGTCTAGATACTTGTCTTCCTCTTTCAATAAGCTCTTTGTGTCAAGGGCTGACATCTGCTGTGGGCTATTAAGACTTGGGGGCTGCTTCCTGCTTCTAAAAATCACATTTCTCCGTTTCTTCTTTAGGGAAATATAATATTCTGCCTTTTTAATATTTACCAAAATATCTCATTCTTCTAGGAGGGATGGGTGGGGCTTCCCACATAGAGATTCTAGACTGATTCCCCTTTTTACTCTACCCTCAGGTGCTGCCACTCTTCCTCTTACATCTTGGTAGGCAAGACAATGCACATTTCCAGTGCATAATATGGCCTTGGGGAAGAGCTCACGTTGCCATGCAGTTTTTATTAGTCAGATCAGATTTTTCATACCATTCATGAAAACAAAAATCAAACACCCAAATTCAAGTCAGCCTGGAAAGACATCATCATCGGAGGAGAGAGCTGATATGGCAAGTAATGTTGGACTTTGGCCCTAGTTTTTTACTTGGTGTTAAAAAGTTTTTTTTTTTTAAATGCTGTTTCTGCAACTATGCTAGATTTATCTTCCCAGTCAGAGGTGGTTATTCAGCAGGTTCTGACCAGTTCTGGAGAACCGGTAGCGGAAATTTTGAGTAGTTCAGAGAACCAGCAAATACCACCTCTGACTGGAGATTTTACAATATCCTTCCCCTGCCATGCCCTCGAAGCCTCACCCACAGAACCGGTAGTGAAAAAAGGACTTCCGGTTTGTCTTTTATTTTTCGGATATGTACCCATTTCATGCGATTCCCAACGGCGCTAGCTTATACTTGGTGCCTCCAAACAATCCCGGCGGGTCAAATAAGGCTAAATAAATAAATAAATAAGAGGCAGCCGAAGACATAGGGGATCTGGAGAGGGGCTTGGGGGTGTTGCAGACCCCCTCCCCAGCTAGTCTTAAAACCCCTTTTCTCAAGGCGGTTGGGCGGCGGTCTGTAATGTTTTACAAAGAAGCACTGCAGCTGGGTAAGACTGTGCAGGAGGAAGAGGGAAATACTGAGTTTTGAAGAGAAAGTTTTTTCTTGGCTGACCCAGGACTTTAAGATACACCTAACATCCTATGAAACTATGATTTTTGAATGATACTTTGTTTCCAAGAAAATAAGAGCAAAAAAAATTCAAGCCTCTCCCTGCCAGCATCCAAAGGTATTCATCTGGCTAGCGTCCTGTCAGTATGTGAGAGAGTTGAGGGCTGTTTGGAAACTGGAGTACTTGCTGTGTGAGCAAGAAGGAGACAGCAAGGAGCCTGGGTGTGGCTTAGCTCAACTGTTCTGTACTTAAGCTGCTTGGTGCTGTGAAATTGAAACTGAAACTGAAATTCCTCTCTTCTGCTTGTGTTTTGCATTTGGAAGAGATTTCTTTTCAGGTGGGGAGGGAGTAGAACTCCTTAGCATCAGAGCGTGTTAATAATAACATACGAAATACTAATGCTCTGATTGTCATTTCTAAAAATCCTTTCTTAGTGAGCACCTAGAAGCCAAGAGGAACACACGTGCTAAATTTCAAGTTTGTAGGCTTTACGTTTCTGGAGATTTTGTGATGATGCGTGAGTGGTATTTCGCTTTTATATATATAGATTAGGAGCTCTAACAACAGAATGGTCAAAAGGTAGAGTTATTTGATCTCACAACATATAGTTCACAAAAAAAAGCTTTGATCAGAATCAGTTATTATGGTGTCATTTGAACAACGGTTTTGCTTTGGGATATGTTGCATGTAAAAAGGGGTTGAAGCTCCAGTCACGTGGTTGTAGTCACCATCTTGACTTTTTTGACTCTCCTGCTGGAAAGGCAATACCATCCCTGGATTAATTAATGACAGACTAGGCCTTCTGTGAGACAAAAAGACCAGGTCTATACATGAAGGTCCAATTTATTTATTGCTAAAAGCCTAGGCACAGGAACCTTCTCAACTAACCTGCTGAGATAAGAAGGAACAGCAGTGGGGGGAGGAGCTGCAGTTATTTCTTCGTGGCCACATAGATATTGGAAGAAATATTCATCTGGTTCAGTTCCAAGCTGGGAGAAAGACACTGGAAACCTGGAGGCTGATTGGAAAGATGGTTTAATGATGAACAGAACCGCCAGCGTTTATGATTCTGGTACAGCTAACAAAATGGAGTTGAGAGCGGGTTTTTTATACCTTCTTTGGGCTTTGTATTTGAGCTTCCTGTTCCTGTGCAAGAACATGTATTTTATTGGCTGTTTTCAGATTCCTATGGGATCATGTAGGGGTTATGTAGGGGTCATAGCTGGCTCTATAGGCAAAAAGGAAATGCAAATCCTAGGTGTTTGTCTGAGCTAATCTGGTCAACCTCTGGCTTATTGTTCATCTGAGCTCCCAGGTGAAGTTTGGACTGATTTGCGATGGTGCAATGAAGGGGCTTGTTTTCTGAAAGGGTGTTGGACAATTCCTATTGTGGCTAATTGGCTTTTGTCCTGTGTTGGATCTTGGGTGAGGTGGGACACTTCTAATCCTACCATTCTGCCTTTGTTCAGACTTTGCTGCTGGGAGTTTCAAAATATCCTGTCTTGAATGGATTTCTGCCTGCAGTATTTGCTTTGCTTATGAATAGAGTTGTCTAGATACTTGTCTTCCTCTTTCAATAACCTCTTTGTGTCAAGGGCTGACATCTGCTGTGGGCTATTAAGAAAGACTTGGGGGCTGCTTCCTGCTTCTAAAAATCACATTTCTCCATTTCTTCTTTAGGGAAATATAATATTCTGCCTTTTTAATATTTACCAAAATATTTCATTCTCCTAGGAGGGATGGGTGGGGCTTCCCACATAGAGATTCTAGGCTGATTCCCCTTTTTACTCTACCCTCAGGTGCCGCCACTCTTCCTCCTACATCTTGGTAGGCAAGACAATGCACATTTCCAGTGCATAATATGGCCTTGGGGAAGAGCTGACGCTGCCATGCAGTTTTTATTGGTCAGATCAGATTTTTCATACCACTCATGAAAACAAAAATCAAACACCAAAATTCAAGTCAGCCTGGAAAGACATCATCATCGGAGGAGAGAGCTGATATGGCAAGTAATGTTGGACTTTGGCCCTAGTTTTTTACTTGGTGTTAAAAAGGTTTTTTTTTTTTTAAAAAAAAATGCTGTTTCTGCAACTATGCTAGTTTTATCTTCCCAGTCAGAGGTGGTATTCAGCAGGTTCTGACCGGTTCTGGAGAACCGGTAGCGGAAATTTTGAGTAGTTCAGAGAACCAGCAAATACCACCTCTGACTGGAGATTTTACAATATCCTTCCCCTGCCATGCTCTCGAAGCCTCACCCACAGAACCAGTAGTGAAAAAATGTGAATCCCACCACTGTTCCCAGTCTCCAAATTCTGTGAAACTAGCTCAGAGTTAGCTTTCTATATTTACCTGATCTCTATCAATTGCTGAATTTCAACCAGGCACCTAGCCCAATATTTTTAGTAGATTGGTTTATCTGGTCTTGAAAAACATTTTCTCCTCTATGGAGTCCTTGATGATCTTTGAGCTTGGTGATTTTCTTGCAGATGTTTCATTACCAAAATTAGGGTAATGAACACCATCAGGGCTAGCATTTTCTCTTCTCTCTGAACAAACATTTCAATTAATATTTCATTGTTTTTAAAATAAGCAAGACTGCCTATTTGAGAAACAGTCAATATAATCTGAACATAAGTTTTGCCCATTGATATGTTTTTGACACATTTGTGGAACACTATTTATGAGCTTGTTAGACCAGGAGTCTCCATACTTGGCAACTTTTGCACTTCAGCTCTCAGAATTCCTCAAGCCAGCATGGCCAACCTTTGTAGAAATTTAAAATCATGCTAATGAAGAAAAATTCGGCATAAATTATTTTAAAGCAAAATTCACTGAGCAAGTCAAGACCTTTCAATACCTAGTTTTCTTCCAGTCCAACACCACTTGGACGAAACAAATTAAAGAAATTACAGAAGGCTTTCAATTCCATAACCCAACTTACTAGCCTCAGCAGCAGTAATGTTCTCTCTTCTCAGGTTAAATAATTCAGGTCCAAGATGTAGAGCTTTCTGCTTGCAACTCGATTTTGAATTTATAAATGCAAAAAAAAAATAAAAAAAACATTGGAAGCAACTCTTAATTTTTTTTAAAGAGTTTTGCTGCGTGATGCTCTCTTTCTCTGATTAGCAATAGCAATAGCGCTTAGACTTATAGTGCTTTCGAGCCCTCTCTAAGTGGTTTACAGAGTCAACCTATTGTCCCCAACAATCTGGGTCCTCATTTTACTGACCTTGGAAAAATGGAAGGCTGAACTTTCAACTTTGAGCCTGTCAGGATCAAACTCCTGGCAATGAGCAGAGACACCTTGCGATATTGCATTCTAACCACTTTGCCATCAAGGCTCTTCAAAATTGGAATTTAGTTGTGTACATCTACTGAGATTTTTGGGAGCTCGCTAAATTATTGGCTGAATTTAGCTTCTTTGGATGGTTCTTTGGCCCAACTAACCAGTGGTGGGATTCAATTTTTTTTTACTACTGATTCTGTGGGCATGGCTTGGTGGGCGTGGCATGGCTTGGTGGGCGTGGCTTGGTGGTGTGGCAGGGGAAGGGTACTGTAAAATCTCCATTCTCTCCCCACTCCTGGGGAAAGGTTATTGCAAAATCCCATTCCCTCCCCACCCCACTAACCTGCTTTCCAGCTCTGTTCTCCTGTGCAGGGGGCAACAAAAGAAGATCCAGCCAATCAGCTGGGACTCGGGAGGCAGAGAAGAGATGGGGGTGGGGCCAGTCAGAGGTGGGATTTGCCGGTTCTCCAAACTATTCAAAATTTCCACTAGTGGTTCTCCAGAACTGATCAGAACCTGCTGAATGCCACCTCTGCAGCTAATCCTAGTTGACAAGCTTACTTTTTCTGTGAAGAAAATCATACTCAAAATATCATGACCTATCCGCCCCAATTTTTGATGATGTCAAGGACTGAGAGAGAGCTATCTTAGCTATTAAATAGAATGTCCATGACCTGGCCAGCCACTAAATGGGAGCAAATCCCCTTATTTCTATAGTGGTCATTTCTGTAATAGATTTTTCTCTTTAATTAATTTCATTTCTGCCCAGTATTTTCATTAACCAATTTCAGTGCCTTGCCATCAATGGTCTTTGAGAGATGTTTTAACAATACACCATTGCAAAAATCATCTGTGACCTTGCTCAGACAGAAAAATCAAGACAGTTTCACATTTCTATTGCACTGTCCTTTATAGCACATAAGGTGCTTTGAATTAATTGTGACCCTATTAATTTCCTGCTTGGGCTGATCTGATGAGAAGAATGGTTTAGTTTTATTAACAGACAGGTCTATATAAAAATATCCAGAAGACTCCACAAATTTTATTTGAGTAGAATTGCCACAAGAAAAACTTTTGAGTTAACATTGGAAATAACTTCTGGCTGTTCTATCAGTGTTTGGATTATAATTCTGGTGACAATGTTCAATTTATTGAGGGAAGCAATTTTAATTTATTGTGCACCCAATACAGAAGTTTCCCCAGCTTCCATTTAATTTAATTTTCAACATGGAGTGCAATCATTATTTTATGCTTCATCCTTTTCACTCTTCTTCCCTTCCCTTCCCTTCCCTTCCCCTCCCTCCCCTCCTCTCTTCCCTTCCCTTCCCTTCCCTTCTTCCCTTCTCTTCTCTTCCCTTCCCTTCCTCTTTTTTTTCTCTTCAAACCCAAACCAATTTCTGCACATCTGTGAAATCTCAAGGTATCCAAAACTATGGTTGCATTCATACCCAAAATGTTTATTGTTTTCCTTGCTGATGCATCATTACTCAACAGCTAACATCATCAAAGTTCTGATGATGTTACCTAGTTGGGTAATGAAACGCCTGCAAGAAAATCACCAAGCTCAGAGAAGACCAAGGACCCCACATTTCAACCCTGAGCTATAAATATTTTAATAGCATAGCATAGCATAGCATAGCATAGCATAGCATAGCATAGCATAGCATAGAATAGAATAGAATAGAATAGAATAGAATAGAATAGAATAGAATAGAATAGAATTCTTTATTGGCCAAGTGTGATTGGACACACAAGGAATTTGTTTTCTGTGCATAAGCTCTCAGTGTACATTAAAGATATGTAATGAATCATGATCATAGTCACCATAAAATTACATTCATCATAAATCATAAGATACAACACTTAGTGATAGTCATAGAATACTAATAAACAATCAACAAAAATAATACTAGGAATAAGCAACAAACAATATAAATCATAAACATACAAGCAACAAAGTTATAGTCATAAGTAGAAAAGGAAATAACTAATAGGAAGGATGAGAAGCATACGGGTAATACAGTCTCAGTGAATAGTTTGATAGTGTTGTGGGAATTAGTTGTTTAGCAGAGTGATGGTATCTAATGGTTTCAATTGGTATCAATGAAATTTCTGGATGAATGAGATGGAAGGGTCAGGCTCCCATTTTGGATTATATTTAATCAAGAATGGCTTTATCATTCTCATGTCCAGGTGAAGTGGTAGACTTATTTTATGCACTTTGACCACTCAATGATTGCACCTATAGTTGCCCGAGCTTAAGATATGGCAAATCACAATGTCTAAAAGTCAGTCCAACATATGCAGACATCTACCTTTGCAACTCAAGCAAAGAAAATTCTGGGATATTCTGACAGGTAGCAATTTACGGAAGCTGGAATGTCAACTATCACTCCATCTAACTTTTTAGTTCAGACAACCAGTGGAGCAGATCATAGTCCAGGGGAATATTTTGGATGAGTGCCTTTCAGGGCCACCAAGTCTGGCTGAAGCACCTGTTCCTCCTAGGGAGAGTCCTTGACAAGCTAGCATTTCTGACAAACAGATAAGCCAGGCGGTAAGTTCAGAAATCTCACGACTTATTTTTGCCAGCCACATCAAAAAATCATCAGCTGAAATGAAACTATTTTATTCTTCTATTTTGTGGGCAAGTGGATGGGGGAGTACCAGGTCTTAAAATTCAAGCTCAACACATAGACAGATATAGTGGTTGTTGTTGTTATTATTATTCAGATTTTTGATAGTCATTCCACTCCAAAAGATTTGGGCCTTCCTTCCTTCCTTCCTTCCTTCCTTCCTTCCTTCCTTCCTTCCTTCCTCCCCTCATTCCTCCCCTTTCCCCTCCCCTTATAGTTTATAGCTGTTTTATCTATGTCCAGATTATAATTCTGGGGACAATGTTCAATTTTTTGAGGGAGGCTACTTTAATCTTATTATAAACCCAATACAGCGGTTTTCCCAGCTTCCATTTAATTTAGTTTTCAACATGGTATACATTCATTATGTCATGCTTCCTCCTTTTCAGTCCCTTCCCTTATTTTCCTCCACTCTCCTTCCTTCCCTCTTCCTTTCCTTTCCTTTCCTTTCCCTTCCCTTCTCTTCCTTCCCTCCCCCTTTCTTTCTTTCTTTCTTTCTTTCTTTCTTTCTTTCTTTCTTTCTTTCTTTCTTTCTTTCTTTCTTTCTTTCTTTCTTTCTTTCTTTCTTTCTTTCTTTCTTTCTTTCTTTCTTTCCTTCCTTCCTTCCTTCCTTCCTTCCTTCCTTCCTTCCTTCCTTCCTTCCTTCCTTCCTTCCTTCCTTCCTTCCATTAGCTGCTCATGAAACAAAAATAACTTGAGGTGAAGCTTTCATCCCTGGCTAGTCAGAAGATGGAAATAAAAGAGCTAAGAAATAGAACTGTTTTGTGATGTGAACCTAGAGCTTTCCAATCTTTGTCTTGTTCTGCAACATAAAATCTAAGTTAGAAATGCCACGTCGAGTAGGAGAATGTTCAAGAGACACTTTCCAATGCTGTTCCTTCAAAGGGAAATGATATGAAAGAATAAGGGATTTGTTAAGTCCTTAAGAGCAGAGCAGGATTAAGGAAGCAAGAGCCATACAAAGTTCTTTTAATTAGGTTTCATTTCAAGAAGTGAAGGGTTGGGATTCAGAATGGGCAACTAAATAGGTAACCCTCCCACCCCCACACTAATTTATGAATGAATGTATTAAAGTGGAGTGAATTGTCGAACCTTTGTGTTTGTTTTTTTCTGGATTGCAATTTTTTTTAAATAAAGTTTTTTATTTTTAAACACAAACATACGCATACAAAAACATAAAATCCTCTTCCATTTTATATACATACAATGTGTCAGTTGGTTACATATCTTTTGTGCTATACTTTTGTAGTGATTTACTCACAATTTATATCAGTCTTTACATTGTCAAACTAACATATGTTTATATATTTATCAGTTATTAATCATCCATGACTAAACTATTTATTCCATTGTTTTATATGATATGTTCCAAGTTTTATCTTAAAATTTATGTTATACTTTCAACCAGTGGTTATATATATATATCTATATTATGTTTTATATCAATCTATTAGATTTCTACCACAAAATTATCTAGTCTATTATATTACCATGCCTTTTTATCCAACCATTGATAAAACAAATCCCATATCATATGAAATTGCTTATCTTCTTGTTCTCTAATTTCAAATGTCAGTTTACTCATTTCAGCACAGTCCATAATTTTTTTGATAACTTCCTCCTGCATAGGTATTTTGTCATTTTTCCAGTTCTTCGCAAATACAATTCTAGCCGCTGTTAAAACATTTACAATCAAATATTTCAGTTTTTTATTGTATATGTCCGGTATGACGATAGATTGCAAAATTGAAGGACTAGTTGCCCTATTTTGAGATAATCCTGACTTTGAAACATCCATTTCTCTTTCTTAGTGAACTTTTTTGATCTACGTTCATTTAATGGTCTCCATTTTCGCTTAATGGTCACTGTAAAAAATGTTATAAAATCCTCGTGACTAATCTGTTTTATGACCGATCTGACTTCCAGTCATAAACTCCGTTATGGCCATAATTTGAGGACTACCTGTACATTATGTGAATGCACAATGGTGCTATTGTCTAAAGTTTTAGGGTTTACTGTGTGGTAAGACCCCAGCAAAAGGGATCATATAGGATTACAAGAGTCTGCACATTCTTTTAATTTCCACATTCAGGAAGTTCATGTAGGATACAAGGGATTAAGGCTCTTTTTTGGAAATTGTTTCTAAAATGTTGTTTTTCTTGTTTTATACCTTCATGTATTTGGTTGAATGAGACTTTGTTCAAAAGTTATGTTTTGGCAGGTAATCAGTACTGGGGTGTGTGTGTGTGTGTGTGACCACTTAGATATTTCAGAGTTGTCAACTAGTTTGTGAAGCTAGAGATAATTCCGGAATGAAGTGATGGCAACCTGCTTCTATAACAGTGGCAAGAGTTAAACTCAACTCAAGGGAGTTGAACAAGATAAACTTTTATTGTAATGATAGTCTACTTAAATGGCATAGACACCAGTAGTACTGACCAGCTGACTTCAACTTTGATTCCATGGGCACAGTTACCGTCTTGGTTTTCAGATTCTCCTGCCAATGCCCCTTGTCTACTGGCAGTAAAGCAAACCACCAACACCACCAAACCTTCCTCTGAACCTGTTGGTAGGGCGAGGTTGGTAGAGTTTTGGGCAGCCTCTCATCTCCCCAGCCTGTAGAATATTTCTGCTTTTCTCCTTGACATCACAGAGTCAGTTTTTGCAGATTTATTTCTTATTGCTTGAGGGTCTGTTAATCTTATGTTTTGAATGTATTGGCACAAAAGTATTCTTCACGGAGGTCCTTCTGGCTTCACCATCTGCCTTAATGTCACTCTGCTGGCTGGCCTTGGTTTGCCCCATCCCTCCAGCCACTCTTTTCACTGTTCCTCCTTCTTTAACTTGGTGACTTAAAAGAATTCCCATCTACAGAATGACATCCATCCTCTTGATCTTTGCAGATTATCAAGCCATCAGTCCTGATGGCGCTACTCTCAATGTTCTCCACAAAAGCTAAGTATAGCCACATCTGGTTAATATTTGGATCCTGCTAGGAAATCCCAATACTGTGGACACGATGGGAAAGTTGGGAAAAATGTCTCCGGTGAAAGCCATGGGAACATCTACATCTTGCCAAGAAGTATTTGAACAGGGGTGCCCATGAACTCAGTAAGAGCCGAGTTCAACTCAAGGGATCTTTATATTTATTCAGTTCCCTCAACAAACCCATGAGATTGTTGTTCAGTCTTAAAGTCGTGTCCAACTCATCACGACGCCATGGACCATAGCATATCAGGCCCTCCTGTCTTCCTTCTGTCTCCTGCCCAAATTTTATTGCATTAATGACACTATTTAACTATCTTATCCCCTTCTTTTCCTCGTCTCCTTTGGCCTTCCATCTTTCCCAACATCAGGGTCTTTTCCAATGGCTTCTCTGTTCTCATCTGGTGACCAAAATATTTGAGCTTCTCAAATGTGAGATAGGTTCGGCCACAAGAAAGGAACTAGAGACATCCAGAGAATTCCTGTGACTGAGAAGGGAGCAGAACACCTTAACCCAGTGATCCCCAACCTTTTTTATGCCACGGCCCGGTATCCCCAACATTTTTTATGGCGCGGCCCGGTACGGCATCAGCTGGGCACCGCCATCTTGTTTTGATGAAAAAGTGCTTCCGGTGAGCTTTCTACCGGAAAAGCTCACCGGAAGCACTTTTTCATCAAAACAAGATGGCGGCGCCCAGCAAACCAGCGGCCCGGTAGGACTTGTTCCACGGACTGGTACCGGTCCGCGGACCGGTGGTTGGGGACCCCTGCCTTAACCACTACACTAAGGGGTGTCAAACTCGATTTCATTGAGGGCCACATCAGGGTTGTGTTTGACTTCAGGGGGCCCGGGTGGACCTGTCCAGGGTGGGCATGGCCAGCTTGACATCACTCGTGTCAGGGGCGCCTATGGTGGTCTGAGCACTCTGCCAGAGAAAACAGGCTCCTGAGCTCCGTTTTCGGCTGCAATGGTCTCCTGCAATCCTCTGCCAGCGAAAATGGAGTTCAGAAATGGCCGTCCTGAGCTCCATTTTTACTGGCAAAAGCATTTCACTGTTTCCAGGGTAGCTCTGTGGGCCAGTTCTAAGCACCCCATGGGTTGGATCAGGCCCACGGGCCTTGAGTTTGACACTTCTGCATTACACCCACACAATCTTTCTAGAAATGACATAGACTACTTAGAAACCATTTCCACAATTTTGAGATGACCTATTTGGCTTCTCAGCTTATAAAAATGTGTCCATCTAATACTAAACATTGGTATTAGAAAACAATAAGTTCTCTCACTGTGTCTTTTTTTTTATAATGCCTTGCAATTACAAGTAAGAATCTGATGGAATTGGCGACAGGTTGAAATCAATTGGCAGAGGATGAAGAAGAGGAAAAATACTTCATAATAATCTTTTTTTTTTTTACTTGTGCTATTTTCTACTGGGCCTTTGCTGATAGCTATTTTTATTCCTGTTGATGATAAAAGGGGGAAAAAGCTGTTTTTAATTGCTGCCTAAAATCTCCATTTCACCCTGCAACTTCATTATATACTTAAGGAGATTCAGAAGAAAGCTTGTGCAGCAATATATAACAGGACCACGGTTAAAATTGGTCCTTGCAGGTTAAAAAGCTGATGGAGTTGAGAAAATTGCCACCTAAAGCAATGCTGCCTAGGGAATTCTGGGAGTTGGAAGTCCGCACATTGTAAAGTTGCCAGGGTTGAGAAACACTGAAATAAAACATACAGTTGTGTTCTAAAGAGTCTTCATTGCTTTAAAAGGAACCTGCAAAGTTAGATAAACGAATAAGATTTCTCAGTTTTAATTTCTAATATAGTAAATATTAACAGATAACAGATAATCAGAGTTGGAAGGGACCTTGTAGGTCATCTAGTCCAACCCCCCGCCCAAGCAGGAGACCCGACACCATTTTTGACAAATGGCAGTCCAATCTCTTCTTGAAAGTCTCAAGTGATGGTGCTCCCACAATTTCCGAGGGCAACCATTGGTTGATTGTTCTCACTGTCAGAAAGTTTCTCCTTATTTCCAGGTTAAATATCTCCTTGTTCAGTTTCCATCCATTATTCCTTGTCTGGCCTTCGGATGCCTTGGAAAATAGCTTGACCCCTTCCTCTCTGTGGCAGCCCCTCAAATATTGGAAGACCGCTATCATGTCTCCCCTGGTCCTTCTCTTTCCTAGACTAGCCAAGCCCAGTTCCTGCAACCGTTCATTGTATGTTTTATCCTCCAGTCCCCTAATCATCCTGGTTGCTCTTCTCTGTACTTTTTCTAGAGTCTCAACATCTTTTTTATAATGTGGTGACCAAAACTGGATGCAGTACTCTAGGTGTGGTCTTACTAAGGCTTTATAGAGTGGTATTAGTACTTCCCTTGATCTTGATTGTATCCCTCTGTTAATACAACTTAGGATTGCATTAGCTTTTTTGGCTGCTGCTACACACTGCTGGCTCATATTTAGCTGGTTGTCCACTCCAAGATCCCTCTCACAGTTACTGCTATTGAGCCTGGTTTCACCCAGTCTATATGTGTACTTTTGGTTTTTCTTGCCTAAGTGTAGGACTTTACTTTTCTCTACATTGAATTTCATATTGAAAGATGCAATCTAGATAAACCTCTTTGGGATTCTCAATCATTGTTAAGAATGGAAAGCTGTTGGAAGCTAACAACTTGTTTCCTTTTTACCAAAAGTTCAAAGCTCCCAATGTTGTATAGTGTATAGTTGTATAGTGGTACAATGAAACTCCAGATTGGGTGTGCATGAAGTTAGCATTGTTTAACCTGAACGAGAGTTAAAAAAAGGAGGGACAAAAACAGCTCCTGCAATAGTCTAAGATAACCCCAAGTACTCCATGCCACATCAGCAAAACTAATCAGCCATGCATATAATTAAAAGCAAAGATGTTGTGTGCAGAATTAGCTCACCATGTCTCATTTTAAACAAGAGGAAACAACCCAAACCCAAGGTTTATTTGTAAAGAAAGGTCACTTGATTTCCCTTTGATTTACCTGGGCTTGATTAAACCATCAGATAATTAAAAGCTGCTGCTTTTAAAACTGGGGATGATGTTCCCCAAATCACTGGATTTGGTTTGGTTAGATGGGTTTTTTTCTTGGGGGGGGGTGTGTGTGTGTCAGAAGAATTTGGGGTTGCAACTCGAGCCGGGGCTGTACAAGAATAAATAAAAATGAGATCCAGACAGCTCTAAGGAAAAAAAAAAGATATTCCTAAAAGCAAAACAGTTTGCTTTTAGGGGCAAGCTGCAGAGAAATGGGGTACAGTGGCAAACTTTTATAGGGATTACAATACAATAAAAGTTTATCTTGTTCAACTCCCTTGAGTTGAGTTTAACTCTTTGTCAGGGTGTGGAAGCATCTATGTGCTGAGGGGCGTGTGTGTGTGTGTGTGTGTGTGTGTGTGTGTGTGTTCTTGTGAACATACAGTTCTGCTGGGAGACTTAATTTAATTACTGTAACTCTATTTGTGTTTGCAAACCTTATCTTTTGATATGTGGATTAGGTCCAGGTAACTTCTTTCGGGTTTGAGGAAGTTTGCTAATTTGATTAACTTGGAGTCACTGATCAGTGGATTCTGTTAATATTTTAAGGGAAGATGGGGGTATCAGCAGACTTTGCAAACATGTTGTGGAATCATGGGCAAGTTAGTTAGGGCCAAAAAATGAGAATCAAGCCATTCAAAATCATTGTGGATACTGTTAAACATTTTAAGGGAAGATGGAAATGGTATAAAGAATAAAGTGTATTTGGATATAAAACTTCTCACAGGGGTTTCATTTTTAGTGCTTGATTAAAGTGTTCCTTTTCAAAGCTCTCTTTTGCATGCCTGCAAATGTTTTCAACTTCAAAATTACACCTTGCTCCCAGACTTAGAATAGAATAAAACAACAAGAGTTGGAAGGGACCTTGGAGGTCTTCTAGTCCAACCCCCTGCTTAGGCAGAAAACCCTATACCATTTCAGAAAAATGGTTGTCCAATCTCGTCTTAAAAACCTCAAGTTTTGAAGCATCCACAACTTCTATGCACAAGCTGTTCCCCTGATTAATTATCCTCACTGTCAGAAAACATCTCCTTAGTTCTAGGTTGCTTCTCTCCTGGATTAGTTTCCATCCATTGCTTCTTGCTCTGCCTTCAGGGGCTTTGGAGAATAGCTGGACTCCCTCTTCTTTGTGGCAGCCCCTGAGATATTGGGACCCTGCTATCATGTCTCCCCTGGTCCTTCTTGTCATCAGACTAGACATACCCAGTTCCTGCAACTATTCTTCATACGTTTTAGCAAGGATTGGTAGAATCAGGGGCAAGTTAGTTAGCCTAGCCTAGCAACAAAAAAATGGAAACAAGAACATTCAAAAGCTTTGGAGGGTGGTTGTATCAGCTCCTGCTTTTTACAGGGGCTGGCGGACGGAGAGGGAGGAGAGGGTGGGAAGCAGAAAAACAGAGGGACTTCCCTTGACAAAGAAGTCTTCAAACTGGTGTTTTTTGTTTTGTTTTGTTTTTTCATTCTCCCAACTCTCCTTCCGCATCTTCACCTCTAAGCTCTTTCGGGGCAGAAGGAAAGTGGTGACAGAGGAGGGGAGGGGGAATGTGAGAGGGCCCCCAAATGCTGACCTTAATTAATGGAAGATTCACTAGAGCCAAAGAAAGAGATCTCTCCTTCTTAAGCTTTTAGCTTCCCTCTGCTTCTCCCCTGGGTGTAATGAGGGAGCCGAGCCGCATTATTGGCAGCTCAGGCGAAGGGTCACCATTGAGAATCCGGCCCCATGCTGCGAAGAGTGAGCCATGCTCTTGGACACCTGGTCATTAACATTGCTAATTAGTAGCCATTAATCAGGGCCCTTGGGCTTCTCGCCCTCCTTCTTTCTGTTGTGTGCACCGGCTCAGCCAAGAACAGGGAACAACAGAAGTATTTCATTACCTCTCCGAGAGGTGGAATAAAAGCCGTTCCCATCAACTCAAGTTGAGATGAATGAAGGGAAAGGTTCAACGACGCTCTAAGATGAGCTGGGACGGGGAGGGGGGGGAAGGGGCGAGGACTGGGGGGGGGGGGAGGGTTGCCCGAGCTGTCCTCAGAGGAGAAAACCAGTCACCTATAATTAATGACATCTTCCGTGACCCAATTCTAATCGCCGTGTGAGCTTTCCACCAACCACTGAATGGCTCTGTCGGAGAAAGGGCTCCGTTTTATCTGCTTGCACATGAAATTAGACAGTAGCCAAAGTACCCCCGCTGTTTACAACATCCCCATTGAGTGCAACAGGTTTCTCTCTCTCTCTCTCCCTCTCCCTCTCCCTCTCCCTCTCCCTCCCTCCCCCTCCCTCTCTCTCTCTCCAGGTATCAGAAGAAGCAACTGGGCCATCAAGAATTTTGCTTTGCTTTTTTTTGGACACTGCACGTTACAAAATAAGCTTGTTTATTTATTTATTTTGTCAAGCAATTATAACAGGTATAAGTATAAATGTAGATATGGATACATGAAATGGATACATATAAGAAAAATAAAAAAAGAAACAATAGGACAGGCATGAAAGAGAAGCACTTTTTATGGGTTTCGGTTTTTCTTTTTTCTTTTTTAAAGTAAATTTTTTATTTTATTTTTAATACAAACAATCCATCTTCCATTAAACAGTGTGTCGTCTGGGTCCAAAAATCTTGTGCAATTAAAATTTACGGTCTTATTCATTACATTAGTATTAATTCTCTACTCGTAACTTAATACTGATGTACATAATATATCTAATTATTATAATAATCTTCATCTTAACGTATTTAATTCAATTAACATATTTTCTATATTTCACTAATCTTCTTTTGTTTCTAACTTTCATATTTATTTTTTAGCCATAGATAAAATAGATCCCATGTCATATAATATTCAGTTTCTTCCTTCTCTTTAATTGCAAGTGTTAGCCTGTTCATTTCTGCACATTCTAATATTTTCCTAATCATGCTCTCATCAATAGAAATCTCTTCTCTTTTCCAGTTTTGTGCAAATACAATTCTAGCTGCAGTTAATACATGAATAAATAAATATGCATTCTCTTTACTATAAATTTCAGGTAAAATCCCCAACAAAAATATTTCAGGTTTTAAATCAATATGTTGTTGTATCATCTTTTCCAACCACGTATATATTTTTGTCCAATAGTTTTTGGCTTCTACACATGTCTACCACATATGATAGTATGATCCTGGTACCTGGTGGCATTTCCAACATTTAGCTGATTTATCTTTTTTTTTTAAAGGTTTTTTTATTTTTATAACAAAAACAACAAATAAAATCTTCTTTCAATCATATAGTGTGTCATCTGAGTCATTGGTGGGATTCAAATTTTTTTACTTCCGGTTCTGTGGGTGTGGCTTGGTGGGTGTGGTGTGGTTTGGTGGGCATAGCTTGGTGGGCGTGGCAGGGGAAGGATACTGTAAAATCTCCATTCCCACTCCACTCCTAGGAGAAGGTTACTGCAAAATCCCATTCCCTTCCCAACCCACCAACCTGCTTTCCAGCTCCATTCTCCTGTGCAGGGCAACAAAAAAGAAGACCCAGCTGATCAGCTGGGACTCGGGAGGCAGAGAAGAGATGGGTGTGTGGGGCCAGTCAGAGGTTCTCCAAACTGCTCAAAATTGCCGGTTCTTCAAACTGCTCAAAATTTCCACTACCGGTTCTCCAGAACTAGTCAGAACATGCTGAAGACCACCTCTGGTCTGAGTACATATATCTTGTGCACATAATAGTATTTATATACATTTCTTGTTGAATTTACATTCATATTATATTCTAGTCAACATTATATTACATAAAAATATAGTACACAAAATTATATGCTACAATGTCCTACCAGTCAATGACTACTTCAGCTGCAACCGCAACAATACAAGAGCACATAACAGATACAAACTCAATGTTAACCGCTCCAAACTTGATTGCAGAAAGTACGACTTCAGCAACAGAGTGGTCCGTGCCTGGAATGCACTACCTGACTCTGTTGTTACATCCTCTAGCCCTCCACTCCTTTACCCTTAAACTATCCACTATTGACCTCACCCCATTCCTAAGAGGTCTGTAAGGGGCGTGCATAAACGTACAATCGTGCCTACCATCCCTGTCCTATGGTCCCCGTTTATTTGTACCTATTTCCTGTATTCTTACTCATGTTTGTACTTATACCTGTCATCTTGTAAGATCCAACAAATAAATAAATAAATAATATATCACGTTATATCATTATTACAATATCATTAGATTTTTTTCATTTCAGCTTCCAGCTATTCTAGTGAGCAAATCCCTACTCTTACTAAATTATATTCATATATTGTATCTTATTCATAATAGCAATAGTGCTTTGACTCATATACTACTTTATAGTGCTTTACAGTCCTCTCTATGATCCGTTACAGTATATCCTTATTATATTATTATAAATGGACCTGCCGGCAAGGCCAGAAATGGGCCCATTTTCAGCTTCCAGAGAGCCCACCCCTGATAGCACCTACCTGTTCAGGATCATCTACAGCAGGGGTCTCCAACCTTGGCAACTTTAAGCCTGGTGGACTTCAACTCCCAGAATTCCCCAGCCAGCATTGCTGGCTGGGGAATTCTGGGAGTTGAAGTCCACCAGGCTTAAAGTTGCCAAGGTTGGAGACCCCTGATCTACAGTACAATATGGGCTTATACCCTAAGGTCTGGATTCCCACCATGCACAAAGAAGTCAATTAAAGACCTAGCGCCTCTATGAAGACATGCAATACGATGCACAAACACCATTGTCCCAGTTACTCTCCCAACCCAAAGAGACTGTCAAAACCAGAGCTATTCTTCGCGTTGTTCTTTTCTCAGCCGCCATACAGTCTCTTACAAAGGCCTGGGAGGATAAACATTGCTTTGCCCCGAAGCTGGAAGAATATGAAAGTCGGTGCCAGGTGGGTTTCTCCAGGGAGGCCCTTCCATTGTCTCCTCCTAGTACAAGTAATCCCTCACCATCCCTCTCCGCAGAACCTCTGAAGATGACCTTAGGGTACGGGTAGAATAGATACATAGGGGAAGAGTAATTTCTTCATACAACCATGGTCGTAGGCTGTGAAGAGTTCTCTGGGTCAATGCCAACGCTTTGAGGTGGCACCAGAATGAATCACACCTTGTCATGGCATGGATTTTTTTTTTTTTTTAAAAAAGGTCTCTTTGATCTACAAGGGAAAGATAATGAGAACAGCAATAAAATGTTTGTGTAGATTAGCCTGTATGTCCTCACTCCCCTTACTTGTAGATCTTGCAGGCATGTGTTCTCCTTCTTCTATTGTCCCTTTGGGTCTCTCATCAGTTGCATAATCCCAGGTCCACCTTCGAAACTTTGGCTTGTAGATCAGAGCAAGTAGCGGTACAGGAAGCCCTCAACTTACAAAAGTTTATTTAGTGACCGTTTGAAGTTACCGCGGCATTGGAAAAAAAGGGACCTATGACAGTTTTTCACACGTACGACCACTGCAGCAACCCCTGTGGTCTGGTGATCAATATTCAGATGCTTGGCAACTTCTGTTTACGATGATGGCAGCGGCTCAGGTCACGTGATCACCGTTTGTCACCTTCCGACAAGCAATGGGGAAGCCAGATTCACTTAACCACTATCTTACTAACTTAACGACTGCAATGATTCACTTAGAAACGACGGCAAGGAAGGTTGTAAAACAGGGAAAAATTTACTTAACAGCCATCTCGGTTAGCAATGGAAATTTGGAGCTCAATGGTGGTCGTAAGACAAGGACTACCTGTATAGCATGGTAGTAATCTATAGGTGCAGCCTTGGTGGTGCAGTGGTTAGAGTGCAGTACTGCAGGCTACTTCTGCTGCCTGCCGACTGCCTGCAGTTTGACAGTTCAAATCTCACCAGGCTCAAGGTTGACTCAGCCTTCCATCCTTTTGAGATCAGTAAAATGAGGACCCAGATTGTCGGGGGCAATATGCGGACTCTGTAAACCATTTAGAGAGGGCTGTAAAGCACTGTAAAGCAGTATATAAGTCTAAGTGCTATTGCTATTGTCATGGCAGCATTCTATCAAATAAAACTCGCAGATTTGAAATGTGAGAATAGCAAAGGCTAAAAAAAAACACCATTGATTTGAGCTTGATTTTTGGTGACCATGTGAATATAACCACATGGTTTTCTCAACAACAATGTGAAAGTGCTTTGCCATCGCATTTATATATTTTTTTGTACACAGCCTGATATTTCTGATGGTCTCCTTATTTAAGTGCTAGTCAGGCTGCTCAGCTTCCAAGCCGGCCATGACCCAGATTTGAAAAGAAAGCAGTGCCAGGAGGACAGGTGTCATGTGTCATAGGTTCCTATCACCTGATGGAGACCTATCTCCATCAATGGAAGTAAAAATGAATGAACTCAGTGCAGGTTCCATAAAGATGTGTAAATATGCTTTTCTATGTTATATGCTTTGGATGCTTTTTGTGTTATAGGGAACTGGAGGCTAAAACATATGAAGAATGGCTGCAGGATCTGGGTATGTCTAGTCTAATGAAGAGAAGAACTAGGGGTGACATGATAGCAGTCTTCCAGTATTTGAGAGGATGCACAGAGAAGAGGCAGTCTATTCTCCAGAGCACCTGAAGGCAGGACAAGAAGCAATGGATGGAAACTAATCCAGGAGAGACGCAACCTAGAATTAAGGAGAAATTTCCTGACAGTGAAAACAATTAACTAGTGGAACAGCTTGCCTTCAGAAGGAGTTTTTAAAGAAAAAAATGGACAACCTTTTGTCTGAATATAGAGTCTCCTGTTTGAGCAAGGGGTTGGACTAGAAGACCTCCAAGGTCCCTTCTAACTCTGTTATTCCATTAAATCATCTTAGTTCTTATTCAGATTGTGGATCTAATAGAATGATTGGTTGATTGGTTTATGAAGAGTCTATTAGGGGCATCAAACCGAACCAATTCAAACCACTGATTTAATAAAATTATATGTATACATGGGTTAAAGTCAATCAAATGGCTGAACCGTTGCCGTTTCATTCAATACACTGTATTAATTTGTCAATTTTGTTTCAAGGGATGATTAGAAATCCTGCAGAATTTAAAATAATTATTGCTGCGATACATCTATCCCGCCAATAAAATGGCTGTAAATGCGGTCCGGTTGCTAAGCACCCAAAGTGCAATCAAATGAATAATGCGGGAAAGGCCTGGCCATCAGAACTTTGAATCATGGGTAACCCCCAAGTAGAGGCCTGCTGTTGTAGGAGCAGTTGCTAAGCCACTTGTCATAAGGTGAGGACTACTTGTACATAGCGAATTTACTGTAAACTTCAAGGAGTCCTTCAGGATTTGATGATTTATAAATGAAAATAACAACAACAGTAGCAACAAGGGAGTTGAAGATAATATTTTGGTTTCTGGGACTTCCGAAAGGCCTTGAAGGGTTGATTAGAAATCCTGCAAAGGCCTTGAAAATATGGCTGTGCAAACTAGTTTGGCTCTAATGGGTGTGTGACACATTGAAGGTGGTTAATGGAATAGGATAGGGCTTTACTCAGGGATGGGCTTCAAAATTTAGCAAAGGGTTCTCGGCCCGGTTGCTGGGTGGGCGTGGCCATGATGGGCGTGGCCTAGTCAGCCTCCTGCACCACGGCGGGAGGGGGGTGTTTTTGCCCTCCCTGGGCTCTGGAGGCTTTCCTCAAGGACGAAAATGGCTTCCCTGGGCTCCGGAGGGTCTCTGGAAGCCAGAAATGGCCCATTTCCGGCCTTCCCAAACTTTTGGGAGGCCAGTGCTCGCCCCTCCCCGAGCCTCCGTGCACGTCCTGCACTTACCTGCATCCAAAACATGGGGACTCCTGGGAGGGGAGGGGAGGGGAGGGGTGGGTGGGGCCAGCCAGGAGTGGAATTTGGGGTTCTCCAAACTGCACAAAATCTTAGCTAATTTATTTTTATTTATTTATTTGATTTGCCAATTGTTTACAAGATAATAAGTATAAGTGTATACATAGTTGTGAATACATGAAATGGGTACATATAAGAAAAATAAAAGAAACAATAGGACAGGGACGGTAGGCACGTTGGTGCGCTTATGCATGCCACCTAGAGACCTCTTAGGAAAGGG